>NW_024044570.1:1888836-2493836 GCF_014851395.1 Micropterus salmoides | reverse complement strand
CAGCAGAACTCTAAACACATTCTGCACTCTAATGCACATGTCATCCATACTGGTAAACACAAGTGGCAACAATCAATTACAAATAGAGAACACGTGTCATTGATTAAACACAACCACTCAAAACTGATTTCACTTGTTTCAAATCATGTGACACAACCAGTAGAAGCCAGTTCAGAGAGCAAACAGGTTGTTGAAGGTGGGATGGAGAAAGTCTAAGAATGTATGGAAGAAACAACGGACGAGTGGCCCTGAACATTGTGCTTTCCGTTTGTTTACAGTACCGACTGCTCAGTTGATTTTGACTGATTGCAGGTTCACATCAACAAAGAACAAGAATTATAGTATCACAGAAACAAAGGACACGTTTTTGAGATGCAGGGTACAGTACTGTAAAAACAGAGGTACAAGGAGGAGGAAGAACAAAGCAGAGTATAATTTCTGATCAATTTTGAGCTACTATGATGAACATGAACATGTTTTCATTCATCAAAAGGCAATGACGGAAAAATATGAAATTTGTTTTGAGATTAAAAATGTACTTCTCCCCGAGAACTATATGTTTTCTATTTTTTGGTGGATTGTTTAATGACTGCTTGATAGTGTTCATCATTTTGATGGTTTTGTTTATGATTTGAGAGCAGTGTTTGGTTTCGAGCACAGGTAAAACTGTTTTGAGGCTAAAGTTTCATTTTGCACGAGGAGTCAGAGGTTTTGTAAACAGTACTTGCAGCTGAGGTTTTGTGTTTAATGTTTTCAGAAATTGGAGTAAGGTATCAGAAATTGTGTTTTAGCAATTGAGAAAAACTGTAAAACACACCTTTGTTGTAATTTGTAATTAAAATGAAGCAGGAAACACGTCACATCTGTTGAAAACTGTTTAGACATGGCTTAAAATAACAATGACAGATTCTACATCTTCTTGTTTATGGTGACATTGATCCGAAGGGAAACAAGCAGATTGCTTATGGATGAAGTGATCTGCTTTGAGAAATGTCCTCCTGCCTGAAAACAACCCGAGTACTTCTGAGACAAATTGCCAGGATGAATCTGTGTAAAGCCGCGGCTGGCGGAGGAGAGACGAGGCCTTTTCCAATTTCCTTTTCATATTTAACTTTAAAGAACTGCAGGCGACGTAACACACTTGAATATATATCCTCCCGCTGCAGTGCTTCTATTTATATTTCATATTAGTGTGGAGGGATGAAGGTATTAATGTCCTCAGCGTTCATGCAAACTCAACTTAAACCCTTGTGACACACACAGAGGAGCCGCATCTTAAAACCCTGCGTCCCTGCAACGGTAAACAAACACGGCGGTTATTAGTGGACGCGCTGTTGAGGACAGACTGCACGATAACATCACTTTCATTGTTTCCACGCAGGAGGTCAAACATGTTTTGTTTCAGGACGCTCCGCAGCAGAACCACACAGATTGTTAGGCCCATCATTTAGTCTTCAAAGTAAAGTTTTCAGCAACTTTAAAGTTCAGTTTATTAAAATTTTATTGATGTAGCGTCAATTCATAGGAGGAAAGAGAACACACAGCAGCACAAGTTCCACATAGAGATGTAAAATAATAGTAATACAAATATCAATACACATGATAATAATGATAGCAATAATAATAACAATAGGACTAATAATTATAATTGTAGCAGGGGTGTTGAGCAGGAACAAAGAGGGCAGCAGGAAGCCCGCAACCAGTAATCCGGAGCCATGAAAGTGACAGAATGAATCAGAACGCTTTATTGTCATTAAACTTTGATCAACAAGATTTGATTATAACTCCCCTCAATGTACAATAAAAGATAATAGGGTCAAATATTATATATAATATTAAAATGCTGCAAACATTTTTAACGTCAGAGAAACGAGATGTCACAGTGATATAATCTCCTCATTACGTGTTCACAGGGAGAGAACGGAAAACTTGGTTTAAGAATTTGTTACTGATCGGCACACAGTTTTGGGTCATTTTTTAAAACTTAAGTTGCACATTTATCTTTTCTATATATACCGCATTGCATGTATTCTTATTGTGCAAATTTTTTAAAAGTGTATATGTGCTACTTAGCAGTTCTGCGCATGCATATGATCCACAAGTGTGGTCTGTTTCCATGCCCATAAATCTGTGCAACCTTGCTGTTGGGCATGCCGACAGTGGCTGATCAACCATATCAAAAAAAAATGTATTAGTCTAACAGAATACGCTAGCCCTGATATCTTACATAAAGATGGCATAATATAGTATTTCAACATGCTCCCCATCTCCTTACAGTGCACATGGAGTGAATATAAAATTATTCTGTAGTGGGAGCATTATTTATAATATAATGAAAGAACAGAAGATGTCATAATAATGTGAGAGTTATAACTTTATGGGATTGGAATAGTACGGAAGCCCTAAGCGGCCATTGATTCATATTTTTATTTTACTCCGTTTTCTCTTGATAACGGGATAATTATCTCGTGATCTCGAGATAACGACTGTTGTTTTCTCGTGTTAACGGGATAATTTTATTTTAAAATAAAGATATGAATCAATGGCCGCTTAGGGCTTCCGTAGGAAAGGGAACACATATGGTAGCATTTTTCGATAGGTCAGAGTGGCTCGGTAGTCTCAGCTATCTATTGCGGTAGCATTTTTTGACAAGGCAGCATATACCATCAGAACACCGTCTCGTGCTCTCTACATGTTAGCTTCATGTTAGCTTCATGTTAGCTTTGCAGCACTTGCTGTGTTGTTGTTCGCTCTGTATCCTGGTGTTTGTCATGGTGTTGGATTTAATGTTTAATGCTAACATGCTGATTTTAGTTGATTTTTAGCAAGTATTAAGTAAACCATGTTCATCGTATTAGTTTACTGTGTTAGCGTGCTAACATTTGCTAATTAGTACTTTGGCGCTAGAGGAAAAGTCATGTTATTACAGTTCATCCTGAGGGGAACATGAAATGTCTGAGACAGCTTTGTCGACCACTACAGCCACACAGCTAACAAGTACCATTTCCACTTTATCCTCTAAATGCTAAATAAATAAAAAATCTTCATCCGTTTTTCCCCCGCTTAATGTGGCCCTAACACTCCGTCGTACACCAGTGTGAGTTCACCCATCCAAATGTTTAGTGCTAGTTAGCAAATAAATAGCATACCAATGTGATAAACTAAGATGATGAACATGTGATGTTATAGCTACTACACATCTGCATCGTCATTCTGAGCATGCTAATGTTAGCATTTAGCTCAGAGTAACACTGTACTGATGTACAGCCACAGCCTTGTTTCCGTTGTGTATTTATATAAGAGTATTACCCCGTTTTCTTTTTCCTTTCCTTCGCATCCTTCGCTTTAGAGATTCTGACACTCTAAACTTAAACTGGCTGCTTTGCTGATAATTGATTTCTGTTGATATCGGGGTTTGTTTGTTTTTTAAATTGTTGTTTTTTTACTTTGTGATGATCTTGGACTTTTTATTTACGACCACAAACTGAGCGGATTGTTGTCGGCAAACATCCGGCCTGCAGAATCCGAGCTGCAGCAGCCAAATCCTCCTGTTGTCAGCGAGGCATTAGTGTGAGAGTTAAAGCATTGTGCTGATGTGAAGCCAGAGCTGGGCAAAGAGAAGAGAATAAACGAGGAAGATGGTCTCAGCATTAAAGCAGTGTGTTATGTCAGCTCCCAGAGGGCGAACGGGCTGTTTGAGGAGATCGACTATAAATAAACATGCAGAGAGAAGTGAGGTAAGAGGTTTAAAACCCATCGCCTTGGCCTGCCCGGCTCCAGGGCTTGATTTGGTCTGTGATTGTCTCTTTATGGGCTCAGCATAAATAAATGCCCCCCCACACTAAACCATCTGCATCCCAGCCACCCAAAACGTACTGCTGACTTGTTGTGAAAGTGAGGATGAAAGCTTGGAGAGAAGAGAATCTGCAGCTGGATGCAGCTCTGCCTCTTTTGATCATTTCTTCTTCTTCTTCTGTGGGGGTTTGATCCTCTGTCAGGCTCCGGGCCATTCTTCCTCCGAGTCTTCTTCTGTCAGGCCACCAACTTGAATTTCTTTTCAACAAGGAGCTGCTTAAATAAGCAGCCGCGTTTGACGTATTTTATTTCTCATGTAAAGATTATTGTTTGGCAGTTTGATTAAAGAGAATAGGGGAGATTCAGTCATCCCGAGTAGCACGAGCTGGATTATCCATCAAGTAAAGCAGGTAACTGACCCAGGGCCCTAAATGGCCCCAGAGCCCCAGGTGCTAGGAATGTGCAGCACTTAAATACACTTAAACATGTTATAAAGCAGGCAGGGGCCCACGTCTGGCCCTGGTTTAAGGTTCAAGGTAACTTTATTATCCCTAACAGGCAATTTGGTTTAATGCCAGCAGTAACAAGCAGATATCACACAGCAATAAATAAAAACATAAACAAATGCAACACAAATTATATTTAAAAGCTGGTAACAGAAGTGATAAATGACCTTTTAGCCTATGTGTTCTGCAAGAATATTTTGGCTTTCTTTAAGGACCTGACCTTGTGAAGGTCATGGAGGTCATTTTCTGTTTAGCAGAAACAGCCCCGTGCCAGCAGATAAGGTAGAAGGTAAGAACCAGTTCATTAAAGCCGTGTCTTAAGTTTTGTTTGGGCAATTTCAGCTTTATTTTATTGGAGGATTCTAGAGAGGAGACGGGAGACGACAGGAAGAAGAAGGGATGACATGCAGAAAAGCTTCCTTATCTGGACATGAACCAGTGACAGTTTTAGGGAACCTCTAAGGTCACCAGGATGCACCAAATAGATTGTACCCAAAATTTCTTGGCCTGGCAGTAGCCTGTTTCTGGCTCACCTGGTTGCCAGATGAATGATATGCTGACCTAATCCATACGTAGCCAGATCTGGACCAGAGCTGGGTCACATGTGGTGTCCACGTTCAGCTGCAGGAGGTTGTTACTTGGGCTGGGACTCGTACTGCAGGTGTTCCTCTCTATTACCGTCTTCGTCTGTAAAGCCATGGTGCTGTATTTCAGCAGAAAATGAAGAGTGACAAACGAGCAGGGACATTTCATTTCTGGAAGATTTGCACCTTCATCGTTTTCCTGTAATCCTCTCAAAGGAAAGAGCACTCCAGCTCAATTAAACTCAAAATAAACCAAATGACTTCCTCTTATCACATCTGTGTTAAATGACATCACACTATCTTTTAATTGGAGCTTGGACCATCTCAGTCCATCAGCCTGAGGTTTTTGTGCTGCAGATGTGAAGCCAGATGAGGGATAATAATAATGCTTTTTAGTACTCACTGTTTTTTACTTGTTGGCGCTCAGGGGCCCCAGTTGCTCATAATACCTCCATGCTTACAGCATTTTTTTTGGTAGTCTGAAATCTTCTCAAAATGACCAGAAAGAGATCTTCCAGCGCCCAACATGGAGGGCTAAGAGGATTTATGTTTCTGAACCCCTTAAATTTAGGAGGGAAAATGTCTGTCCAGCCGGCAGAGGCTTAACACGTCGTCTGAGCGTCCTTCAGTCTGACAGGAGCCTCAGCGGGACTCGGCAGCAGATGTAAAGCTGCTGATCCAGGCTCACCAGAGGAGACATGAAAAGCAGCTTCAGTTAGCAGCGGGAACCAGCGTGAGGAAGTGTGATTTGGTCAAACTTGAAAACAAACTCCCTTTAACCTTCTTATGTAATTTTCTCAGTGACAGTAAGAACAAACTCTCAGCAGTCCCTGACAAGCAGAAACTTTGTTTTCAGAGAGCTGGAACAGAAAATAAAACTCTGTTTGAGGACGAAGCTTCATGAAAGCTGTGATGTTTGATGGGAAGTCATTATCTGTCCGGGCTTTGACGCTGATGATCCAGCGGCGCTCTCGATCTCTTTGAAGCTTTTTAGTTTTGAAGCAAAGAAGCTGCGCTCATTACCGCTCCACTAATTCACGGCAAACCTCTGATTCTGGTGCAGATGACGGATCCTAATGAGCTTGTTTCTTTTTTCTCCAGAAGCCCTATAACGTGCTTTGACGATCACGACTCTGTGGATCACAAGGGGCCCCTTTTCTATCCACGGGGGGTGGGAGAATACCACAACAAGACACATTAGGAAAGTCCATGAGTAAAGAATTCACTGTTAACGTTGCCTCCTAACTAGAAGACGACATTATGGGGGGTTTCCTGTGGGATGGGACCCATAATATTAAGATTTAGGCCTACTCTAAAAGTGTTCGGATGTTATGTCCATGTAGGACATGTACAAAGTCCTGTATTAAAACCCAGCAAAAAGCCCTTTAAGTATCAAAAGTAAAAGTACTCATGCAGCAGAATGGCTGTTGCCAATAGTAATCAATACATTTATCTTAACGCTGTAGGAGGAAGCAGCAAAAATGGGCAGTGTGAGGATTTGAGCAACTTTGACAAGGAACCAAACTGTGATGGCTAGACGACTGGGTCAGAACCAGAATCACCCAAGGAAGGAAAAGCTGTGAACCCCGGCGACGGGGTCATGGGCGGCCAAGGTTCACTGATGAACGTGGGGAGCAAAGGCTGGCCCGTGACGAGCTGCTGTAGGTCAAACTGCTGAAAAGGTTGATGCTGGTTCTGATAGAAAGGTGTCAGAACACAAAGTGCATCCCTGTTTGTTCCTTAGCTGCAGACCTGTCAGGGTGCCCACGCTGACCCCTGTCCACTGCTGAAATCACCTACAAAGGGCACGACAGACCTGGATCATGGAGCAATGCATGGCTGAAGTATTGGGTAATTTAATCTATAATAATGAATCATAATAAAAACTATGAGAGTGTATTACATTTTAATCCGCAAAGTAACTGCAGCAGCTGTCAAATAACTGTGGTGGTGTTAAAAAGTACAAATATTTCCTCTGAGATTTCGTGGAGAACACGTATAAAGTACCAAAGAAGGGAATACTTGAGTAAAGAAAATACAAGTTGTACTTAAGTAAATGTACTAAGTGATATGACACCGTTGGAGCTGAGCTTGACAAACTCAGTACAAAATGATTTAAATCTTCTCAGACAGTCAATAATAAAGTATGTTTAGTGTTTCCATCATCAGCTCCTCCTCCTTGTTCTTCACTCCCTTGCAGATCTCACAGCCACATTAACAGCAACACAGCGCCACCTGCTGCTACGTTACAGCCTTGTTTACATCCAGTCTATATCAATATTCATTTAATATGTCCTTGTAAAACCTCGAGTGGGAATAATGTTTTTCCTTAAACATACTGTGAGAAACTGTTTCCCTTCTGACTTTAAGTTTGCCTTTAATCAAATCTCATCTTGGAGAAAACACAAAATTTAAGACTGTTAGGATTTTATGATACAGATCCATAATGTGTTTATTTAAAAAGGTCAACAGGTCGTTCAACCAAATGACAAGCAGAAAAAAAACAAAAAACTTTTTAACACGAGTCACTTTAAACTTCCCAACATGTGAACGTCACGTCTGCAGCGTCTCTCCTGAAGCTCCTGCAGGTCCAGGGATGGAGACGCCTCCCTGCTCTCTGGTGGTTGGTTAGGGGAATGGTTGGTTTCCATGGTGATGTTGGTGTCCCAGTACCCATCCTGGTCCAGCTGTGAAACGTACATGAGGACAGCACAATAATTTATTATATAATTAATTACTTGTTGTCCATGTTTTCAGTCTCCTTTGGCTGCAGGGAACACTTCACACTCTTCACTGTGTTTTGCAAATGCAATAGAATAAGAACCTCCTCCGTCCTCTTGAGGGCCTGCAGCCTGTTTCAGCCTCCGTCCACCTCCTCCGTCCCTCCTGTCAGCCGGCAGCCTCCCTGAGCCTCCTCAGCACCTCCTCCGGACTCAGAGAGGAGTCCACTTTGACGAGTTTGTCTCTGGACCTGGAGCCCTGCAAGAGGTACATTTAGGGAGGACAAAGTCTTTCAACGAGGCAGGGGAAATGTGAGGAGGCCAAAAAAGAAGAAGCCACGAATGAGTTGAAGCAGGTAAAGTTGTGAAGATAAGAGA
Organism: Micropterus salmoides; assembly: GCF_014851395.1. NCBI lineage: Eukaryota > Metazoa > Chordata > Actinopteri > Centrarchiformes > Centrarchidae > Micropterus > Micropterus salmoides. The sequence goes on along the minus strand of NW_024044570.1, from coordinate 2,485,853 downwards.
GTTTAGAAAAGGGAGGATAAAGAAGGAGAAGGACGCAGGGTTCAAGGTGTGTTAAGACTGAATACAAAGCAGATTTATTTCTACTTCAAACTTTACTGCTTGGCTGTTTTCGGGTTTGTCTTTATACAAGCCATAACACCAGCCGGTGGGTGTGACGGTACAGACTTTAGATGTCTGTCGCTAGTTATAGCAGCGAGCTAACAGGCACTGACACAGTGTGTGAAAGCTCAGACGGATTTCCAAACAACCAGGAAATCTAGATGCAGATCCTTGTTTTCAAGGCTAAACCCGCCGCACCTCTCCTGGACTCGCTTTTGGTGCCCCGTCCTCTGTTTTCCATTACAGATAAACTACCCTGTCAATATAGCTGGTCATCGTAGCCACGCTGCACGAAACTGCCGTGACGCAATCTTCAACGTGACGCATCTGCACCTCCTCACTCGACCACCGCTGTGGTTTTATGTGTTGCCAAAATAACAATACAATAAAACACCCCGTCTGGCGCCCACAATGATGACAGTGAATAGTGAAGATTCTCTCTGACCAATCAGTAGTTGGTAGCAGTGGGTTCACGTCACCTTTTGGCATCGCCTCGCCTTGCTTGGAACCACAAAGGAGGCGATACCAAAAAACCTACCAGATACCAGATTTGCCCGATGGAAAGGCGAGTAGAGTCGAGTTGAGCTGGGACTTTTGCGTCTGCCCGTACACCCGTGCTTCCTTAACATGTCCTTCATTCAGTCTGAACACGCCTTCACACCATACCTGACTAAACACCGTCTCTTGAAGTGGAGGTGAATGTTAATAAGTTTCGGAAACCTTGTCGAGAGAGATGTGACTTTTCTTCAGGTCCAGGACTTCAGCCAGGTACCGAATGAGCTCAGTGTTTGCTTCTCCGTCCGTCGGAGGTGCTGCGATGGCGACTCCCACCGCCTCTGCAGACACCTCTGCAAGAGTAGAAGCACAGAACCGGTTTGAGTTGATCAAACTTGTCTTTCAGGTGGAGACAACAACAAATAAGCAGTGCGAGGGTGACCTGTGATGCTGCTGTGTTTGGACCCGGGCTTCGCGTGCACCGTTATGGTAACAGCACCGCTTTTGTCTCGGGCCACCGGACAAGACGCCCCTGCCTCTGCCGCTCCACCGCCAGCCGGCTGTCTTTTCACCTGCTGTAACAGCATGAAGCGTTAGTTATAGTCTTCTGCACCGAGTCTACGCCATAGCTGATTTTTAAAAATCTAATATCTGTGGTGGTGTTACGTCAAATGGGTTCCCAACTTTCAGACATCGCTATACGAGGGAGTCTGAAGTGATCAGCACCACAACATCTTGTATTTGCTAGAGCTGCACCAAGTAATCAATTAAGGCCAAGTTATACTTCTGCGTCGAGTTGTGAGCATCTATACTTGTGCCTTGGTGTCTGCGTCGCTCTTCAGTTACACCGCCAAAACTCTAGTTGGCGTTATGGTTTCTATGTCCCACTATGTTGAATTTGTCCTTCTTCGGATCATGTTGGAGTCGAAGCTGATTGATGTTGAACAGCAGTTACTTTTAGTTAAATTACAAACACGCAGAAACGAGAGAAGGCGTCGGAGGAGACGGCGTGTACGACTGTTGAACCGGCTGAGGCAGAAGAAGGAGGACAAGCCGGTGTGACACCAAAATCTGTGACCTATCAGATTCTGTGACTACACCCAAACGACGATGTTTTCCTAACCATAACCGAGTACTTTCATTGCCTATAAACCATAACCAAGTAGTTTTGGTGCCTAAACCCAACCAAGCTACAACCGTTCACTTCGTCAACAAAGTCTCTGCCGCTTAACTTCCCATTTGGGTCACAGAATCTGATCTGATCTGTCACACATTTTGGTGCCACACCGGAAATGTGATGCTACCAAGCCGACCAAAGCCTGCATGGAGGGATCCACGTAGGCCCAAAAATGACATCAAAACCCTGTGACACCCCGTCGCACATGAGAGATGTAACCGTGTTGCTTAGATCAGCTCTCTGCAATCTAAAAAAACTATTCGGCCATCAGTGACGCTGCGTTGGTGTTTCACAGGTGAACCTCGTAGGTGTGCTGATTAATCAGTGACGATCCGAGTCAGACCAACACACTGAGCCATGAAACTTTTTGTTGGTGGATCTACCAGAATTACGGTGTTTCTGCCGTTGTTCTACGTCATTAAACCACGGTTACACAACAGGAAGTAGCCCTGTAGTAGTATTTTATTGGTCCAAAACTGGCTTTACTGGTCTCTGTTCAAATCAGCGGGGTGGCTTCGTCCAGTAATATCCTGTCTATGGATGATGCCAAGCTGACCAATCACAGCTCTTGACTTCTGCATCGCAGCGGCGTGCAGCTACATTTGTGGTGAGCTGCACGTCAGGGTACGGCGTGTATTTGGCGAAGAAGTATAACTTGGCCTTAAGGAATATAAAACAAGTTTACTCAAGCACTATACCTCAGCGCAGGTTTGTAGCTGTACATATTAACACTATATTTCAGAACTGGCTGCACCTGGACCACATATGATATTTACATATTACATATGAGTAAAGGGGCAATTTGTCAGATTGTGTTCTCTTGTTAGTGTAATGAGGTGCACTATGAATGCATGATCTGTACCTTGAATGGATATAAATAAGTATTTTAGTAATTAATACTTCTTCCAACAGGCTGCAGAGACCCTGTTCATAAGCCTTCACACTCAAGTAGCGTTACTTAAAACCAACACACACACTGTAATTTACATTTACCTTGAAAGGCTTTAATGAAAGCTGAAAAGTTTTGCTTAAAGTGTATTTAGCAGAAGTGTTTTGTTTTTCTCCCTAATGGAAGTGGTGTTTGGCTGATATTGACGTACAGGAATTAAAACATAGTGAAAGTCGTTTGTAACACTGGTGTGAAGATAGGAAAATAAAAAAAGACCAGTGCGACCTGGTTCACGAATCTAACAACTCACCGCTTTCTCTTTTTTAGGCATTTGTCTGCAGTAACTTCTCAACGTTAACCCGTGAACACCGGACAGAGGAGGCACGTTTACCGGGACGACGTCACATAAGCGGTTTAACGTCACAAAATATTTCGGTATTAACCTGATAAAACTACCGGTTACGGTAAAACCTGACCGGGAGGGCATCTAGCTGTCCTCTGTTAGCTGCCAGCTGTTAGCTTCGGCAGGGAGCGGAAATGCTAACATGTAAATATCGCGAGTTCCGCTTTTCAAAATAATAGCTTCAGATTGTCTTCACAATAAAAGCCAAACATATGCACAGTTAAACAGAAAAACATCTGAACATTAATACAATTATATAGAAATCACTTTAAAACCTAAAGCAATTTTTCACAACTATTATCTTGTAATTTTCTTATTCTTTCTTTCGTATGCAGTCAAAGCTGTTTTTTCAAAACACAAATTATTATAAAATAGAATATGCACTCAAATTTAGTACAAAGGTGTGTTTCTCGTTTTCCCAGCGTAGTACTACAATTCAGCAGAGGGTTGGAGTACCTGGGTCATATGATTTGAAAGCTATTGAAATAAAAGCTTTTTAAAATATAAATATTAATAATAATTAATAATAATTATGTTAATTAACATAAAATGGAACATGCACTCAAATTTAGTGCAAAGGGGTGTGACTCGTTTGCCCTGTGTGATACTACAGTTCGTTACAGGTTTGGAGTCTCTGGGTCACATAACATGGAATCTATGAATCTATTGAAAATAAAACTTAATAATAATTTTTAAAAAATCAGATTTTTCCATGACATTATTATCACATTAGTAATTTATTGATGGTCCCTAAGCAAACCCCTGTTTGTTAAGAGCGAGCCCAACAAATACTACCAACTCTGGCAACAGGCAGTTAGGCACTTTTTTGTTTGCTGCATGGTCCCATATGTGTTCTTTCATAGTTTTGATGCCTTTGGTATTAATCTACAAAGTAGAAAATAGTGAAAATGGAGAGGAACCATTAAAGAGTCCAAACCTTTTACTGGTATTAGCTCAAATTTTCTATTTAGGATTAGTCTGGTATATGGTGGTATACTTTTGTTTTTTTCATTTTGAAACACATTGAGCTTACACTGTATGAAATGCATAGGTGTCTGGTACACTGGGGACGCTGGGGACATGTCCCCACCACTTTTCTGAAGCATAATTTGTTAGAAAAACGGTTCTGAAATATAGCCTGCAGTTAAATAACAAATGAAAATGCCTTTAAAAAAAGGTATTTGGAAATAAATGGAAATAAATAATCAACTTCACAGTGGTTCGAAACCTTTAAATGTAACAGAAATCTAAGAGGCAGACAGTCAAACCTCAAATCAATTTTTTTTTAGCATGACTATAAATAACCAGAGGAACATCTGTTTGTTTAGTTTAATCTTAGTTGTGTCATGTCAGTGCATTAAATCTGACGCCTTTTCTTTGTGTTTAGGATGTTTTTCCTGTGTTATAGTGTGGTTCCACATGTTTGGTGTCTTTTTGGCATCATAGGATAAGAAAACTCTACATTCCTTCCATGTTTCGGCTGTGTGGACCACAGGGGCAACGCTGGGAGTGTCTGCAGGCGCTGACTGGTTTCCCCTCCTCTCTCTGAACCATCTCATTCATTACTCCAAGTTTACGGCCTGCAGACATACCTCACTGAGGGGAACCAGCCGCTTCACGCACTGCCTCGTCTTCTCAGAGAATAACTGGACTCACACACCTGAAACCTTCGATGGAGAACAGCCAGATCCAGGAGGCAGAGGACGGCTCTTACCTGTGGTGAGGAAGCGTTACCAAAGGCTGGCTTTTATTCTGTGTTTGCTGTTTTACTGCCTGTCGGTTCCTGAACAATGCTCAGATTTTTTCCTTGTAGTGAAGCTGCCATAAAGCTGGAAACACTCCAGGTTTACATTCCTGCTCTGCTGTTGAGGGACAGGCTGAGACGTGGCAGTCGCCCTCAGTACAGGCCTGACCTGAGCTCAAGGGTGCTGGTCCCAGTTCAGGTTACTGGCTGTTGCAGGGACAGAGTCGCCATCATATAGTGAACATATACAGTATATAGTGTATAATAAGTGGGCAGATAAATTCATGAGGCAAATTAATCGACAGTTGCAACCCGACACTCATGTACAAGTTCCTCAAAATTGTACTTAAATATGATGCTGGTAAATGCACATACCATATCACTATGTACCAAAAACTGCAGAAGTACTTATAGCATTAGTAGAAGCTGTAGCAGTATATTTAATTCTTGTTTTGTGGTTTTACTATAAAACATTATTTTCAGTTTGTATTTGCTGCTGGTTTCATGTGGAGCATCTTGGGTGAAAGGGGCTCTGCAAATACACAGTCTAAGTTATTTTAGCTGTGAGCAGCAGAAGTGGTGAGAATTCTTTATGGAATAGTGTTTTTTAGATGCGAGCGTGGCTCCAAGGCTCTAAGGCCTCAGTCCAGACTGAAACATCTCAGCAGCTGTTGGATTGGCTGTGATGACATGTGGTTCAGGCCTTCATGTTCCCCTCAGGATGAACTCTGGGTCAACATGTTAATGTGTCCAGCACTTTGTTTACGACATGCTGTGCGTCTAAGCAAAGCACACTAACCTGCTGAGCTAAAATGGTGAACATTCAGCACGTTACCGTTGTCACCAGCGGGATCTGAGGGGCAGGGGAGAAAAAACAGAAAGTGAACGATGCACGCTGACGCCTATTTTTTGGGAGTTCATGCCTTTTGAATGTCGACAAAAGCGATCGTTAGTCTGGAAATGAAACTTCCGCGCAGCGTAGTGAATGGGCCCCTTTGGGATTTTGGGCCCCGGGCACGTGCCCAGTAGGCCGGTGCAGTAATCCGTCCCTGCAGGGGGCCCTTCATCATGTTTTTTGCACAAAGCAGCACTTTGGAGGGCACTTTCCCATGTTTCCTCACACCAAGGGGCTCTCTAGAGCAGTGGTTCTAAATTGGGGTCCGGTGACCCCCAGGGGTCCTTGTCCTCGTTCCAGGGGGTCGTCAGCAAATAGGGGAATCATTTAATTCCAGCATAATTCAACCCAAGTAACGCAATGACAGAAAGTATGGCTTTTTTTGGTCATGGGTTTCATGCACTTTCTGTAATAAATAAATAATCTAAATACATAAATCCTATCAGATCGGGGGGAAATCTGTGGTCTCATTTGTGTCCATTTAGGGGTCCTTGTACTGAAGAACTTTGAGAACCACTGTCTTTCGAGGGCACTGCATCGCAATTTTTTCCATTGGCAGGGCACCTGGTAGAGCACTGGGGCAGCACAGAGGGCACAGTTTTTTTCTAACATGGGGGAACCCGAGGGTTTACTTTTCAGTGGTTAAAAGTGGAATAGTTTGTTAGTATTCTTACTATCTTATATACACTGACAGAGATTTGTTATGTGAAGTGAAATGAAAATGTTTGACTTGTTCTTGTTGTGCGTGCAGTTTCCAGAGAACGCCTTCTCTCAGACGCAAATGGAGGAAACGTTACGGCGGTCTGGACGGCAACAAACTGCTGGAGCCCAATAAAGACCCAGACATGAAAGGTCTGTGTGTGTGTGTGTGTGTGTGCGTGTGTGTGTGCGTGAAACACCCTGTGATTAGTGGTGTGAGAAGTATCCCTTAGTGGGCGGAGTCTGCTGGTATCTAAATTAAGTTACTGCCCAGTCATCAGAGCCGTGACTCCACCTCTCGATCTATTTTTCTACCTTAATTTTCCCACTGACAGACTGAGGCTGTGATCCAAACTAACTTTAGCAAACAAACCCCAAAACACAAACTGGCTATTTCAACTATTTCTATTTTCATTTCTCTGTATATTCACTATATAATGTTTTCACTTGGAATCCATTATGCTCATAACTTTGGTTATCTGTAATTAGATAAGCAGATTGTAAAATGAATACATTTTCTTCTCATTATTAGTTTATGTAACAGAGAACATATTAAGAGTTAGATTTTTAGTGTCTGAAAAAGACAAAAGGTAAAACACTATAATGTTGTAGCCTATGGAGCGTTCGTGGACTTTTGTCTCTACCTTCTGGCAGTGAGAGGAACTACACAACACTATGGACACGTGCTCATGAAGTATAGAGAACTTAAAGCCCCCGACATCCTTAGTAGACAGGCGTCGGCGACGCAAACGGCTTTCTTTACATCCTTGCCTGCGTACTTTGCGTGTACCTGGAGGATTAAACTTTAATCCACTAGGGGGCAGACCAGGACCGGATCGTCCCTCACCGACACGTATTTCTTCCTCCGACAAACTCTGAATTTGCACAACGTAAACAAACCAAACATGGTGACACTCGAGCTGGTTGTGATTTTAATGAGACATCATAACGATCTCGGTAATTGCGGACTGTCTCCGGGAGTTTTATTTTAAACATCCTGCCATAAATCTCATTTTTAAAAGTCTGCTCATAACATTCTTCTTCTTCTTCTGCGTTTAATGACGGTTGGCAAAGCAACTGCATACCGCCACCACCTGGGCTGGTGTGTGGAACAGTAGATTGCCGCTGACGTTCATGTGCCGAACTGCATCTCGCTGATGCGTAGCGTTAATTCCTGTAGACGTGCACAACCTACGCTCCAAAGGAACACAGAACGTGCATGGCAGCCATCTTACGTTAAAGTTAAATGCAAGTATATCCAGGGGTTAAGTCCCTCCCCTTCCGGTGGACCACCATGGGACCTTGCGGAAAGAATATGTAAAAATATTTTGATCCCGTTTTAATTGTGCGCTGAAGTACACACATGATGATGGTCAAATTCAAATTTACATTTGAAAGTCAAGAAATTTGCAGTTTGATGTGAAATTGTTGAGGTAAGAAAATACATAATTAGAAAGACCATAAACGTAAAAGTCGCATACGTGACGTTGTAACTTTTTCTCTCAATGACCGAAGCTAACGTCAAGGGACGTGTAGATGATGTCATAAAATGACGGAGTTGGATTAAACACATGAGGCGAGATATACTTCTGCGTGGAACATAGCTAAGTTATCTAGCTAGCAGCAACCAAGCAATGAACATTAGCTTAGCATTACCGCGCTAACATGTTGGTGGCGTATATTGTGCGAGACGAGAGATGTAGCTCATTGAAAGGTTTTCACACAAAACGACAAACTGCGACTTTCTTGACGGACAAAATGATGTTTTAAATTGACAAACATCATGTGTGTGATTCAGGGCTCAGTTCAAACAGGACCAAAAAATAAGTACTTGCTCCGTATTTGTATAGCACCTTTCTAGTCTTTTTGACCACTCAAAGCGCTTTTACGCTACATCTGCATTCACCAGTCACACACGTGGCGGTGGAACAGCCGCCAGGGTCAATTCAGGCTCCATAAAACAAACTGTCTATAAGAAATAAAAGGTCCTGAAGAAGGCTTTTTTTCCTAAGTCTGTTCAGACACGGGGGACCAACAAGTGTAGGACACGGAAGTAATCCATAACGGCCTCGAGTACTTGTTAAAAAGATTCTCAGATAGGTAGGAACTAGTCCAAGAAGTGCCTTATAGACAAAACACAGCCAGTGAGTGTACCTTCTTGCACAGAGAGAGGGCCATTGAGCTTTATAGTAAAGGGTAAAATGATGTGTCCTATAACTACAGCCAGGGAAAAACGCAAAAGACAGTGATACATCCAATTTCTGCAGGCACTGGGCATCAGATCACCATAATCTAATATGGGAAGAAAAGCGGCCGTCACCAGGCTTTTTCTAGCTTGAGTGGATGAGCGTGATTTTGATCTGTAGAGAAAGCCAAGCTTTACCTTGAGCTTAGAAACACAGTTTACAATCAATGATTATACCTAAATATTTATAACTGTTAACTAACTCAATTTCATTTCCTTCAGATGCTTTAAGTAGTGACTGGAAGTTTCTGAATTACTTTGGACTTTTCTGCATTTAAGACCAACTTCAGCTGTTTTAAACGGTTCTGAACAATATTGGGGGAACTTAACTTTTAACTTAAACTTAACTTAAACTTAACTTTAACTTAACTTTTAACTTAAACTTAACTTTTGCAGAGAAGACGACTTACAGAGAGTATTTTCTGTAACCGGCTACCTGATAACACTGGCGACATGTTGACATACAGTTTACATGCAGAGCAGGTTTTACTTTATGATTGTGTGTATTATTCTTATTGGATACATGCTTCCACGGGTGCTGCCATTGTTGTGTGAGCAGGCGGCTGCTTCTTCGTGAAGTCGGGAGATTTAAGAAGGAACTCCGACTGAGGGGTTTTCAGCTGTGCTTTTTCTAGTTGGACGTTGGACATTTTCGAGGCGACCTTTTAAATATGTTGTTTACTTTAAATGGAGCTCATGAGGTCCTTTTTTCAATGGGTTCACTTTTTCTCTGCTTTAAGTCGTCAGAGCGCCGTTTATATGCACCAACAATAAAAATGGAGGTCGCCTTGGTCCATTTACAAAAACAGATGAACAGGAAATGCGTCAGCCAAGATTTGACTCCACCTACATGTTGACGCATCTCACCTCGTGATCAATTAATCGAGATTAAATATTTAATTTCCTGGGGTTTTTTCTGAAAGGTAAAAGTTTTAATTAGTTAGTGTCTTTGTGTCACCTCAACCATAAAACACTGTCCTGAACGATTTTGTGTTTTCTATTTCATTGTCGTGCTAACCCTCACATGATATAAATATGGGGGTGGACAAAATAATAGAAACACAATACACATCAACAACACCAGCGACTACAACACGTCTCTAAAACTGTTTCAACTGAACATTATAACCTTCACGAGGGAGAATTTATTGCAGGACTGCATCAGTTTTAGCTCGGTGGACCCAATAAACTAGTTAAAGTTTTTGTGTGGTTTTAGTGTGTAATCCTATTGTGTGATATTTATATTCTGCATTTTGGTGTTTTAACTTTAGGTCATTAAAAGGTTTCTGTGGGAACTGACAAGAGGAAAAAATACAGGAAATATACTTACAGAATCTACATCTTAATCAACTGTCTAGCTTTTTCCTGCATCTCTCGGCCTTTGTCAGTGTGCAGAGTTTGCTCTCCTGTGGTGGAGATGGCGTGCAGTACACTGTTCTCTTCTTCACCAAAATAAAACGGGGACATGTGTTGCTCTTTGGTCTGATTGTGGCTTTCTATTTCAGGTTTTGGCTGGTTTTATGTGCCAGCCTGGTGTTTAACAGACTCCTCTCAGACTCTGCATCAGACACAGGGTTAGAATGACTGGATTTCACTTTAACACGAGACAAACCGCACACCTGCTGATCCGTCGTCAGCTCACAGACACAAAACATCCAGTGTTAAATGACAGCAGACTGAAGTGAGTTTCTCTTCTGTTCTCCGGCAGAGGATGGAGGGATGCCAGAGGGGAGCCATCAGAGGAGCTCTGAGAACCAGGTAGACCTGCTGCAACATGTCGAACTTCACACGTTATGTTGAAGCCAAACTCTGTTTTCATCAAAGAGTTGGTCTCCTCCTCCCTGATAGAATCAGACAGGAGAGGCAAACACACTTAAGCACAATTTTGAGCTACTATGTTTTCATGCTGCTTTCTACTCCACTACATCAACTCATTACTTCACTACATTTATGTGATAAGATAAGATGTTTGCACTGCTTTTAGATTAATGAGCAACTTTTTACATCATTTTTTTTTATCATGTATAGTTCCTGCTTAAGTAATATTTGCAATGCAGGACTTGTTTAGTATACTTGTGGTATTAGTACTTAAAGAGGTCATTTTATGCTAATTTCCAATACTTCATACTTTTATTTATTTTATTTTTTTGTCAGAACGCTCTATTACATGTGCAGTACCTAGGTAAGGACTACTAGCCAATCAGAGGCAGAGTAGGGCGGGTCCTGACAAGAAAGGTAGTGTGATCCAAAACAAAGAGGCCGGTTCTGATCCCAAAACACAGGCAGAACAACCTGAGGCTGAACAACCTACATGCACAAAAAGATATACAACACAATAAAGGAGAGGCAAAAAGGCAACAAGCAGAATATGACCTCTTTAAGTAAAGGATTCGAATACTTACTCCACCACCGCAATACTTATTATATGTATTATGCTTCAACAAATTAAAGCAAAAACAGTGTAATTTCTTCCATTTCAGAATCAGAATCAGAAGGAGCTTTATTGCCAAGTAGTGTTTTACACATACAAGGAATTTGCTTTAGTGATAAGATGCTACTCGCAGACAAACATACAGTTGGCATAAATAAATGCAGAAATATATAAATATGGAATAGACAATGCAAGTTATATAAGAATAATAAAAATAATAAAGAAGAATAATACAACTATATGCAGAGAAAGAACAACGTCGCAGATATGTGCATTATTCTGGGTTTGTGTTGTGCAGATGTACTACAAGAGAGTATTGTGTACATACATATATAAATTGACAATATAAAAATATACAACACAAAGATAAACAATAGGAAGAAGCTGTTTTTGTGGCGAGAGGTTTTGGTGCTGATGGTTGTGTCCAGGGTGGGAGGGGTCAGCTGCAATCTTTCCTGCTCGCCTCAGAGTCCTGGAGGCGTACAGGTCCAGAAGAGAAGGAAGATTGCAGCCAATCACCTTCTCTGCAGAGCGAATGATGCGCTGCAGTCTGCCCTTGTCCCTGGCAGCAGCGTACCAGATGTTGATGGAGGAGGTGAGGATGGACTCAATGATGACGGAGTAGAAGTGCACTATCATTGTCTTTGGCAGGCTGAACTTCTTCAGCTGCCGCAGGAAGTCCATCCTCTGCTGGGCCTTCTTGGTGAGGGAGGTGATGTTCAGCTCCCACTTGAGGTCCTGGGAGATGATAGTGCCCAGGAAGCAGAAGGAGTCCACGGTGGTGGCTGGGGAGTCACACAGGATGATGGGGGAGGGTGGGACTGTGCTCTTCCAGAAGTCCACGACCATCTCCACTGTCTTCAGAGCGTTGAGCTCCAGACTGTTCAAGGCTGCACCAGGTCACCAGATGGTCGATCTCCCACCTGGTCCTGGAGTCAGAGACATGTTTTCCCAGCTTAACATGCTGCTTCCTGTCCATCTGTGTTGGTTTTATGTTGTTTTCAAGGATACAGCACCTCGCCCAGCTCCCAGGACCCTGATCCAGACCCAGGTCCAGACTGCAGTCCAGAGTCCCGTCCAGAAGCCTGTCAGCCTCGTCAGTCCTGGACCCGCAGGTACTGTCATTGTTTGGAGTTTAGGTACTATAAAGGAGACTTATTATGCTTTTCCACATTTTATGACTTATCTACAATGTTATAATGTTGGATGTTCGTGTTAAACATGGCCAAAGCTTCAAATAATGAGGTTAAAGCATTTATAAGAAATCCCTGTGAGCAGGAACCTCAGATTTCCTCCTGTTCTGAACGCTCTGTTTTAAACTGCTGTTTCTACCAACGGCTCCGTAATACAACACAGGGAGCCATTGATCCATATATGGTCATGTGCTCCCATAGCAACGCTCAGTCTGCCTGTTCTGCCCAGCAACAACAACAGCCTGGTAACATGCTTCAGTTCTTGGCCAATCAGAAGACAGTGGGCTTTGAGAGGGGGGGCCTTAAAGAGACAGGAGCATCTACAGCTTGTTTCAGACAGACGCTGAAATGAAGGCCTACATGAAAAATCAGTATAAGATAGAAAATTATTTTTTTGAACTCAACTGAATCATGCAAAGCTGCCATACAGGAGTCAGAGACCTACAATATAGGACTGGAAAAGCAGTTTAATAGGTCTCCTTTAACACCCCATCACCCAAATCACAGCAAGATTACAACAGATTTGTTGAAAGACGGTCACCAAAATAACAAACAGTGACAGAACGTTTTCCCTTTTCCAAATTTTTACTTTTGTTTATTTATTTGTATTTAATGTTACTGTTTATGTTTCATGATTAGTGTTAAATATCCCAGTTAGGCACCTGTCCCTTATACTGGTCTTGTGCGGATACAAATGGAAGCCTGGTCTTGTTTTCTGGATGTATAAAACCTCTTAAAGTCCACCCGGTCACCTGCTTGAGCTGTTTCTGAGCTGCTCAGATCGTGCATACACGTTTTATGGAAACAATTCAGATTTACAGGTATGGTAAAAATGAGTGATGAAACAAAAAAACAAATTTTTATATAAGTAATATTCACACTGGTCAAAATAAACAACATGCCTATTTCCCATCTTTGCTGAGCGAGAGTCTTGTGCGAAATTAATTAAAGGCCTGTCCCAAATATAGTTCAGTGACTGAACCAAATAAAATCCTGGTCTATTAATTGAAGTTTTACAATATTTCAATAAATGAAAGAACAAATAATTGTGATTGACTAATTCATTCAGAACAATGTTTAGAATATAAATGAATATAATTTAAAAACAAAGTATGATTGTAAAAAGCATCTCCACCTGTGTGTTCTTTGTATTATGTGTGTTTGAGTTAAACTAATCAGATTGCGGACAAGATATGAATGGACGCATTTTGCTTATAATATATAAAGAAACGTTTTTGATTTCATGTGCAGTGGCCTCGGTGTCGGCCAGTAACGGCTGTTTGAAGCCTCCTCTCCCTCAGGCGGTGGTCCAGCCGGAGGACAGAGTCTTCCCCCCCGCCCAGCACTGGTTCCCTCCACAGCAGAGTCCGTCCAAACGCAGGGCGTAAGTCTTCACTCGTTACTCTAACAGCTTCGGCTGTCAGATGAAGCCACTGATGCAGCTGCTCTGTGGTTTCAGGGCTGCTGACGTGCTCTTTGACAGCTTCGCTTCAGATGGAAGAATTAACATCAACCAGTTCTTTGAGGTATTTTCACAAAATACCCGCACACACACTTTGCACATCATCAAGTCTTTATAATTAGTGTTGTACTACTCAAGACCGATCTTGGTCTTAAGACCAGTCTTAAAACCACTTTTTGATGGTCTTGGTCTCGTCTTGGACTCGACCACATTTGTACTCGGTCTTCTCTCGGTTTCGGACATTGATGATTCTGGATTTTATTACAAGACCAGGACTGTTTATAATATGACGTTAATCAAAAGTGATAAAGAGGCAATATGTCTATCTACTCTGTTCATCTATAACACATCTTCATACCTAAACCACAAAACAGGTTGATTTTCAACTGTCCCAAAACAACATAAATGACAGTTGGCAAGTACCAATCGAGCAACAGGCGTACCGGACCTTAAGTATGTTATGTAAGTCACATGACCTAAGGCCCCATCCACACTATTATGTTTCAGTTTAAAAACAGAGTTTTAAAACAAATACGATCTCCGTCCACACCAGGTTTTAGCTGCTTATCAGAGATGATCTCCATCTAAATTAAAACGACTGAAAACGTACATCTAGTGACCGTTCACGTACACTGGGCATGCGCTTGCCGGTGTAAACATGAAGCAGATGGTCTATTCTGTAGTTACAGAAGATTTGGTGAAAGAATAAAGTACTGCAGATGAAGAACCAGATTTTATTTTGCATGGACCAATAACGAGCTGGTACTATTACTGAATGTAACACGGAATTCAAAGTGGCGGTGGCGTCGGGAAACAGACAGGGAGTGGTTGCAAAATAAACAGCGACATTTACAGTACAAGTGTCGGCTGTAAGTGTTACGGTACAGAATATTTGTTGGTACAGAATGTTTCTACTTTGCATGACTTAAAAGACCCAATCAGTGGTGTTGTAGACCAGTCTTAAGACCACTTTTTGATGGTCTTGGTCTCCTCTCAGACTCGATCGCATTTGTACTCTGTCTTGTCTCGGTCTCGGACATTGAGGACTATCAATAAATTGCTTGCACATTGTCTGATTTATTTGTTAAGATCAAAACTCTGATTGGATGTAAAACTTGTGTTATTTATGACTGCCCCCCCTCCCCGCGATTGTGAGCATGGAGTGTTGAAAAAAGATGCTTATGTTGATTTCAGCTCTTATGTGGGTGTGTAAATGGGAATGTTGATCTTTCAGATCAATCTGAGAAGTAATTATGATCTCGTTCCACATTTTATTGTGTGTCATGTAATGTGGGGAACTGGTCTTGGTCTTGACTTGGTCTTAGCCCCTAAAAGTCATCATCACTGTTTCTGAAGTCCTCCGATTTTGCCTGTCTTCACTAAAACTCTACCTGGAGTTTTAAAACAAAAAACGGGGTCGGCAGCGTTTTCAAACGTCACCATTTAGGTCTTTGTTTTCCGTTTTAGTCTGGACGGGAGGAGCAAACATAGCAAAAGGTCTCAGTTTTAAAACGAAAATGCAGTAGTGTGGACGGGACCTAAGTCAAACAATGTTTAACACGTAGTAAACTTAGTTTGGTTATGTTTAGTAAACAAAGCCACTTGGTCAGGTTTAGAAAAAGATGGTGGTTTGGGTTAAAATAAGGACATTAAGTAAGTCATGTTAGTTACCTTCAAACATGTCAACTTTGACTTTCTTTCTTATGGGACTCAAACCTCGGTCTCCTGAGTGAAGGTCTACTTGAGTTTACTTGACTCATCCATCCACCCCAACCACCTCTTTACACAGACTTTGTAGCTCTTTATATGACGTCACCTGACTGCTTCTGCCACTAGAGGTCACTGCCTAACTAAAAACCTAAACATGGTTGTTGCATGGCCGCTGCTGCATGATCGCTCAATATGGCCGTTTCTCTGGTGAAGACAGGCTGTTGTTCTTTGGAGGGAGCTTTCTAAATCCTCACGCTGACATCAGGCTTATCTAGAAACTTTTAACAGACAGGCAGAGTGCAAAATTAGCACCAGCCAAATGCTGCTAAAATATCAAATGGCTGGTGGATTTATTTCAGTCACCAGCCAAAAGACAATGGTAATCTATTGAATGGCTGGTACACTTTGAGCATTCCCTAGCCACTGGCTGGTGGACAAAATAGTTAATTTTGTACCCTTCAAACAGGTGTGGAGTTTGAAAGACGTGGAGATTTGCTATGCAGAGATTTTTTACGGAAGATGCTATCAAGTTGCATTATGGGAAGTGGCTCATACGAATGACTAAAAGGTTAAAGTGCCAACCATCAACCATGAAGTCCCTGATTCGAGTTAAAGCGGGGATTTTACTGCTTTGTTCTCTGGTTTCCTGTCAACTATGAAATGCCTGTAATAAAATGCATATCTTATATAACATATATAATATATAATAAGTCTGGATATCTCGGCCTTTGCTGCTTTGACTTAGTTCTCTCACATGTCCAGCAACTCTTTGTAAATGCATAACTAAATGGCTGCAGTGGAAAACATAAATCACCATTTCATTCATCTATTACGGTATATTCAACTCTTCCAAACATCACATACATCCAGCTGAATTTTGGGGTAATAAATAAAATGTAAAGTATAAGGGGAAAATGAAGTGTTTAAGAGGTTAAAGTAATAATCTTCAACAGTTTGAAACAGATTAATGTCAATGATAGATTGCTATTAATCGTACAGTATAACCAGTTTATGAAAGTTGCACATTAATTAATTATTTTATTTTACAGGAAACAACAACAATGGTTTCTTTGCAATAAAAGCAATGTAACTAGGTTAAAGACTTATGAGAGGCTGCAGTCAATAATCATTTTATACAACTACTGAATCAATCTCTTATTTCCAAAATGAATAAAAGCGGCTCTTGTGGATGATTACCTGAAGCGTTGGTACATGTTTTTAGTGTTTTAGAGTTTGTTTTTTGATTGTTGGGAGGTTCATGGATCCCAGTCTGTACATTTGTTTTCTCTGTCAGGCCATCTGGAGCTCCGGTCTGCACAGGTCCGACCCTCGGCTCAGAGAGTGTTTCTTCCACCTGAGGAAGCTGCAGGACGCTGAGGGATCGGTGGACAGAAACACCTTCCACAGGTAAACCTTGTACTGGCTTCTTTCTTACATCTTCAGCAAAACCTTCCCAAGACCCTGTCTGTTCCCTCCACACTTATGTCCATTGGGTCCAATTCTGTTTTCAATATTTGAACCAAACCATTCAGAAATTCTGAATTTACTTTCGATGTTTTGCAGATGACATGCTATTTTATCTCCAGCTAAACTCTGACAGTCAGACCAGCTGTGGTCACGTTTCTGGATCTATTTATTGGGCTCATTGTGGATCACATACCTCTGATGCAATTTCAGGATGCTGTTACACGTGGCGATGTGGCTTTGGTTGTGGTTAGTGCCATAATCATGTGTTTGTTAGTGGTTGTTATTTGTGTTTTCTCACTGTAGGTGCGTCACGGGATTCGTCTCTCTGGTCCTGAAAGCTCTGCAGGGACGATTTGTTATCCCAGATTTTTCCACCTTCACTGAAGAAACTCAGAAGCTGTTTTCGAGGTGTCGTCAGCTGTCGTCTGTCCAGGTGAGTTCTGCACTGACACCTGAAGTTCAGAGCGAGTTCAGCGATGCCCTTAAATGCTAAACTCCAAACTGAATGTAACAGCCCAAAATGTAGACTGGTTAATGTTTGTTCAGAAGTTTTTTGATACAAAATCTGGACAAAGAAGTGGTACGACTCTCTAACCCCCTTAATCACTGTCAGCTTAGTTCCTGGAGCATATTTTTGGGGATGCCAGGGAATAAAAATGGGTCAGAATTAGTGAAGGAACACAAATGAAATTGTCCTGTTTTATATTTGTTGACTCAGGAGAAAGAAAAGGAAAGTATGGACAGCACTAAGTGGGGCGTCTCAATCTGCACTGTGGATGGACAGAGGTACAGTATGTCATCATTGAAAGTAAAACTACATTAGCTTCTTCATAGACAGACTCATACATAATACTCCTCATTACATGATATTATATTTTACTTTAATAATTATTAATTCTACATCGTGGTATTAGTGTTTTTACTAGGATCAGAATATTTCCTCCACCACTGTCTGGGTTAGTGTATCTTACATCAGTGTGACTTTTCAGCAACAAGCCTGCATCTCAATTTAGACCGACTTTTATTTAGTCAACCTCACAATAGAAGCCTTTTGCTAGTTGCAAGCAGTGTGAGAAAAGTGAATAAATGGCTGGTTTTGTCTGTCTGTCTGTCAGGTTGTCTCTGGGCGACTGGGCCGGCTCTCTGGTTCTGGGTGAGGTGTCATGGCCGCTGGTGTACGGCGTGGCGGTGGACCTGCTGGGCTCTGACCTCGTCCACAAATACGTCGGCGTGGAGGGGTACTCCAGATACGACTCTCCATTCACCCTCACTAAAACAGGTCCAGGAACAATCGCCCCTCCTTTCCCTAGACTCTCAGGATCGATCTGTTTTTTCCAGCCGTCGTCACAGATTTGTGTTCCTGATAATATTTTATGTTTGTTTTATTTTCTAAAACTTATCTCCCATTCAGCCTGACCTGCATGGATTCACTTTGTGCCTCTCATGTAATCATCGTCTTTGCATGTGAGACTTAATTAGAACAAACAAAATAAAATCAGGTGTACAGAGAAAAGGGTGCATCTCCGTTCACCTGTCACCATTTTTTTCTGGGTCAGAGTATTTTCTGCCACTTCTACTGCAATCGGGCATTCTGCTGAATGAGTGCTTTTAATTTTTTAGGTATATTTTGATGCTAGTACTTTTTAATTTAATTTAAATAAAATACAATTTTGGATGTAGGACTTTTAATTGTAACCGTATTACTATGATGGAAAGAATTCAGAAACACAGTATTGTTTTCATTTTTAACCTTAAAAAGTAAGTGAAAAAGAGAGTTAAGAAAGGTCTTATTGTGGATGAGAGGTCCTTGAATAGCTGAGGAACTAGACACTTAAACATCTACATTTCCATGACAGCTCGGGCCACATACACACTTTGTTTCAAAACTCAGACCTTCCGCTGCGCTTCTTCCTCTCATCCAGAATAAAATAGCGAATCCAAACGATTGAAAAAATGGAGAAATTTAAAAACGCTGCCAACCGTGTTTTGGTTTTAAACTCCGAGGTAGCGTTTTAAGTGCAGACAGTTGAAAATGGAGGACTTTAAAAACGATGACTCAGATGCTCACGTCAGAAACTGACGGACTACCTGCAGCATTTCTATTATAGAAAACCATTACATAACAGGCAGAAAACATCCTACAGGGCTGCTGCATGTGTCTGCCATGACCTTTCCCACCTCTGACCCCTGACACCAGAGGGCAGTAACACTTTGATTAAAATGTCTGTGTGCAGGAATCCCTCACAGCCCGCTCACTGAGACAGGAGCCATCGTCACTACATCTTTGCTACAGGTAAATCACTCATTCACCCGTCCGTCCATCCATCCATCCATCCAACCATCAGCAGTAAGTCTGTATATTGTGTGTTTTCTCCAGCTTGCTGGGAGGCTGTGTGCTGAGGAAGAGGAGAAGTATGACTCGGTAAGTCACACCTACAGAAAGTAGGAACTGTAAACATCCACTCAGAAACAAGGTGACTGTTTGTTTGTTTGTTTGTTTGTTTGTTTGTTTGTAGGTGCTGAACGTCATCCGGAGGCTCTGCAACAAGGAGCACGCCAACTTAAACTGCACCAGGTACCGATACTGCTGCTGACTGAACTACAGTGATACTGTAGGACTGATATAAAAAGATAGTTCTGGTGAAATTCTATATTTCTCTTCAGACCCAAACCAGCCGTGAACGTGTCTCCTAATGAGTCCTGTGTATCTCAGCCTGATGCCTCCTCTTCCCTCATGTTCCTTCATCACCATGAACACTGTGCTTTATTCTGACTCCCACGTACACCATCCTGCTGCCCCAAATTCTCACTACAGCACCACATGTGGATTCATCCGCCGCTGAAAGTAGTTCCCAACAGATGCACTATTTCCTCCAGTTTGTCTGATAGAAACTACAGCGAGCAGCTGTTTGAGGAAATTACTGAGCCTTTTTCAACATGAACCTATAAATCTGTCAGGTGTTTTTAAAGATTTACATCTTCAGGAGGAACCAGTTGGCTCTGAGAGCTACAGACTGGAAGTCAGACGGAAAGACTCATTAGGGATCCAAGCAGGGAAGCGAATGTTTTTGTTCTGATTCTTTGGGCAGCAAAAACTGCTGGAGGAAAACTCACCAAAACTGTCATGTAGGTTGCAAATTCCACCCACTACTCAGGCAAAAAAAATGTCCCTCATAAACCTCATGGTGGCGCTATAACAATCAACTCTACATTTTTGCAATTATCTCAAAAACTTCTTTCATTATTTTAATCTCTGGTCTGCTCTAAAAATGTCAAATTATACGACTTTTTATCTCTTTTCTCTAAAACCTATTTTTGCAAACTTGTCACAGACGGTTTTGCCAATCGACCTGAAACTTTGGCAGGATCATCTACGGACGTCGCTGATCAAAAGTTATTAAAAGAATTTTGAAACGTCAATCTGTTTTGTTTTTTTCCATAATTTTTTACTTGTACAATTGAATGTACAATTTTACATAAATGCCCGTAATCAAAATTGGCTTAAGCTATTGTTGCCAAACTTGACGCGTCTGTTCAGATGCTCGGCCAGAGCTTTGCTGAGCAGTCCTGGGATATTCTTTCACTAGGGGGCGCTACGCTTGCAAAAAGTTTATACCTCGTAATTCGCTGCATGGATTTGTACGATCTCGGGTCACTACTCTGTTGATGCATAAAATTTGGTAATGATTGCTCAAAGTGGGCGTGGCTTATCACAATAAATGTCAATTTCTAGACATTTCTCATTCCTAACTTCAAAAAATTTTAGAAAATCCTCCGTACATCCTCGAGAGCTGAACTTATTTCAGCACATCCACTGATACGTGACAAACGTTTGCTTCACTGCAGCCTATGGTCAACTCAGAAGTCTGTCACTCTATATTTTTCAGAATATGCTAATTCAATTAACATCTATATCTCCAAAAGTCTTTCAAACGCTACCAAACTCGACAAAGTCATTCTCCAGATGGCCGATATCAAGTGTTTCTAATGGTTTTCATATCAGTCAAACGGTGAGTCTGCAGTGATCTTCATTATCTTGCTGTAACTTGTACAGTATTTACAACATTTATTGCTCAGTTTTGGATCAAATGCCACCAAAATAATTCACAACACACCCAAAACCAGCAGAATGATGCATGTTTTTTTCAGAATTTTCTCAGCAACATCTTGACAGTTGTAAGCGTTTTAAGTTTAAACTGACAAAACTCTCCAGTTCTGGCACATGTGACGTCACTACCTCAACTTGTGAGAAGCTGTGTGGAAACCTCCTCTCACCAGTAGCTCAGTCAGTAAGTCACCTGCTCTGGAGATCTGCAGGTCCTGGGTTTAAATCCCCAGGTGTCAGGCTTGCAGACAACGAGGTTGTTCAGCTCATAGTGAGTCTAAGTTCTCTATTTTATTTGGATCCCGTGACACTTTGTTTTTATTTTTCTCTGCCTAAAAGTGTTTGTGCAGCTTAAACTTTAAATCTTGGAAACACAAAATGTTTCACCCAGTAGTCAGGTACATATAAAAATCAAGTTTGCGTTTCCGCAGTTATCTCCAGGTCCAAATTCTTTGATCAATTTAATCTCTTAAATCATCTGCGTCTGTTCTTCTCCTCTGAAAATGTCAAATATTGCGTTTTTCACGACTTTCTTGGATCCCAATCATCGCCGCTCGCGGCTATATTTTATTTGATTGGATTAGGTGACAATGAGCATCTCATATTGAGCCCTTAAGATAATTTTCCTTAAAACAAAAGTAGTAATATTCTGAAAAAGCAAAGCACATTTCTGTTCAGTTGCCTGGTTCATTGCTCCTCCAAAATATAATTTCATATCAAGCTACTCCACTGGGGGGTGTTTGTTCATGTGGAGGGAGTAATATCAGTTTTGTTGTTGTGATCTTTAGCTGTCAGAGCAGCAGGAAGGCCAGCGTCAGACTCCACGCTCTGTCCTTTTACCTGCAGGAGAAAAAGGTAAAGCGCTTTCAAACAGTAAAGATCAGCGGTGTCTCCTCTTCTTCCTGCTGTCTCTAACTAACCTCCCGTCTGTCAGTGTTTTCCAGAGAAGGCCGACATTAATGCTGCGCTGGATCTGATGCTGCAGGTAAAACCCCTAAGGTCTCCTTGTGAGTTTATTTGTTCACAGCTCTGAATGAGCTCCTCTGCAGGTTGTGTTACAGCACCTGTGTGTTTGTGGATCTGGTTCTGCACAAACTGAGATTAGACAGATGTTGCTAAATTAATCTACATGTGAAACTGTTGCTTTTAGGGCCCCAATGGTGCAGATTATCTCCTCCATCAGCCAGCCTGAGGGTAGTTAGATTCAGGATTTCAATTCCATGACCACGCTGACTCCGCTGGACTCCTTTTTCCCAAACTTTATTGGTTCACACAAATACAAAACAACTAAAACAAAGGGGTACATTTGTTACACCCGGCCTAAAGGGGAAACCTGAGCACAACATAAAAATGTCTCGCCCCTTTCAAATTTTTTGATAAATCTTTTCACCCAATTAAGAGCACGTCCAAAACAACAAACGCAACTCATATTGTTACCTACTAACTTACCTAACAGCACTAACAACAAAAGAAAAATGAGGCCGCTTAACTCACTCCTGAGCCGTTAACAGGAGAACAGCTTCTCCACCCTAAAGGTTTCCACGACCAAACTTTAAAGTTTGTCTCATATCCTGCACAACTCTTGTCTTATATTCTGTACAAATCTTGGTTCAAAACTAGCAGGACGTATTAATCTGTTTGGGAGGCAGGAAAAAGGAAGTGACCTCACGACGTCGGCAGGTGTCCTTTTACAGTTTTTCTCGATTGCTTAAACACGTTCTTGAAATTATGCCTCTTTTTCTCGAAACTCTGAACACAAATCCACATCTTCTCACCCAGTTCCCCGAACATCCTATTTTCAGGTCAAAATGAAGCTCTCCACTCAAAACCATTCAATCTGGCTGAAAAACCAAACTTTGTCCTCTGATATGACACATAAGCCCTCAAAACCACACACTACAACACAGTCTGACACACTGGTGTTCAGAACAATACTATCGGTAACGTTGCTTGTGGTTCTCCCCCTCAGAAACCTTTTCACATGATGAACGCAACAAAAGACATAACAAATGTTAACATTTGCACGTGTTTTATTCCTCAGTGTGCCGCACAGTTCAACACACCAAACAACAAATTATTCTGCCCCAGCGTCCCGTCTTCTCCACCTCCTCCTCCTCCCTCTACCTCCTCCGCCCTCCTTCTATCCCATCTTCTCCTCCAACTCCCACTGTTCCTCTTCCTTCACCTCTTCCTCCTTCTCCTCCTCCTTCTCTCTGGTGTCCTCCGTGTCTTCCTTCAGATTTCTCTGGATCCATTGTTCCAAAGCTGAATGAACTGACTCCGGCCCTTTTATTTTTCTGTTGAAGGTTCGGATTGGTCTGTTATCTATTTTGACTGTTTGTGTTTCCACCTGAGTAGCTGTGTGCTAATTGAGCTCCCCCTTTGTTGACTTGAGTGAACAAGGTGTAGGTGATGAGAAACGAGGGGATTTGTGTGCGGAGTTTAGAGAAATGGGTGTGCCTTTTGAAAATCCGAGGTGTGGTTTTGAAATTTTACTTCAACAGCCTGCTTATAGTGATTAAGCAATTGAGGATAACTGTAAAGCCGAACGTTTTCTCCAATAGAAACATTGGTGCCTTGAACACCCTGCTGTGAACGCAAGCGCGCTGCATTTCCCTGCCTTTTTAACACCGTTGTGTTTACAAAGTTGTCGCAGCTGATTGGGTAACACCTGAGACACGCCCAACAAACAGGAGAAAACACACCTCGAAGCCCGTTGCAGAACGATGCGCAACGTTGCAAGGAAACATGTCGTTCTATCAGAAAACGTTGCAAACCGGTGCAAAATGTTTTGAGATTGAACGTGCCCCAGGTACCATCAGTCCAATTAGCCGTCTACCACCTGCAACTCAGCAGACTAGAACCAGACAAAGCAGCAAAGTGGTGGTGACAGAGGGGCTCAGATTAGGGTGTGACAATATTTTAACATTATTTTGAAGAAACAAAGTCTTCCCCAAGAATTTAAGAAGCATTTAATAGCATGTTTTTTATTGTGCAAATAAACCTTTTCTCAAAGCATTTTCATTTGTTAGTTAACATTTCTTCTTCTTTTAACTAAATATGTCCCCCTCATCCCCAGTGTACGTGAGGATGAACAGCAGAGAAAATGCACACAGTCATACTCACACTTAAACTATGAATCAGGGTCATAACTCATTAATGAAATAACTAAAAAGAGGTATTCAAGGCGTTGTAACCGAAGTCTTGTCTGCTGAGAGTTTTCTTTGAGACAACTTGCATTTAATGATACAAAGCATGCAAAACAAGATTTAAAATTAAAGCAGAATAAAATATTACATGTCTTTATTATAAGACCTGTAATGTGTTCAAAGTGAGTCCACTGGCCTGTGTCTCTGCCGTCTGACAGTGCGCTTCAACAGAGATCACCTGCGAATCAGGAGCCGCCATGGCCGCTTCGTTAGCCAACGGGGGCCTCTGTCCACTGTCAGGTGACCAGGTGCTGTCGCCGGCGGCCACGCGGAGCATGCTGTCCATGATGCAGGTGGCGGGAATGAAGGACTACTCCACGACCTTCCACTACAAGGTCCTGTCTTCGTTCTGCTGTAGTTAGAGCTGGAAGAGGAAGCACTTGAATGTCAATAAATACCTGAAACATTTTAGTCGTTTAAGGCCACCGTCAGTCTAACCACTTTCCTTCTTGAGCTTCACTCTGCAGAATGATGTTTGTGCAGGAGTCTGCTAGAGGAGGAACGTTTCTCTGAGCTCACCTTTAATCTCACTTTAAAGCAGGAGACATTTTGTCTGAATTCAACATTATTTACATATTCAGTGATTCTGAATTTTTAGGAGGAAGACACATAAATTATTATTAAAAGATTATTTTTATGTAATAATAATAATAAGTTTGGATTTTAATGATTTCAGCTGTATTTATTTTCTTTTCTTTTCTTTGTTTAAAGGGTCAGTGTGTAATATTTCTGAGGATCTAATGATAGAAATGCAACATAAGATCCATAACTATGTTTTCCGTGGTGTATAAAGAACTTACATAATGAACCGTTTTTATTACCTGTAGAATGAGACATTTATATCTACATACACATAAACTACACCATGTTGGCCGCCATGTTTCTACAGCAGCCCAAACGGACAAACTGCTCTAACGAGTGCGTTTCATCACTACCATGAAGAAGTAGTACTAGTAGTCGTCTGGTTTATTAGAAGTAAGAAAAGAAGTGAAATTTGGACAAATGGAGGAACACACGTGTTTTTGACAGAGTGTATTGGCCTTAGCTTCTCCGGCTCGCTGTGACTGATGGTGCATTCATGTGGTGTCGGAATAATCAGAATCTTTTTTTCCTCCTTTAAATCTTTATTGCAAAAAGAAAAGTAAAGAAGTACACAGAACTTTGATTCGTGCAAAATAACGTACTGCATATACATATATTGCAAACATGTAATTTGTACTATGGTTCTAACGGTTAGTTTTCTGTCCATGTAGCGTGAACTAGATGTCTGCATGTTTATACGCTCTGATAATGTTAATCCAACACATTCTGATTCCACATTCTGACCTCTGAAGTCGGGAGAATAACTCCACAATTGGCAAAATGGAACCATCAGAGGAGCACCTGAATGCACCATGAGCAGCTGGTTGCAATTTGCTACCCTCACCACTAGATGCCACTAAAGCGTACACACTAAGTCTCACACTAAGTCTCATGTGATGCTGTTGATCAAACTAGAACTTCAGGTCTTGATTCAAACCTTACGAAACTCATGACGTCCTAGAAAAGTTCTATTTAATTTGATAAAGTACTTCAGTTCCTCGTCTTCCTTTGCTGAATGATTTGCCTTAGTTAATATTTTGCTAACGTTGTTGATTGATTTGGTCTCAGTTTGTGGCACTGCAGGTATAGACCATGTACTCTAAATCCATACTGGATCTTCACTTTCTGAGAGCACTCCTGTGTGGCAGAGTCGTGCGATTGTGTCTGAAGTGGTTTTCTGTTGCAGACGTCGGTACCGGCCGTGTCCAGCAGCCACGGCTGCCTGCTGGCGGTGGTTCCCGGTGTTTTGGGTCTGATGGCGTTCTCTCCCGAGTTAGACGCCTGTGGAAACCCCTGGAGGGCCGTCCACTTCTGCCAGGTCTCACCTCTCTCAATCTCTCATCTCATCATCAACTAATGGAAAAATAGATTTTTCATTTAATGTAAAGGTGGAGACGGAGCGTTGATACGAAACAAAGAATAAACATCTGTGACCAAGTAAAGTTTAAAATAACAATAGTAACATTAAAAAATGTGTAAAGGTAGCTATGATGCAGGAGAGAGGCTAGTTTGTAAGACTATAGAAGTTATTAAAGGAAGATGTAGGATACAAAATAAAAGAAGTAGAATAATGTCAGTTAAAATAAAGAATGAAGCCTGAAGGAGAAACAGATTCGTATCTTAAACACAGGATATATGTGATGATAGAAGGTAAACACTGAAGACCGTGAGGGTTAGGATGTAGGATGGAAATGATGTAGTAGGACAAAGCCTGTTCTGTATGCAAGGGCGTCACTTTTATTTGTGTTGAGAAGCGGTGATGGGCTCAGATTAGGGGTGTGACGATAAACTTGGCTCATGAGAGCTACGATGCACAATACTGAGGTAACGAGAACGAGATGAAGATATTTAAACACTATTTTAAAGACATATTCAATGCTGAAATAAATGAGTGGGGGGTCTGAAAGTTTTAGGCATTTAACACTGAATTTCCGGCCTTCTGAAATCATATAATAAAATATAACGCAGTAATAAGTAGGACGTTTTAGCTTAAGTTACTTTCTTGGACAATGCACATTTGTTCCTTTCATATTTTAATTGCATTGCATGTTTTCTTAGTGTGCAAATCTTTCTCAAAGCATTTTCATTTGTTAGTTAACATTTCTTGTTGCAAGCTGTTTTTCAGAAATTAAGCTTTTAAAAAGAGATGAGGACAAAATCAGCCACTGCAAAAGTGATGGGAACATGTCCGCAGAGTGGCCAATGATAGAAGATGAGGTAAAACTTATGAAGAATAAGGACGTCGCTTTGTGTTCAAAAGTGGACATAAGGGCTCAGATTAGGGTCGTGATGATACATTGGGTGACGAGAGGTGACGATGCACGAGAGCAGAACGAAACGATTTTAGTTTTAAATGATTTTAATTTCATGCTGAGGCCGGAGTCCAAAGAGACATTTTCTGCCCCCATTCATGGTGGAATTGTCTTTTATTATATGAAAGGAACCTTTATTTAAATCATTGCACGTTTTCATGCAAATACACCTTTTCTCAAAGCATTTTCATTTGTTAGTTAGCATTTCTTGGTGGAAGCTATTTTTCAGAACCTTTTTAACAAATGCTTTCAAGAAGTGAGAACTTCAAAATGGGAACATCGTCCTCAGTGGAAACCCATGGGACCGACACATGGGAGAGTAGAATAAACGCATTTTACAACATTAAATAAAGACAAGGAGAGAATGAACATTTGGATCTTGAACAAAAGATAAATATTTTCGCTTTGAAATTGAAAGTTTGGGAGAAAGAAAAAAACAAATGGGATGTTGGATTGTATGTTTTAAGTTTAGCTCTAGAAAGGAAGATAGATGCTGCTTTATGGGCCGGCAGTGATATTTAGATGTCTGCTTGTGTTTGTAGGAGCTGATTTCTACATTTCAGCTGCACAGTTTTGACATCAGGACTCCGTTCAGGCAGATTCTGGCCTACAGACAGTGGAAGGCTGAATCTGAGGTGGGTTCTGCTCCTCGATTCTGATCCCAGACCAGTTTCTCTTGTCGTCTCTCTGCATGATCAGATGGACTTTATTGTTTAAGAAGCGTCCTCTCCTCTGCAGGGATACCAGATCATGAACGTCCTGCTGGCAGCTTTTAAAGGAGACGTCCAGGCGCTGAGGAGGTAACCCAACATTTTGATTTTTAAAACATCACATAACCACTTTCTGGGGATGAACGAGCTGCCGGGTTCTCTCCTTCTGTGGTTGTCTGCAGATACTTCCTGTCGGGAGTGGACGTAACCGCTGTGGACTACGACGGCAGGTCGGCGCTGCACGTGGCGGCCGCCGAAGGTCACACGGAGGTCATCCGCTTCCTGCTGGAGAACACGGGAGCAAACCCCGCCCTCAAGGACAGGTGAGAGCTCACCTGCTGAACAGTTAGACAGCAAATATCAGTCCTTGTTCTTCTTTTTCACTCTATATGACGCTGCCGGAGGGAGGGGGAGTTTTATTTTTATTATTCATTATACGTTTAACAGAGGAAGTGAAATGTAGAACACGTTAGGACCTGGACAGACACGCAGGTGCAGTTTATTGGATCTCTCTCCCTCGTCACCTCAGACAGTCCCCGTCAAAACCCATCTGTCTTTTAACCTTTAATCGATTTAGCCTAAACCTTTTCTTTTAATAGTCATCTATTCTTTTTACCTTCCTAAAGTGCCTTTGAGGACCTTTCAAATCGCTGTATAAATAAAATGTATTATTATTTTATTACCTCTGTTCACTCTCTGCATTTTGTCTCCTTTTTTCAAAGCTGCTCACACAAAATGAAAAATTCCACATATTTCCTTCAAAATGCCATAAACACATCACAAACCATTCACACACTGTTGTTCTAAATCTAAAGCTCTTTTGTCTTTCACAGGCTTTTGTGTCTTCTTATTTCCATATAATGTTCTAGAGTGAAAGTAATCTGCTGAGAGGGGCTGAAAAGTAAACTGTAAACACCAATGCAATGATGAAACTGAAAATATTTATTAGGCGCAACATTACTGTTGTAACAGTAGCACAGTGTCGTATACATTAGAATACAACAAAAGGAAACCATAAACATAAATAAACCAAAAGTATGATTTTTACTTTTATTGCCAAACAATAATGCTTATTGTATAATACTATCCTGCTGAAATAACCACTGGATTGTTGCAACCTGTTCTAATTTCTGCAGGTTTGAATTATGGTCCCCTCTTTTTTAGTTTTTCATAATAGCTAAAACACTAAACCCCCATTCTCTGAACCCAGTGCTCAGTGGCCTTCAGTGTCACTCTTATAAAACAAGTTCAGCGAGTTGAGACACTGTTTGCAAATCTCATCCGCTCTTTTTCTCACTTGCTAAAACACATTTTGCTCTGTGATGCACTTGTGTTGCAGCTGTCATCTTTTACACAAAGCAACTCATAATCCTGCACGCTTGTTTCTAAAGGTGTGATCAAACCAATATGTGGTCATGTCCCCATGTCACACTTTGACCAAGCTGTAAGTGAGGGACATGTTCTCCACTGTCATTCAACCTCGGGGACAAATAACCCCGAACATCTTCTTGCTTTTCTGGCTGGTCGTTGGAATTGCGTGTTTGAGCGTGAGCGGCAGGATCATCAGCCGGCAGTACTTCCTGTCCACGGGACGATGTCAGCTTTCACTGTGGTGTCCCGCTAAATAAGTGGTTCAACGTAAACCAGCAACCAGTGATTCAAACATGATTACCTTCAACCTCCGGCGCTTACTTCAGTCCAACAGAACAATTTCTGCCTGACGGTGGAAAGTCTATGACTGAAACTCATTTGCTAGGGAAAATCTCTTACAGGCAGTGGAATCGGCCTGTGGTGAGAGAGGTGTGGAGTGTTAGTCAGGCTGCGTCCAGCACATCCGAGGGGTTTCCTGCTTTGCTTGGCGAGGGACAAGGCTGCATGTGATGAGGATGAACTCTCTTACTGTATTGACTTTGATTCTGCAGTTGCACAACATTTTATAGTGTAATGTGCTTTTCATTTATAGTTTGAATATACAGATATTCAGTACTGTATTACTTTCAGTACTTACAGTATACTATATATTTACTGTACTAAGTTGTGATTACTATACTTTTTAAATTGGAAAATGTTTCCTCTACGTAAAGAAACGCTCTGTAGTGTTGTTTGATGTGTGATGTTTTGAAAGCATTGTTTGATTTTGCCTGAAGAGTCGGCGGGTTTTGAGAAAGTGGTTTAAAGACAAAGTTTGGAGAATATGGGTGAAGGTCTCAAGAAATGTGTCTAAGCAATTATGAAAAACTGTAAGTGCGGCCCTGATCTCATCAGTGATGGCGCGCCTTCCTCCTCGTCATCATCATCGTCCTCCTCCTCTTCCAACTCTTCCTCCTTGAACTTGTCCTCCTCGTCCTCCTCTTGCTCTCTGTCCATTGTTGGCATCCATGGTTCAAAACAGGTAATCTGACCTTTGACCTATGCATAGGTCTACTGTATACTGAAGCAGTGACTGGTTGGTGTTTGCACTGTGTGACCCGGTGAATAAGTAAAGCATTTTCATTGGTTGTGTTTGGAAAAGGAAAGCAGGTCACTTCCTGTTAGATTTTTGTGTCTGAGGTCTGAGGATTGTTTGCTGTGTTTTGAACAAAGTGTTTCATGCGATTGAAAACTGAGTGAAAAGCTGAGAAATAGCTTCAATTTTGGAGATTTGAGGTGAGGTTTTGCTTTATGAGTGAGAGGTTTAAAAAATCGTGGGACATGTAAAAATTTTGTGTGTCAGTAGTTGTAAAAAACTATAATTTATATAATTTCTATTTTTCCACACCTGCCTAAAACTTTTGCACAGTACTGTGTATATTTTAGTATTTATATGTAGTATATAAATACTAAAATATACACAGTACTGTGTATTTTTTAGTATTTACATGTAGTATATAAATACAATCTTGGGGACCGTGTGTGATGTAGTTTTGTCTTTCCGCCAGGTGGGGGAGCTCTCCTCTGCAGGAGGCCAGGACGCACAACAAGGAAGCTGCAGTCCAACTGCTGCAGGGCCGTCTGACCCCATAAACACACATAACCTTTGACCTTTGACCTGTGAGATAAAGTTATCTGGATTACTCTGATGAATAAAACCTGAGACGTCTTCAAGTCTGGAACATGTGGGGGAAATAAAAGCAGCTTTTTTTATTCCGCAAAGACACAGAAACCAATAAACCTTCTTTAAACAGACGCCTGAGTCATCTGGAAAAGTAAATGAGATCACTTTACTGCTGCAAAGACTCAGACTGGAGGTTCAGTGAGTCTTTGCTTTGTCTCCGGGACTGAAAGCCACATTTAGTCCAGTAATAATTAATATTCTGTTCACGTCAGCTTCTTTTCTACGGAGGGGAAAACGCTGCACTGGGATCTGCTGCAGTGCTTTTGTTTTGTTTTAAATAAATCAGCTTGTTGTTTCTGAAGAGTTTCCTTCTGTAGACTCACACACAGCAAAATTTATCTCTCCTTTGACCGTTTTAACTGAAATTCATCAAGCTGTTGATCATTAATTTGGACCGACTGTACCTCTAATAAAGGTTAACGTGTCTGCGGGTTTAAAAACACCTTTTTTTGAACACATGAACAAAATTAATGATTTATTTCTCTAAAAACAGGCTGACAAAGACACAGAAAACCAATTAATTTAGATGTAAAACACGGGTAAACTGTACGTGATGCTGACTTGCATACAGTGGCGCACAGTATTTGTATTTTCTTTTCCTGCCGCTTTCTACTTCTACTCCAGCACGTCTCAACTGCATCTGTACTTCACAACATTTATCTGACAGCTTCATTTACTTTGCCAAGTCAGATTTTTACACACAAAACACATGGAGAGTTTATAAAATATGTTTTGTTGTAACTTAAACAGTTTATACGACTACAGGCAGATATTTTGATGTTCTTTTAAATCATGTAAAAACTTTTCCTGTGAAGATTTGCTGCTTTTCCTTCTGATTATTTTAATGCATTTGTAATCATTTCGAGGTTAAACTGACAGAACAAACATTGTGAAGGCGTCACTTTGGACTCTGGAGAACTGGGACAACATTTCTCACTATTTACAATCGATTAATGGAGAAAATAATCATTAATTACAGTTTAATACGATACAATACAGTACACTTTCCTGATTATACTTACACAAGTAACATTTTTAATGCAGTACTTTTACTTTTACTTGTAATAGGGCGTTTTTGCAGGGAGGTATTAGTACTTTTACTTAAGTAAAGGATCTGAATACTTCATCCACGACTTGGTTGCATATAAAGTCTTCTCTAGAAATGTTTCTTCACTTTGTCAAACTAAAAATACATTTTAAAAAAATTATTTAAAACACAATATAACTTTGTTTTTTTTAATTCTCTGTATCTTTATCTTGAATTATGCAGAACAATAAATAATAAAGTTTTATTAGATACAGTTACTAGTTACTTTGCAAATTAAGCTTTTTAAACACAAAACACATGAAGAGTTTAGAAAATATGATGTTTTGTTTTAAATAAAACTCCAACAGTTTATAGGCTACAAGTACAGCTGGAACGATTAGTTGGTTAATTTAATTGGCAACTATTTTGAATTTTTGAAGTCCTTTTTTCATGTAAAAACCACAAAAACATTTCAGCTTCACTAATGAGAAGATTTGCTGCTTTCTACCATAAAAGAGTCATTTCATCATTAAACACATGAAACTTTGTTTTGTTTTCTTCTCTCGTTGCGCTGTGACCGCGTCATGAATATTCATAAGATGAAGTA
Source organism: Micropterus salmoides (assembly GCF_014851395.1). NCBI lineage: Eukaryota > Metazoa > Chordata > Actinopteri > Centrarchiformes > Centrarchidae > Micropterus > Micropterus salmoides. The sequence goes on along the minus strand of NW_024044570.1, from coordinate 2,453,298 downwards.
CTTTAAGCCAATCATCATGTAAGAGGCAGGAAGGCGCGTCAAGCTGAACTCAAAGCTATGCCGGAAAAGTGTCATTTTCCTTCAAAATAGAAGCACAACACATAAAATCAGTTGGTGTGAAATCACAATCAAATAAGAATATTGTTTCCATATGAATAAGTAATTTAGAGATGGATATACGAAATATAAATGCATTATAGATTAAAGCTGCTGCGGTTAATCGAATAGTCGTTAAAAAGAGAATTAATCTGTAACTGTTAATAATTTCAGTCAAGTTTCAGGCAAAAATGTTCTTTCTCCAGTTCTTCAAGTGTGAGAATCTTTTATTTAAATTAAAACATCTTTCATGTTATTTCAAGACTAAACCGAGGATTTTGGGAAACTGTGATGAGTGGTTTTCCTAACTACTTTATAACATTTCACTGGCTGGACAATTGTAATTGGGAAAATAATCAGCAGGTAATACAGCCTCATTATAGAGAAGATTTTAAAGTAAAGGGCTACAGACAAACTGCAGAGAAGCAATGAATAAGAAAGACACAGAGTAATGAAATCATAATGACTTTACAAAGTTAAGGTGAACGTGAATATCTGAAACAGTCAGTTTGTTCCCAGAGCAGTCAGAATGAGCCGCTGAGCTCATCTGTAATTGTTGTTTACTGTATAAAGGACGCTGCAAACACAGAACTGCCACCAGAAGACAAGTTCAGTGCTTCTGTTTGAGATTAAAGCAGCAGCAACAGTTCTGCAGCAAATCAGAACAAAAGAATATGTTCGTTAGCTCCTCTGTGACAGACCACAGAAACACGACATGCACAAATAAATAAATACATAAATAAATACATGTATAAATAAATACAAGTAAACATGCATAAATAAATAAATGTAGAAATTTATAAATATATATAAATAAATAAATACATGTAGACATGCATAAATAAATACATGTAAACATGCATAAATAAATAAATGTAGACATTTATAAATATATAAATAATATATAAATAAATAAATATATGTAGACATGCATAAATAGATAAATAAATAAATACATGTAAACATCCATAAATAAATGTAGAAATCAATAAATATATATATAAATAAATAAATGCATGTAGAAATGCAAACATTTAAAAAAATCTTCACCAAAATCTATTTATTTTTAATGTATTTAATTATTTACTTTTGCAATTATTTATTTATTTATAATACGTTTGTATTCAATAAAGTGAGAATAAACTGCTTAATGTTGCGTTTACATGACGCTCGACCTTTACGTTGAAGGCGACAGCCGGAAGTGGCGCCAGTTAGCTCGTGTAGCTTGATGGCCGCAGCCTCCAGCCTGTTGAACCGAGGCAGGAGGTGAGCAGCGGAGAGTTTGGCTGCACTCTCCGTCTTCTTCGCTTTGTGTTTCGGAGCTCCGGACCCCGAGGCGACGCGCTCAGAGGAGAGAGCCGAACATGAGGAGCTGCGGCCGGCGTGCTGACTTGAGGACTGAGGACGCGCTTTATTCCCCCGCAGGGCAGCAGGAGTGAAGCGAGTCTGCAGAGGTGAGTCCACCCGGGGCGGCCACGAGGCGTGCATCCTGCAGGGATCACTCCAGTACACGCACAGCGTGTGTTGGTGGCGGCTTGGCTTCACCTGGTTGTTGTTTACCTGCACGAACTCACGAAACCTGCAGGCGCTTGGAAGCCGAGCGCAAATGTGCAATTTGTTTTGTGGAATCACAGAAACTGAACGCGTTTGGATCCTTAGAGTCACTCAAAAGTACCAAATGAAGAAGATGAAAAGTCTAAATATCATACAACCTGTTTGAGTCCTTGTAAATAGACTATTTGTAAAGTCCTTGTAAATAGACCCAACAGGTAGAGAAGGCTGTACAGGTAGTCTGTAAATAGATTATTTCATATATTCATTCAGTCACACTTTAGTTAAACTCGGAAATACACTGAGAGCTCGTTTGCAAAAGGCACCAAGAAACACACACCGAAGGAACTGGGATAAACATGGCCCTAAAAATTTAAATAATGAAAAGCTTGTTCAGTTAATTAATAAAACAACAGAAAGAAATAAAAACAGCAAGTCAAAACAACTTAAACAAGAACAGCTGGAAGTGAAAGGATAAAAAAGGCTTAGCTTTAGATTATTTAGTGTAATGCTCTTGTAAAGAGACCTACAGGGAGTTAAGGTTAGTAGTTTGGTAGATCTACAGGTAGTTTAGATATACATGTGGTCTAGATCGTGTGGACAAGTAGTTTAATCCTTGAAGATAGACTAAGGTAGTTTATGTTTTTGTAGATAGCTTCAAATGTAAGTCTGCCAAATGAGTAAATGTAACATTTACATATTTTAGCTCCTGTAAAAAGACCTACAGGGAGTCAAGGTTCAGTAGTATAGTGGTTGTACAGATCGTTTAGAGCTTGCAGGTGGTCCTTAGATAGATCTACAGGTAGTTTAGAGTCTGTGGATAGACCTACTAATGGTTTAGATCTACAGGGAGCCAGGCTGGCAGGTAGTCTGTTTTTGTAAGTAGACCAACAGGTAATTTACTTCTTTTAGATACAGATTAAAGTAAGTAGTTCAGCTCTTGTAAGAAGACCTGCAGGTAGTTTAGCTCTTGTAAGAAGACGTAGTTTAGCTCTTATAAGAAGACCTGCAGGTAGTTTGGCTCTTGTAAGTAGACGTAGTTTAGCTCTTGTAAGAAGACGTAGTTTAGATCTTGTAAGAAGACATGCAGGTAGTTCGGCTCTTGTAAGAAGACGTAGTTTAGCTCTACAAGACGTAGTTTAGCTCTTGTAAGAAGACCTGCAGGTAGATTAGCTCTTGTAAGAAGACGTAGTTTAGCTCTACAAGACGTAGTTTAGCTCTTGTAAGAAGACGTAGTTTAGCTCTTGTAAGAAGACCTGCAGGTAGTTCGGCTCTTGTAAGAAGACCTGCAGGTAGTTCGGCTCTTGTAAGAAGACCTGCAGGTAGTTCGGCTCTTGTAAGAAGACCTGCAGGTAGTTCGGCTCTTGTAAGAAGACGTAGTTTAGCTCTACAAGACGTAGTTTAGCTCTTGTAAGAAGACGTAGTTCAGCTCTTGTAAGAAGACCTGCAGGTAGTTCGGCTCTTGTAAGAAGACCTGCAGGTAGTTCGGCTCTTGTAAGAAGACCTGCAGGTAGTTCGGCTCTTGTAAGAAGACCTGCAGGTAGTTCGGCTCTTGTAAGAAGACCTGCAGGTAGTTCGGCTCTTGTAAGAAGACCTGCAGGTAGTTCGGCTCTTGTAAGAAGACCTGCAGGTAGTTCGGCTCTTGTAAGAAGACCTGCAGGTAGTTCGGCTCTTGTAAGAAGACGTAGTTTAGCTCTACAAGACGTAGTTCAGCTCTTGTAAGAAGACCTGCAGGTAGTTCAGCTCTTGTAAGAAGACGTAGTTCAGCTCTTGTAAGAAGACCTGCAGGTAGTTCGGCTCTTGTAAGAAGACGTAGTTCGGCTCTTGTAAGAAGACGTAGTTCAGCTCTTGTAAGAAGACGTAGTTCAGCTCTTGTAAGAAGACGTAGTTCAGCTCTTGTAAGAAGACGTAGTTCAGCTCTTGTAAGAAGACCTGCAGGTTGTTCAGCTCTTGTAAGAAGACATAGTTCAGCTCTTGTAAGAAGACCTGCAGGTAGTTCAGCTCTTGTAAGAAGACGTAGTTCAGCTCTTGTAAGAAGACGTAGTTCAGCTCTTGTAAGAAGACGTAGTTCAGCTCTTGTAAGAAGACGTAGTTCAGCTCTTGTAAGAAGACCTGCAGGTTGTTCAGCTCTTGTAAGAAGACGTAGTTCAGCTCTTGTAAGAAGACGTAGTTCAGCTCTTGTAAGAAGACGTAGTTCAGCTCTTGTAAGAAGACCTGCAGGTAGTTCAGCTCTTGTAAGAAGACATAGTTCAGCTCTTGTAAGAAGACCTGCAGGTAGTTCAGCTCTTGTAAGAAGACCTGCAGGTAGTTCAGCTCTTGTAAGAAGACATAGTTCAGCTCTTGTAAGAAGACCTGCAGGTAGTTCGGCTCTTGTAAGAAGACGTAGTTTAGCTCTACAAGACGTAGTTTAGCTCTTGTAAGAAGACGTAGTTCAGCTCTTGTAAGAAGACCTGCAGGTAGTTCGGCTCTTGTAAGAAGACGTAGTTTAGCTCTACAAGACGTAGTTTAGCTCTTGTAAGAAGACCTGCAGGTAGTTCAGCTCTTGTAAGAAGACGTAGTTTAGCTCTACAAGACGTAGTTTAGCTCTTGTAAGAAGACGTAGTTTAGCTCTTGTAAGAAGACGTAGTTTAGCTCTTGTAAGAAGACCTGCAGGTAGTTCGGCTCTTGTAAGAAGACGTAGTTTAGCTCTACAAGACGTAGTTTAGCTCTTGTAAGAAGACGTAGTTTAGCTCTACAAGACGTAGTTTAGCTCTTGTAAGAAGACCTGCAGGTAGTTCAGCTCTTGTAAGAAGACGTAGTTTAGCTCTACAAGACGTAGTTTGGCTCTTGTAAGAAGACGTAGTTTAGCTCTTGTAAGAAGACCTGCAGGTAGTTCGGCTCTTGTAAGAAGACGTAGTTTAGCTCTACAAGACGTAGTTTAGCTCTTGTAAGAAGACGTAGTTTAGCTCTTGTAAGAAGACCTGCAGGTAGTTCAGCTCTTGTAAGAAGACGTAGTTCAGCTCTTGTAAGAAGACATGCAGGTAGTTCGGCTCTTGTAAGAAGACGTAGTTCAGCTCTTGTAAGAAGACGTAGTTCAGCTCTTGTAAGAAGACCTGCAGGTTGTTCAGCTCTTGTAAGAAGACCTGCAGGTTGTTCAGCTCTTGTAAGAAGACATAGTTCAGCTCTTGTAAGAAGACCTGCAGGTAGTTCGGCTCTTGTAAGAAGACGTAGTTCAGCTCTACAAGACGTAGTTTAGCTCTTGTAAGAAGACGTAGTTTAGCTCTTGTAAGAAGACCTGCAGGTAGTTCAGCTCTTGTAAGAAGACATAGTTCAGCTCTTGTAAGAAGACCTGCAGGTAGTTCGGCTCTTGTAAGAAGACGTAGTTTAGCTCTACAAGACGTAGTTCAGCTCTTGTAAGAAGACGTAGTTCAGCTCTTGTAAGAAGACCTGCAGGTTGTTCAGCTCTTGTAAGAAGACATAGTTCAGCTCTTGTAAGAAGACGTAGTTTAGCTCTTGTAAGAAGACCTGCAGGTAGTTCGGCTCTTGTAAGAAGACGTAGTTTAGCTCTACAAGACGTAGTTTGGCTCTTGTAAGAAGACGTAGTTTAGCTCTTGTAAGAAGACCTGCAGGTAGTTCAGCTCTTGTAAGAAGACGTAGTTCAGCTCTACAAGACGTAGTTTGGCTCTTGTAAGAAGACGTAGTTTAGCTCTTGTAAGAAGACCTGCAGGTAGTTCAGCTCTTGTAAGAAGACGTAGTTCAGCTCTTGTAAGAAGACCTGCAGGTAGTTCAGCTCTTGTAAGAAGACCTGCAGGTAGTTCAGCTCTTGTAAGAAGACCTGCAGGTAGTTCAGCTCTTGTAAGAAGACCTGCAGGTAGTTCAGCTCTTGTAAGAAGACCTGCAGGTAGTTCAGCTCTTGTAAGAAGACGTAGTTCAGCTCTTGTAAGAAGACGTAGTTCAGCTCTTGTAAGAAGACCTGCAGGTAGTTCAGCTCTTGTAAGAAGACCTGCAGGTAGTTCAGCTCTTGTAAGAAGACCTGCAGGTAGTTCAGCTCTTGTAAGAAGACGTAGTTCAGCTCTTGTAAGAAGACCTGCAGGTAGTTTGGCTCTTGTAAGAAGACCTGCAGGTAGTTTGGCTCTTGTAAGAAGACCTGCAGGTAGTTCGGCTCTTGTAAGAAGACCTGCAGGTAGTTCGGCTCTTGTAAGAAGACCTGCAGGTAGTTCGGCTCTTGTAAGAACTCGTAGTTAGACCTACTAGTAGTTTTTGTAAATAGACTGACATGTGGTTTAAAACTTGGAGATAGACCGAGACTTGCATGTGGTTTAGATGTTGTAGATGGACTGACTGGTAGTTTAAGGTCTGTGGATAGACTTACAGGTGGTTTAAACACATGTGGACCTCATACAGCCCCACTTCAGAAGTCCTGAACTATCCCTTTAAACATCAGGATTTGTCAGAATCAAAGAGCGAAGGCTTGTTTCCAGAGCTGCCACGTTGTCAGAAATCCACCAGAGAAGAAGAAGAATTACAGAGACCAGTTTTTCACATTGACCACATTGAAGAAAAAGACCAGAATGCATTGCAGCGACAGGACAACTTGGAGTCTGAATGAGGAGTGACTCATTTTTTGTAGACTAGAAAAACGTCTTTGATCTTAATATCACTGTAATTTTCGATGTAACCATTTCCTCTAATTATGTGGACATTGTTGAATGGCATTATGGGAAACGTAGGAAATAGTAGATGAGGGAGTTTGCAGGATTGTGGGTTCGCCTAAAAATACAATGACACTGACGGCTGATGATCTTGAGAGATAAAGACAGGATGTCCGGGAGGTTTGAGTGAACCAGATGCTTAACTCAGAAACATCAAATGCATAATAGAAAATAAGCTACTGTTACTGCTTACACATTGTGTTTTTTAGTGTAAAACTACGGTGGAGGAAGTAATCTGGTTTGTGACTTAATAAAAAAGTACTTATACTGCACTGAAAGTACTCCATGCAATATGCGCAGTATGCGCTGAAAATGTTACTTAAAAGTATATTCAAGAAAATGTACTTTTAATTTAATCGTTTCAGCTCCATTTGTAAAACCGTTGGGTAGTTTGAACAACACAGAATCATATTGTGAGTAATTTTAAAAAGTACAGTATTTCCCTGAATATTTTCTTTAATTATATATTATTTATATACATGTGTATATAGTATAAAGGAGCCTGAAAAGTAAAGTACACGTACCTCAAACGTGTTCCAAGCCTTAAAATGGAAATCTTGGTCTATCTTATCTTATATAGAGAAATTATGACATTAGCACAAGATGTCTGTGAAGATTCTCAGTCATCCAGGTCGTAGTTAACCAAGGAAAGTTAAATAAAGGGCAACTGGAGTTGGGATGGGGAGGTCAGGTGATTTGAAAGAGGAGTGAAAGGAGTCATTTACACCAGAGTAGAGAGACCACCTCTCAACTGGGGAGGAGGGCTGAGAAGCCACTTTTTCCTCCACCTACAATGCTGTCCTTTCATCTCTTCCCAGGAGACCTCAGGTGACGACAATTGTTTAAGCAGCAGCCGTTAAGCAGCCTGGAGCCCTAACGAACCACAAATTTAAGCATTTAGCCGAGAAACACCACAAGACGGGGACACTGTGGATATTTTGCAAGCACGGACAAGGTAAAGCGCCAGTGAACACACCAGTGCAGATGACACTCGTTGGCTGCCATGTTAGTTTCGTTTTCAAAGGTTACATCGTTAACAAGCCTCTTTCAGAAGACGAGTTCTGTCTTTTTGACAACTTTATTTGTTTATAACTTATTTGAAGTTGGTTCTGCGACATGGACAAAGACTAACTTCTCAGAGTTCACTTGAATGCATCCGTTTAGGACACAGTTGTGGAGCAGTGTTCACCATACTGACCATTCAACCACGATTGATTTAAGTAAACAGCAAAAAAACCCAAAGCAACAGTCCTTCCTCCAGCGTATGATCATGTTTTGATTCAGATTGTGCGAGAAGAGGAGGGGCTAAACAACGGAGCCGCTGTCAATGTCATATTAAATAGTTTATAGTATGCGGCGGTCAGCGTTGATGTTGTGGCGTGTGTGTCGCCAGAAATAAATCGATGAATGGGAAACTCTGCAGTGTGGTGCAGATTCTAGAGACTGCTTTTATGTCATCTTAGTCATCGGCGCATGAAAAACCAATCGCTGACCATCCCTTCAATCATCGATATCCAATCAAGCGACTTATGAGAATCATACCTGACTGTCTGATGTTTGCAGTGTTTTTAACCGTGAATGCAGTTTTTAATCTGTGAAATAACTATATGTACGTATCGCTCTCTTTAAATGTATGACTTCAAGTTAATTTCTAAGATTTTGTTTTGACTCGCATTCACAGAAATGATCCCAGTCCAGAATATACATACCTCACGCTCTCTGTCTGGGTCTGTAATTGCATTAGTCTCTCTGAGTCCTTTCTCATGACAGGGGGCTTCTGTTTCAGGATTAGCCCACATGCTAACACACACAAACTTCACCACGGGAAACTGTAGCACAAACACTCGGCCTGCCCTGTCTGATTCCCATCAGCGTTTTCCCTGCTTTGATCCTTTCAGGAGATATTAGCGTTGTTCCTTTTTATTATTTTAATATATTTTTACTAAGACAGACAGGAACACCTAAAACAAAACAAACAAAATTGTCACATCTCATACAAGTAAAAGTAACATAAGATAAATAAAAACAAAATAAATTGAGGGTGTATTAATACGCATGATATATTTGCACGATTAAGGAAAGGTGTACAGAAACAAAAATAGATCAATTAAATGGCAAAGCAGAGTGTCCCTTTTGAGGCAGAGCATTCAGAGCTATGATACAAATGGTGGAAATATTTAAGCCAAAATATGACAAAAAGGGGTCCCACGTCTTACGAAAGGCATCATCGTTGCTCTGAAGTTTACATGTCAGATATTTGTGATCCAGTTCAACAGAATACTCTACCTGGCACAGAAAGCAAGCATCTGGTAAAGTTTTATATTTGTGAGTGATGGACATCAGATATGCCAAGCAGCAGGTATAAAGGGTTATTATTTATATTAATAGACAGAATCTTATTATTTTCCTGCTGTACTTTCCCACAATGCCACAAACAACGCGTAAGACAACTAATTTCTAGCATTTGTTCTGTTACGACAAACGCTGTGAACGTGACGAGAGTTTAAAGTCGTACCTGTTTGAAGTCTTGCTTCGCTTTCCAGTCGGATTTGACTGAGGAGAGCAGGTGGAAAAGTCTTGGTCTGGTCTGTCAGGTGAGCTGGCAGTCTGTTTTCTGAAGTGATGGTCGTCGTCGTCTTTGTTTTATGCCAGAGGTGAAGATATCTGAAGCATTTAATCTGTCTGAGCTGCTGTTTGACTTTTTGAGATACATTCTTGCTTTCTGACAGACCGAGTGTTGGGGGGTCATGGTAAATGGACTGTACTTTCACCATTTGGGGTTCAGCATCTGCCCAAGTACACTTCGACGTGCAGACTGCAGCAGCCGGAGGTCGAACCACCAAACTTAGTGGACGACCCGCTCTACCTCCTGCGCCACAGCTGCCCCTTCCATCATGTGCTGGATTATTTCTTACCAGTGACTTGGTGGAGTTCCCACGGGTTACCGAGCAGCTTCAAGGCTGTGGTTTGGGGTCAGATCAAAGTAGGAGCTGAGCAGTGAAGCAATAAATGCAAGATAACAAATGCTCAATAAATGTTTGATTTAATTCAGTTGAATCATGAACGAATTAGGACTTAATTTTTCTATTAAGATATTTTAGATTTTGTTGAGGGGAAAAAAATATTTTACTTAATTTTACTTATTTGTTGTTTTATCAAAATAGTTTTGAATGTTCTGTCTCAGATTTGTGAAGTGATCCACTGTTTGGCATCAAGTGTTTGTTCAGACCTGAAAGAAAAGTTTCAAACCACAATTAACCATCTGGTTTCTTCAAAAACCAGGAGCAAAGACTTAAACTTTAAGAAGGCATAATAACTTGATATTTACCGTGGGAATTATCGATATTGTATGATGTTTCATTTTTTTATTGTGACAACATTTTTGGCCATATCGCCTAGCCCTAGGTTAAGGTGAGAGGAAACACATATTTACAAGGATACAGATGTCACTGCAACACCGGCACACATGCACGTTACCCACTGTGAATCAATCAGTCAACCTTTTTCAATTATACACAGTACAGCGCATGCAAAATGTGTCCTCTAGCTTTAATCCACCAATTAGGAGCGGTTAGCGCTTCAGTGGTGCGTGCTGGACTCGAACCAACGACTCTCCGGTTCCCAAGCAAAGTCCCTCTCGGACTGAGCTACTGCTGCAAAACATAGATTTTTCATTTTTACACTTACAGATTAAAACAACCGAGAGATGACGTGCTCATCTGTGAGCTTTAGAGCAGCTGGGAGGTGGACAGAGCCAGGCTAGCTGTTTCCCTCTGTTTCCAGTCTTTGTGCTAAGCTAAGCTAACCAGCTGCAGCTTCAAATTTAGACACGAGTGGCATCAATCTGAACATCTGACTGTCGGGGAGAAAAAGCAGAAGAGGATTTACCTAAAACGTGCAACTTTGCCGTCATGACTGGTGGTCGACAGAAACGGCGTTTTTCAATGACTGATATTTAGAGAGCAGAGTGGCCAATATGAAACCAAATAAAAGGTATAATTCCTGCAGATTCCAGTCGAATCTGCACGTTCTCTCAGCAGTAACATGTTGTTTCAGATGGAAGCTTTATTAATGAATGAAACCGAAACATACTTTGGGTTGTGCTGATGGTTAAGAGCAGACGCTTGCGTGAACTGAGGCAAAAGAAGGAGCCTGAACTCATCACAGAATATCTGCTGGACTGAACTCGACATCACAGACTGATGGGATGTAACGGCGGAGGAGGAGGATGTGACGGGGGTGAGGTGACCTTTTTTTTGATGACTGGTTTTGGCGTGCACCAGATGGGTTGTCAAGGTGACGGTTACAGTCATGGCGGCGCCTAACGCCCACGTCTGAGAGCAGAGCAGCACTGAGTGAATCATCTGCTCAAACGTAGACGCTCTTTTGGATGAGAGACGTTTGCCAAAGATACGGCGAGCAGGCGGCTTTGTAATTCTTCAATGGGTGACGTGTGTGTTAATATCACCAAATCCTGTGAACACTACATGTGGTGAACTGTGCACACATGGTCCTGTTCCCACACACAACCTGTGGTCTGAACACACGCACAGAAACAGGCACTCTGTCTTTCGCCTGCCAAATGACGGGTTTAGCCAATCATGACAGGCGATGTCACATCAGGCGATGTCCAGTAACAACAGTTGGTGGCGGATCACCTGTGGATTACGTCTCACAGCAGCTGGCATTAAAAACACACTCGGGTATCAGCTCTTCAGACCCAATAAGCTGTCAAACACTAAATATATGTTAAATGTGTTTTTGACCCGGGTCGGTCCGCTTCAGCCACACCAGAGTCAAAGTCTGGCTGTGTTCAGCTCTCAGTATCTTCTAACTGAATCTCTGTGGTTTAGTTTCACTCGTGCTTTCCTGTTTGTTCTGTTAGATGTCAGCCAAATTTCACTGTTTGCTGGCAGAGGTGTTGGACCAGTGTGAGATCCAGTGAGGGGCTTTTATTGTGAAGATCTTACAGGAACTGCAAGTTACTGTGCGTTTCCTGAAAGGTAATAAAACATTTTACTATGCCAATCTGCTGGCAGATGTTCACAGCTGGCTCAGCAAATCCCTAACAGAAGTTAACAGCACACGGAGGTGCACAGGGGCTGGTTCCCACGCAGATCATAGTTTAACTGTTGATGTGATTTAAAGCTCATAACACCTGTTTTGTGTTGGACTCTGTGGAGTCTGTGTGAATCTGTTCAAATGCACCAAAGTATACTTAGTAAGTGAACACAACACCGTTTTAATGCACTAAAGTATGGACGTAAGTAAGTGAACGCAACACCGTTTTAATGCACTAAAGTATGGACGTTAGTAAGTGAACGCAACACCGTTTTAATGCACTAAAGTATGGACGTTAGTAAGTGAACGCAACACCGTTTTAATGCACTAAAGTATGGACGTTAGTAAGTGAACGCAACACCGTTTTAATGCACTAAAGTATGGACGTAAGTAAGTGAACGCAACACCGTTTTAATGCACTAAAGTATGGACGTAAGTAAGTGAACGCAACACCGTTTTAATGCACTAAAGTATGGACGTTAGTAAGTGAACTTAACACTGTTTTAATGCACTAAAGTATGGACGTTAGTAAGTGAACTTAACACCGTTTTAATGCACTAAAGTATGGACGTTAGTAAGTGAACTTAACACTGTTTTAATGCACTAAAGTATGGACGTTAGTAAGTGAACGCAACACCGTTTTAATGCACTAAAGTATGGACGTTAGTAAGTGAACTTAACACTGTCAAATGCACTAAAGTATGGACGTTAGTAAGTGAACTTAACACTGTTCAAATGCACTAAAGTATGGACGTTAGTAAGTGAACTTAACACTGTTCAAATGCACTAAAGTATGGACGTTAGTAAGTGAACTTAACACTGTTCAAATGCACTAAAGTATGGACGTTAGTAAGTGAACTTAACACTGTTCAAATGCACTAAAGTATGGACGTTAGTAAGTGAACTTAACACTGTTCAAATGCACTAAAGTATGGACGTTAGTAAGTGAACTTAACACTGTTCAAATGCACTAAAGTATGGACGTTAGTAAGTGAACTTAACACTGTTCAAATGCACTAAAGTATGGACGTTAGTAAGTGAACGCAACACCGTTTTAATGCACTAAAGTATGGACGTTAGTAAGTGAACGCAACACCGTTTTAATGCACTAAAGTATGGACGTTAGTAAGTGAACTTAACACTGTTCAAATGCACTAAAGTATGGACGTTAGTAAGTGAATGCAACACTGTTTTAATGCACTAAAGTATGGACGTTAGTAAGTGAACGCAACACTGTTCAAATGCACTCGAGTATGTTCGTCAGACTGGCTTCAGGTCCCAACAGAGAGAATTTCCTCCACATGGAGACATCAGCAGAGTTCTTTTACTACCCTGCTTCTACTACTGACAGGGAAGAGCAGAATTAGTTCCTCCTCGTTGTTCCTCCTTCTCTTGCCAAGTGAGAGAGAAATCAGTATTTATTGACCTCCTGGGTTTGGCCGGGGCGCAGCCCAATAAACAATAGCCTGTTTGTGTTGACGGTCAGCACGGGGCCTCCCATTGGCTGTGATCAGAGGAGACAGCGCAGCGAGAGCCGTTGAACACACACTGTGCTGTGAGATCCCATCAGCCACCTGGGCATCCTGAACGGAGACGGCCCTGAGGGCAGCTCGCAGTGAGGAGACGTCAAGATTCAGTTTTTATCCACAGATCAGAGTCGTGGCTGACCTGAGGTTACTGACTCTGCAGCATCACAGCCGTGTTGCAGAGGGTCGAGGCGCACACGGTTCGGACTCGACGCTCCGCCTGCTGAACGCTGCACTGCTCTCTGATTTGGGAGCGGAGGTCTGCAGGTCTGTTGACGCCGCTCGCTGCAGATGTTTAACTCCACCTTTGGTCACATTTTATTCTAAATTAGCAATTGGAAGAAATGGCTGCAACTGAGAAGCAGATTATTTTATTAAAGCACTGATAATATTGAGCACACGGAGGGGAAAAAATCTTTCACTCCTGCTGTTTTTTTAGTCTGATAAAGTAGCAGATTTTTGAAAGAATTTAAAGAAATACCACAGTTTCTGGTGTTCAAGCACTAATTTCAGCATCTTTCATTTACTACGACTGTACACGATCCCTGGAGGACAAATCCCAACGATCGTGTGACCCTCTGACCTTTCACCTGCTGTCAGCAGCAGGACAACATCTAGACTATTTACTGTCTTACACAGAGGCACAGACGAAAACTCGAAATGGTTTCAACTTCAGGGGGAAAGAATCTGCTTTTCCTTCATGACTTTATGAATCCACTTCAAGGAAAACTGCTGTATTTGATAAAAAGGGGGAGAAAGTGCGCCGGTAAGACAAAACGCTTCTGTTGGTCGAAGAAAGAAGAACTAACAAAGAGAAGTCGTGTATAATTCATTATTCCTGCAGAGTGCAATGCAATCTGCACGTTCTTTCAGCAGTAACGTGATGTTTCAGATGAAGCTTTATTGATAAACATTTTTTGGGTCCTGCTGTAGATTTCAGAGCGTGGCTGCTGTTTAAGGGATTCAGTGCGTCAGGCGTCATTCAGCTGCTTTATTCTCTACAGTTAGATCAGAGCTGCTGTCATTTAGGAGAAAGATGTTAACGTTTAGAAAAGACAAAGGTGGCTGAGGACATTCAGCTCCGCCCACAGACCTTCTGCTACGCCTCCCGTCCAGACTAAAACGGCAAATCTGAACACCTAAAACGTTAAAGTCTGAAAACGCTGCTGACCCCGCTTTGGTTTTAAACTCCTGGGTAGCGTGTTAGAGATGACGCAGGCGCTCACATTTGGCTTCCTGATTGGCTCGTATCAGTTGCAAGAAGCAGAAACACGATGCTGCTGACAGAGTTTTAGTTTTGGTGTTTTTATTAAAATACTCTGTACTGTGTAAATAACACTTCTACACTTCTACACGTCCTCTGCATGTCTCTGTATTTATTTTGCGGCGACTCCCAGCCTGTTTCCTGCCGCCACAGCCTCTCTGTCCTCCCGTGTTCCTCTCAGTAACAGTTCCAGCTCGCTGTCGCTCCGTGCAGAGAAATCTCTGCTGTGGTTCGTTCGTCTCTTGGAGAACTTTCTTCTTCAGCTGAATCTCCTGCAGCTGCAGAGTAGACACAGAAGACGGAGATCCGTTCTGATACGCAGACAAAATGCAGGTGTGGACGGAGGGCAGATATCGGCCAAATCTGTCCATCATTAGCTGCAACAACCCCTATACGTGACGAGGTGCAGCTCCCTGATGGACTTTGAGGCCTTACAGGTGCTGGTCATATAATTAGAATATCATCAAAAAGTTGATTTATTTCAGTAATTCCATTCAAAAAGTGAAACTTGGATATTATATTAATTCATTACACACAGACTGATATATTTCAATATGTTTATTTCATTTAATTGTGATGATTAAAACTGACAACTAATGAAAATCCCAAATTCAGTATCTCCGAAAATTTGAATATTACTTAAGACCAATATAAAAAAAAGGATTTTTAGAAATGTTGGCCAACTGAAAAGTATGAGCATGAAAAGTATGAGCATGTACAGCACTCAATACTTAGTTGGGGCTCCTTTAGCCTGAATTACTGCAGCAATGCGGCGTGGCATGGAGTCCATCAGTCTGTGGCACTGCTCAGGTGTTATGAGAGCCCAGGTTGCTCTGATAGTGGCCTTCAGCTCTTCTGCATTGTTGGGTCTGCCGTATCGCATCTTCCTCTTCACAATACCCCATAGATTTTCTATAGGGTTAAGGTCAGGCCAGTTTGCTGGCCAGTTAAGAACAGGGATACCATGGTCCTTAAACCAGGTCCTGGTAGCTTTGGCACTGTGTGCAGGTGCCAAGTCCTATTGGAAAATGAAATCTGCATCTCCATAAAGTTGGTCAGCAGCAGGAAGCATGAAGTGCTCTAAAACTTCCTGGTAGACGGCTGCGTTGACCTTGGACCTCAGAAAACACAGTGGACCAACACCAGCAGATGAGGCGAGATGCTTCTGACGATGTGGCTTGTCCAAGACTGGCTTGACACAAGGAATGCGACAGCTGAAACCCATGTCTTGCATACGTCTGTGCGTGGTGGTTCTTGAAGCACTGACTCCAGCTGCAGTCCACTCTTTGTGAATCTCCCCCACATTTTTGAATGGGATTTGTTTCACAATCCTCTCCAGGGAGCGGTTATCACTATTGCTTGTACACTTTTTTCTACCACATCTTTTCCTTCCCTTCGCCTCTCTATTAATGTGCTTGGACACAGAGCTCTGTGAACAGCCAGCCTCTTTAGCAATGACCTTTTGTGTCTTGCCCTCCTTGTGCAAGGTGTCAGTGGTCGTCTTTTGGACAGCTGTCAAGTCAGCGTTCTTCCCCATGATTGTGTAGCCTACAGAACTAGACTGAGAGACCATTTAAAGGCCTTTGCAGGTGTTTTGTGTTAATTAGCTGATTAGAGTGGCACCAGGTGTCTTCAATATTGAACCTTTTCACTATATTGTAATTTTCTGAGATACTGATTTTGGGGTTTTCATTAGTTGTCAGTTATAATCATCAAAATTAAAAGGAATGAACACTTGAACTATATCAGTCTGTGTGGAATGAATGTATACATTATACAAGTTTCACTTTTTGAATGGAATTCATTATATGACCAGCACCTGTATTTCTTCCTGCGATGTACCGACTGATGAAAAGTTGGCCGACTAAGACTCTTTTCATCAGCCACCAGAAAATCTTTGCCTTTCAGCGCCTGAGTTCATCCGTGACCCCAGAAACGGCAGTTTCATAAAAGAAAGTTACTTTTTCTGAAGCTTTCAGCCTTTCCTCCACGATAACTGAAGAAACTCAACCGTTCCAGAAAAAGCTCGTACCTCGTGGTTAAAAAAGTGAGGTCAACCTTTTGTTTTGTCAAACTTTCACTACATTTGAAGTCTCTAGTGAGACTCTGTTCAGTACAGAGACGGGAGGCGTCTCCTTTTCCTTTTCTGCAGCTGTAAAGCTGTTTGTTTCTCTAAGCTAAACCTTGATCAACAGTTTTAAAGCCGAAACCTCCTGTGAACGTGTGAACTTGTTACATTATTCTGTGGGTGGAGAGGGTGATAGTGAAAGTGTTTTTTTGTCCAGATAAAATTCCCCTTTAAAATAAAAACTGTGCTTCCTCCTCCTTTGCATGTGCGCACGGGTTTCCCCGTCTCAAGTAGTCAGTGCAAAGTAGCAACAGCAAGTGTGACAGGCCAAACTTGTATAAAAGATAGTTTAATGTCAACATGTTGAGTCATTTGTTTTCATGCCAACTAAACCACAGCTGTCAGCTCTATAATCGTGACTTTTACTGAAACAAACTGCTGTTTAAAGGGTTTCACTTATTTTCTTATGTGCAAAACAGAACACGTGAGAAACGGTGACTGGAAGCTTCCCATACTGACAAAATTAAATATGTGGTTGTGTCTGAAAAAAACAGACTAAAAATATTACAGGCAAACTGACTGCAGTTCAGAGAAACTCGGCGCTTTACATGAACACAAATACACAAGTGTGAAAGGCGTACCCCCTCAGAGTCAGAGCTCAGAGCAGGGCCCGGCTGTTGTTTGTGGTTTCTGGAAAGCGAGGCTGAGCGAGACCTCAGCGCTGTAAACAAACTGATCTCGGGTCAGTGCCGCTCCACAGGAAGCTGCGGCTTGGAGGAAGCTGGTGTTTCTGTGTTTCTAAATGAATCAGACGCTCGTGAAGCTGCTGTGACAACAGGAAGTAAAACCTGCACAGAACTGCAGTTGGGAGCTGCTCGCCGGCCTTTCAGCCTGCTGACACGTCAGACACCGTCTCAGACAGCAGCTCAGCATCTTGTTCACAAGCTTTTTCTGTCCAGGTTTTAGCTGTAAACATCTCAGGATTGTGATGAAATGTGGTTTACCTCAGGATGAAGTGTGAATGTCACTTTACAAACGACAAACCGCGACTTTCTTGACTTGCAAACCTTTGGAAAAACATCACATGTGTAAATCAAGACACATCAGGAATGAAACGTGGACTACTTTACATGTTTTTTATGAAATAAGGTCAAAACAAATCCACTGTTCTGGGAAATTTGGTACCAATTGTAAGTTGCAACCAGTTCTTGATACCCAACCCTTGTGAAAGCAACTGTACGAATCATCGCAGACAGGACCAACCCAAAAATGCACAGTTTTATCTAAACAAAAAGGGAACACACTATTAATTATAAATATATGAAAAGGTGAAGATCTTGTTCTGTCTCGGAATAATGTTGAATAAATTAGAATCAAATACTCGACATTCAGTTCATTCAAACTCACCACAGTACACGCAGCGAAACAGGCCTGGTGATTCTACATAGAGTCGAACAAAGAGATTATGACACATTACAGAAACATTAAAAACAAAGTGAGTGAACGTGTTGCCAGTTAAATGCTTTTATTGTGAAGCTTCAGCGGCAGGAAATGTTCAGTTTGAGTCAGCAGTAACTTAATACAGCATTATTTGCAGGAATTTCGCCACAGATGCACAGTTATACTGTAAATATATGAATTGGTGCTGGGCAACGATTAAAATTAATTTTCAAATTAATCTCATAGTTGTGCGCAAAATTGAATAATGAATTCTAAAGTAATGTATTGCCAATTTTAATTTAAATGTACTGCTGTATACACAAAGGTGTAATAACATGTGGTTTGCAAACACTTTAAACAGATAAGGAGCTTTTTCCCTGCAGTATTCCCTTTACACAGCGGCAGTAAAATATTTCTTGTAAATCTCAACTTAAACATTAATGTAATCAAATAGAATATTAATCCAAAGCTGTTAATTGTATCTAGCTCGTTAAAACAAGTTAGAGTCCAGAGCTGGACAATAAAACAATAACAATCATTATCGCAATACAATGTTTTTCAAAAACAATATAACATGTGACCTGTTGCTTTCCTTTATGTGTGATGCTTGTTTGTTTGTTTTGACTATGCTGTATTTCTGTTTAAATTGTAACTGGTGCGCCGTCTTGGCCAGGTCTCCCTCGGAAAAGAGATTTCAATCTCAAGGGACTTCCTGGTTAAATAAAAAAAATAAAAAACATTTATTAAGTTTTTGACTTTATCCACTTGAATTATACTGGAATTAGGACTTATTATTTTATTAAGATGTTTATTTTGTTGAGGAAAAAGGACTGAAAAAAGCTTTTACTTAATTTCACTCGTGCATATTTGTTGGCAAAGATTTTATCATAATCGTTTTGAATGTTCTCCCTCAGATTTGTGAAGGGATCCACTGTTTGGCTTCAAGTGTTGCCCATAAAAGAGTTTAAACCACAATTAACCATCAGGTTTCTTCAACTTAAACTCAGGACTGGATGTGGATTCAGAGCCAGCGAGCAATGGGCTTTCAAAATAATGATAATAAAAACTCCATTAATGCGATAATAATACGTTAACACGTGCCCAACCCTAATATAAATATTGCAATACTTCATCAGTAGCCACTCTGTGGGCGGATGGGAAGCTTCTGCGGGCTGGATTTGGACCGCGGTTGACAAACACGGTTAAAACAGTTTTCTGATCAGAGAAAGAATATTGTATTTATTAACTAACCATTTGCTTCCTTTCTCCCCAGCAGCCAGGGTGCATGATGGGATCTTTCCGGCGTCCCAGGCCCCGGTTTATGAGTTCTCCGGTTCTGTCGGACCTCGCCCGGTTCCACGCCAGCTCACCTTCGCTACAGCTCTCCAACACCAGCGTGTGGAACAGGTCAGCCGCTCGTTGAAAACTCTTACTGTAGGTTTAAGATGTGTCTGGAGGTGAACTTAAAGATCTGAACCTGGATCAGCTTTTGTAGTGTTAAAAGTGTGTGTGATGCTTCAGTCAGAGGTTCTGTCGTCCACATCAGCTGGCAGAATGCACACCAGATGTTATCAGCTGGCTTCATGTAGTCTGATAATCTCACAACACAAAGGAAAGATTTTATCTTCATGTGTTTAGGACACAACCTGCACTGTGTGTGTGTGTGTGTGTGTGTGTGTGTGTGTGTGTGTGTGTGTGTGTGTGTGTGTGTGTTGTTATGGGTCCAAACAACGGCTTATAAAAGTGGAACAAGTGCTGGCTCCTGTTTTCCAGACCTCAGTACAACAATTAATTATATTGCGGTATAATTTTCCTCAATAACAATATAATAAAGGCTCAACAGATCGTCAAAAATGATTTAATTTATTAGAATTATGAACGGATTTTCACTTAATTCTTATATTGCCTTTGGTGTGAGAGACCCAGGTTCAATCCCCTACTGTCCCAGAGCAAGACACTTAACCCCTCGTTGCTCCAGAGCGACCTCTGACATGTAGAGCAATTGTAAGTTACTTTGGATAAAAGCTAAATGAATGAATATGTTTGTTACGTTCTGACCGTAAATAAAAGTGTAAAACTACTTTTAACCATCTGGTTTCCTCAATTTTCACTCAGGAGCAAAAATCAGCCTTTAAACTTGAAAGAAATAACGATTTGGCATTTATCGTGATAATTATCGATACCGTATGAAATGTTTTTATCGTGATTACATTATTGGCCATATCGCCCAGCCCTATTTGCACCCTGAGATGACTTGAGGAGCTTCAGGCCTGCACCATGTTATGTATGTGACAGTAAGGGGGCTTTCACACCTGCCTCATTCAGTTCGGTTGAATCGCGCTAGAGTTTGTTTCCCCCCTTGGTGCGGTTCGTTTGGGCAGGTGTGAACGCAGCAATCGCACTCGGGTGAGCACCAAACAAAAGAACTCTGGTGCGGTTCGCTTGTGAAAGCAAACGAACCAACCAGAGGATTTTATGATAGCAGAGATGTGATCTGAGCATTTTTCCAAAGCTAAACCACTAATAAATCCATCGTCTGACAGCGAAATGTGTTCAGCGATTTTATAATTGATCTGTATAAGCCATGCTGTGTTTATGAAAATCATAACGTATAGCCTACCCAACTTGTCAGCGCGGGTATTTCCCCTGATTAATATGTTAAAATCTGCTTAAAAAGGAGGGCCAGTAGTACTACTCAGTTAACTGTTAGTTCATTATGTCAATAAAACATGTGTGACAGCGATACCACAGTTCACTACAGGCGAATAAGCCCCGAATTATTACTGTACATGTCCTGTTTTAACGTTAGTATTCATAACAGGCTATGCGGTCGATCTGCGATCTAACATAACTAATCATGCTTTTAATAAATTATCACTTTGTGAGCTCTTTGTGAGACAGACCAGAAGCGTTAAAGTGCTGCATAAACGTCTGTCAGTCACCGGAGTTTGATTTCCCCGCGTGGGTCCTGATGATGCAGGATGACAGTCGCCAAAGCTGTCCAGTCAACAAGCTACCTGTAATTAGGGCTGGGCAATAAAACAATAATGATAATTATCACAATACAATTTTCCTCAATAACAATATTACAAATGTAATATATATATTACAAATATATCGTCAATAAATATTTGATTTAATTCATTAGAATCACAAACGAATTAGCACTTAATTCTTATATTAAGATGTTTATTTTGTTGAGGATGCAAAAAGATTAACTAATCATATTAAAAGATTTTATCATAATTATTTTGAATGTTCTACCTCAGATTTGTTCGGTGATCCGCTGTTTGGCATCAAGTGTTTGTCACGTTCTGACCGTAAAGAAAAGTTAAACCACCTGGCCATTCAATTTTCATTCAGGGGCAAAAATCAGCCTTTAAACTTAAGAAATAATGATTTGACGTATGTCATGATGAATTATCGATATCGAATGGTATGAAATGTTTTTATTGTGATAACATTTTTGGCCATATAACCTGTAAGTCTGTGTAACGCCGGGGTTACTTCTCTCGGTTCGTTTATAAAACTGCAGTGTGAACATGAACCGGACCAAAACTTAAAAACAGTGTATCATTATTTCTCACTTGGTCCGGACCAAATGAATCGAACTACAGGTGTGAAAGCCCCCCTACGGTGTCCCATCAGGGTTCGGATATTCCCCGGCCCTTGTGCGTGCTTGTGCAGCTCTGTTTCTCTGTGTGGTGAGGTTATTTCAGATCTGGCGGTAGGAACTCTCTGAGTCTCTGGCCTGTTTCCGGCTCTCCGCAGCGCTGGATGCAGGAAACAGCAGGATGTTTAGTAGGAAGTGGAGGTGGCAGCCAGGCCACGTCCTGTCATCCAGCTGAGTCACATACGAGACCGTCAAACACGGACCCGACAAACTTAACTACAACTGCCAGAGAAAAAGCAGGCTCACTTATTCTTATTGAGAAGTTTTGCTTTCTTACCAAGCAGGTCATTTAGAAATCCTAACCCTAATGTTTATTTACGTTTTATACACCAAAGGTCAAGTCAGGAGTTCAGGTGGGATAAAGAGTGAAACGTTAACCTCTAATAGGTTATAGGTTGTGTCAACCCACAACCAGAGTACGAGGGAGGGAGGAGCCTGAAGACGCCTCGATGCAAACTGCTTAGTTTGCTCACAGATTTGTAGTTATGTACAGCTGATCTGTTGGGTTAGGATGCTAGAATGTTTCTATTGCAAGGAAACAAGATGAGATCAAAAGTCAGGCCTCAACAGTAAGGACAGTAATATGCCACGTCGGGAAAGTAAATCTAGCATCTAACTTGGTGTAATTTATTCTCACGGTGCACTGAGCTCGTCCACGTACAGTGAACCAGGTGAAGTGAAGATAATTCATAGAGTTGATGACAACTCGTTACTGTACGTACATGCAGTAAAACCTTTGCGAATAAAAAGCCAACACTTCATCCATACACTTGTTTAACAAGCATATTTTAATCTGCCGCTATGTTGTAGTACTTGAAAGGGGTCTTAAGACCACGTTTTGATGGTCTTGGTCTCGGACATTGAGGACTCGGGATTTTATTTCAAGACCAAAGACCATAACTTTTGGGAATATCAATAAATCGCTTTTGCATTGTCTGATTTATTTGTTAACATCCTAACGGTGCTTTCAGACCAAAAGCGAAGCGAGCGTTCGGGGCGGTGAGTTTACATACAAAGTCAATGCAAAGACGTGTAAAGCTGCGGTTTCCTGTTGGGCGGCTGTTGGATTCTGGGCTGACAACTACGCTGTTTACTCGCGGGAGGAGCTCGGAGTTAACTGCTTTTATTAAATTAGTTTTTTACTTTAGTTTTTTGGGAAAAACGGACAACTGCGGCTATTTGAGCTTCGTTGAGGTCTGTAGTGGCCAATAACAAACGTTACCTGCGGAGATCAATAAATAAATAAATAATTGAAGCCTGGACAGACTTCATTGCTCATTACGTGGTCAACACTTTCTCTCACACACAGCAGAACACTACTGGCCCCAGATGTGTGTGATACTGCAACAAAGTTCAAGTTTTAAAAGCCTGAAACAAACCAACAAAGACTCAAATCTGCACTTTATGTTATCATTAATTATTATTAATCATGTTGTAATGACATTCATGCCGTACGCAGCATAGTTCTTTTGGAATACATGTTTATTTTAGTGTGTTTATCTTATTAATGTAATGCACATTTGTGATTAAAAATAATGGTTGTTGTTGGTAAATGAATTACTGACCCCCACAGATGCAGGATTAAGAGCTCAGACCGTAACTAGAACCCTGCTGGACTATCAAACTGTACAATCTGTAAAAATGAGTACACATGCAAAACAACATGTACACTTGTATCGATCATTTTTTAAATATCCACTTTTTAAAAACGAATGCAGACAATAGCCTACTGTAATAATACTTCCTTTACTCACTGTACACACACAGATAAAGCAGTTAGAACAGTTGGCAGCAGTGGCTGATTTGCATTATGCAAAACATTTTAACATCTGCATGTTCTATCAAAATATCTGCCACTATCAATATTTGAACATCTAAATCACGCAAATTAGGATCTGCCAACAGAGGCTGTGGTGAGGAGGAGTTTCTTTATGTGGACAACTGTTTAAATAACCGTGTGTGTTAAATCTCTCCCTGCTCCAAAACAGCTGATTCAAACTATCAACTCGTTCTGAATCCTGAAGCTGCTTCAATCAGCTGTGTAGAAGCAGGGAGAGATTAAATCATGCAGGACAGGGGAAACTTTCTCCAGGAGAGGGTTGGGAAACGCTGTCGTAGTACATAAACTTCAATTCAACTAAGATTAATTCATACAGCCAGTAAAGTGTTTGCACGCTGTTAAAAGTGTGAAAAAGCAACACTGAACGGCCTAAAGGATCTACAGTGGATAGAAAAAGTCTCCACACCCCTGTTAAAATGACAGGTTCTTAAGATGTAAAATAATGAGACAAAGATAAATCATGTCAGAACTTTTTCCACCTTTAATGTGACCTATAATGTGAACAATTAAATAGAAAAACAAACTGAAACCTTCGAGGGGGTTAGAGTGACTTTGTGAACATTGCTGTTGCTCTACAAGCAACATTTAGGTATATTTAAATTATTTGACTCTCATCCTAAAAATGAATCAAAGTCAAGGAAACCCATCGCTTCTCCTGAGATAATGGCAGCAGGTAAAAGACACACAGCATCCTTGTTAAGATTTTTTTACTTTATTATTTGTTAAGATTAAAACTAAACTTAATCGTCATGTTCATTGTTTTTTGATAACTGGTATTAAATAAAGCAATGTGTATAGAGTAGATTTCTGGACAAAGAAAACGCTGAACCCTGCAGCGTGCCCATACTAAAGACATGCAGCTTATGTGATGCGTTGACCGGCTTGGTGACCTCTGACCTTACCTGTGTGTTTGCTTATGTGTCCTCAGCGTCCAATCAGCTGTGATCAAGGTGTTCCAGGGTGGAGCGCTGCAGACTAACGAGCTGTTCACGCTGAACGAGAGCATCAGGTGATGAAAACACTTCTTTTTCTTCAATGCACCGTTCACACGCAGCACGAGACGGGAGCAGCGGTGAACAGAAACCGGCTCAGTCAAGCTGACAGGAAGCTTCTGCAATTAGTCTCTCATTCTGGACAACTTAAACTAAAACAGCCAATCACACGCCAGCAACTCAGTGCATTTAGGCAGGTGCTGAAGTTCAAACCGACAGTTGAGGAAGTCGTTTTTAAAAAAAAAATACAGATAAATATTATATATGGGGGAAATGTTGTCTGCATGTTTTAGTGCGTGCATATTGTTTATTTGCTGGTGTTGTCACTCAGATTTGACCACTCAGCAAACATCTCTGTGTCTTTTGCAGGTGGCTTCTTAAAACAGAGATGGGCTCCTTTATCACCGACTACTTCCAGGTACGTTCACTCTTCTATTTCCTGTTTCAGGTTAATGAAACCTGACAGCTTCATATAGACTGTTTGTTTGTTATCAGCGGAAACGGTAGCTGACGTGCATGTGGTCGCCCCACTTCCTGTATCTGTGTTTATTACAGTAAACATTAATCCGCAGAGTCTGGTGACTCCGGGGGTTTTTTTATAGGCTGATGCAGATATCGATATTCTAGAGTAAAACGATGATCTGATAACGAGACGTAGGCTGATATTTTACATCTGACGATTACAAATTATGGACAGTAAACATAACTGTAAAGACATTTTTAAAAGAATAAATAAAAACACATTTAACTCGAAGTCTTCCTTTAAAGCAGGAGAATAATCCAGTGACAGGAAGGCACATGAGTGAGTGGAAAAACCAGTAACTAAGAACATTTACTCAATTACTGCACTTAAGTACAAACTAGAGGTATATGTACTTTACTTTTTAGTATTTTTCTTTTCATGCCATTACTTCTACTCTACTCTCTTTTTAAAATTCTGTTGTCTTTGTTTGCAACCCCTGACAAAAGCAGTTACCTTTGGACTTGGATTCTAGTTGACATTTAAATTAAAAGTTTATATTTTAGTGGAGCAATTTTAGCAAGGGTATCTGTACTTTTACTCACGTTTAGGATTTGTGTACTTCGTCCACCACAGGGAAAAACACTTTCAATAATTTTAATTCCTTCGTCATAGAAAGACAGAGGAAGCTAATCCAATATTTATTTGGCAAATTGTAGTTGTCTTTTTCAGTATGACTCTTATCATTTAAGTGAAATTTGATTAATTAATTTGTAATAGCTTTTTCAAACTGGTCCATTTTTTTATTGATTTTAATTTACAGTTAAATTTTTTTGATTATTCATCAATAATACTAATAATACTTTAATGATTATTCTACTGGCAGGAACTCCAGGTTCCCTAGAGCATCTCTGTTGATGCTCCAGCTGTTAATAAATCTGCCAAAACAAGTCATGTGATCGGCAGCCTGGTCACGTGACCACGGCCGGCGCCGGTCTAACACTAAATCCAGACATCAGAGAGTAAAACCTGAAGTGTCTGCAGCTCAGAGTCTGGAGTGATGGCGTGACGTGGAGCTCGCTGTCAGCTGCAGACTGTGAAGATGTTTATCTGTCCGTCACGACGAGTTGCTTCTCTTCAGCCGCTGAAGGAGTTTTTGCACAAGCGTCGACTTGTTCAGCTCTGCTGGATTAGAGATGGATTTTTAACACGTCACGCTGTCGATGTTCAGTCAGTCTGGGGGGTCATGTGACACAACAGGAAACTGGTGACCGGCGCTTTCCTTAATGCGGCTTTCAGTTTCACCGAGAGGAAGAAGGCCCTCCGACCTGCTGGCCTCTGAGCAGCTCCACTGGAGCAGTTTGGGGTTAAGGGCCTTTCTTAATATGTCCTCAGTGGCGATAATGAGGTTGGGGCCCCATTTATCCTGCCGGTCCGGAAATACAACAGACGACTTCCCTGCAGCCTGGATTAGTGCTGTGCAATAACACTATAGATAATTATCTGGATGTAATTTTTCTCAATAACTAACTCACAGATCAAAAAAACAAATCAGCACTCTGTTTCTCTATTACGATATTTATTTTGTTGAGGAAAAGAGTCTGTAAAAAAGGTTTTGCTTAGTTTTATTAATCCGTGTATGGTTCGTTCTTTCATTATTATTTAAAGGTAGTTTTTTTGGTTTTTCCGTTTTAAATATTCGGATATTTAATGTGTCCGATTGGTGTAGCTTTGTATGTTACCCTTGATAAACCTGCGGTGTCTGATTGAATGTAATTTCAGACGAGCTTGAACATCAACATAAGTTGTTTTTTAGGTAGAAAAACAGGAGGCTCACCGTTCAGTTTGTAACAGGAACAGAAACGCCTCAGAAGTTGCCTGAGAATCCTCCGGTTTTTAAGATTTCTTCAGTTTAAAATTAATTCAGTGATAGTTGTCAGTACATCCAGTGGTACGCAGCAAACATGAACTGTTAAATTGGCGAGCTGTATGTTAACGAATCATACACGGGTTAAAAGGTTTGTGTAATTTATTCCTTACTACCTTCTTATTACCTTCTTGAGATGGAAGAATTTAGCTGCAGGAACACATGGATTAAGCTGTGTGTAAAACAGGAGCATCAGACTTCATCCTGCCAGGAGAAACGACCACTGAGCGTCCAGAGCGCCGGTTCCACTGGCAACACGACACTCATAGTAGGTCTACCAGAGAGGAAACTGGGCGCTGGAGCGTACAGGGCGAGGGAGAGGAGGTCTGCGGACAGTCGGTGATGATTCCCTCTGGTTGGATGAAGCCCGACGCAGAGCACAGCTGATGCAAACAACAGGCGCCGTGTACAGCAGCCAGTTCATTTGAAAACCAGTAGGGATGAAACACCGGTCACAGATAGAACAAGAAGCAGCTGCTTTGTTTTTACGTTTGTTTTTAAAACAGAAAAAACTAAAAAACTATCTTTAAATAATAATGAAAGAACGAACCATACACAGATTTTTATTTGTGCATATTTGTTGAAAACAGGTTTTATCAGAATAGTTCTGAATGTTTGCAGATTTGTGAAGTGATCCACTGTTTGGTATCAAGAGTTTGTTCTGACCAGAAAGAAAAGTTTAAAACCACATTAACTTTCAGTCAGGAGCAGAAAGCAGAAACCTTTAAACCTGAAAGAAATAACGATTTGACATTTATCCGGATAATTATTTTTATCCAATGATGTGACATTTTTTATTGCGGTAACATTTTTGGCCGTTTGACCCAGCGCCAGCCTTGATGTTATGAAATTAGTTTAAACCACATTAATGCAGTTCTCCTTTCTGAGAACCAAAGCAACCAAAAAGATAAACTCACCACTTAAAATCTACATTTGTTGGTCTGAAACTCTCTCTTATTGACCAAAAGGCATAGCACACAGTGTAGACGTTCTTACCGTGGTTGGTCACGTGCTTAAAACAGGAACTCCCACTCGCCCCAGCTGGTCAACAAACCAAAGACTACAGATGTAACACAGGTGTGATGTGTGCCACGAAATCTGCGAAGGTTCTCACTCACCCAGGTCATAGTTTTCCAAGGAAGGTGAACATCAAGGGCAGCTGGAGTGGTAGAAGACACTAAAATTCAATTCAATTCAGAAGTGCTTTGCCTAAACCCTAAACGCAACATAGGGAAAGAGGAAAAAAACACATGAAGCAGAAGATCAGAAATGTATTTTGGCCCTAAACCATTTAGTGCTTTATAAACTAACAGCAGGATTTTGAAATCAATTCTTTGACATACAGGAAGCCAATGTAAAGACCTCAGAACTGGACTGATGTGATCCACCTTTTTGGTCTTAGTGAGGACTCGAGCAGCAGCGTTCTGAATCAGCTGCAGCTGTCTGATGGATTTCTTAGGGAGCCTGTAAGGACACCGTTACAGTAGTCGAGTCGACTGAAGATAAATGCATGGATAAGTTTTTCCAGGTCTTGCTGAGACGTAAGTCCTTTAATCCTTCATATATTCTTCAGGTGATAGTAGGCTGACTTTGTAATTGTCTTAATGTGGCTCCTCAAATTCAGGTCTGAGTCCATGACTACACCAAGATTTCTGGCTTGACTTTCAATCGTTCCTCCCTGGCTCCAAAAACATAACTTCAGTTTTATCTAACTAAACAACATTTTGGCACATCCAGTCATTGATTTGTTCAGTTACTCAGCACCTGTATGGGATTATAGTCCACCGGTGATACGTTTATGTAAATGTGTGTGTCATCTGCATAATTATGGTAACAAATTTTGTTGTTTTTCATAATAACTTGCATTCAGAAGTGCTTCCTCACCAGCATCACCGAATACAGCTGCAAAGATTTTTGGGTTAAGCGTCACAGTTTAGAATCTAGGTGTTGAATCTGTCCAGAGTGGGACGCGGCCAGTGCAAGTGGTTAGAAATGTGAGTTTTCTAAATTTGAAATAATGAGTGACGAGCACATGTTCATCCCTGCAGCTGAGGCACATTTCAGGTACGATGAAATTGCAAAGCAGGATATTTGGGATATCTAATATGTAAATATCTGAAGAAGCGGTCCTTTGGCAGGTTAGACCGTCATCATCATTTTATGCCCTTTCTGTGGCGGTCCTGGCACGTTACATGTCGCATGGATGGGATAAAAAGGCGGTTAGAAGCAACAGGGCTTCTACATATAGTGTACACAGTGCAAATTGCGGGAGTTTTGAGAGCGTTGTGTTGTCTCAAACACGGCCGTTGTGCACCTACTGAAAATGTTCTTGTTGGTCTTTTCCTTCTTCTTCTCCTTGTTCTCCTCCTTCGCCGTCTCCTTTTCATTTCCCTTCTCGTTCTCTCCTTACTTCTCCTTTATTTCCTTCTTCCTTCCGTTTTCTTCTTCTTGGTGAATTGTTACCGGGCGGATCATTATCGCCATCGTTCCCTTCTGCTATGTAGCCAGGATGGCGACTGATGAGGGTGAAAAGTGTCCAGTGTTCCACTCTCCACCTTTTTTTACCGATAGGAGTTTGGAAAATAATTGTATTGTGATTTCTTTCTTCTTTTTTTTTTTTTTTTTTTACCAATATTGCGATTGCAATTTAATCACTGATTTATTTATTTATTTATTTTTTTAGGTTTTTATCTTTGGTATGCTTCAAAAAAGACGAGCAATAAATAATTGTATAGTATGACTAACACAATATTAGATTGATTAAACTGTTCTTGGCCAGAGGTTTGTTATAATTAAATTAGGTAGAAACATTTTGGTCAGTTGTCCTTGTTGGGAACAGCGATCGGACATAGCTTTATGTTTTGAGTTCTGATCCAGTTTAGTAGTTTTCCCCTGTGAGGTTGCAATAATAGCAAAACAGTACCTGACGCTGTGCAGCATCTTCTTCTTTAAAGCCAAAATAGCATCTCACAAATTAAAAGACATGATGTTCCTGTTTGACACGTGTCGAGGCCGTTGTACAACAAGGCGAGGTCCAGCGTAGCGTGCCAAGTGTCACGTGACCAGAGTGTAATCGTAGCCTTTGCGATTAGAAAATGTTGTTCTATCATTTTGTGATATTATCGCAAATTAGAAATGCACCGAATGTTTTGCCACAGAAATTAATCGACTGAAAATGGCTAAAAAAAAAAGCACTTTCGGTGTTAATACATCAAAAGACCGAACAATTTTGCTGACACGCTGTCAGAGCCGTTTGCAGACGCCGTTCTGCTGAACTGTCTCCCAGCACATCCACTCTATCTGCGGCTGACTTCTTAGAAAAGAACCGCTTTGAGTGTTTCTGTCACTCGTCTGTGAGAAGGAGGTTAAACTAGCCGCACCTAAATGTGGAGTGCGCACGTATTCCAGCCTTTACGGTAAGTGAAGCGGCCCAGAGCGAGCTGACAGGCAGGTTAGAGACTTTATCCTGTCAGTTTGTCTCTTTAGTGTGAAGAGAGGCTGTGAAGTCTTCGTGTTACGCCGGACGAGAACCACATACAACATTATTTATCAAAGGAGGAGGAAACACATGTGACAACGTCCGGTTTTCAAAATAAGGCGTCTGTACAGGACCCACCATAGTCTCTCCCCATCCTGTGGGAAACACTGAGGGAAAAGCTCATTTTGAATATTTTATGCAATGGTAAAAAAAATGGAAGAAAAAATGTGAAAAACCTTGTTTGGTATTCGGGAAAGTTTTTCATTATATTCGGTTTCAGCCAAGAATTTTCATTTTGGTGTGGCCCTATTCCAAATGCAGTTACTAGTTCAGCCATAGTTTTCATCATTAGGGTTCTCATTAGCGCTGCAGCTAATGATGATTTTAGTATTCGAAGCTTTGATAGATTATTTCAACGATTCATCGATGCGTCGTTTAAGAAGTACTTAAATGAAGTACGTGAAACAGCTGTTTGGTTTTATAAACCGCTGGCGGCTTTCTGATCAGAGTTGTTGTTTTCTTTAGCTTGAAATAATCCCAGACTTTGGACACTTTCTGTTTTGTCCCTCGCTGTTTTCTCTCTCTTCCTCCACTTTGCTAACAGCGCCATCATAATCACGTCGTGGTCACAGCGTAAGCGCGATGTGCGACACTAATAAATGTCTGTGCGAAACACTGTGCTGTATAGTTACATGGATTAAACGAAGCATTGATGCAAAGAATTTGTCGAATCATTTTATGAATCGATTTAATCGCTGAAACGTTTCAGCTCTAGTTCCCATAGTGCACTGCATTTTAGCGTACTTGTTTATTTTAAACACTCATAACGTAAAAAGTGTGAAAGGGTGCGAAATGAGACCGAGCTTAAGGTAGCAGTCGGGTGAAACCCTGGTAGTCTGAATGAAGCAACAGCTCTGTGGAATTAACCTAAGCTGATTTCTGCCTCCTGTGCCCCCGAGCTGCAGTCAGTGAACGGCCAAGCCACTTGGCTCCTTATCCTTTTAGTTGTTCGGGTAGGGAGCTGTGGATCAACAGATGGTGGACATCCTCTTCCTGTTCCACCTTTTCTCAACGCTGTCGTCCGTCTGCTTCAGAGCTGACATGTACTTCCTGTCAACGTCCTCCTCTGATCTGAACTGATGTCACTGATGTTGACCTTGGTTTTCCCTCGATGTCACGTGTTACGTCTTTTGCTGACTCTAAATGGAGCAAAACGACAGGAAAGTTGACTGAAGGTGGAGTTACTGTAACTCCTGTTCGAGTCTATGATTATTCTGTTTAGCCAACAGCTTTCATACAGGTCAGTGCAGTTTAAGGTGATTTACAGACGACTGGCAGGCTGAAAATAAGACTTGATGTATTTACTCTTTTTTTGTGTTTCAGAACCAGCTGCTGACTCGAGGGTTGTCTGAAGTCCTGGACCAGGTCCTTCTCCACTCTGGTGAGATGGGTTAGTACTCTCTGAGTATGAACTCAACTTAGGTATTGTTTCAATCTGATCGATTTTAATTCTACTTATCAAATCTGATTCTTATGGGACTCTGGGTTCTGATTCCTTCGCCACAAATCCACTTCCTCCTCGCTCCTCTTCCCCTTCACGGCTAAAGTGAAAGGAGTCTCTGTCCTAGAGCGGCGTCTCTGGGACTCGTCTCATCTGTAACCATCATCGGTTTCCCTTCAGTATAAAAGGTGAACCTCAGCTCACCTGTGTTTTGGACCTGACACGTTGCTACTGTTAGCGTTAGCTGGATCTGGGGTGTCGGTGTAGCTGGGAGAGCGCGACACGTTGAACACGGTGAAGCGTTCCTTCAGATTCACGCCGTGTTGAAGGAAACGCTGGAGCTGCTTCCTCCCTCGCACCAAACCTCCTTACTGCAGCTTTTTAATGAAGCTAAGCCAAACTTTGGAGCGTTTGCTGCGGTCCGCCACGGTCCAGGACCGGAACCAGAAGGACTCTCTTCTTCATGGTTTCTTGACGTAACACATGAGGTGACGTTAGGTCGGCGTAGCAGCTCCTGGCAGTTTAGAGACACTTTTATGGACTGTAAAACGCTCACTGCAGTTCAGTCAGGAGCTAAAAGATACAGAAAGTTAGGAACCGAGGAGCAGGATCCAAACGCACGGGTCTTAACAAGTCCACCGGTCTTGGAAATTTGTTCCGGTTCCACCCTGTCTCCTCTGAAAAACTGGAAGAGCACATGTGGTCTTGAAAGTTTAAAAGTTGCCCATTAAGTAAAACTTTAATGTCCCTGTGGGCAAATTAGTTTTTAGCATTTAGCAGCGCTTTATTTAGCATCTTGCTTCAGCTCGTTAATGTGACTGCAGTTGATTAAGGACACGTTTACGTTATGCGCACGAGTATCCTGGGTTTTTGGAGAATCACAATAATGTTTTGTGCATGTGAGCAGCAAACCCTGAGTTCAGAAAGCTGGATATGCTGCCTGGAGTACTCACGATAGAAACCAGGATAATGTGGCGTGTCAAGACCTGATCCAGGCGTCTCAACATATTTTGGTATGGAGCAGAACATTGTGAGGCTGAGATGGTGAGAAATCAAGATGATCAGAAACCTGGATACGGATCTCTGATAACGATCGCGTAAACACAGACATTAATAAACAGGATGCATGTGAACATTTTCAAGATGATACAAGACATAAAAACCAGGATACTAGTTTGCATGGAAACGTTTCTTTCCCTGTAGAAATTAGGGCTGCACGATTAATCTAATTGCGAAAGCGATGTGGCGACGTCGCTCTGTGGCTGTGAGACAGACTGTTGAACAGTATGATTATTGACAAGCTTAGAGACCGATGCATGAAACAGCTGTAACTGGATTTAATATTCAACTAGTGGTAAAAAGTATATTATTATATGAAATTATAATGAAAGTAGTATTTAATATATTATTGTTATTCTAATAGTAAAACTAACTAAACATTATACTCTTTATTTATTACACTGGTGTACAGTTCCTCCTCCAGGTTGTGGATAGAGACTCTGCTTTAGACAGATGTACGCTGAGCCGGTGTGCCGATATTTGCTGCTTCTAGCCGCCTCCTCTGTAGAGCAACACACTCCCTTTGTTCTCTTTTACATCTCTTTTACTTGTTATTGTTATAAATATTGTTTCACTTTGTTCAAGTTGAGAAATGCACATTTTAAAATGTCAGTATTTTGTGCATTTTCTTTGATAATTAAGCAAGTAGACTCATTTGTTCTATTATAATCGGATCGCAAATCGCAAAGTGTCTTTTTGTCCAAATCGCACAGCCCTAGTAGAAATGTAACCACTGCAGACACGTCCCCATCACTTTTTAAAAATGTTCTGGAAATGCTCTGAGGAGGGTTTATTTGCAAAATGAGAAAACATGCAATGAAATTAAAATATAGAGGAAACAAATGTGCATTGTCCAAAAAAATGTAACAAAAACGAGCTACTGATTTAAAAAAATGACCCCAAACGTGCACCGATCAGTAACTTTAACAACCTCTTGGCACAGTTTGTTTCTCTCCCTGTGAACAAAAGAGGAGGGAAGACTAAAATCATGGCTGCATGTGTGCTGACTCAGCAGGGATGATATTAAATAAGAAAAGTTGATCTACAGGAGAAACATCTGAAAGTATCCAGGAAATCTCCCCCTGAATGCTGCAGCTAAATGAGGTCTTCTTGTTTTCTCGAGCCTTTTTGCTTACTAGTAACTTTGTTATTGTTGGTTTTTGTTTGTTTTTTGTTGGTCTGTATTGTTTATAGGACTCTTTCTTTCATTTACACAGACAATAATTATATTGTACCTTGTTTTTTCTTCCCCTACGAGAGTCTCTTGTCAATAAAAAATGACTCAGCAGGGATGATATTAAATGAAAACGTTGATCTACAGGAGAAATATATGAGACCCTGACTGCATTATATTACACTATATTCCGAGTCTGCTGCCTGAATTTTACGTTGCCCTCTACTGCAGGGGTCCAGTTAGAGAAAATTGACTGTCAAATCAAATAATATTTCACATCAGACTGGAGGGATAATGAATACTAACTATTCTATTAATAAATTCCAAAGTTAAGTAAACTAAAGGCTGCATTTTAAAAAATATCTACAATACATTTTTTAAATGTGCATCTTAAAATAATGTGCTTAATCCCAGAAGAAATCTAATAAAGCTTGAAGTGCAGTCTCAACCAATTTTATAATAAACACTCAATAACAATTGAACAGCTGTAGCGCCTCCTCTTCTCTTTCATTCTCTCTTATGAAGCTACCTCTTCCCTACTCTCTCTTGTTCAGTGAGAAACATGAGCTGTGGTTCGTCCTGCCGGCTGGGATTGTATTTTCTGTTCCCTCAGTTCGGGTACGTTTGCTCAAAAGATTTGTGCTTCGTCTCGTAGCCGTACTTTACTTTGCTGCTTTAATAATCGTGACAGATTCTGGGTTTGAACTTCCTGTGGGAAGAATGTTCAGGTAAGAATCTGCACATTCTTGATTAAAAGCCATGTGAAGTCTCTTTTCTGTCGTCTCCTCTCTTCCTCTGGTGTTTCTCAATCGCAGACTCGACTCGCAATGCATCTCGGAATGCACAGATTTGATTGGCTGAGCATGAGACGATTGGAACAAGTGCCATTGGTCTGTGAGTTTCCCGGGCCAATAAACCACTACAGTAAACGCAAGAGAAGCTGCGCAGGTTAAAATAGAAACGCTCCGTCACGAGGTAATAATTCTCAATAATAGGTCGTCTGTAGGTCGGGGGTCCGGAGAGGACGGCAGCTGGGTCCAGATCCGGATCGCGGTCCGCCAATTAGTGACCTCTGCTCTACATAAATCAAAACATTTCCACCATAAAATGCAGAAATTGATGCAGAATTTCACCAGAATGCAGGAAATTAAGTGGAAAGGAAGACATTTTTCCACACTGAAGATTCTTTCAAACGAGTGTCTTGTTCTCGTGAACCCAATATCGTGTTTCCTCACGTCTCGTGAGCCAAGTGTACCGTCACACCCCTAATCCTGAGCCCCTCTGTCTCCACCACTGTTTTGCAGCATAAGACACATTCAGGTAGATTAATTTAAAGCGACTAAACCTTTCATTAATTTAATAATTAATAATGCTTTTTTTAAATCTGTTTCCCTGAACGTCTCTTTGTAAAGATTTGGAATGTAAATTGCACCACAGGGCTGGTGAGGTGTGGAGTATTTATTGATTAATATTGGTGGAGTTGAAAAGGAAGGATACTAAATTATCTCACATTATATCATAGGGTTTTTTAATATGCTTTTGTTTACTTCAGGCTCTATCATTAGCACACGCCATGAATTTATGTTGACTCTGTCGTTGGTCAGCTCGTGTCCTTTTAAATAATGATGTAATCACAGCACGTATTACCCGTGTTTGTGTGTTGTTGTTGTTGTTTATGTTTAAAGCCTAGGATTCGCCAACACAGCGTCACATCATGTCTGTTTCTCTTTACCGACAGCAGAACAACAAAAACATTAAGTTGACGCTTAACACATTAATTGTCTTCCCGCGGTGCGTCCGGGAAATGGGGCACGTTGTTGTTGCTGTTGCTGCTGCTGTTGCTGCAGTGTTTCCATGGTAACGGTCTGTGCGTGTCTCTCGTAGGCGATGACCAGCTCGTCGCCCTCGCCGATATGTGGAGCAGATTCTTCACAGAGATCCTCCCCACCCTGCAGGCCATCTTCTACCCCGTCCAGGTACGCAAACACACACACACACACACACACACACACACACACACACACACACACACACACACACACACACACACACACACCACCACCTGGTTTTGACTGCAGTTTAGGGTTCAGTCGCATTTAATAGCGTTAAATTGTTTTTCCTCATCCTTTGTTCTCATTTCAGTTATAAACTTAATCGTCAGTGTGTCTGAACACAGGAACTCAAGTCTCCCCTGGATGATGTAACCATCACACATGTTTATGTTCTGACCACCAGTTTGAATCATTTACACTTTGTTTCTGAAAAATCAGACCCACAGCAAAACTGACCTCAAGTTCTCCAAATCAAGTCATTTTCTGTCTCCCTTTTTCTAGTCTTTATGCTAAGCTAAGCTAGCACACCGGCTAAGATAGACTAGCTGTTTCCCCAGGTTTTTAGTCTTTATGCTAAGCTAAGATAGCTGTTTTCCCCTGTATCTAGTTTTTATGCTAAGCTAAGCTAGCTGTTTCCCCTTGTTGTTAAGTTGTTATGCTAAGCTAGACTAGCTTTTCCCCTGTTTCTAGTCTTTATGCTAAGATAAGCTAGCGGTTTCCCCTGTTTCTAGTCTTTTTACTAAGCTAAGCTAGTTGTTTCCCCTTGTTTCTAGTTTTTATGCTAAGCTAAGCTATCTGTTCCCCCCGTTTCTAGTCTTTTTATTAAACTAAGCTAGCTGTTTCCGCTTGTTTCTATTTTTTTTTGCTAAGCTAGCTGTTTTCCCTTGTTTCTAGTTTTTGTGCTAAGCTAGACTAGCTCCTCCCCCTGTTTCTAGTCTTTATACTAAGCTAAGCTAGCTGTTTCCACTGTTCCTAGTTTTTATGCTAAGCTAATATAGCTGTTTACCCTGTGTCTAGTTTTTATGCTAAGCTACACTAGCTGTTTCCCCCTGTTAATAGTCTTTAGGCTAAGCTAAGCTAGCTGTTTTCCCCCTGTTTTTAGTCTTTAGGCTAAGCTAGCTAGCTGTTTCCCCCTGTTTCTAGTTTTTATGCTAAGCTAAACTAACTGTTTCCCCTGCTTCTAGTTTTTATGCTAAGCTAGACTAGCTGTTTTCCCATGTTTTTAGTCTTTAGACTAAGCTAGCTAGCGGTTTCCCCCTGTTTCTAGTTTGTATGCTAAGCTAGACTAGCTGTTTCCCCATGTTTTTAGTCTATAGGCTAAGCTAGCTAGCTGTTTCCCCCTGTTTCTAGTTTTTATGCTAAGCTAAACTGTTTCCCCTGTTTCTAGTTTTTATGCTAAGCTAAACTAACTGTTTCCCCTGTTTCTAGTTTTTATGCTAAGCTAAGGTAGCTGTTTATCCCTGTATCTAGTTGTTATACTAAGCTAACTGATTCAACCTGTTTCTAGTTTTTATGCTAAGCTAGACTAGCTGTTTTCCCCTGTTTCTAGTTTTTATGCTAAGCTAGACTAGCTGTTTCCCCCTGTTTCTAGTTTTTATGCTGAAAGACAAACAGCTACTCAGTGCTGTACGAGTCCTGTACTTCTGGAACACCATCAGGCCTGTGGTTGCCGGGCCCCCGCTGCGGCAGGCGTCCCTTATTTTTCTGTATTGAAGGTGGCAACCTCATGCGCATTGATAGCCCATTATTTAATCATTTTGAAGTGCTCTGAACGCTAATTGTAAACAACCTCTTGAGGGCTTCAGGCCAGAAACACTGATAATGAACGATAAGTCCAAATACTCTCAGCCTGCATTAATCAAGGCCACTTCACATAATTTAGATAATCTTGAGAGTTTTGTTTCCATAGCAATGTGAATTAATGTGACTGATTAATCTTTTCCTGTAGGTTTGAATCGGACTCTGTTGCTTTTAGAAGAAAAAGCTTTTTTTTAAAAGTCTGTTCCTAAAAATTGCATTTTTGTTTGATTTTGAGATGGATTTATTTAAAGCAGTTCATTTATACATTTCATTAAATTTATTTGTAGGGTGAAGTGACATTAAACAACAGCATGTTAGCGTTGTAAAACACAGCCTCAGAGCTTCTAGCATGGCTGCTATTTTTGCAGCAACAACATCACGAACCTCAAGATAAAACAACAGTGTAACAGTAGATCAGTCTGTGGTTGTTTCCTAGAAGAACCGATTCACTGATCCAAATCCTTAAATCATCAGAGGTCAGTGGATTAACTTGCTGAGCTTTGGACTGAAGGAAACTGCTGCTGAGGTGCATCTTACACTGTGTGTGTGTGTGTGTGTGTTTGGGGGAATATTACCACAGTCATGCCACTCGGCAGCCATCTTGGCCTCCGGGCAGCTATTTTGGACTAACTAGACCGGGATCCTGTCTGACTGAATGGGCAGAGAACCAGAACTGCACTTTCACCGGGACACAAAACCTACATGAAAAGAATCTGCAGGAAAATCTGATAAAAATCGCTGAAAAGGTTTGACGACTTTTCCCCAAAATAAGGTTTAAAAAAGCGTTTTTCCCGACCGGTTTTACTTCTACCACGCAGTCGAAGGAAAACAAACCCTTACATCAGTGAAACCACACGATTGGCTGAAATGTTTCCTGCTTTCCTGCTAAAAGCAGATTGGCTTCCTAGCAGCAGGGGCGGGACAACTGCCATCTTTGGCGTTGCAGGCGTTCCCCATAGAGCTGTATTGAGAATTCTTAAAGAGGCTGCGATGAAACGCCCCAAACCCCCCACCATTAAATTTGAATATGGGTAGCCAGTTGGTTTGAGCTGCGGCGGTTGAGGTCATAGGAACGACTGTCACGCTCCAAAGTCAGCCTGAAATTTCACTGTCCAGGCGGCGCTCATGGACCAAACTGAAGCTCTGTTTACGCTGCAGGCTTGTTATGCTTTCCGTATGTTCATGTTAAACATGGCCAACGTTTCAAATAACGAGATAAAAGTATTTAAAAGAAATCCCTGTGAGCAAAGAACCTCAGATTTCCCCCTGTTCT
The DNA here is from genome assembly GCF_014851395.1 of Micropterus salmoides. NCBI lineage: Eukaryota > Metazoa > Chordata > Actinopteri > Centrarchiformes > Centrarchidae > Micropterus > Micropterus salmoides. The sequence continues at coordinate 2,414,592 of NW_024044570.1, read as the reverse complement.
GAACGCTCTGGTTTAAACAGGCTCAGTATGACGTCGTACGGAGCAGGTTTTCCATATAAGGTCATTTACTCCACACACAGAATGCTGGCCACGCCCACAAAAGGAGCGTGCAGCCAGTGGGCTTTTGAGAGGAGGGCCTTAAAGAGACTACTGCTTGCATCAGACAAAGGCTGAAATGAAGGCCTTTATGAGACTTTGATCATCCAGAGCTGCCATAGAGGAGTCACAGAACTAAAATACAGAGCAGGAAATGAAATGTGATAGGTCTCCTTTAATGCTCAATTTGGATGTATTGCCCAGATCAGATTTTTTTAAATGTTTTTATTATTTTTTACATGGCCCATATCAGACTGAAGTGTGAAGTGTCCCGGTTTCCTCCTGTGGTCACAATTCTCCCAATTTATGACAAATGTTTACATATCTGTGTCCTTTCCATCGCCTTCATTACAGTTCCCGGCGCTGTTCAGGGCGTAGAAGCCCCCCACTCTGTTTACTGTGTTTTCGTCCGGGCACGTGACGCAGAATTGCGACAGAGTTGTCAGAGTTGCGTGAACTCGACGATCTGACAGACCGGATTGTGGAAGCAGTTCAGAAAACCAGACCTGGAGTCCATGTGACCTGTTCACACGGTTATAAACAAATCAGATCTGAGTCACGTGTGAGCAGAGAAATCAGACTCGGGTCACTTTGACCTGCAGTCTGAACGCAGCGAGAGAGAGAGAGCAGCGATGGTCGAGCCACCTAGAGAGTGAAAGAGCGAGAAAGCCGGTGAGAAATAAAACTTTATTTTCTGAGTGTTTCACAGCGGTTAAGGTCTTAAACACGCCCCCCAACACCGCCGCACAACCACCGTCATGGGGCCAAAATGCAAACATAAAATAGAAAACATTACATTTCAGAGTGAAGACTTGGGTCAGGCGTAGGTTTAGGTATCCAGGAAATGAATGCGTGTCAGTGTAATGTCCCCAGAAGTGATGTAAATGCACCTGTGTGTTCAGGGTCAGGAGCTGACGGTGAGGCAGATGGCTCTGGTGGCCTTCAGAGACCTGGTGCTGCTGAAGCTCCACCTGGAGGAAACTCTGGGAACTGCAGCGTCCGTCCCTCCACCTGTCACACAGATGCTGCTGGTGCTGCAGGTAAACACACAAACACAAGCATCATTTATTACAGCTTACTTCTGTAGTTTCGACCATCGTTTGTCCATTTATATACTTATCAAGTTAATTAATGTGATGTGGGAGCAAACGGTCAACAAACGGAAGCGATCAGACGATTGGACACGTCCAGTGTATCCAGATGATAAAACCATTTTGTTTGGAGTTAAACTGAAAGAGGGTGCAGCTGAAATGTTGTCAATAATCCCTCATTACACAGGAAAAAAAAGGTGTGCACGCAATAAAGTGAGTGCAGTCGGTCAAAGCAGGAAGTGAGTCTGTAAACTGTGATGGATGTTTGAAACTGACGGGTTTGGTGTTCATTTTACCACCTCACCTTTATTTTTCTTCCAAATACGTTTGTGTAACCTGCGGGTTTGTTTCCGACCTGTCTGACGGTCGTACTGCTCGTGTCTTTCTGACTATTACTGAATTATGAACAAAAATATGAGAAAAAACCCAGACACAGGATTTTTAATAAGATAATATACATTAAATAAGATATAATTTTATTATTTATTTGCAACCTGTCCGTTCTGCAGCTTAAACACAAAATAACAATAAAATCTCTTAACACATACTCTCATGCCACACAACACATATTCATACATTTTAATCTACAGTCCTGACTCTAACCGTACAATCCAAGTCTAGCTTTAACCCTGGACCCAAGTTTTGACCCTAAAGAATCCCATTGAAGAAGCGAAGACAAAGCGACACAAGGTGTCTTCACTAATAAAGGACCAAAAATATGTTGTACTCTGTGTACATGTACTCTCTCTGTCTCTCCCTCAGGGCATCCATGAGCCCGGCGGTCCCAGTTTGGAGTATTACCAGTTGGAGCGTCTGGTGGAGATCGTCGTGTCTCCGTACCTCAGCAACGTTCTGGAAAACAGAAACCAGCCAAGGTTTGGTCAGTACTACTCACGAGCAAGGGCGTCACTTTGTGTGGAAAGGTGTTGGGGACATTTAAGGGCTCATATGAGGGGTGTGATTAAACACAAACGTAAGAAAGCACAATATTGAGGTAGATACTCCCAAGATTGTGAGCATTAAACTCTCGATTTCCTGCGTTCTAGAGACATTTTCTGCACCAATTTATGGGATGTTTTCCTATTGTGCAAGTAAACCTTTCTCATAGAATTTGTATTTGCTATTTAACATTTTGTGTTGCAAGCTAATTTTCAGAAAACCTTTTAGCAAAAGCTTTCAAAAAGTGGTGGGGACATGTCCCCAGCGTCCCCAGCGTAAATGACACCTATGTTCACCAGTGCTGGAGAGAGTAAAAGTATTTAAGTATGATCAGGAAAATGTACTTGAAAGTATTAAAAGTAAAAATAGTCGATGCCCTTTTAGCATTTCATTATTATGTTAAAGCAGCAGCAGGGAATTCTTTTACAAAAATAACATATTTGCTGAAACTGTCACTGTATCCTGACGGTAGAACATGAGACAGATAAACCGGTTCCTCTGGCTCCTCCTCCTACTGCTCCTGAAACCATCTGCAAGAATCAAAACAATCAATCACAGCCAGGAGCAGTCTCTTAACGCAGCGCCAATCACTGCTCGTGCACACGCTGCCCAGTGTACCTGCCTCTCATCCCGCTGTCAGATGCTGTCACAGCCGCCTCTGGAGCCTGGGGCGCGATGCGTCAGTCGAAGTCGAAGCGGCTTTAATGGATAACTACTATAATATAAATAATAAATAATATTCTTTCACGTTGCATATACATACATAAATTTGAGTTTAGTAATAAAAAAATTAAATATAATAAATAAATGATAGAACACACAAATGGTTCAAGAACAATTGAAGGGCAACAACAGAAAATAGTAAGTCAGACATAACTAAGGTCATGTAGAGCACTTTGTAACTTTGTTTTGGAAAGAGTCAAGTCAGTTTTATTTATCTAGCACATTTCATAAAGCAAGTGTGAACTCAGACGCACGACTAATCCTTCCACTGCTGCAGAATAACCGAAGAAGGTGAAGACAAAGTTCAGGTCAGCAAAACTGAGAAATAATGTAAATGTCAGAATCAATAATAAGTTGACAACTTCAAGTTAAGCAGAGGCAGGAAATGAAACACATTTCTGCAGTAAACACCTTAGAACAGCCTGTTAATTCATCCTCTGAAGCTTTATTTGGACATTATTATATCTTTATCAATTAATCATTTAGATTTTTAAATAAAGTACTTGTATTCTCCGAAACCCCCCAAAATATTCAGACTACTGTCATATTAGATGAAGTTAAAGCAGGAAATGCTCGTGATTGAGAAGCTGGAACTTTTGTTGTTTGTAAATTTACTGTCAAAGATTTAATTGATTAATTAATTAGCTGCTGATTTATTTTACAGACTATTAAAGTCCAGCTGTGAGGAGTTTACAGAATTTTGTCTGAGCCTGTCGTGTTTTTAGTTTTGAAAATGCAGTAACTTTAACATTTGAACACTATAATAATGTTATAATATATTTATAAAAAAGTAAAATGAATAAATTCTTTATAATAGATCTGTTTTACTGGCTTTAGTCTTTTGAAAGGTAGTAATTTGAGTGTAATTTAGGGAATAAAGTATGTATTGTGTAAGAAATTGTTCAAATAAAAGCTAAACATAAAGCTAAAGAATTAAATTAAATTGACTAAAAGCTCCAGTATTGTTGCCTTTTAGCAGCTCAGCTAGCAGAAACCTGCTGCTGCTGTTTTACAAACTAAAACCTTTGTGTGTCTGTGCTCAGTCAGTGAACCGCAGCAGCTTTCCTTCCAGCAGGGAACGTGCAACTCCACGAAGCTTTCGTCACCACGTCTGGCAGAACCCTGATTAGATTATAGTCCTAATCCCTGCCGTGACTTGAAACTGTCCAGCCGTGAGCCTGCAGGAGGTCACGTCAGGAACCCAACAATACCGTTTTGTTATGTAATACTGATATATGAAAATGTCACACTGAGCTAATCCTGTGTGCCCGAGACAAACCAGCAGGAACACAAGCACATTTTAATACCTTAATTAGAAGATTTAGAAAATGAAAGAATCAGAGGTAAAGGTGAAAGCTTGAAAGTGTGTTGGTTTGAAACATTAATTAAAACATGATCTACAGAAGTTGAAGAATAACAGTTCTGACCTCGTGTCAAAGACGTCTGTGTATTGTGTTGCTAACCAGCTAGCCCCCGACACGTCCTGTGGTGTAAAACAAAGAAATGTACATTTGTAAAGTTATTATTTGTCAATATAAACACTAGAAATCGTCAGGATGTTCATCAGGATGCTGGGAGGAGGATTCTGTTCCCCTTGGACGGAGCCAGGCTAGCCGTTTCCCTCTGTTTCCAGTCTTTATGCTAAGCTAAGCTAACCAGCTGTTGGCTGTAGCTTCATATTTACAGAGTGGTGTCAATCTGATCACATGACTCTCACTTACCATCCACACTACGATCTCCGTCCACGCCAGCGCTTTAGCTGCGTATCAGAATCAATTTCCGTCTGTTAAAATCACCGAAAACATGACCGTCACATACAACAGCTGGAAGTAACGCGTCACAAAAGTAACGCAGTTACAGTAATGTGTTGCTTTTTGCTGTAACGTAGTAATAAAACGCCTTACTAAAAAAAAAAAAAATCTGTAATATTACACCTGTTACAATCTCAGTAGTTCCCCTGATGGATGATGGTAAATAGATTTCTATAGGCTGTGTGTTTGTGCTTAAAGGAGTTACTTTCCTGATCAGAGAGGCTGCTGTCAGGTCATCCTGACGGAGTCTCGGGAGGTTCAAATAATCAGTGACGTAATGCTGCTGGACCTCATGCGTAAATGCGCACACGTCTTTCTTAATGGGGAGACGATTCATCCGATTCCTATACAGATTTCCAGGTGCAGAAGGTTCGGCTAAAGAATAAAGTAGAGACGAACGAAGAACAGCGACCCCAAAACGGGGTCAAGTACTCTGTTTTGGGTGTTCAGGTTCACCGCTGTAGTCTGGACGGGCAGACCGTCTGACTTTTAAAACGAAGGCGGAGGAGTGAGGATGGAGCCTCAGAGGAAGAGAAGGAGAGGAAAAACTTTCCCTCTTAAAGGGAAACTATGCGATTCTGCAGAGAGTTTGTTGATCAACAGACTCATGAAGGCGCATTGCCATGGTAACCAGTCGTCTGTTTTAGCAGCACTGTAGAAGGTGTGACAACAAGCCTGACAATATTTAAATATGTACTGAAGCAAAATACTTTTCTCAATCTAAGGCGCGGAGTCTAGTTTATTTATCGAGAGGAACTTCAATAGTTACAATTAGTGAACAAACGTCAACGAACAACATGTGTAAGCTCACAAACGCAGCATCAAAACACAACGGAGGAAAAAACTAGAGTTATTTGAAATAGTTTGTACAAAAACACAGAGACTGTTTATCTGCAGGGCCGAAGTCAGTGCTAACTTTGGGGCCAAACTCCTTCACTCTTTATTCAACAGCTGGCAGCAGCACACAGGAGCTCCTCTTTAGTCCGGAGGAGCTGCAGTCTTTCTTCACCGGCCTCTGGAGCTTCTACTGTACATTTACTGCTGAACGTGGAGCTGACCCGTTTCTCTCTGTTCACCGGGGCTAAGCTAACACCGCCACCTGCTGCTCGCTCCAGCAGCTTTGTTTGGGCTCAGTTTACAGACCCAGAGCTACCGAGCCATGAGGAAATATTGGCCGAATTTAACGAAGTGGTTTGGATAAGAATCGTGAAGTGCCCCTTTAAAGCCCCTCCCCGTGTGATCATTTCACTCTTTGTTCTGTATTTATTGTTCTTGACATATTTGGTATCTGTGGAAATGTTCAGATTTCCACTAGAATTCCACTCACAACAGCTTCCTGTCTCCTCATCCAGAGTCCCGCCACCTGCGGCCGTCGGGGTCGTTCCACGGCGACAGGCCCCAGCCAGAGATCACCGTCACTCAGCATCACAACTCCTCCGACTCCTCGTCGCTGGCTCCGCTGGTGGAGCAGGAGGGCGAGGCCTACCTGGAGAAGTCGGGCGGCGTGCGGCGCCACACGGTGGCCAACGCGCACTCTGACGTCCGGTTGTTGTCGGCGTCGGGCAGGATGCATGCCGGGACAAAGAAGGACAACGGGGTGGGGGTGGGAGAGGGCGAGGAGGACGTGGGGTTTTTGGTGGGGGGCGAGCGCATGAGTCCCAGGCCGTTCTCCAGCCAACCGGACATGGTGGAGTCTCCGAGGAGCGGCGTTATCCGCTAGCCGGGAGCGGCTAATGAGACGGTACAGGACGAGGTGTGGACGCGGTCTAACGGGAGAATTAAAAACAAGACGAGGAAACATTACAGCAACAGGCTCAGCCAGAACCTGACAGGAAATAAAAAAACAAGCAGCGGAGAGAGAACAGAACCGGACAAAAACCAGCCAGATAGGACACGAGAGACCCAAAGAAAACAGGACGAGACACCAGAAGTAAAATCACAGAAGAAGACAGGAAACACAATAAACCAACAATAAATGAAAGGATGGGAAACAGGAAGTGTTCCCACAGAGCTCCCAGCAGCAGGAGGAGGAGCTCCGGCTCCGAACTGGGAAGACTGATCTGAACCAGCAGAGACTCTGGTGCTTACTGAAGTGCAGCAGTGCTGATCCAGGATCAGACTCTGCGTCTTCACGTTTGCTCTAATCCTGTGGACAGAACCGGACTACGGGTCCTGGTTCTGCCTCAGACCTCTCTTCAGGTCATGTAAATATGTTCTGTTTTTAGGATTGTTAATGAATAATAAAAATGGTTGAAACTAATTCAGACACAACCTTTAAGCTGTGTTTTCTTCAGTCGCTTGACAGCAGTTCAGTTCATGTGCCCGTTTAGTCGGTACTGTGCGGGACTCCCGTTAGTAACGTTGTATGATTCACATTCTGCGGATTTTTTTTCTCCCTCGTTAAACAAATTGACTTTAAGGAAACCTTTTGCACATGTTCATATATAAAGCATGAGCCGCAGTGTGCGTTTGATCCGCATTCATAAACCTACGGACGCTTATTTTCATTTCCCTGAGTAAAAACCATCAGAACTTTTCAAAGTAAAAGCTCTCAATAAACTCAACATAAAGAATTGCTGCAAAAAATGTTCTCGCTCTTTCATTTTGGAGGCGCAATCACTTCAGAGTAAGTGATTATGTCAGCAACTGTCACGACAGATCTATTTCAGCACCAGCCGCTATCAGTTTATTTATTATTTATTTTTGTACTATCAAAGCAGTCTTATTACTGGCGGGCCGTTTTTTGCTGCCCACTGCTCCATAATAATAGTACTAAAAAGATGGATAAAAATAAAGAGTTAACTATCACAAACATTTCAAAAATATCTAAGAATACAACAATAAAATACCCTGACAGTTATTTTATGTTGTGACTGAACGTGTGAACCTGTAATACTCACATGTAGTAACACCTGTAAGCAACATGAATTTATTTTTACATATACCAACAGGAGGTTTGATCAACCAATGAATCCGTTTTGTATAACTAAATAAATGTAGAAATGCATAAATAAATGGTTTTGCAGCAGAAAGGTTCAGTTGTCTGACAACATTATGGAAAGTCTCCCTACATAGAGCCCTTTTTTGTTTAGAAGAGTAAGATCCTTTTTGTTTAACCAGAAACCGTCACTATATTGCTGTCAAAGCAACCAGACTCCATTGACACTCCATCTCTTCTCTCTCGTCTCCTTTCTTCCCTTCCTGTCTCCTTTCTTCCCTTCCCCTTCTTTTCCTTCTCGTCTCCTTTCTTTCCTTCTCTTCTCTCTCTCGTCTCCTTCCTCCCCTTCTTGTCTCCTTTCTTCCCTTCCCCTTCTTTTCCTTCTCGTCTCCTTTCTTTCCTTCTCTTCTCTCTCTCGTCTCCTTCCTCCCCTTCTTGTCTCCTTTCTTCCCTTCCCCTTCTTTTCCTTCTCGTCTCCTTTCTTTCCTTCTCTTCTCTCTCTCGTCTCCTTCCTCCCCTTCTTGTCTCCTTTCTTCCCTTCCCCTTCTTTTCCTTCTCGTCTCCTTTCTTTCCTTCTCTTCTCTCTCTCGTCTCCTTCCTCCCCTTCTCGTCTCCTTTCTTCCCTTCCTGTCTCCTTTCTTCCCTTCCCCTTCTTTTCCTTCTTGTCTCCTTCCTTCCCTTCCCCTTCTTTTCCTTCTCGTCTCCTTTCTTTCCTTCTCTTCTCTCTCTCGTCTCCTTCCTCCCCTTCTCGTCTCCTTTCTTCCCTTCCTGTCTCCTTTCTTCCCTTCCCCTTCTTTTCCTTCTTGTCTCCTTCCTTCCCTTCCCCTTCTTTTCCTTCTCGTCTCCTTTCTTTCCTTCTCTTCTCTCTCTCGTCTCCTTCCTCCCCTTCTCGTCTCCTTTCTTCCCTTCCTTTCTCCTTTCTTCCCTTCCCCTTCTTTTCCTTCTTGTCTCCTTTCTTCCCTTCCCCTTCTTTTCCTTCTTGTCTCCTTCCTTCCCTTCCCCTTCTTTTCCTTCTCGTCTCCTTTCTTTCCTTCTCTTCTCTCTCTCGTCTCCTTCCTCCCCTTCTCGTCTCCTTTCTTCCCTTCCTGTCTCCTTTCTTCCCTTCCCCTTCTTTTCCTTCTTGTCTCCTTTCTTCCCTTCTCTTCTCTCTCTCGTCTCCTTCCTCCCCTTCTCGTCTCCTTTCTTCCCTTCCTGTCTCCTTTCTTCCCTTCCCCTTCTTTTCCTTCTTGTCTCCTTTCTTCCCTTCACCTTCTTTTCCTTCTTGTCTCCTTTCTTCCCTTCACCTTCTTTTCCTTCTTGTCTCCTTTCTTCCCTTCTCCTTCTTTTCCTTCTTGTCTCCTTTCTTCCCTTCCCCTTCTTTTCCTTCTTGTCTCCTTTCTTCCCTTCTCCTTCTTTTCCTTCTTGTCTCCTTTCTTCCCTTCACCTTCTTTTCCTTCTTGTCTCCTTTCTTCCCTTCACCTTCTTTTCCTTCTTGTCTCCTTTCTTCCCTTCTCCTTCTTTTCCTTCTTGTCTCCTTTCTTCCCTTCTCCTTCTTTTCCTTCTTGTCTCCTTTCTTCCCTTCCCCTTCTTTTCCTTCTTGTCTCCTTTCTTCCCTTCCCCTTCTTTTCCTTCTTGTCTCCTTTCTTCCCTTCCCCTTCTTTTCCTTCTTGTCTCCTTTCTTCCCTTCTCCTTCTTTTCCTTCTTGTCTCCTTTCTTCCCTTCACCTTCTTTTCCTTCTTGTCTCCTTTCTTCCCTTCTCCTTCTTTTCCTTCTTGTCTCCTTTCTTCCCTTCCCCTTCTTTTCCTTCTTGTCTCCTTTCTTCCCTTCCCGTTCTTTTCCTTCTCGTCTCCTTTCTTCCCTTCCTGTCTCCTTTCTTCCCTTCTCCTTCTTTTCCTTCTTGTCTCCTTTCTTCCCTTCTCCTTCTTTTCCTTCTTGTCTCCTTTCTTCCCTTCACCTTCTTTTCCTTCTTGTCTCCTTTCTTCCCTTCTCCTTCTTTTCCTTCTTGTCTCCTTTCTTCCCTTCTCCTTCTTTTCCTTCTTGTCTCCTTTCTTCCCTTCTCCTTCTTTTCCTTCTTGTCTCCTTTCTTCCCTTCACCTTCTTTTCCTTCTTGTCTCCTTTCTTCCCTTCTCCTTCTTTTCCTTCTTGTCTCCTTTCTTCCCTTCACCTTCTTTTCCTTCTTGTCTCCTTTCTTCCCTTCTCCTTCTTTTCCTTCTTGTCTCCTTTCTTCCCTTCCCCTTCTTTTCCTTCTTGTCTCCTTTCTTCCCTTCCCCTTCTTTTCCTTCTCGTCTCCTTTCTTTCCTTCTCTTCTCTCTCTCGTCTCCTTCCTCCCCTTCTCGTCTCCTTTCTTCCCTTCCTGTCTCCTTTCTTCCCTTCCCCTTCTTTTCCTTCTTGTCTCCTTTCTTCCCTTCCCCTTCTTTTCCTTCTCGTCTCCTTTCTTCCCTTCTCGTCTCCTTTCTTCCCTTCCTGTCTCCTTTCTTCCCTTCCCCTTCTTTTCCTTCTTGTCTCCTTTCTTCCCTTCACCTTCTTTTCCTTCTCGTCTCCTTCCTTTCCTTCTCTCTATCATCTCCTTCCTCCCCTTCTCATCTCCTTTCTTTCCTTCTCTCTCGTCTCCTTCCTCCCCTTTTTGTCTCCTTTCTTCCCTTCTCCTTCCTCCCCTTCTTGTCTCCTTTCTTTCCTTCTCTCTCGTCTCCTTTCTTCCCTTCTCCTTCTTTTCCTTCTCGTCTCCTTCCTCCCCTTCTTGACTCCTTTCTTTCCTTCTCTCTCGTCTCCTTCCTTATACCCTTTCTTATAAAAAGGAAAACACGGAATTCAGGTGACAATTCAAAATATAGAAATATAATTGAATATAATGAGCAGCTTAAGTTACAATGCACATTTGTTTCTTCTATATTTTATTTGCATTGCATCTTTTCTTATTGTGCTAACAAACCTTTCCCAAAGCATTTTCATGTGTTAACATTTCTTGTTGCAAGCTGTTTTTCAGAACATTGTTTAACAAGGTAAGCTTTAGGAGGTAAATGCTAACATGTTCACTGAGTCTTTAACCTGCGCTGGTTTCCTGAATAAGAGGATTTAACAGCCTAACTGCTCTCTTTACAGCTCGACCTCTGACCCAGACTGTTCAGGAAGTAGTAATGAGGTCACTTAATCCTTAAATTACGTCAAATCCCTCTGCTTCCCTCCTCCTAGTAGATCCACTGAATCCTAAAGTCACTCTACGTTTTCCAAACTCACGAAGACGCAAACCAGATAAGAGAGACGTAACCATCTGTGTTAACGAGATCACAATCCCCTTTAATGACCAGGTATGTGAACACATACGAGGAATTTGAATCCGGTTTTACACTACTCTGTGTACATGCACAAAAAAGCCTAAACAAACAGGACGACAAGCTCAACAAAAATAGACGCAACCTACAGTGTACAAAAAAGTAAACGCAACTAAAGCTTTGCAAGACAGTGGTGTAGTGAAATAGCGCAAAGGATACTGCAATAAATAAATATTTCTGTTCAGTAATTATGCAGTATCATATGTATATTATGCAAAATTGTGTATAGATTACTCCAGAGTAGATCTCCGAAATGATGAGAAACAAATGATCTGTGGGGGAGTTGGATATCCATTAACCCGGCATTAGATTTATCTGGAGTATGGAAATATTTTAATATACTTTTGAGTTACATTACTGAAGGGAAAGTGAAATTTAAACTAGCTGCTGTAGAGCCCCAGTGTGGTGTTTCAGACAAGTGACCGGGCAACACGTCCTCACAAAGAAATTAAAGAATAGGTCAATAGTTGATGTCTCCAAAACGACATATATGAGCGTTTTTAATGACCAAATCAATATATATGGACATGAGCATTTTCTCAAAATGACATACATGAGTGTTTTCTCCAAAAGACATACATGAACGTGAGCGTTTTCAAGAACATTTGTAAGAATTTTCTCCAAAACGACATCTGAGCGTTTTCTCAGAACAAACGTGAGCATTTTCTCCAAATCAACATATGATTGTTTTCTCACATATGTGAGTGTTGTCTCAAAAAAACATATTTGAGGGTTTTCTCCAAAACAACATATGTGAGCGTTTTCTCCAAAACAACATATGTAAGCGTTTTCTCCAAAACATATGTGAGCGTTTTCTCCAAAACATCATATGTAAGCGTTTTCTCCAAAACATATGTGAGTGTTTTCTCCAAAACATATGTGAGTGTTTTCTCCAAAACATGTGAGCATTTTCTCCAAAACAACATATGTAAGCGTTTTCTCCAAAACATATGTGAGCGTTTTCTCCAAAACAACATATGTAAGCGTTTTCTCAAAAAAACATGTGAGCGTTTTCTCAAAACCCCTAGGGTTTATCGGTAGACATTCATAAAATCATGGTTTAGGCATACACCCCTGTGATGGTTATGGTTAGGGTAAGGGGCTTCAGGGGGCTATAAAAGCAGTAACATATTTGGCTAGCACTAACAGTAGCTAATACTACAAAAAACGCTAACATTAAAGCTAGTTAGCTAAGGCTACAAAACGCTACCTAAAACGCTTACAATAAACACTACAAAACACCTAAATTATTTCTAACACTAGCTAGCTAATACTAACAGTACTACAAAAAAAAAAAAAAACTGCAGTTGGCTAATTGTTTCACACGGGACCCGAACTCTGGTCTCCTGTGTGAAGGTCACCAAATCTTCTAACCACCATGGTTGGTTTCTTAATCACCAAGACGCAGTAAGAAGGTAAATAGTCAGGATGTCATCGTCAATAAATAATATCATGGATAAGTGAAACATTTTTCTCGTAGTTTATTTAAAAAAAGTGAAACTTGTGCATAAAGTGAAATATATCAAGCCTTTTTTTGCTTGTGGAAATCAAAACTCCAGTATCTCAAACTTAGTGGAAATTTTGAATAAAGAATTTATAATACAGAAAAGCGCACACAGATGTGGATTAAGTCCTGACAGCCTCCATCCTCTGATCCCGCTCATCTCTGAAGACTTCAGTCGGTGAGTGTTTCACACATTTTAGACTCGAGTCACTTTTCATGCCTTTTATTATTCTGTCCAGTCTTTGATTATTCCTCTGAAAATGTGTGCAGGAAGTACTCAGATCCTTAAGTAATAGTACTAATGAGTATAATCACGTTCTTAAAGTATTAAAGCAGTAAAATGGCCCTGTTGTACAGTTAAATATTCTCTTAGAGATTATTATTCCTCATGTATTAATGTAAAGCAGGATGTTTCTGCTGTATTGGTCGATTGATTAATAACCCAGAGCCCAAAGTGACACCTTCACAACGCTTGTTGTGTCCAACCGACAGTCCAAAGCTCAACGTTAATGACAGAAATCATATGTATACACTCATGAAAAAGACCTTCAACCATTAACAAAATTGTACATTTCTGACATCTTGACTAATTGATTAATCAACTAATTGTTTCAGTTGTTGTTTACTTACTGACTTTAATTGATAACCAAAAAGATTTTATGCATTTATCTAGTTTGTAAAGTAACGAGTAACTAAAGCTGTCACATAAATGTGGGCAAGTAAAGGGTGCAATATTTCCTTCTGAGGTCTGGTGGAGTACAAGTATCCTGAATTTGTAGCCTACTTCCTTTCCTTCTTCTCTCCTGCCCTTCTTGTCTCCTTCTTTCCCTTCTCATCTCCTTCCTTCCCTGCATGTCTCCTTCCTCCCTTTCTTTTATCCTTCGCATTTCCTTTTTGCCATTCTCACATACTTCCTTCCCTTCTCGTCTCCTCCCTTTCTTGTCTCCTCCCCTTCTTTTATCCTTCCCTTCTTATCTTCCTCGTCCCCCTTCTCATTTCCTTCCTGTCCTTCTTGTCTCCTTCCTCCCTTTCTTGTGCCCTCCCCTGCTCCTCCCCTTCCTTCCCTGCATGTCTCCTTCCTCCCCTGCTGATTTCTTTCTTGCCATTCTGATCTCCTTCCTTCCCTACATGTCTCCTTGCTCCCTTTCTTGTCTCCTCCCCTGCTTCTCTCCTGCCCTTCTTGTCTCCTTCCTCCCTTTCTTTTATCCTTTCCTTCTCGCCATTCTCACATACTTCTTTCCCTTCTTGTCTCCTCCCCTTCTCGTCTCCCTCGTCCCCTTCTCATTTCCTTCCTGTCCTTCTTGTCTCCTTCCCTCCCTTCCTTCTCGTCCTAGCCCTTAACAACAGGTGTGCAGAGACAGCAGTAATTAAAGACAATAAGAAGATGGAAATGTGTTTATTAGTGAACACAATAATGAGTTAGAAGAGAAACTCCAGCGTGTGTCTTCACCATGTCTGTCCTCATCCTGAGCTCTGCTTCCATCTCTTCTTCGGCAGGTATCGACCCGCCGTGTACACGAGCGTTTCACTGTGTACTTTCTCCAACAGGCGGCAGAGTTGAAGGTGGTTTCTACGTGGGAGTCCAGCTCTGGTAAGTTATCACCTGCTGTGCATTTCTCTTTTCTTATCGTCATACAAACACATCATGTCACAGATTTTGGCACCGAAAACCAAAATAATCTCAAAAAGTGCCAAGATATTCACATTTAGGGGAGGTGACAGATTTACTCTCCAACAGTCACAACCTTTTTAGTCAAAAATTCTTCACATAAATAGTTTTTAAAAACGATATCAGAGACTACATCGTGCGTTTAAGGCAGCAGTTAGACCTGATCTGTCAAAAAGTCAAACTTTTGCTGATTTAGATTATTTCTGTGTGTTTACAGATGATATTCTAAACTCTGGCACTTTGTAAATCTTAAAAAGTTTTAGATAGATATGAATGGAAATGGCGGAAGCACAACAAATATAACATTGATGTGGGCAGAGCTGCAGCTTCCAGAACAACAACATTTGAGTTTTCTTTAATAACTTAATATTTCTATAAGTAGCAACCCTCCAGGATGATTTAATGACACTTACTGAGTTTTGTTAATATTTTAATGTAGTTTATAAGAAATAATGTGAAATTGTTCCTTTCACCACCCAGAACCTGAGAACTCTAAAGAAAAAGCCGCTCCATCAGTGGGTGCAGCTACAGACATTTAATCTTTTCATTGGACGTTTCTAACAGCGACGTGTCTGGGAGTTAAACTGTCCTCCTGAGGTTTGCACCTTTCTACTAAAGAACCGGACATTTTCTAACACAGTTGTTAATCTTTTCTACTCAGCCGGGAGAGAGATAGGCAACATGTGGCTTTCTTTCTCCTCGTCTTCGCTATCGTCTGCTCACAGATTCCCTTTCTTCCACCTGAAATCAACTTAAAAATAAAACCGTAGACGACAACTCTCATTTGACGGACACCGGCTTTGAGTCCTGGCGTACTCTGCCTCTGATTGGCCCTAAGGCTACATCCAGACTACTCGATTTTGTTTTAAAGTAAAGAACGATCTGCGTCCACACCAGCGTTTTAGCTGCGTAGCCGAATTGATCGCCGTCTGTATTAAAACGTTTGAAAACGCACATCATGCGGCCGTTCACGTACACTGAGCATGTGCGTGCCGGTGTAAACAGGAAGCAGATAGTCTACTCCGCAGCTGCAGAAGATTCGGCTAAAGAAGGAAAGTCCTACTAGAGACGAACGAAGTCCGCACTAACGCTACTTCGCAGTTAAAACCAAAACGGGGTCAGCAGCGTTTTCAGAATTTTCTGTTTTAGGTGTTCAGATCGGGAGGAAGAAACTTTAGTAGAAGGTCTGAGTTTTAAAAGGAAATGGAGCCTCATTCTAACCTAAACATTTGTTATGTTGAGACCTCACCAAGATACCAAGACATAATGCAGTTTAAAAATAAACTTTGTTATTGTTAGAAATAGTACTTTGAACAAAAGTACAACAAAGCGTTATCTGCTGTTGGCGATGTTAGAAAATATTTAGAAGTAATAAATTAGAGAGAAATGAGAGGACCGGTCGCTAGAACCGCCAAATTGTTTCAGAAATAAATCTACAATCACGTCTGTCAGCAGCGTAGCCTCCAACACTATCGTAACATTAAACGCCCTGCTGAGCCTACAGATGGCAGTGAAAAACGGGAGGGTTAGCAAGTCTGGTCTCCGAAAAGGAAAAGTGATAAATAATAATAAAAAATAGCCCTTAAGTCAGGTAATTGACTTGTTCACCGGGAACACTAAGTGTGAGCGCTAACAGGAGCTCCTCACCGTAGCTCCCCGGCGGAGCCCCTGACGTTTTGTTCTGTGGTGCTGCAGTGTTGTTGTTGGCAAATTATGCAACACTCATGACATGAGGGAAAGATCTGACTCTCTGTTTCTCTTTTTTAATAGTCAAATATCGGCTTTTATAAATGCTGATGCAGCTATATCTGCAAGTAGCTTATATCGGCCGATAACATCTGCAAAACTATAAATCGGTCGGGCTGTAGGGCTTACTTACATTGTGCTGCGTTTGATGTTGTATTATCCTTTTGCCCATGCGGGTCACTTTCAGGCAGTAGACAGTTCACACTTCAGTCTGTTACAGTCAATAAAAAAAACCCAGATCTCTTTAGAAGAAGGCCAAGTGCAGTTATATTATCATTAAACAGGTTGCGCCTCACAAACTAGTTATGTAGATTAGTTGTTAAATGAGACCTATTATACTGCCAGTCCTATATTGTAGTTCGGTGACTCCTGTATGGCAGCTTTGCATGATTGAAAGTTAAAAAAAAAAAAATATATTTTGTACGTCATGTAGGCCTTCATTTCAGCCTCTGTGTGAAACAAGCTGTAGATGCTCCTGTCTCTTTAAGCCCCCCCCCTCAAAGCCCACTGTCTTCTGATTGGCCAAGACCTGAAGCATGTTACCAGGCTGTTGTTGTCGCTGGGCAGAACAGGCAGACTGAGCGCATATATAGAACAGCGGCTCCGTCTGGTTCCTGGTTTCGTATTACGGAGCCGTTGGTAGAAAAAGCAGTTTAAAACCGAGCGTTCAGAACAGGAGGAAATCTGAGGTTTCTGCTCACAGGGATTTCTTTTAAATGCTTTAACCTCATTTTTTGAAGCTTTAGCCATTTTTAACATGAACATCCAACATTGTAACAGTGAAGATAAGTCATAAAATGTGGAAAAGCAATAATAGGTCTCCTTTAAATACTTACACCCACTAACTGCCAGGTGTAACTTTAGCCTGAACAAGTCGTAGCGTTCAGCATGAGGTGAAGACACTGGCACGAGCGCCGACTCCTTTCACGTGACTGACCGTTCTCTCTCTTCACGTCTCTGACGGACATGAAACTCATCAAGATGAACCACTGTGTTAGAAAATATCTGCTTTCTTTGATAAAAGGTACGCGATGCCCGAGGACACAAGAACTGAAGGAGAGAAGTGGACTCCGACTCCCAGGAAATGCCCAATCACAGAGCTTCACATCAGTAACGATGGTCCAACAGGTGTTTTGAACACAAATTAAAAGACAATGGCTGTGTTGGAAACAGACTAAACTGCTGTCTCAGAAGGTGTCTAACAGGACAGCGAGGCATCAAGTGCTGTTCGAAACGGCTCGAACGATCTCTTCCTGTCTCCTGAGATGCCTTCAAGCTGCCCCACTAACGGCCAGTTTTGAAGGCAGCATTGATGCTGACTATTACCCATAAAGCAGTGCAGCTGCTGCTGCCGGAGCTTTCGAAAACTGGTCAAGATGGCGGACAAACAAGCTGAATTTGTACACAAATAGACGTTTTTAAGTGTTTTGTAGTTTTCTTGTGTCGATTTTTGAAAATCTAGCGACAACTAAACGTTGAACTATAATATCAGCCGTGACTGTGACCAACCAAGTTTGTTCAGTATGATTTCTGAGGCGTCTGTTGGCTGTTTGGCTTTTCAATAGCTAGTTAGCTTATGCTAAGTCGGCGTACTGACGTCACACGTTGCCGTATGTGCTGCCCTAGAAGGCTGTTGGAAACTAATGTAAACAGAGCTGCCTTCACTTGCAAATGATGCCTTCTGAGGCAGCTGTCTGTTACGGTATCGAGACAGCTGCCTTCCGTTTCAAAGCCAATAGTGTTTTAAATTTGCGACTGCTCTGGTTGACAGCCTGAGCTCCCTCGCTTCCGCCCCACTGGAACTTATTTCGTTAAAAATACGTACGGAAGTCAACGGCGAGAGACGACTAATGTTTAGATCCCGTTTGAAATGTAAAGTTAAAGTTAAGAAAGTCACAGTTTGATGTAAAACCGTTTAGTAACATTTACTTGGGGTTATCGGCGTTTATTTCTATTTGTAGTAGCTTCGGGTTATTTCTTATTTAATCATTTTAATTCTGCTTTATTCTCCACCTGTATTTAAGTGTTTACTCCCTAGCTTAACTCCATTTGCCTTCACCTCTGCTGCAAACACACCTGCTGTGGCCCCGCCTCTTTCTGTCTCTCTCTCTCTCTCTCTCCCTGTATGTGTCTTGCTCTGCTCTCTCTCTCCATCAGCAGATCGTTCTGTAAAGTCGCCAAAAAGACACCGAACTTGCAATTTCCAACTGCGATTCCATTTTCAGCCGCAGGTACGCTGCACGCAGGCTTGTAAAATGACAGCCGCACTGGTGTGTTCAGCTTTATCAGGCCCGTGCTTGTAAAATATTCACCATGTCCACGACGTGTAACGAAACAGATCGCTTTTGGGTTTGTGCTCTTTGTAATTACGTATTTTCACAGACTTATACTTAAACAAACTGCGACTTTCTTGACTTAAACGATCTTTTAAACCGACAAACATCATGTTCAGGAATTCAGGACACAATTCAAACGGGACGCCGTTGACTACTGAACGTATTTTTTTCAAAATAAGGTCCCATGGTGGTCCACCGGAAGGGGCGGGGCTTCTTCTCCAAAGCAACAGCAGCTGAGGCTCATGGGTATTGTAGTTGGTTAGACTTAACCGCCAAACTGACAGAAAACAACGCTGCTATCTCTGAAAAAATAATAATAATAATAATAATAATCTAGCTGGTGGGCAGAACGTCGACTTCACTTTATCCTGGAGAGTCCTGAGTTTCCGTGTTCACTCAGGAAGCAGCAGCTCCTCCCAGCTCATCACATCCAGCAGTGTCTGCATAAAAAAACACGTTAACCTGAACTACTCACACACACCTAACGGCCAGTGTGTGTTTTACATGGAAGCACACACACCACCTACATCTCAGTTATGTTACAGCATGTTGTCGTCTCTCCAGCCTCCGGACCTCTTACACTCAAACACTTTGTCCTCAGAGGTCAGAGGTCAGTCTACTGCTTCTGTTGACTACTGGGAAGTCTCTATTGTAACCAGGTCGCGGGCGGGATCAGCTGCCGCAGTCGTCCGTCTGTCTCCTCTCCCCGCCGCCCCGCTAAAGGGAAGTCTATGTGACTGCATATGTCCTCACTTCACTCCCTGATTTGCTTCAGCGTCAGGTTCTTGTCCTCTGATTGGCCAGCCAGCAGGGCACCTCCCCACACCTGGAGAGAGGAACAAAGAAACAAGGTTCAGGTCGAAAAAAGTTTTGAGCATTAAACACTTTATTTCCTGCATTCTGATGATTTTTTCTGCACCAATTTATAGTGATTCATTTTATTTATGTGTTAATGGTTCAGTCTTCCCTCCTCTTGTGTCTTTCTTTGTTTGGGGAAGTAACCTCTTTAAATGTGACTGTGGCTCCTTTTTACCTCAATAATAAATGATTTAATTTTAATTTAGTTATAAACTCCTGGGCCCGTATTCATTAAGATTCTAAGAATCCGCTCAGAAAACTCTTAATGGAGTAGGAGGAGGCGGGGTTGACCCCGTTGCTATGTATGACACAATCTTTTGAAGACTGTGATTGGTTGGTTTAACCAAGAAGAGAAAAAAAAGAGTGATTTTAAGTAAAGCTTCTATTCTAAGCTTGGAAATTACATGCGTAATATTTCCTGTTTGACCGTTCTCACACACACTCGCACACATTGTATATGTGTATATAAATCCTGTTTTTATTTACCACGCTGTTAATTTCCTATAAGGTATTTGATTGGCTTAGAATGATAAAAATTGTTCCACTCTTTCCAGTTACACTGATTGCTGGCATGTCTATTTAAGTGGTGGTATGAATGTATCAAACATGGAATCAAAACCAAGAAGGGCGAGAAAGCCCGACTGGACAGAGGAACAGTGTTTACTGTTAGCCCAGTTAGTGGATGAACACAAGGCCATTCTAAAAGCAAAATTCGGGCCGGTTGTCACAGCGCGGGGCGAGAAGCAGACGTGGGAGCGTATAGCACAAACTATTAACGGTTCATTCCCCCTGCTTGTTTTTTGAGCCTGCAAGGTGGCATTGCATTTTCCCATTTGCCAAATATCGTAATGTAGTGATTACTTTCACTTCTGGCGCTATGGCATTCCTGCGCTGTGTCGGATCAGTCACAAACATGATCCCTGCACGATCTAATCTATAGCGTCTGATTAACTCACTGTCATCCATTGTCTGCAACACGTTTCTTCTCCCTCTTCATCTTTCTGCCATATTCTCCTCTACTAAAGAAACTCTTAAGCCTCTTAAAAGTCCTCGGCCGTGCTCCTAACAAATTTGACCTTAAGACCTCTTTTAAGGGTTAAAAGACTTTCTGAAATACTTTTTTCTTTACTAGGATTTTTTCTTTAATTTTAAGAGTAAACGCCCACATTTCTAAGAATTTTCTTAGAATTTTGTCACTAGGAGCTACTCTTTGCGTTAAGATTTGTTAGCTCCTGCGTTTCAGCAGCGTTTCTGCTCGTGTTGAAAACTTTCTGCGGTCGTTTGACCGGCGCAGTTTGGGACTCCATGTCACATGTGAAACCGAAAGTAACTGAAACACTAACTGTCACAGCGTACGCCGGCGTCAATCAGCTGGGTGGAGTTGATCTAATCAGTTACACATTTATGTTTCATTGTGTTCAATCAATACGTGGCTTGACAGCTTTTTTCCTGACGAGAAATATCTTCACAATCTCGTGGCGCGAGATCTCGTCACACCACTAATCTCGTCCTATGTGTCCGTTTAACTGAATCTTATTTCTTTTAACTTTATGTAATTTTAAATTGCTTTACTTAATGTTTTTATTAATTTTTGTTCAACCATGTTAAGCACGTTGTAACTCTGTTAGCGGTTTATAAATAAAGTTAGTCATGATAATCGGAGAGCTTTAGATGTGTTGGTAAATTTATTTTTTGACTTAAGATTGAGCCAGGCTAGCTGTTTCCCCCTGCTCCCAGTCTTTATGCTAAGCTAAGCTAACCCCCTACTGAACGCACAGACTTCAGACGGAGATCCATCAGAACATCTGACTCTCGGAGAGAAAGTTTGACTTGGATTAGGTTTCGAAGCCGGGACATGTTTTATGTAAATGAGCGCCCTCACTAACGTGTGCGTACCTCTCTCTGAGTGTCGGCTGGCTGCTCAGGAAGCTCAGCTGCTGCTCCAGACGACAAACTCTGAAGGCCAGATAGCAGGAAGACAGGACCAACAGGAAGACGCTGAGGGACACACAGACCAATAATATCATATCAGTAAACAGCATTGTACATTGTAACATGTAGAAAAGACTAGAACCAAAAAAGGTGTTCTGTCACATGGATAAATAAACATTTTTATTACATTTCTGGCACATGATGCACCTCAAAATAGCAGCCTGGAACGCGTCAGCATGTAAAAGTGCTCATAGTTTTTAAGACATTTTAGTTTCATGTGTCAAAGTGTTTCCACGTCTGGTCCTGAAGCTGTCCGCAGTTTCCATACGGACTAGTTTAAATGAACTTCTGACCCTTTTTCTGGATTTCCAGACTTCTCCTTGAATTTTATTTATTCTTTATTGATGGTTATTCATTTATTCTTCACATACTGTGTGTTGAATTGTCTGTTTGCCTGTAGACAAACTGGCCAGTTTTGCATGTTCCTCAGCACTGACTGAAATACTCATTTAAAGGGGTTTTACAGGCACGGGAGCAGAGTTCAATAAAAAGGTTTCAAAGAGATTTACGATAATCAATGTGTGTAAATTAAATTAAACATGTCAATATGCAAATGAATGAAAAATAAAATGGGCATCACACAGTAGAAGCTTTTTTTTGTATAAAAAAAAGTGAAACCAGGAACAGACTATCAGACAGAAACTCCCCTGTTTACTGGGAGAAATGCCAGAATGCCAAATCATTGCAGCAAAATATGTCTCCTCGTGCCACGAAATGAGGACAACCAGTGGGAACTCAGACTGGACTGAAAATTAGATTTTTTAAAATTTATTATTACTTTCATTGTTTGTTATTTTAATAATTGTTCCTTTATTATTATTTTTATTTCATATTTGATACTGATTTTTTTAGATATTTATTTTATTTTTGTTAATAAACACACACGTTTTTACTGTTATTATCATATGAATTGAATTCACAACACATGCTTACTGTTTTTTTTAATTTATTTGTACTTTAATTTTATATATTATATATATATATATATATTCATATATATAAATTTCTTTTTTTTAACACACACTTTTACTGTTTTATTTACTTTAATGAAATGAATTGTTCTTTTGTAATTTATTTGTAGCTTTGGAGATATTGTTGTTTTACATTCATGCCAATAAAGCTAGATTGAATTGAATTGACTCTGCGTCCCGGCTCACAGGAGGATAAAAGCTCAGAGAGATATGACGGTGTCAGCTAGAGCTGCAGCGATTAAATTAATCGCCAACTAGTTTGATCATTAATTAACAGGTTTGAGTCATTCTTTGGTGAGAAATTCTCTGATTCCAGCTTCTTAAATGTGAATATTTTCTGTTTCTTTTCCTCCTCTGTGACAGTAAACTGAAAATCTTTGTGTTGTGGACAAAACAAAACGTTTGAGGACCTCATCTTGAGCTTTAGGAAACACTGATCAATAGTTTTCACCATTTTATAGACCACACAACTAACTGATTTATTGAGGTTACAATCTGTAGTTGCCAGCCCATGTCTGGCCTTAAAAGTAGTATTTTCCTGTGTGTATGTTCAGCACTTCATTTTTCTCTCAAGATATTCAGTTTGTTGAGAAAAGATACCCTAAATTAGTGAAGTCATCCAGTGTTTGGCATCAAGTGTTTGTTCTGGCCATAAAGAAAACCACAATTAACTTTCACTCAGGAGCAAAAATCAGACTTGAAACCTGAAAGAAATTATGATTTCCAGGTCAAAATGGCTGCGTTGCAAAAGCAAGTGTGAAATGAAAACAACAAGAAAAGATTTGTGATTTTGTTTTGCAGGAAACTTCCTAGTAAATTAAAATAAAAATCTGTGAGCAACACAAACAATTGTTTCAAGGTAGAGAGATAAAATATATATTATATATTAATGTTTTTAAAGGCTGCAGTGCTGGATGAACAGGCTGCTCATACAGAACATCCACCAGCAGGTGGCAGCACAGACCAACAATAAAAAACTTTTTTGTCTCTTTTTTGTTGCATCCTGGATGTTTTTAACGGTCTGCTCAAGTTCTGAAAGAAGATATTATCTACCAAAAATAACTTTAGGGGATGTTTTAAGGGGAAAATCAACAGAGTGGCTTCGTAGTTTTATCAACCTTTGGTTTGTTTTCTGGAGGTTTTGGGTTTTGTGGGACTCACAGCAGGATGAAGAGTTTCAGCAGCTGGTACTCCATGTGACTCAGTTCAGGTACTGGTTCTGTCAGCAGGATCTTCTCTGTTTCCAAACTGCTGTCTACACACACAAGGAAACACAGTTTCATTCAGTTAAATAAATAAAATCAAATAGATGAAACAGTAATTGTGTGTGTGTGTTTAAGTAAAGATACATTTATAAAAAAAACAGTAAGAGTGTGTGTGTTTAAATAAAAACAAACAAATAAAATAAAATAGATAAAACAGTAAACGTGTTTGTTTAAATGAAATAATATATTAAATAATTCTACTTTAAAATTTTGAATTTATTATTACTCTCATTGTTTATTTTAATAATTGTTCCTTTATTATTATTTTTATTTCGCATTTGATACTGATTTTTTAGATATTTATTTTATTTTTTGTTTATTAATACATATACACGTTTTTACTATTATTGTTACCATATGAATTGAATTCACAACACATGCTTACTGTTTTTTTTAATTTATTTTTATTTTTATTATTTGTACTTTATTTTTATATTCTATATTATATATATATTTTTTAACACACACTTTTACTGTTTTATTCACTTATTTAATGAAATGAATTGTTCTTTTGTAATTTATTTATTAAATAAATAAAATAAAATACAGTAAAACAGTAAACGTGTGTCCTTTAAATGAAAATAAATAAAAGATGAAACCGTAAATGTGTGTGCAAATAATAAAAAAAATAAATAGATAAAACATTAAATGTGTGTATTTAAATACTGTTTAAAACAGTAAGAGTTTAAATAAAAAAATACAAATAAACAATTTAATTAAAAAACGTGTTTGTGTTGTGAATTCAATTCATATAGTTCATCAAATAAATAAAATAAAATAAATAACCAGTAAAGCCATCTCTCTGTCTCTAAAGGATTTATACTTCCGCGTTGAATCTACTCCGTTCCCTGACACGCACCTCACTAAAAATGCAACAACACGTTTCGGCTACGCAGACCGCAAGAACCGTGATCCGTCAGCTCGGTAGCTTCTTCTGCCTCGAGGGTCGTTTAGTACTTTCACTAAAAATTACTGATCTTCAACATCGATCCGCTCCAACATGATCTGCTCAGTTTCAGCCGCCGTACACCGACGATGATGAAGTTATTTTTACCTGCTGAAGAGGTAACAATCAAGCTGACATTTAATCATTTAGTGAAGTCACATCCTGGTCACATCAGTGTTGTTTGCAACTCAAAAGGCTCGAGCGTAGATGTAGAGCAAGACATTTTCATTTCAGGAGAGAGACTAAAAGTTTTCTCAGAATGCAAGTATTTATAAGTAGACATAACCCAAATCTTGGCTTCAAAAACCACATAAGGGTCTGTAATTTCAGGTATACCAGAAACCAGCTGAGGCAGCTAAGTTATACTTCCACTCACTGGTTCGCTCCCACATCACCTGCTGTCTGATAAGTTGGTCCACTGCACACCTTGTTGGTCCACTAGACAAAAGGCCATTTAGTTACCATCACTGCTATATTCTAAAGAAGTATAATCTGCTTAGCGGGGAAAACCTCAATGTTACATCCCAGTATGGGATTAGGGAGTACCCACTGATGTAAAGTAACCTAATGAAAAATTAACTGACACAACAATACATACTCCACCATAACAATCAAATAAAAAAATATCTGCTTAGTTTATATCACGCACAGTTTAGCTCCTCCTCCTCATTTGACTGGGCTCATCAACTTCAAATCAACCGCAAACAGAGAGGTGTAGCTAGGAGGGACTGAAAAATCCCACTCAGAAAAACTACATTCATGCAGGCCGTCTTTTCATTCACATCCTCACATCAGTGGGACTCCTCCACCTACCACCATCAATTAGACAATCGCCATCCTATTACTGCTGTCAGAGCAATGCTGGTGTCATCCAAGATTATTTTAGGACGATATTAACATCGGGGAGAACGGACTGCGGCTTACTCGGGTACATTTACATTTGTTTCAAATGTTTATCAGTTTACATTGTCTTTGTATAAATGCTTGCGACGACATGCAGGATCGAAGTATAAATGGCCATTTCCTGTGAATGCTGATTGACAGATGGACGGGCCTACCGGTGAGCGTGTGCGTGCTGAAGGTCGTGTCGGCGGTGAGGCCGGGGGTGGAGTTTCCCAGCAAGTCTGGGAGGGACGAGGAGACGGCGGGGAGCGAGGGCTTCCTCCTCCACTTCAACACCTCTGGAAACTCGTCCTGCAAGAGAGACAAAAACAAAGGACAAAAAAAAAAATGATTGTGATGTGCACCAGACTTCTGTTTCAAACTGAGGGAAAATAGAAATACACCAACGCCAGAGGCCAAACATCGACACACAGACAGCCAAAGTACCTCACTTAAGGCTCCATCGGACCTTATTTCTGAAGAAATATTGTGTCCTGAATTACACATTTGATTTTTGTCCATTAAAAAAATAATTTAAGTCATGAAAGTTGGAGTCCTCACTTTTGTTGCCAGCGTGTTAGACATTAATGCAGTGTGATGTGTTATTTTGAGGGGACAGCAGATTTACACTGTTATACAAGCTGCACGCTCACTACTTTACACTGTTACACAAGCTGCACGCTCACTACTTTACACTGTTACACAAGCTGTACGCTCACTAGTTTACACTGTTACACGAGCTACACGCTCGCTACTTTACACTGTTATACGAGCTGCACGCTCACTAGTTTACACTGTTACACGAGCTACACGCTCGCTACTTTACACTGTTATACGAGCTGCACGCTCGCTACTTTACACTGTTATACGAGCTGCACGCTCGCTACTTTACACTGATATACGAGCTGTACGCTCACTTACTTTACAAGCTTTACGCTCACTACTTTACACTGTTATATAAGCTGTACGCTCGCTACTTTACACTGTTATACAAGCTGTACGCTCGCTACTTTACACTGATATACAAGCTGTACGCTCACTACTTTACAAGCTGTACGCTCGCTACTTTACAAGCTGTACGCTCGCTACTTTACACTGTTATACAAGCTGTACGCTCACTACTTTACACTGTTATACAAGCTGTACGCTCACTGCTTTAAGAGCTGTACGCTCACTACTTTACACTGTTATACAAGCTGTACGCTCACTACTTTACAAGCTGTACGCTCGCTACTTTACACTGTTATACAAGCTGTACGCTCGCTACTTTACACTGTTATACAAGCTGTACGCTCACTACTTTACAAGCTGTACGCTCGCTACTTTACAAGCTGTACGCTCACTACTTTACACTGATATACAAGCTGTACGCTCACTACTTTACAAGCTGTACGCTCGCTACTTTACAAGCTGTACGCTCGCTACTTTACACTGTTATACAAGCTGTACACTCACTGCTTTATAAGCTGTACGCTCGCTACTTTACACTAATATACGAGCTGCACGCTCGCTACTTTACACTGTTATACAAGCTGTACGCTCGCTACTTTACACTGATATACAAGCTGTACGCTCACTACTTTACAAGCTGTATGCTCGCTACTTTACAAGCTGTACGCTCACTACTTTACACTGTTATAAAAGCTGTACGCTCACTACTTTACACTGTTATACAATCTGTACGCTCACTACTTTACACTGTTATACAAGCTGTACGCTCACTACTTTACAAGCTGTATGCTCGCTACTTTACAAGCTGTACGCTCACTACTTTACACTGTTATACAAGCTGTACGCTCACTACTTTACACTGTTATAAAAGCTGTACGCTCGCTACTTTACACTGATATACAAGCTGTACGCTCGCTACTTTACAAGCTGTACGCACGCTACTTTACAAGCTGTACGCTCGCTACTTTACAAGCTGTACGCTCACTACTTTACACTGTTATACAAGCTGTACGCTCACTACTTTACACTGTTATACAAGCTGTACGCTCACTACTTTACACTGTTATACAAACTGTACGCTCACTACTTTACAAGCTGTACGCTCACTACTTTACAAGCTGTACGCTCACTACTTTACAAGCTGTACGCTCACTACTTTACAAGCTGTACGCTCACTACTTTACACTGTTATACAAGCTGTACGCTCACTACTTTACACTGTTATACAAACTGTACACTCACTACTTTACACTGTTATACAAGCTGCACACTCACTACTTTACACTGTAATACTTTACAAAGTGTAATTTCTTCATTGTCATCACATGAAAAGATACTTCAAATATTTACTATATACATCACCAAGATGTTAGCGCTGTAATGCTAAGCTAACGTTCATTGCTTGGTTGCTTCTGGCTAGGTACCTTAGCTGCTGGTCCTTTCATCACATCATCTACACATCTTGAATCTTGGAACCTCTTTGGAGTTGGTTTTAATCATTGAGACGTCACATACCAGACTTCTGGGTTTGGGGTCTTTGTAATTACGTATTTTTCAGTTTTACGACAAACTGCGACTTTCTTGAATGACAAACGACATGTGCGTAATTCAGGACACAAATGCAAACGGGATGTAAATATTAGTCGTCTCTTGTTGTTGTTCTGAAATAAAGTCACATGTTGGTACCCAGCAGCTTGGTCCTCATATTTACAGTATTTCAGACAGAACCTGAAGGCAGCGCGAGGAAAGCCTTTTATCCAGGGAGAATGAAGGGGTCACAGAGGGTCACCACAGGACCAAAACAACAGCTTCTGGTATTCCACTAAGCCCGTTTCACTGACTGGTGACTCATCATCACACCGAGGAGGAAGTCCTGCTTCTGCTGGTGTTTTTAAAACATCAACCTTCAGCTTTACTGTTGTAATGGGAGTTCCAAACATATTGCATGTAACCCTGGACTCAGGGAGACTCATCTGTGATGTGGCTCTGAATCTGTGTAAACGTAACAGTCAAAATATCTCTGTTCTCTGTGGTATCCAGACTTCAGGGACAATGTGTCTCTGTGGGACGATAAGATTGACCCTAAAGCTGGATAAATCACAGGCTCACGGAGCTCTCCTCACTTATTCGAGCATACATGTACACGGTGTATGTGTTTTGCTGTGAGTCCTTCTGCAGAAGACTTGAATAAAACTCACAGAAAGACAACTGTTTGCCTGAGCTGTTTATTTAAACACGCAATTCCCACCACACTGACCAGTAAGCGGACATTGATTCAAAAATGTCTTCCTCCGTTTTCCCGTGACAATGGGATAATTATCTTGAGATGATGTAACGGTGTAGTAAAGGGATTGACAGGTAGGTTTGTTTATCGTCAGTGTCCCTGGTTAGCTCAGTCGGCAGAGCGCAGGACTGGGTTGTGTGTTTGATGCCTAATTATGCTCTTAAACAAAGTTCTTATGAAGAGACTGTTTCATATGCTCATAATAAAGCAGGCGCTGGACGCTTATTTTCATTTCCCCAGTATCTCCATGCAGAGGAAAGTCCTGAGCTTCTCATTAAGGGGAATCCAATCTCACACCTCCTGACAGCTATTTCAGTAGGCAGGCACAATGAAAAAAAAAAAAACCTACATGCTGACCTCTGCATAAGACCGTTTGTTAGATCGTTCAAGAAAATTATCCTGTTATCACAGGAAAATGGAGTAAACTTGTTTGATTTTTTTAAATCGATGTCCGCTTTTGGATTAAGCAGCTCAGGTCGGTCCTCCTCTGTACTTTCATCAGATAGTTTCTCAGTTAAATCAAATCCATTTTAGACTTATTTAGGTAAAATTCTTGTACTGCTGCATGTGTTTAGACAACATTTAACTTTTTTTAAAACTTTGAAGTGAAAAAGAGTATACTTTTTTCAGACTTAAGTATTGTATCAACACTAGAAACTGTTGTACTGCACATAAACTCAACACGCCACTTTCTACGTCTACTACTGTTAATATTAACAAAACACACAGAAACACCCAAATACAGCTGAAACCATTAGGCCAGTAGTCAGAAAATTACTTACTAATAATTACAACTATTTTGATTATTTAGTCATTTTTATTATTTTAAGTTAAGAGTTAAGAGTTGTGAACGTGTCACTTTGGACTCTGGGTAACTGTGACGGCAGAATCTTTACAAACCAAACAACCGATCGATTCACGGAGGAAATAATCAGCAGATTGATCCAGAATCAATTTGATGATTGCCATTAATGCATGAGGAATAGTAATCTAATGAGGAGATATATTAGTAAAACAGGCACAGGGACATTTTACTGCTTCAATACTTTAAAGCCCCTTTTCCACTGCAGCTCAACACGGCTTTTTTTGGTTTTCCACTGTGGAAATGTTGCACCTGTACCTGCTTCCAGGTACTTTTTTCGTATCACCTCCCTCGAGGTTCCAAGCGAGCTGAGGGATACTAAAATGTAACGAGAAAACAGGACAGACTGCTGATTGGTCAGAGAGAATCGTCACCAGACAGTGGCCAGCACCAGAAAGTTTTATATTTTACAGTTTTCGTGTGTTATTTCATCACTAAATTCACTTCTGAGAAGTTTTGAGGTGAGAAATCAACTGTGTAGATTTTGAATATTGACAGTTTTACGAGAAGTGATGGCGGAACAAAAATGTGTTATTGAATATTTTCGGAGTTGAGGAGCTCCGCGAGAAGCCTGTGTGGGAGGAGCGTGTGAGGCCGGCCAGCCGCCCGCTCACAGAGCCCTCTGCTCCCGCCGTCACACAGACCGCTGCAGCAACAACAGCAGAGGAAAACACAGCAGGAAGGTTTTCATACCGCTTATCTGTCTTTACATTCTGAGGAATGTTCAAATGTTTTAACTTAAATCAAGAGACAGCTGTGTGGATCGCACTGAACATTACGTCGTGGCAGTTGTGTGCTATATTGAGAGGTACTATAGAGAGCCGAAGTCACTCACTACCACTTACGTCTCATGGGACATTATTTCGGAAAAAACATGTACGGTAGTCAACGGCAAGAGACAACTTATTTTTATGCTCCTGTTTGAACTGAGCTCTGAATTACACATAATGACGTTTGTCAATTTAAAATATATTTTTGTCCGTCAAGAAAGTCGCAGTTTGTCGTAAAACAGTAAAGTTACATGTTGTTTTGTGTGAAAACTCTTCAACGAACTACATCTCTCATCTCGCACAATATACGTCACCAACATGTTAGCGCGGTAATGCTAAGCTAACGTTCGTTGCTTGGTGGCTACTAGCTGGATTACTTAGCCGTGTTTCCCGCAGAAATTTATCTCACCTGATGTGTTTAATCCAACGACTCTCGGCCCTTTTGTTTTTTGACGTTTTCCTTTTGAAGTTTTTTGACGTTAGCTTCAGTCATTGACAGAGAAAGTTACGACGTCACATACGAGACTTTTTGGTTTGTGGTCTTTGTAATTATGTATTTTCAAAGTCTTATACCTGAACAGTTTTACATCAAACTGCAACTTTCTTGACTTTCTTGACAGGGCACAATTCAAATGGGATCAAAATATTTGTCGTCTCCTGCCATTGACTACCGTACAATATTTTTCCAGAATAAGGTCCCATGGTGGTCCACCGGAAGGGGAGGGACTTAGGCTCTCTATCCCTTGGTACTATCTGCAATGGAAACGGAGGACGGCTAAACCGAGTGGAGTTGAGCCGGTTCTGGTATTTGAAAAACGGCAAGTATTTTAGTTTTGTAGTAATAGTACTTTTAAGTACAGGACCTGAATACCTCCTCAGACACTGGGATCAGCCATGTAGTTTGCTTCACGTTGAGTTAGTCGCGGTGAGAGCGTCGTCCACAGACACGTTTATCTCCGCAGAAACATAATTCACAGTTTCTTTTCCCACTACATGTAAGTCAAACATGTAGTATTATAATTACACAGTATTCTGTGTAAACAGTATTAACCTGACATGTTAAACCTCCAGAGTCAATATGAAAAACGTTTGAGACGTATGTTCTGCGCGGCTACGTTCACTTTGATGGGGCTCCTCCCTGTAAACGGGGTCTCCCTCTCTTACCTCTTCTCTTTAGCTGCTGTAATGGGAGAAGTAAACAACATCGTGGTCATACAAACTTACGTGCCATCCTGTTAAAATACATTTATAAGTTATCTTGCTAGCTTAAGCTTGTGTAGTGTACTAATATATTCCTATGTCATTTTATTTGTGTTTAAATTGACTTTACTTTTTATTTTTGTTATTTGGACTCCTTCAGTGGGTTTTCATCGATGATGCTTGGTGCACAAACGCAGTCAAGATGGACTCAAATGTCACACTGTTTATTGTGAAGACGAAACTTTCATACTGCTGTTTACATTCACCGCATGCAAATTCAAAAAATGCACTGTGTAATGTTCGGGGTGCCTGTATGAATGCATATAAATAACTGTATTGTTGTATTTTATTTTATATATATTTTAATATAGGCCTACACTTAATTATATGTTTTGTGTGTAGCCCGAAGGAACTACAAATTTCGTTTCAATGATCAGCCTTGTGCTGTATAATGACAAATAAACAACCTTGTACTCTGTTATTTAGCTCTTTTAACAGGTATGTTTTCTGTGGTTTATTGTATTGGTTGCTCGTAGGTTCTTTTGCTGTTGTACTCCAGGAGAGAGGAGCTCAAGTTACATCAAAAAGCTGTTGGATGATTAACTCCTAAATTTAGAGCAGTACCTCTGGGGACAGTGGTAAGAGTGGTCTCTTCTGGCATTTGAGTCGTACCTTCTGGAAAAGTTGTAGTAGAACTTCCTGGAGTGAGGGTAGTACCCTCTGGAACAGTGGTTACAGTGCTACCTCCTGGAGTAAGAGTAATACTTACTAGGGCGGTGGTTAGAGTAGTTATTTCTGCAATTAGAGTAGTACTTTCTCGAACAGTAGTTAAAGCAGTACCTCCGGGGACAGAGAGCAGTACCATCTGGTTCTGGCACTGGAGTAGTGATTAAAAGAGTACCTTCCATAACTAGAGTTTCTTGAACAATGGTTACAAAAGTTCCTTCTCCAGGAGAGAGGGGGCTCAAGCTACATCAAAACAATCGACCGGAGGATTTTATTATTTACCTGTTTTGTCAGAATAAATAGAGATCCCCTCCAAAGACATCCTGGGATTGGGCCTCTGTATCATAACACAATGCACGCAATGCTAGACGCCACCGGCTACACTCTTTAGGTTATATAAAGGTAATCTGATGGGGCTGGTTGACAGAAACGCTCTCTAAATGCAGGTTCATTTGAATGTAACGTTACCATAGACAGAGAGCTGGGCTCCTCCAGGTACTGCTTCAGACTCAGACTCTTCCCGTTCACCTGAACACAGAGAAGCAGTCACACATGAAGACCCTGGGATATATTCTGTAATAGAAACATGATAGTTTGACCGTGACGTCTCTGTTTATCGAGAGAATAAATGTAGATGATCCACAAACCTGCAGGTGAGTGCAGATCCTCCTGAGGACGTCGTAGACACTGTCTCTGGACAGCAGGGACACAAACACGTACTGCAGAGAGACAGACAGCAGGTTATAAACAGTATAAACAGAAAAGCACAGAGCTTTAACCCAGAGGTGGAAATTACTCACGTTACTGTAATTGAGTAGTTTATTTGTGTACTTGTACTTTTTGAAGTAGCTTTTTTAAATCTGTAATTTTACTTTTACTTAAGTATGTTTTGTTTAAAGTATTGTACTTCGCTACATTTTCAATCACGTCCATTACTGAGGAGAAAAAACTTTGGTGCAAGAGAAGAACAGCTTCATCATGATGTGGTGTAAGCAGTGAAAAAATGCTGTTTTAAGTTACTGCTAATGCAAACTGAACATTTCCTGCTGCTGCAGCTTCACATTAAAAGCATTTAACTGGCGAAACACGAGATGACTTCTTTTGAAGTAGGCACAGGAAGTGCAATCTGTAAGGGAGATCAGCGCTGATCGCTCTCATTCATCAAAAATTCGGCTAAACAACATGACAACTGTCATTTTCAAGAGTTTTCTGACAGCGGACCAGTTTGAAATATCGCGGTGAGTAATGCAACAGTCAGCAGCAGCAGACACAGTGAGCTGTTAGATAAAGAGCTGCACGCCTCCACCTTCAGCCAGGTAACCTTCACTGTTCGCAGACTCATGCTGTGTGCAGCATAAAGTCAGATCATGACTGCTCACAGAATTATGGAAAACACCAATAACTGTCCGACAATGGTTTGTTTAGCTGCCAAAGACTTCTGGGCCCTGTGGAATTAAAAGGCATCTGCTGTTACCACCAGTAACGATACGTGTCGCATGCATAATAACGGCACGGCCGCAAAACAGCGTAGAAACCGGGTGATTAACATATCATGCCAATCAGATGTACAGTTACAATTACATATTTTAACCATCACTCAGTAAACTGTCTGAGAGCATTTTCTAGTTAAGATGGCCTGTATAGATTTAACATTATGGATTTTACCATGTGAGTCTGTTCACACTTATATAAGCTAATAAATGTTCATTTTGCAAAAGTTGAAATTATTAAACAGTAATTTGGTAATTATTTTAGGTTAAAAAAGTAACGTTTACTCTGAGTAAATTTTAAATGAGCTACTTTATAGCTAGATAGATATTTATATTTTACATATTTTATATTAATATGTAGATATTTTATACCGGTAACTTGTACTTAAGTAAAAGTTCATCAAAGTAATTGTACTTTTACTTAAGTAGAATATTTTTGTACTCTTTCCCCCTCTGCTTTAACCGGCCTGTTAGGCTGTCAGTATACTCCCTATAAAACTGCTTGTTGGACAGTTACTGATAACAATGTGGAATCTCTGGTGTGTACTGGTCCTGTGAGTCACCTTCTGTCCGGTGTCCATTGTGATGGCCAGCCCGTTTGGCACCAGGCCGGCCGTCTTGTGTTTCTTCACCAGCCGAACTGACACCACTGGTATACAGACCTGATGCAGATTCAGAAAAGAGAGATAATAAAAATTCAACATTTTGGTTTGAAAGTCAGAGCAAACACTTTATGTTGCCTCTGCTGCTGGAGCACCTACCGCCCAGCGCTCAGATTCTGGTTGTAGCAGGAGAACAGCTATTTTACATTAACTAAATCACAAATTCCATGAGCTTCATGTAATTCTCCTAAATGACAAGAAGTGAGGTGCATGAGCTTCCACCTGGACTTTGGACAGATTTACAGAATTACAGAATAAATCTCTTTTCTTTGGCATTTCCTTCGAGTAAAGAAAGTTATTATCCTATTATCAGTATACAATATATCATACAGTCTATGATATACTGTATACTACTGTATGTTTTATTGATGTATTTTACTTAGTTATTACTGTTTTATTGCTGTATTTTACTTAGTTATTACTGTTTTATTGCTGTATTTTACTTTGTAAAGCACCTTGGTTGTTTTAAGTCTGCTATATAAATAAAGTTGATAACAAATGTCAAACAAAGACACACACGTTGCCTCAATAGAGAAATATGGGGATGATGTATTTGTGTATTTTTTATAATAAAGTCATTTACCATTTCTCCTCACATCTTCATGTTCCCATAGTGCAGATGAGTCCTGACCTTTTACAAAACTTTACAATTCTGTCTATAAGAAAACTGACTTTTTATCTCCACCTGGCATTTTTTTAAACCTCTTTAACTGGAAGTGACGTAGAAAACAAGGCTTCTAAGAAAGTGTCACTTTCCGTCACTGTATACTGTCAAGTACAGTCAACCATTACTTCATTTTATAGAGTCATATTGCATTGAAAATATGTGTTCTGAGAATAAGGGCGGAAATCTAATCTTGCAAAATTGCTTATCTGTAAAACCCACCAAGAGACTGATTAATGTGTCATTGTTGATATTTTTTTACTATGGACGCTTATTTTCATTTCACCAGTATCTCCATGTAGAGGAAAGTCCTGAGCTTCTCATTCAGGGGAATCAAATCTCACATCTTCTGACTGCTATTTCAGTAGGCAGATAGATAAAATCACTGGTAGAACTTCCTCTGTGTAGAACAAGGATAAACACGTAAACGTGTAGAAAGAGTATACAGTATATAGTGACTTTGCAGTTGTAAACATTACTGTTGCTGCCCCAGAAACAACATTAACTTATACTTTAAGTTTTATTTAAAATATTTAATTCTGATTCTGTTTTGAGTTTATTCTTTTTTTAACATAATTTCTGTAGCAGTATCAATAAAATGCTAATGATAACAAAAAACACATTTTAAATGGCCACCTGTTGGCCTTGGGGACTCACTACACTGAAAACACTTCACACTTAAAAAGTGATGATGACTCTCTAATTTCCTCAAATACTGGTGGCTTCTTTGACATATCTACTCTAGTTAATGTAACGTTAATCTGGATTATTTATTAAACATCTTTACTGATTATCCTAAGTTTATGGTTGTTATAGAGGAAGCTAGAAGGTAGAAGGAAGTGGTCTTCAACTGGACCAGCGTTTCTGGCTTTATCCAGTTTAGAAAGAGTTTTTAAAAGACCGTCACAGCTCATAGGAAATGTGTTTTCAAATTCACCAGACTTCTGTGGACACGGGTTTAGGTGGTTCCTTATTCGCTCACCTTGATGTCTTTACCAAACAGGTTTGCGTAGAAACACAGCCAGTTCCTGGAGATGTAGAGTCGACCCTGCAGCAGGATGTCTCTCAACAACGCACACGAATACACTAAAGAAGAAGAAGAAGAGGAGGAGAGACAGTTAACTGATCAGACTTTTCCACCAAGAGCTGGAAACAAAGATCAGTTTCTTTCCATGGAAACAACATGCAGCACATATGAGCTAGCACCAGGTCGGTATAAATTAGGTTAGGACAGATAAGAGACAGTCCATACCTTTCATCAGGATCTCCTCTGTGGGGACGGTCTGGAAGAGTTTGTGGTACTGAGAGTTGTACTTGCTGACGGTCTGTGGAGGCAGCAGGAGGAACAGAATCAATCCCAGACAGTCAGCAGATATGTTTTAAAATCAATATAATAATTGATTTAATGATCATATTTACAGGGTGAACTTGCTTATGATGACGAGTTGAGCCCTGTTACCATCACTGATGGGGTGCTAAAGGGGTCTATTGTTGGCTCATTATTAGTTACAGTATAAATAACATTACTGTTGCTAATCTGCCCATTAATGTCCGTTTTTATGCAGATGACACAGTTTTGTATGGCCCAAAGAGGACCCTGACTCATCTCCTAAGAGGAACATTATGTTGTAATTTTATCTTAAAATAACAGCTTTGGAATAATTTTGATGCTACTTTGAGTGACGTCACCATCAGTGCATCTCTGGGTGTGGAAGCCTTCTATTGCACTGTGTAGACCTGAAGTGCAATGCTTTACGGCACTTTAACACTTCAACAAAGTAAGCAAGCTATAAGAAGCAGCAAAAAGTATATGTACAATGTAAGTTCTTTGGGAGAAGCTAGCTCGGTATTCTCAGTATGGATATCATGGCACAGGCTGAGGAAGAGAAAAAAAAAAAGAGTGACCGAGCAGGAGAGAGGACAAGAGTAAATATCAGACTGGCTTTTAGTGACGGCGAGCTGGCCTTCTTTCTGTTAGACTAGTGAGTAATAACTTATTAGCTGCTCACTGTGTCTTGTGTTGTTGTGCTTGCTTGTTTGTTTGGCTGTTAGCAAAGTTGTCGACTCGAAGAAATCAGGTTTAGCTGCTAGCTATACAGTAAATCTGGAGTTCATATTAGCAAACTTATTAGCTAACACACTCGGACATCTGTAACATTACTGTAAGTGCTTGTGTGAGCCGGAGCCGGCCGAGTGGGCAACATAACCAAACATATGGACATAACATGGCAGAGGCAAAGAGACGAAGAGGACGCTGACAGAGGAAACTAATTCGAGGTTCATATTTAAGTTTCGACTTGCAAATAAAACATCAAACTCATGATATTTGTATCTGTACAACTCTCCACAGCTTCCAAACTACCACACATCTCTCATTAAAATCTCATAACCACACAATCTAATAATACTCTGCCTTGCATATACCAGAGCTGGCAGAACTGGTTTCTGGTACCATTCACCTTTTAAACTGAAGGAGATGCAAACTCTCAAATTACAATCTTTCCTCCCGCGATTTTAAGACTATTATTTCACGTTCATTCACTTTCACAACTCCTCAATTGTTTTTTTTATTAAAAAAGTATTATACTGCATTTCCAGTCCTATATTGTAGTTCTGTGACTCCTGTATGGCAGCTTTGCTTGATTCAAAGTTATAAAATAAATAAAAATTATTATTATTAAAATAATAATTTTCTGTATTCATGCAGGCCGTCATTTCAGCCTCAGTCTGAAACAAGCTGTTGTTGCTCTTCTCTTTCTCCCCCACCCAAAAGCCCACTATCTTCTGATTGGCCAAGACCCTAAAGCGTGTTTACCAGGCAGTTGTTGGCCTAAAAAAAGAAACTGTATCTAGTCTTGTTTGGCGCTTTCTTCTTCAGGAAGACTAAACAAGCTTAATTTTCCTTCACAACCAAAAAAAGCACTTTCCTGGCTGCGTATCGAAGAACTTAAATCTGACGATAAAATATTTCCTGTTGCCAGACTAGTTCTCCTGATGAAAAGAAAGACATCTCGGTCTCACAACCTGATTAAATAAATTAAATAAGTGTTAATATACCCTAAAACTTTAATTAAAAGCGTAGTCTCAGTTGGCCGCCTGTCCCTTTTCCTGGCCTGGTGTGACTACACATTTTGACAAATACACACAGGTCTAGATTAGAAGTCTGGTCTGGTTTTTATAGTTCTATAGGATGAATAAAACCTCTTCAAGTCCACCAGGTCGCCTGCTTCAGTGTCTTCTGAGCTGCTTAGATCACACATACGAATATAAATGTTTTGTCAACAGACACATCGTTAGATCAGTTGAATTACCCACAATTTAATTGTTCTTTTCATTTTATGGAAACAATAAGCACCAAAGTGTTATTCTTTATTCATTCATCTTTGCTGAGTGAGAGTTTTATGAGAAAAGAATTGAAGGCCTGTCCCAAATACAGACAGGGTGACTTCAGTAATAGAAGAAAATAAAATCCTGGCCTATCAATTGAAGTTGAGTATTGAGTATTAGTAATATTTGTCTTATAATCACTATACAGTGCATCACAATAAGGCTGACTACGGCGCTTGAGTAGTCTGACGTGCTGCATTTCAGAAGGAATGATTACTGAAAATTTTAATTTGTTGTACTTGACTTTTACTTAAATTGTTGTATTGCTACTTTTACTTAAGCAAAGGATCTGAATACATGACTACAAAGTAAACCACTACTTTCTGGAATATTGTGTGTACGTATTGTTTTTTTTTACCCCCCCCAACACCTGTCAGCCAGCGACTTCCTGCCTTCCTGTTCCTGTCTGAAACAACAAAGACTGAAACAACAGAAAACAGCAGCAGCAGCTCGACGCCTCCGTCTGAAGCTCCCGAGGTCAGTTTGAACATTTGGGTCAAACTCGAAACTTTGACAGTAGAGACGTTTTGTCACAAAGACGTTCTGTCTCTCTTGATACTGGAGTCTCTCATCTTGTACTGTCTGAGGCTAGAAGCTTGATACAGTATCTAAAAGATTGTACATTCACTGCCACGTGAACTGGACCCGATATGGTCTGGTTGATCCTGGACTGTGTTTACTGTAGAAATGGGTTTTGTTTCATTTCCTTCCACTGCTGCAGAATAACTTGATGTTGTTGTTAACTAAGTTTTGCTGACCTAAACTTTCCCTTCTTTGGTTATTCTGCAGCAGTGGAAGGAAATGAAACACATTTCTAGTGTAAACACCGTTGAACAGCCTGTTAATGCACCCTCAGAAGCTTTATTTGTACAATATTATCTATATATAATATTTATTTATAGCCTTAAGAGCGTCCTGGCCAGGCAGCAGCACAATTAACAAGGTTGCAGACAAAACACAGACATAACAATTTACAAATAATCAGCTCAAAGGTCATAAAATTTGCATAAATATTCTCTACAATCAACAACAAGGATCATATGTATTAAAGAAGGCAGACAGAGCAGCTGGTCATCGGTTGATCATACAGTGAAATAATGAACAAAACTCCTTCATTTAACTGTTAATTTTATATCTGAAAAATGTCTGTTTGGTGACGTAAACGTTGTTTTTAACAGTTTGCTGCTTACTTTGGTACCATTCAATTTAATTTATAGCTTTTGAACGGTAGAGAAGGCAGTGGTGGCCCAAAGGTTAGAAAAGCGAGCTTGGTTCAATCCAGTTCAATCCCCGGACCGGCAGGGTAAAAATCTGGGTGTGGAAAGCAAGCTGCTTAGTGGCCAGCAGGTACTGGGCATCTTCCAGGTGTGAATGTGATCAGGGTCTTCCTGCAAAAGAGAGGCTTCCTCTCAGTGAAGCTCCTCTGAATATGTATATACATGCACACGAACACAATAAGGAGGAGAGACGCTCCCTGTGAATAAATGACACACAAACTGCGATTCCCGCCTGGTTGATGTTATTATCTGACGGTAGACTGCTGAAACACATCCCACACACACACACCCTGCCAGCGTTCCCAAGGAGACGAGACAGACTCCGGAAACTTCTGCAGAGACTTAAAAAAAGATTTGAAAGGACTCCTGCTGGCCTGTTGTCATCTGAAAACCAGCACAGAGCGGTTTGTGTGTGTTTGTGTGTGTTTGTGTGTGAGGTTTATATCGGCCGCATGCATCTGTAGGTGTGGCGTGCGGGGGCTCAGCGGTGTTGACGTGTCGCCGTTGTTTTTAGATCAGTTCACAGTGTTTGTGTTGCAGAGTGAAGGACTCACTGATCCTCTGTAACACTTCTTCACGTCTTCGTAGGACAGGTCGTCGATCAGCTGCAGCCTGCAGGACACACATCACATCACATTCTGTCACAGCAAACAAAAACTGCAGTTTCTGCAGAGACCAGCAGTGGTGCATGAAGTATTCACATCCTTTACTTAAGTACACGTAGTAATACCTCACTTTAAAAGTCCTGCATTAAAAATGTTACTTAAGTAAAAGTCGTATATATAATTATGAAAAAGTATTAAAAGTAAAAGTACTCAATGCAGAAAAATGTCCCCTGTGACTGTTCTAGTATTTATTATATCAAGAGATAATTATTACTCATGCACAGTAACTAAGTACATTTACTCAGGTACTGTACATAAATACAAATTTCAGGAACTTGTACTTTACTTGAGTATTTTCTAGTCCTGACATTTTCTACATTTTATAAACTCTTCATGTGTTCTGTGGGTAAAAATAAAGTAACTGAAGCTGTCAGATAAATGTAGTGAAGTAAAAAGTACAACATCTCCCTCTGAGACGGAGCAGAAGCATGAAAAGAAAATACTCAAGTACAAGTACCTCTAATTTGTACTAAAGTACAAGTCAAGTATTTGAGTAAATGTACTTAGTTACTGTCCACCACTGGAGAGCAGAGAAGATCAGAGTATCGAGAGTTCTCACTTTTTAAGAACCCAGATTAAAATAATTTCATTATTTAATTAAAGTGGCTCTGCAGAAACATTTTAGTAAATTTAGTTGCCTAATAGAGAAAATAACATAGTGGATTACAAAAATAGAGTAAATGTGTCTGTGTAAGAACAACACAAAATTAATGAGCATGAGCCATGAACATGTTAAGAAACACGTTTCTCAATTCTGCACATCACTTCCTCAGAGAAGTTTGGCCCAGCGGAGCCTGAAGAGTGTTGATGGAAGAACACAGAGAGACAGAAGTGAAGCAGCAGAATATGTGAATACAGACAGGAAGTCAGCATGAAGCATTTCCTGCTGTGTGTTGTGAGAAAACATTCTAACTCGGTGGTTTAAAGTGAAGCAGGAGGACGTTGCGGTTCAGTGAGCTTCGTTCTGTAACTTGGTTAACCAGACCAAGAGTCTGCAGCTGTGGCAGCAGCTCTGAGAGCTGAGAGCATGTTAGCTGACATGCTGATGTTTAGCAGGTTTAATGTTCCCCATCTTGGTTTAGTGTGTTAGCATGCTAACATTAGCTAATTAGCAGTAAACACAGCGTGCAGCTGAGGCTGATGGGAATGCCATCAGTTCTGCAGGTTTTGGGTCATATGGCAAAGTGTTGGACCCGTTAACATGTTGACCTGATGATGGCGTTATTAGAGTTATTACACAGGTCATCCTGAGGAGAACGTGTTTCATCACAATCCACCCAGATGTTTCAGTCTGACAAAGACAGACAACAGTCCTCCAACACACAGGTTTGAAATGGACGGGCTCCATTGGACAAAGGTGATGATGTGTATTTCTGTGCACCACTAAGGATTTAGTAACATCTGAATAGAGAGCCTAAGTACCTCCCCTCCCAGTGGACCACCTTATAAAAAATATGCATGGTGGGTAGGGTGACCAGAAGAGAATGGAGGGGGCGTGGCTGCCGGTACATTCAACGGACATTAACGCACATGAAAATCAAAACACAACGCTAAAATTTATTATTTTTGATCATGAAGTCACCTGTCTGTCATTATATATATAATTTTTCCTATTAGTTTTCCTCACGACATCATGCTGCTGCTGGTGTTGAGCCGGAGTCGGGCAACATCACCGGGCTCAGCAGCCTCATCGGAGTCTGAAGAGGACGCTGATGAAGGAAGCTAAGGAGGGAAAAAGAGGCCACCGGACGTCGGCGAGAGCTTCGTGAAATAAATAATAAACCATAATCATTACAGCTTGTAGTTCAGTTTTGATGGACTTTACTTGAGTATTTCCATTTTATGCTACTTTATAGCTCTACTTCACTACAACCCAGGGAGAAATATTGTACTGTTGTCTCCACTATATATTTATTTGACATTTATTTATTTGTGAAAACTGGAGGCTGCTTCCTCTTTGATGCAGTGACGCAGACACAAGGTGTTAATCCTCCTTCTCCTCTAACAGCTTTCAGGTCGGCTGATTGAACAAATTCTAAGACGCCTTGTTTTTCACTGAAGCACACACACACTTATTTGCGTCAGGGTTCATGGAGGATGGTCATGTAAATGAAAGCAAATCCACGTGAAGTAAGTATGCAAAGATAAAAAAACACCTGACAAACACCCGGCACATTACAGCAGCCGGCCAATCACCAGCGATCAGCATGTGTGTTAGTATTAATAGTGTAAATGTGAGAAAAAAAAAAAAAAAAAGTGAACTGGAAATGTTAAAGTTAATTTCCCATCAGCCACTGCTGGTTTTAGTTTGCTCCACTGCACAGGGTTCAGAGTGTGAGAGTGTGAAAGGAGTGATTGTCTACTGGGAGGCAGACATGGTTTACTTGCACACACACACACACACACACACACACACACACACACACACACACACACACACACACACACACACACACACACACACACACACACACACACACACACACACACACAAAAAGGACTAATTATGCAAGCAGCTCCGGCCTGAATGGGGAAACTGGAGCAGAGAAAGAGGCCGTGTTCACGCTGAAACTGTTGTTTGCATGTCAAACAGTGATGAACTTTATCAAACCCCGTATCTGATGTTTTTTATGTTGAGTAATTATTTAGCTGTAGCTGCTTAATATTTTTGCAAACTGTACTAGAGTAGTTTTCATTGTTATTGGTCTCTCACGGATTCAAATTGTGTCCAAATGCACGAGGGATTCACAGGAAACGAGGCGCATCGTCCGACGCCATCGACCTCTTTACCGGTGAGGGTGTAAATCATGTTTCTGAACTTTTGCTAAACTGAATTGTGGGTTTTGGTCTGCGTGTATGTTAAGTGGCGGGAAAGTCCTTATTTAGGCAAGTCCCGCCACTCAGTTATTTTGAGATCCATAACTTCACTTCGTCTGGTCACCGGGACGTAAAACCTGCACGTATAGAATCAGCAGGAAAATCTGAAAAAGTTTGATGACTTTGCTCCAAATTAAGGTGTAAAATGTGTTTTTCCCCCGCAGGTTATACTTCTACTACACATGCACAAGCTTTCATCACCCCGTCTTCCTGTACGGCTCTATCCAGAGCGCAAGTGACGTGACGCCGTGAGCTCATCCCACTTCGAACAACATTATGGACACAGTCAGCATGTCCTGTACACATTTATTTACTGTATACAGTATTTTCTAACACATACTGCGGATCACATCTGGCGCCTTTTCACGCAGTATTCTGGC
This sequence comes from Micropterus salmoides, assembly GCF_014851395.1. Taxonomy (NCBI): domain Eukaryota; kingdom Metazoa; phylum Chordata; class Actinopteri; order Centrarchiformes; family Centrarchidae; genus Micropterus; species Micropterus salmoides. The sequence goes on along the minus strand of NW_024044570.1, from coordinate 2,371,322 downwards.
GGACATGTAGAGCGTCTGGTCCGCTCACACACCTGCTCCTCGCCGCCACCACAACATCTGAAACTGTCACTAACCTCAGCTGTGCCACACAATTGGCTTAATATGTTTCCAGGCTTGGCTGTTAAAAAGCAGATGACTGGCTTTCTAGAGGGAGGGGGTTAGCCGGCGTTTTCCAACAGCCACTTAGCTCATTAGCTTTGCTTGTTCACCAAATTTGTTTCCGTGTTTAACAGAGTCTCCGGCAGCCGTCCTGCATCAACAAGCACGCCGACTCAGCATGTGGACGCTACACAACATCTGGATTCACCTGTACTCCAGCTGTGCGCCTGGGACAATAAGTTCACACGGTTTATCCTAAAGTCATATGTGAACCACTCTCGTCTGTGTGCAAACCAAACATTCACTCTGACGGAGCAGGTTCAATTCAAGTGAACGGTGCAACGCAGCGGCGCTTCATCTGTTTTGGACTCAAGATGGCGTGAAGTCACTAGGGCTGTCCCCGACTAAGGATTTACATAAGCCATGTTTCCATCTAATTATCATGCGAATTTTAAGTGTACTAAAATGTCGCAAAAAAGAAAAAAAAAGAAACTGTGAAATCTGTACGTTTCCATCAGCTGGTTTGGAGCGAATAAACCAGGCGACGGCGAGCGTCGTTACGTCAGTAATTGATGTTACACATGGCTGTAATAAACAAGACGTCTGGGTTCAAAACAGAAACAAAACCAGTCGCATGAACCTGATGATCTTTGAAAAACAGAGAGTGGTCCTCAGAAATGTGTTTCAAGCGGGAAAGTTGTTCCCAGCCAACCGTTCCCTTTTCCTAATATCTTCCTAATATCCTAATATAAATATGCTGTTGAATTAAATCTGAAAACTTTTAGTGACAATATATTGAAGATTTGTTATGTTGTTATAGAGGAAAATTATATTGCGATAATTAGCATTGTAGTGGCAACTTTTAAAACTTCTTTTGCCACTATCGCAGGACATAAAGTTTCTGACTCGTGCTTTCCAAAGAGGGCAAAACTGTATAATCCAGTGAGGCAAGGAGGCAGAAAAATATCCGACGTTTTATTTAGTCGTAACACCTGATGCACAGCTACTAATGACATCTGTCTGACACAAACATAAAATATTACCAAGTGTTTCACTTGGTAATATTTTATGTTATATTAACATAAAAGAAAATTAATTCGAATATGAAATAATCCAAAAGATTGACCACGTTTTCTTAATGGCTCTGACAATCATTATTGATTTATCGCCCAGCCTTAGGTACATACTGACTTTAAAATGTCTGCACCATAATGTTTATATTTTCTTCTTTCGTCATCTATCAGGAGTTTGCTTCGTCCTTTAGTGGCTGTTGTTTGGGTTTTCTTCCCATCAGCCCCTCTGTCTCTCTCTCCGAGCTCTGCTGCCTGGAAACGTGAGCCGACTGCACGTGCTGCAGGCAAACACATGACCACAGCCTCTGATTCTGCAGCTTGTTTTGTACGTGACAGGAATAACAGAGCAGCGAGAGAGACAGTGAGGCTTTCCCTCTCTGTGTATTGTCCGTCCTGCACGTCTCCTCAGCTTTCATCGCCTGCCAAACGCACACATACACACAGCACTAATGAGGGAGCTGGCTGATTATGAGGAGGAGGGATCTGGAATCACGACGCTCGTTCACACTTGTTATCGTGTATAATCGCGTCTCCGGCGGCTTCTTTAGTGTGGTCTGTCCACAACATCTGGATTCATTTGTACTCCAGCTGTGCGCCGCGTCCACATCCAGCAGCTGCCAAGAGGTTTCCACCTGCCGGCTGACCGCTCCCGCTTCCTCAGATCAGAACTGAGCGCTGCTTCTCCTCTGCGGTGATGTTAACAACATGCACACGCGCCAGGAAGTATTTAATAACCCAAAGTCTGCTTTTAGACACAACATCTGTGGGCGAGCCGTACACCAGACGGCGTCTAGCTTGTTTTTTAGCTGTGTTTGCTCCTGCCATGAATAGTCCTCATGTGCATAAACATAAGTGAAGTGTAGCTGCCAACAACAACAACAACAAACAGATAATAAAAAGACACTGTGTGTGGTGACGGGGACAGGTGCTTTCAGGTGTTATTGTAGTTTAGCTGATTTGACTGCCGTGGCTGCGACACACAGATCATGGAGCTGATTAAGCTGCTTTGAAAGTTTTTTGGATCAGAAATCATACTCCTACTTCTTTGAGTCATAACACCTGATGCACACATATTTTTAGATTCACTGCGACTCCTCGCTGACTTTCATTTTTGAAGAAATGTCTCATAAATCCACTTAAGAGACAACAGACGCTGCAGAACACGCCTGAGACTCTTCAATGTTTCTTCAGTGTCACAGTTATCTTGTGATAGCTGTCTGTACATTCATGCTAACTGCTAACAGGAACAGCTAGCAGGAGCAGCTAATAGCTAATTCAGCTACTTTAAATGAAGACAGTTTGACTAAATGTTAGAGCTGCAACAATTAATCGATTAGTTGATCGAAAGAAAAGGAATCGATGGCTATTTTGATAATCAATTAATCGTTACAGTCATTTCTTTAAGCAAAAATGTTAAAGGAGACCTATTATACTGTTTTCCTGTCCTATTTTGTAGTTCTGTGACTCCTGTATGGCAGCTTTGCATGATTGAAAGTTAAAAAAATAATAAAATATTTTCTCATACTGATTCTTCCTGTAGGCCTTCATTTCAGCCTCTGTCTGAAACAAGCTGTAGATGCTCCTGTCTCTTTAAGGCAAAGCCCACTGTCTTCTGATTGGCCAAGAACTGAAGCATGTTACCAGGCTGTTGTTATGTTGCTGGGCAGAACAGGCAGACTGAGCACATGACCATATATGGAACAATGGCTCCTTATTACGTATTAAGGAGCCGTTGGTAGAAAAAGCAGTTGAAAACAGAGCGTTCAGAACAGGAGGAAATCTGAGGTTTTTGCTGACAGGGATTTCTTTTAAATACTTTAACCTCATTTTTTGAAGCTTTGGCCATGTTTTACATGAACATCCAACATAGTAACAGTGAAGATAAGTCATAAAATGTGGTAAAGCACAATAGGTCTCTAAACATTTGCTGGTTACATGTAAGAAATTGCTGCTATTTTAGTCATTTATGACAGTGAAGGAAGAGTCTTTGCATTGTGAACTGTTGGTTGGACAAAAGAAGCAGCTTTGTACCATGGACAATTAGAATAAGCATTTTTCACAATTTCTTGACATTTTATAGACTAAACGATTAGTCGACAAATCATGAAAATAATCGGCAGATTAGTCAATGAAAATGAAATTAATCGTTAGTTGCAGCCTTACTAAATGTGAACAAATATAGGCTAAACAAAACATGGCTTCACTTGTAGCCCACAGCTTACCTCACTGGATGCATGGCAACATTACAATTCCTGTTTAAATCCCCCAAAGCAGCATGGGAACTGCAGCTCCAAAACGCAAACAGAAGCAAGAACATTAATGTTCATTTTTTCATGCTGCTTTAGCAATATATTTTACTAAAACTTGTTCTATGCTCGGTTCTCAGGCCACTTCTCTTCTCAGTTTACACTCATTCGCTCGCAGAGCTTCTCTTACCACTGCTACGCAGACGATACGCAACTCTACCTATCCTTCCCGCCAGATGACCCCTGATCACGGACTGTCTATTGGACAAATCTGCATGGATGAAGTCTCGCCACCTTCAACTAAACCTCTCTAAGACTGAACTCTTGGTCATTCCAGCCAAGCAATCTATCCACCATAACATCAAACTGAACACTGACTCCTCAACCATCACTCCAACCAGGGTGGTGAGAAACTTAATGACTGATGACCAGCTGTCCTTTTCAGACCACGTTGCTACTGTCTCTCGGTCGTGCCGCTTTGCTCCATACATCATAAGGAGAATCAGGCCCTACCTCACTCAGTACGCCACCCAGCTCCTGGTACAGGCTGTGGTTACCTCTCTGCTTCCTAGCAGCTCTTCCAGCTTGTGCGGTGAAACCCCTACAAATGGTTCAGAACGCAGCATCACGTCTGGTTTCTGATCAGCCCAAAATGACTCATGTCCCTCCATTACTCTGTGACCTCCACTGGCTCCCCGGGGCCTCCAGAATCCAATCCAAGTCCCTGATGCTGCATACAGAGTGACCACTGGCTCTGCACCATCTATCTAAACTCCATAAGTTCCTTCTGGGCCACAGCGCTCCTCCAACGAACGCCGCCTGGCTCTGCCATCCCTTCACACAAAGCGACCTCAGTCCCTGTTCTCATCTGTGACACCACGATGGTGGAACGAGCTACCACATGCCATCAGAGCAGGGGCGTCTCTCTCTGACTTCAAGAAGCTCCTGAAAACTCTGCAGAGAACGCTTCCTCTGATAACACCTCTGACCTCTGACATCACTTCCTGTGCTCTTCTTCTTCTGTCTCCTTACAGCTGATTGCACTATTCGTTACCTCTTACTTCTTCCCCAAGGAATTTATCCCATTAATACCGTAAGGGTTAAATGTGAATGGTTTTTATATTCCTGAAACACTGACACTCTTGTTCATCTACTGATCTCTGTCCTGTGGATATATACAGACAAAAAAATCAAACATTTTTAAACTGAAAAGGATTGTCGGGCGGCCATTTTACTTTTTCTCACAGACAGAAAATGTTCATAATCCTGCAAATAAAAGTTCAGGTCACGTTGCTCTGTTTGTAGCTAAACTGCCGTTACTGACCTGAAAGGCAGGGGGCAGTGTCCGTCGTCCTCCTTGTGGGGCTCCACCTCGTGGAGGGGCAGGACGTCGTCACTCTGCTCCAAAGTCTCCGACATCATCGTGACTGACCTGGAAGGTCAGAACAACAACGTTAAAAAGACAACTGGAATATTTCTGTTTGAAATCACCCGAACAGATTTATTCTTCACCCCGGGTCCACAGAGGTAAGTTACATTTACACCGTCCTGAAAGGCTGAACCGAAGGATTGAGAGGGAGGAGGAGGGACGCAGCATCAGACAACGAGCTCTAAATGTAGGAGGTGTGACCAACATCCAGGGAGATAACAAAGTAAACACGTGGTGATGAGACGGGAGACCAAAGTGAAACTTTCACAGATCACAACAAGTTCAAACCTCAACGGTATTAACAAACATTACAGTATTTTACAATCATTCAGAGGAAAAGCAGCAAATCCTCACACGAGAGAAGCTGAAACCATCAAATGTTTCTGTCAGTCCATTAGTTGATTAATGGACCAATCGTTTCAGCTGCACTTTTATAAAGTGTTGGGATATTTAACTTATAACAAAGAAGAATCATTCATACATACATATAAATATAAATAAAATGAGTAACTCCAGCTGTAAAAAGTGGAGTAGAAGTATAAAGTGGCATGAAAAGAAAACACTCAAGTAAAGTACAAGTACCTCAAATTTGTGTAAACTTGAGTAAATGTACTTTAGAGTTAGTGCTAAGGCTCTTAACCGATTAGTACTAAAACTGGTGTTGGTATTACAGTTAGAGATGAAACTAGAGTTGCTGTTATACAATTCATTTGTTTAATTATTTATTTAAAAAGGTGTTAATGTGCCTCCTCAAACAGCTCTGAGGTGTTTAGTTGGTTTATTTAACAAAATCTCAGGACGTCTTGTATTTAATTGAAGTGAAAAGTTTAATTTTTTGTGAGTTTTGCGTGCATGCTGTGCTGCCGACAGCTGCCTGCACGTCGCGGTTCCTCGTGGGTCTACTTCAAGTAGCCGGCTGTTTAAAAACACGATACAATATTCTTTGTGTGGTTCATCAACAGTGATAAATTATCTGAACGTCCTGTGAGCTGCGAACAACTCGGCACAACACCAGTGAAACTGGAGCTCCGTCTCTCACACAGGCTCCGCCTACACATGAGCACTGATGACCCAGGGTTAGGGTAACAATTTGGGATTTATTCATGCACTTTAAAAATATTTATTGAAAGATTTTTTCTTTTTACATGTTTATTTACAGCATTAAATGTTGAAATGTATATTGTAACAGGCTGTTTATTAACTTATTGAGAGAAAACTGGTAGTTCTATGTAAAATCAGACGTTGAGCACCCCCATATCGCCAAAATGGCGTGATCTTTGTTTCGCTGCGAAGCTTCGACTGTAAGATTGACAGTCAGCCCTAGTATATTCACACATATAAACACAGAGACGCACGTGCATCTCAAAAAATTTGAATATCCTAGAAAAGTTCATTTGAACTTCACTGAACCAGACAGAGATTAATTTAAATTTAGAGATTTAATTAGGTCTTCAACGTTTCCAGAGTGCGTACATTAAAGGTCCAGTGTGTAATATTTGGATATATATTGACAGAAATGCAATATATGATCCATAACTACGTTCTCAGTGGTGTGTAAAGACCTCACATAATGAACCGTTATGTTCTTATTACCTCAGAATGAGACATTTATATCTACATAACCGCAGGCGCCCCCTTCCATGGAGGTCGCTGTTGTCATTTTTCTTTACAATAGCCGACAACGGACAAACGGCGCGTTACGTCATCACGGCTTCTTCTTCTACTTGTATAATTCCGGCAGTGTAGACGCCCGTCACTACATTAAATGTGTCCTTAAAAGAAGAAGAGGAATTAATAATATTAATTATAAACGGTCTCTGAGTAGTCTTCTGGTTTATTAGAGGTAAGAAGAGAAGTGACATTTGGACAAATGAGGGAGAACACGTGTTATTTAGCACGACAGTCTGTGGATCTTTCTACCATGAAGCCAGACGGAGTCGGGACAGATGCAGACAGCTGACGGCAGAAATCACGTATGTTGTGGATTTTCCCAGATGGAAGACTATAATGTGGGACAGATGTTTTCAAAGCGCTGCTGACAGGTAATTAACTTAAGTTTGTCGGACTTTAACGATGCAAATGAAAACTTGTCTGATAGCTTCAGCTAGAAGCTGGCTATAATCTCTGTGAGGTCTTTCCCCTGTCAGTATGTAGTTGCATTAATTTCATGTCGCCTACTTATTCTCCAGCCTTTCGGTTGGCTTCGGCGGTTACGTTAGCGAGACATTCAGCTGATCAGTAACGTTAATTGGCAATAAAGACGTAACGTTAGCTTAGAGCATGGAAGCATCAGCCAGCTAAACTTTTACTGCCCTGGTAGAAAAATTATGTAGGTTGGTTGGATTGGTTTATTCTCCAGCGCTGTGCTTTGGCTTGTGGTGTAAAATATGTAAGTTGGATTAATTTCATGTAGTGACTCTCTCTCCAGCGCTCTGTTTTGGTTTTGTTACATTCCTGAGACAATCAGCTGATCACTAATTGGGAATAAAAGGCAGCTTCCGGCATCGGAGCTCAGATCAGCAGCTAAACTTTTACTGCACTGGTAGAAAAAATATGTAGTTGGATTGTAATTTCATGTAGTTCTTCTCCAGCCTCTGTTATGGCTTTGTTACGTGGACAGAAATGCGCCTTTACCTTCCTGAGACAAACAGCTGATGAATATTATTGGTAATGAACCAGCAGGGAAGCTCAGTTCAGCAGCTAAACTTCACATTTTACTGCCCTGGTGGAAAACATGTATTTCTTTTTACTGCTAATGGTGATAACAAGACCGTGTGTCTATTAAGTGACCAATAATGAATACTTTAAGAATTTGCATTAAAAAAAACTTACTGGATATTGCTTCCCACTGTGCACACAAATATGTAATTTATACTTTCACATGCTAAATGCCCATTAAAACGTTGCACCGTTTTACCACAAGCTGAAATTATGGCAGTCAGTCAGTCAGTTCTACTTTGTGTTTCTGTTGTATTACAAAAAATTCAAAAAGACATTTTGGTAATATTTGCAGATTGCTTATATAATTAAGCAAAGCGAGAGGAGCCCTGATCCTCACCAGCCAATGCCTTTGTAAACTTCATGTTTAAGGTGGTTTATGATGGACTGTGGTGCAGAAACAGAGAGACTTAGATTGTCGTTGTATCTGTCAGTGGTCACACTTGATGCACTAGATATAAATACTGTATTACAGGAGTATGAGACATCATGTAGCTCTTCATTTCTTCATGTGGCTGTTGTTTATTAACCTCTTAACATTCCAGTGTCCCGCCCACAGGCCGTCAGGTCCTGGCGGCAGCTTTCGGTCTGTGCGCACAGCTGCTCTGTTAACTTCATACTCATGTGATCCACCGTTTGAAAGCTAAAATCCTTGTGATTCCACCAATGCAAACCATTTCAAGATAGACCAGCCAGTACAAGCAAAACTGACGCGACAGTAACTTAAACGACCGATCAAATATGTTCCAACAAAAACTGTTATGTTGTCAAAGGTCCAGACGAAAATATTTAGTCCAAAACACATTATTCCATCAGTAAATCCACAGGGACGGCTGCCGCATGGCTTCATATTTGTGGCAGACGTGGCTCGTATGTCATTATAACCGATGAATATGAAGACTTCATTTTTGGAATTAAATTACAGAAGAAAATTTAGTTTTCCACAGTATTTGCGTACACTACAGGCGAATTAGTGAAACCGTAGTTTTTGGAAAATGTTTGCACCTGTAAAACTTCAGGTTTTGGATTGTTGGTCGGGCATAAGGAGCGGTTTGGATTAGTTAACTTCAGCATTTTACACATTTTTTTTGGACATTAACGGATGAAAATAAACAGTTAAACAAACACACACATCCACACAGTATTCTTTACTATGAACCCACCGTCTCTCCGAGTCTGTGCAATATGCAGCAGTGTGGTATATATTATTATTTAACTTGCGTATTTATTCAGGTACTTCACTTGTATACATTTTCTTATTTATGATTATTTTCATGTTAAGGCTTCTTTTACTTTAACTTTACCCTGTCACTTTATTTTTATTGTGCTGTATCTCCAAGATACAAAATCCATTTGGCAAACAAAGAGATTTGGATTCACATTTAATTTAATTATTATTATTATTCTTATTATTATATTCTTAATATTCTGTTTTACTGTATTTATTTTACCTTTTTTAACCTTTTATTATTTTCCTCCTTCTTCCTTTTAAAAGTCTCATATAAAAAACTTTTTTTATCAGTTTAATCTGTATTTTGTGTATTAAAAGGTGCTTTTAAATCTCTACATTATTATTATTATAATATTATTAGAGTTGACACTGGAACTGGTGCTACAGGTGGAGTTAACATTATCAGAGTAAATACTGGGGTTGAGTTATAGATTTAGCACTAAGGTTAGTACCAGGATGTACTGCAGTATATTCTACAGGTAATACTATGATTGTACTGGTAGTAGTAGTGGAGCTGCTACAGGTCTAGATGTGGGGTTGATACTAGATTGAGTACTAAGATCAGTCCTGCGCTCGGTGACTACAGTGAACCCTCTCATTACAGAGACGAGTACTTGTACTGCACTGGTACCACAGTCTATCAGTCAGATGTCACTTGAGGGACGGCTCTGATTGGTTGAAGGGACTCGATGAGCTGCAGAGACCCCCCCACACACTTGGATCGAACACGTGCTGAACGCCACACATGGCAGCGGCGAAGATCTTCTCTCCTCTGTTGCCATGACGACGGCATGAAAAGAGGCTGCTCGCATCAAGTGTTTGTGCTCCTCGTCTCCTCGGCGGCTGAATTCAGGGCGGTTTTTCCTCAAAGTCAGAGGTCAAAACCCCCCGAAAACCTGGTTTTGTTATGAAATGGATCCGTGTCCAGAGGAAAGAGCTCTCTCTCTTTAAACTTTAGGAATGTAGGTTTCGTAGGTTTCCCCCCCGCCGACGCCAGCCAGTTTATTTGTAGCTCTGGCAATGATGTTGTTTTACATTCATGCCAATAAAGATGAACTGAAATTGAATTGTGTTGCATTAAGTACTTTTACTACTTCATGTTCATTATGCTTACATACTTTTACATGTCAGTACTTTATTACTTACATTTTGTAAATGTTTTTACTTGTATTAGCAGCATTTTTAGTTTATTACTTTATTTATTTATTTATTTATTTATGTGTTATTGCAGCTCCTACTGGTTTAACAGCTGTTCAGGAAACACAGTATACACAACATCTGTACATACAGCGGTCAGCAAGGTATTTTATTTACAGCTGTATTTACACAGAGAGAGAAGCAGCAGCTGGCTGTGACGAGGGGACGGTCGCTTTAGATTACTTATAATTATTATAACCTTTATTTAGCTGGAAGAGTCCCATTGAGACTAATAAGCTCGTGTGCAAGGGTGAGCTGGCAGCAGCATGTAAAATAAAACACACAGACAGATAAACACACAAGGATCAACAATTTAAAAACATTTACATATTAAGGAGTCTGCCTCTAATTCTTTCATTTAGGATTTAAAAGCATTTAACAAGATTAATTCATTGGCTTTCAAGTCCTTTTGCAACGTTTTCCAAGCTGAGGGTGCAGATTACACCAACACCCTTTTTCCAGCTTCTGTGCGGGTCTTTGGCACAGAGAGCATAAAGAAGTCCTTTATGTCCTTCAGCAGTACTTTTCTGCGTGATAACAACACATAGGTAGGGTGGCAGTAGACCAAGACCTGCTTTTATATATAAATAAATAAATAAAGGTGTACCAAAGACGGAGCAGGCCATCCTACCTGAGAGGATAACTCACGGTGGTGAGTCAGAGATTAAGCTGTGCAGAGGTAAGCTTATAAAAACAAAATCACCGTAGTCCAGCACAGACAAAGTAGCAACCACAAGTAACTAATCTGCAAAGGATCATCATCATGACAATTTCTTTTACCCTTTGCATTCAGGAGATGCAAGCCGGGGACTAACGAAACTGATTTAAATATTACCTCGGGCACATTATGACACCGCAGGCTCAGCGTCAGGAGCTCATGCAAATCTCATGGTTTGTCCCATCATAACAAAGACTGAAGAGACCAGAGGGCACCACAAATCACATAAATACATTTTATAGAAGTATTTAGTCGTAGCGGTGTTTAGGAGGCAAAGCGACACACAGATCCTCATCGGGAGGATGTCGGCAGGTAGCCGACTCCACCTGTGCAGACATGTCTGTGACACACAGAGGGACCGAAAGTGGAAAATTAACCACAGCTGCCAAAGTAAAACATATGTAGGCCCGGTCTCCCTCCCTCCATCTGACAGCAGGTACTCCTCCTCCTCCTGGTGTCCGTGGAGAGGGCCGTTGGTTCCCTCTCAAAGGAGCCCCACCTGGCTGATTAAATCAGGCGGCGCCTCAGGGAGACGCAGGCTGCTTGCTGTAACGGGAACACTTTTGATTCCACTCCTTGTTAAACTTCATGGACGGCCCATAAGCTCTTCAGAGAGCCAGCAGAGAACACGCCGGCTTCAGCGCTAATGAAAACACAACTTTTTAGGGTTTCCAGTCCTTTTAAATCAAAGAGAAAGCGAATCGTTACGGAGCTGCATCCATTTTCAAGCCGTCAAACAGAGAGAAGGTGAAGACGCACAGAGAAAATTCTGATCCTGAAGTCTGCAGAAGTCGGTCTTGATCAAAGTGATGGAACACCTGATTGCCAACCACAGGTTAACGGTGCTAGCATGGCTAAAAATGATCCATCCATTTAGTCTGATCGTGTCTGCTCTCGTGCTTTCGGTCACCTTCTTCTTCATCATGACAGCCCAGGTTCTACACCGGGCAAGGTGTATTTTTACTACACTGAACAAAATTACAAAAGGCAACACTTTTGTTTTCGCCCCCATTCATCATGAGCTGAACTCAAAGATCTAAGACGTCCTTTATGTTCACAAAAGGCCTCTTTCTCTCAATTACTGTTCACAAATCTGTCAAAATCTGTGTCAGTGAGCACTTCTCCTCTGTAGAATAATCCATCCACCTCACAGGTGTGGCATATCAAGATGCTGATCAGACAGCATGGGAACTGCACAGGTGTGCTTTAGGCTGGCCACAATAAAAGGCCTTAGGCTGGCCACAATAAAAGGCCTTAGGCTGGCCACAATTAAAAGGCCGTAGGCTGGCCACAATAAAAGGCCGTAGGCTGGCCACAATAAAAGGCCGTAGGCTGGCCACAATAAAAGGCCTTAGGCTGGCCACAATAAAAGGCCGTAGGCTGGCCACAATTAAAAGGCCGTAGGCTGGCCACAATAAAAGGCCGTAGGCTGGCCACAATAAAAGGCCTTAAGCTGTTGTTGCAAGTTGCAAGTTTTGAGGGATGCTGACTGCAGGAATGTCCACCAGAGCTGTTGCCCTTGAATGTTCATTTCTTCACCATAAGCTCCAAAGGTGTTTCAGAGAATTTGGCGCTACATCCAATCTCAGGGAAGCTCATCTGCATGCTCGTCGTCCTCATCGGGGTCTCATCCTGACTGCAGTTCGTCGTCATAATCGACTTGAGTGGGCAAATGCTCACATCCGATGGCGTCTGGCAGTTTGGAGAGGCGTTCTCTTCACGGATGAATCCCGGTTTTCACTGTACAGGGCAGATGGCAGACAGCGACACCAGATACTGACTGGTTTCCGCAGCTTTATTCCAGAAACTGGTGTCAGAGGGAAAAAAAGACGGGGTTTTTGGATTAAAGAACAACTGACCACGATCCGCCCGGCCCAAACAAGAGGACCAGGCGCCACCGCGGGTGCAGCAGTCGCTCAGAGGAGAGGAAAGCGAGCCGGGATATGAGCCATATTTGACTTAATCCTGATCCTAAAGGTCCGTTCTGGACAAAATGGGACTCATGTTGGTCAAGCAACAAAAATTAGAGACTGTTGTGCCCACATCTTTGCAGAGACCTGCCTCATCAACATCCCGGAAGCAAGCCCTCGGAAGATGGTCCATGTTCTGAGCTGTCAGCGCAAAGACTCCGCCAAGATGAGAGGAAGTGGACTGTGTTTCCATCGATGATGATGATCGGTGCTCAAACTCAGTCAAGATGGACTCTGTTTCCCAAATGTCAGACTGTTTAATGTAAAGATGAAACCAGATCAGTACAGCTGCTGAACTCGCATGTCAACCGAAGACGATGTGATGCGGTTGAAAGCAAAGTGGACCTTGAGTTAGGATTTTGTCAAACTGCGATCCTTTTATGTCTAACTATCCAAACTTTCTGTATTATTTTAACATGTCGGCCTCCACACGCCACTGCTGCTCTATTCACATGTAAAGATATGTTCTTAAAATACTACAAAATACTCGAGTCATATGACAACAGAGGAGATGTTTGCCAGTGTAAACCTGAACATGACCTGATATCTGACCATGTGTGCCGGTCTGGCTGCTGAGGGCGAGACCTTGTCCGCCGCAGCGGCGTCCTCGTCAATGAAACATATGCAAAACATAGGAAATAATTTCCCTCTGAAACCACAATTCAGTCTCACTTCGTCACGACATCTCAGACGCAGGTCAACAGGACGTCTGTCACAGCTTCACAGATGCACTGATCTTACGCCACAAACTTAAAGGCCATGATGCACTGCTGCAGATTAAACTACCCAGCAGGATATAAAGGAGTAAAAACATCTACAGCAGTAAAATGCAACACACACATTAATGCAGCAGGAATATCAATCCAGAAACATCAGATGTAACAGAAGAACATTTACTGCAACTTGAGTAGGGGAGAGCGGGGTATGTCGTCACACCTTTCCCATTTAGTCGATTTGCCTGGCCTGAGGTTTCACACACTTCATCCACATACTGTCTGAAATCCTGAAATATTTCTTCCTTCCTTTCTTCAAAAACACATTTTCTCATTGCAGTTACAAATAAATTACATCCTTTGTCTACCATCCTTGTTGCCAACTAAATTACTGACTGTGTGTTTGTTTACTAACACACTACATGCCAACAGTATGAGACTGTATTTTCCCAGGAGCCCACACACTTCATACAGTGTCGTGAATTCAGTCTTGTGAAGTACATTTAGCTAAAAACACATTTACTGTTACTTGAGTAAGGTTTTTAAGTGCAGGACTTTTACTTGTACAGTGTGGTATTAGTACTTTTATTTCAGTAAAAGCATCTTCCACCGCTGCTGCGCATCAAGAAAGCAAAGGATGGAACTTTTTATTGCACAAGTCTGTCGCTATTCCTTATTTTTCTTCTCAACAAATCTCATCTCAAACCATCAGTGCGACTCCGACTTCCTGTCGGAACGAGATCTCCTTAAAAATAACTTTAAAAGTTATTCAGTAGCTGGATCATTTTCATGATTAATCCATCAGTTTGGTTCAGAAAATGTCAGAGAGGACGTCTTGTTTCGTCCACAACTCAAAGAACTTTCATACTGGACAAATTACACCAGAAAATATTCACATGTAAGAAGCTGGAATCAGAGAATTTGGACGTCGTTTCTTTTTATAAAATGACTCAAAACGATTAATTAATTATCAAAAGAGTTGCCCAATCATTTAATTGTTGACAGCTAACCGGTTAATGGTTGCAGCTGTACCGGAGAGTCGCCTCTGAGAGGAACATCAGCTGCACAAACTCTGCTGCTGCAAGTGCTGTACTTTACTCGAGTACTTAGATGTTCTGTGAGTTTCTACGTCTACTAGGTTCATTTTTTTGTCCCGTAATTTAAGTCAATATTTTCTAGATTCATTACACCTAAACTGAAACATTTTTTTTGTTTTAATCTTGAAGATTTCAGCTTCTGGAAATCAAAACTCCAGCATCTCAAAATGTCTTAGAGTAAAGAGTTTATAAAACAGAAACGTCGACCTGAGCAGAGCTCTGATCAGCTGATTAACTCAAAACACCAGCAAAGGTTTCCTGAGCCTTTAGTCTCTGGTGTCACGTTTGGAAACGTTTCCTTAAAGAACAGAAACTTGGCGAGTCCCAGATTATCGCGGCGTCCCTAAACACCACACAGCTACAGCGGATGACTTCTTCCTTCTAGATGAAGGTTTTAAGTCCTTAAGTGCAGAACAAAGCGTGTTCCTGTGGCCGTCACTCAGAAAGTGCACAGATGATCCAGAAGCGCCGTTTATTTATTTTAGTGATGATTGGAGCCCTCAGTAATTTTATTATCTGCTGCCTGTGTTGTTTCTAAACTGTGAGGATGACTCATCTACTGCAAAACAAATCCACCTACGGGAACAAAGAAAGTAGCCTGATTCAGATTAATGATACGAAATATAATCAACAAATAAAGTCTGATTTAACGTTATTATTGTTGGAGGATAAGTTGAGACTAACCAGCAGAATATAAAGTGACTAAAAGGACCAGCTGCAGCTTGAACACATGATTATTATCTATCATTATATGTTGTTCTGCATTATGAGTACTTTTACTTTGGATATTTTAAGTGTATTTTGACTTATTTTTAGGTATTCCTACTTGAGAAACTGTTTTGAACGCAGGACCTTTAATCGAAAGAAAGTATTTGTAAACTGTTTATAAAATTACTAAAGGTTGTAAAAGCTGTGAGTACTTCTTCCATCTCTGCAAAGTACCATGAAGTACTCAGACGCTTAAATACTGCTACATGCTTACCACAAGGTAGAAATACACAATACAAATCCTGCATTCAAGATTCTACTTGAGTAAAAGTTGAATTAAGTCAATAAATCAATCATATACTAATAACTAATACCTCCCTTAACAGAGGTGAAAGAAGTACTCAGTAGCAGGACCAGAGTAGAGTAAACATCCGGAATCAAAACGAAGTAAAAATACAGACGTATTATCAGAGAAATGTACTTATCCAATTTAATAAGTATCACTGTGTACTCTTTACTTCTCTTCTTCAATGATAACAATTATTTATCCAGTGATTACAGGATGTAGTAATCACATGAAGCTTTAAAACAAGTACTGCAGTAAGAACACAATAATAAATATAATATTTCTCTGAGACTAGGTGAAGTAGAAGTATTAGCAGTAATACCTCAGTGTTACTTTCCCACCAGTAGCATCTACTGGTCACCGCTGAGCTGCTGTTTATTGATCCAGTTACTGTAAAAGCCTAATATCGAGTACTCCCAGTACTGCGACCAGTACTACCGAGCAGGCCGAGTACTGCATCTTCTCACAGTAATAATACCACATGCAGGTGCCAGCAGTACTACAGCAGCCATCTGCCATCCTCAGTGATGACATCAGCGGCGGGTCCTCACACGCGCGCAGGTGGAGACAGCGTCTTACCTGCGTGAACGGTCCCGTCTTCAATCAGGTCCGCCGGCGTTCAGCAGGAGCCCGGTCCGTCCGGTGACCCTCCGTCCGTCCGTGAGTCCGTCCGTCCGCCAGCACCGACCGGAGCTGCGCCGCACCAGCTCAGTCAAGCTCTCCCCATTTAACAGACACGATACAGGAAGTGACAGGAAGCGGGGTCTTCACAATAAAAGCACGCCGCACGGAAGCGTGGGGAAAAAGTGGAACAGTGAACTGTCAGATCAAACTAATGCAGGGCCGGATTAACATGGGGGGGCCTCGGGGGCCAAACTGATGTGCAAAAACCTTTCACTTCTTGTGCCTCGTGTTATGTTAGTCTTATTTTCTTCAAACAAGTGATTATAATGCAGCAACATGCAGATTGTTTTTCCTTTACTTACCTTTCACAGCAGTGGAAAAAGTATTCAGATCCTTAAGTAAAAAATAAAGTATATGTGTTGTGTATGTTTTATTTACCGTAAAACTTGGATTAATAGCCCGGGCTTTTATTTGTTAAAATCACTGAATAGACCCCGCCTATATTTGGGACAGGCCTTTAATTCCTTTTGCACAGAACTGAAACTACTATGAAACAGTTTATTTCAAACAGAATAATAAAAAAAAAAATCATCAAATAATATCAAATACACGTCGTTCATTTGATCTAGCTCTGACAGACGGCTTATGCGCTTTTATTTTGAAGTTAGCAGACAGAGAGCGATGGACTTCACATGACAGGATTCACAACGTGGATTCATTTTTATGAGCAGTCATCATTTTTTTCCCTTCCTCTCTTGTACCAGGCAGGTTAGATCGATAAATCCATAAGAATCAGACTTTGGGTCTCGTTGTTTCCCTTAAATGAAGTGAACTATTGAATTGTGGAGAATCAAACCCATCTAAGGATGTGCAGCGTGTCCACACTGACATACTGATCACACGTTTAAACATTAATATTTGTATTAACGATCTGAGCAGCTTAGAAGCAGCTAAAGCGACGACCCCGCGGGGTTTAAGAGGTTTTATACATCGAGAGAGCTTCTATAAAAACCAGACCAGGCGTCTAATGGAGACCTGCGTTTATTGAAGTTTTACGGTAATCGTTAATCATTACTTTTTTCTAGAATCATTTTGTATAATATCCACTGAATATCCAGAGGCGACGTCTCACTATAAGCCCTTAGGGGTTTCTTACCTCTCCTGTATAATTCAGTGTTTTTTAAAAAATATATTTGTCTTTTGTGCAACTAAAAGACAAAACAAAATCTCTGTTACAAGTAAAAGTCCTGCATTGAAAATATTTTTTTGAGTATAGGAATGCGAGTATAATCAATAAGATGTACCTAAAGTATTAAAAGTACTCGTCCCCTGTGACTGATTAAAACAAAACTCCGGATTTAAATTATTGTCCAAATACTAAAACTACTGTTACATTAGTAAAGATCTGCATTCAAAATGTTACTTAGGTAAAATGATTTAAGTATAATCAGTAAAATGTTCTTAAATTATTAAAAAGTGTCTCGTGTGAGTGTTGTACTATTATATTTTATAGATTATTGATTATGTTTTTGCACTTTAGTGTAAAAACATAATCAGGTGAGTCTCAGCCTGTTGTGTGGCACTTTAATACATTCATTTGTATTTAACATCATAGAGTGGCGCATCATGAATGCATAACTTTGTCTTGTGTTTTGTTGTGTTGTTGTTGTTTTGTACCTTGTGACCACAGATGGAAAACAACCTTCGGGGTAATTCTGGCATATTTAAATTGCTGAAAAGCAAATATGTTCCATTACTCTTCACCTTCCCTCATAAATAAATAAAACTCATGCATTAATGTAAAAACAGGATTTTACTGGAGTTTGTTGAGG
The DNA here is from genome assembly GCF_014851395.1 of Micropterus salmoides. Taxonomy (NCBI): domain Eukaryota; kingdom Metazoa; phylum Chordata; class Actinopteri; order Centrarchiformes; family Centrarchidae; genus Micropterus; species Micropterus salmoides. The sequence goes on along the minus strand of NW_024044570.1, from coordinate 2,353,321 downwards.
TTGAACTATTTTGTATCAGACTGAAATTAATGATTATTTTAATTGTGGATTAATCTGCTGATTATTTTCTTCATTAATTGATCGTAAACATTCTGAAAAGAGAGAGAATTGTTGTTCCAAACACCTTCACAATGTTTGTTCTGTCGGTCCAAACCTCAAAATGTCAAATAATCAAAAGGAGTCTTTGTGCAGAGACAGATCATTCTGATGTTTGCTGTTACAGCAGATAAAGGTGTTGTTTTACCTGTAGTACTAGAATTTCCTAAGTGTTTGATTGATACCTTACACAGCACTGTTTTATTTATTGTATTCAAATGTCTCTTTTTATATTTCCCTATTAAGCAGTAATGTTTTATGTAAAGCACTTTTTTCTCAGCCAAGTTTGCATTTATACGACTACCATTTAGACAGAAACTGTTTTTTTCAATCACTCACAGGATCTTTTTATTGTCTTCTTTCTAACTAGTCTTTTTAGAAATGCATCTGCATTTAAACGATCGTCAAGCGACAGCTGATGGGTTCCAAGATTATTCTAACGATAAAAGATCAGCATCACACAAATGTGTAACTTGTGTGATGATTTTCCTTTCAAACACAAATATGCAAATGATATATTTGATCAAATCATAATTTCTATTTATCGGAAAGTGATTTTTTGCCCCCCATGCATCCCCTAATAACTGCAGAAGCACCGCTGGTTGGGAATCACTGGTTTATCTGATCAAACAGAACAAGTCACAACACATTTAAAGACTTTAACTCCTGGTCTTGGATCTGCTCTGAAAATACTTTCAACAGCTACAACCCACCAAAAAACCCCCACAGAAGAAACACTTTCTCTTTTATGCGCTGAGGTTTTGAGGTTCAGAGTTTTAGGGAGGAGGCCGAAGTCTCAGAGAACAAAACTGTAAATAAACCACAACTACCTGCACGGCTGCATGAAGTCGGCGGGAGAAAATACAGATTTGTTGTTTTGTGCGTTTGTGATTTTGGGTAAACTGACCCTTTAATTATTCTGCTGCTGAGACATTTAACAGGCTGCAGCGCCTCTCTGTGGCTAAACAACCACACTGCATGAGGATCATTTAGAGCAGGGGACATCCTCAGACAAAAATCAACCCGACATAACAGGATGCTTTGGGGGATGTACTCAGTAATTATTTTGTTATGTAGGGTACACTGCGCATCCTGGATGCTATAGATACTATAAACCCTTTGAAGTTTCTTACCTTTCCTGCACAGTCCTCTCCATGTTGTCTTTATATCCCTCTATCTGCCTCTGTGCTCTTCGTAAATAAATAAAAATTAAGAGTCATTTCCAATGTGAGCCTGAGTCTGTCTTTAGTAAAGCAGCTGAATTAGCAGCTGAACATGTGGCTGTGCAGACGGCTCTCAAACTTAAAAATGTGAAGCTTCTCAGGTTCTGCAGACAATACAAAGTCTTTTTCAGGATTTCTGTGTGAATTTATGGACATTTATTCAGGATGGACAGATTAATGAAATCCTAGGGAAGTGTTAGTCAGACCGAATCTGAAAGTGTGTGTTTAATGTGTGTGTGTTCAGATTGAGTTGTGTTGGTGAACACACAAACACGCAGCCGACAGGAGCGACACGTGAATTCTGCTCGGATTCCAGAGAGAAATGTCAACGTTTCCTTTTCACCTGCTCACCATCAGGTAACGAAGTTTTAACTGGATCCCTGCGAGAAGACAGACTGAGAAATCTGGCAGGTTCAGGAAAACTGGAATCCTAAATGTCAATTCAAGAACTTGTTAATTGCATGAACGAATACGATAGTTTGGGGCTGCAACTAACGACTGATTTAACCTGCTAAATATTTTCTAAAATTAACTAATTAATTGATTAGTCTATGAAATGTCAGCGCTCCTAACGTAAATGATGTTCAGTTTACTGTTCATGAAACGCAGTAAATCCTCACACTGCAGAAAGTGTTCGGTATTTCGTGTGAATGTAAAAAAAAAAAATAAAATAAAAAAAAAAGTTTGCCTTGTAGCTGCATTCTGGGTATTTTCCTGCGTTTCCCTCCTGCTTGCGATCAATTGTTGATGTTTTAGATCTCTGCATTCAAACTCTCCTGCAGCTGCTGAACCACCTGCTGTTTTAGCAGGTTTTAAACATTTTAGTGATTTTATTTCCGTTTAAACCGGCTGACTCTGAAGACAAAGATTCACATATTTGATACTGCAAAATGTTTTTCCTTTTAAAGACCTGCAGCAGAAAAGGTGTAAATGTTGCTGCTCCATAAGTGCTTCTGATAAAAACAGGTAATCGTGGACTTTATGGGACATAAAAGGCGCCACAGCGACGGAGAAGACTTGTTTCTGATTGGCTGGTCTGATAAAATGATGTAACAGGATTTCTCAGACAAAAATCAGGTCACAAGTTTAACCAGCTTCACATGAGGGTCTATTAAACTGCAGTTAATTATGGCAGCAAGGCTTCAGCTTCAAAACTGAATCAAACTACAAACTATAAAACAGTTCATGTGATTTAAAGCAGAGCTGGTCAGGTGACGCAGCAGGAGGATCCCCGACAGAGACCAGTGTTTCACCTCTGAACTGCCAAAGCTGCTGGGAAGAAACATGAAATCAGCAGCCGTGATGACGATAATATGGCGAAAAGAATATTAATTCTGCATTAAGTTTGTCTTGGTTACAGATTTGATTTTAATCAGTTTCTGTATCATATTAAAGAGGCACTTTAATGCGTGTTTCTCCCCGGGGAGAGTCACACTGTCCATTCATGACAATTAAGAACAAACCCGTCGGAACGAGCGGTCACATGAGGTCCAGTGTTTGATTTAACTGTTTGACGAATGGCTTAAATGCCATAAATATTCCACAAGCTTCTGTTTACATTTGGTCTGAAGCCCGGAGAGAAGAGGCTGTGATCTCTGCAGAGCTCCAGAGATTTAAAATGGGAAAAATCTCCTTTTAACATTTATCGCTTAAAACTTACTAGTCACTATTTAAAAGCTACTAGAACTTATTAGTTACTAATAAGTATTTACATTTTACTAGTAACAATTGAGTCGATACTAGTACTTAAGTTTTAGTTACTAGTAATTATTCCATTACTTACTAGTAACTATTTTTTAGTTACTAGTCACCAATTGCACATTTTGTCCGTTATAAATCAATGTGGCTTTGAAGTTCAGATGTCACTTTCATTAGTTACTATTAACTATTTGAAAAGTTACTAGTAGTAACTATTTCCATTTTACTAGTGTGTGTGTATAAATTTGTTGATAGTAACATTTTAATACACTCGCAGGGATTAAATATGGTTACTAGTAACTAATGAATCTGATTTCAGTTACCAGTAGACCTGGGCAATAAAACAATAATGATCATGATCACAATATCACTTTCCTCAATATCAATATGCCAAGCGTTCTATATATCGTCATTGAATGTTTGATTTCATTCATTTAAATCAAGAACGAATTAGCACTTAATTTTTCTATCAAGATTTATTTTGTTGAGGGAAAGTGACTGAAGAGTTACTAATCCTATATGTTTTTTAAAAGATTTTAATGTTCTACCTTAGATTTGTGAACTGTTTGTTCTGACCATACAGAAAAGTTTAACCACACTGTTAACCACCTGGTTTCAGTGGCAGAAATCAGCCTCTAATAAATTAAAAATAAATATCAAATGGAATGAAATGTTTTTGGTGAACTTGCTGAGGTAATGTTCAGGTGTCCACATCATTTTGGCCACGTGGTCTATAAGAGTTAAAATACTGTGAGGTGATACGGAAACCAACAGACTTTGGTCGCCTCCTGCGTGGAGTAACGTTCCTACAACTTCTTTACTTCCACCTGACGGAGACGTCTGATGCGACAGAAGAGCCGAATGAACACGAAAGTAAAGCTGTTTTATCGAACACTTCAGATCGCAGGAAGGAAGTCGGTCTCCAACAGGGAACAGCTGTTATCGGTCTTTTCCCAAATTGAGCACTAATAAGATTGCACAGAAGCACAACGTATGACGGAACTGGTGCTGAAACTAACAATTAATTCATCTCTCGACTAGTTGTTTGGTATGGAAGCCCTGAGTAGCCGTTCTAACGGCACAATTATCTCGTGATCTCAAGATAACGACTGTCATTTCTCGTTCTAACGACACAATTATCTCGTGATCTCAAGATACCGACTGTCGTTTCTCGTTCTTAAGACACAATTATCTCGTGATCTCAAGATAACGACTGTCGTTTCTCGTTCTTAAGACACAATTATCTCGTGATCTCAAGATAACGACTGTCGTTTCTCGTTCTTAAGACACAATTATCTCGTGATCTCAAGATAACGACTGTCATTTCTCGTTCTAACGACACAATTATCTCGTGATCTCAAGATACCGACTGTCGTTTCTCGTTCTTAAGACACAATTATCTCGTGATCTCAAGATACCGACTGTCGTTTCTCGTTCTTAAGACACAATTATCTCGTGATCTCAAGATAACGACTGTCGTTTCTCGTTCTAACGACACAATTATCTCGTGATCTCAAGATAACGACCGTCGTTTCTCGTTCTAACGACACAATCATCTCGTGATCTCAAGATACCGACCGTCGTTTCTCGTTCTAACGACACAATTATCTCGTGATCTCAAGATACCGACCGTCGTTTCTCGTTCTTAAGACACAATTATCTCGTGATCTCAAGATACCGACCGTCGTTTCTCGTTCTAACGACACAATCATCTCGTGATCTCAAGATACCGACCGTCGTTTCTCGTTCTAACGACACAATTATCTCGTGATCTCAAGATACCGACCGTCGTTTCTCGTTCTTAAGACACAATTATCTCGTGATCTCAAGATACCGACCGTCGTTTCTCGTTCTAACGACACAATTATCTCGTGATCTCAAGATACCGACCGTCGTTTCTCGTTCTAACGACACAATCATCTTGTGATCTCAAGATAACGACTGTTGTTTCTCGTTCTAACGGCACAATCTCGTGATCTCAAGATAACGACTGTTGTTTCTCGTTCTTACGGCACAATCATCTCGTGATCTCAAGATAACGACTGTTGTTTCTCGTTCTAACGGCACAATCATCTCGTGATCTCAAGATAACGACTGTTTCTCGTTCTTACGGCACAATCATCTCGTGATCTCAAGATAACGACTGTTGTTTCTCGTTCTAACGGCACAATCATCTCGTGATGTCAAGATAACGACTGTTGTTTCTCGTTCTTACGGCACAATCATCTCGTGATGTCAAGATAACGACTGTTGTTTCTCGTTCTTACGGCACAATCATCTCGTGATGTCAAGATAACGACTGTTGTTTCTCGTTCTTACGGCACAATCATCTCGTGATCTCAAGATAACGACTGTTGTTTCTCGTTCTTACGGCACAATCATCTCGTGATCTCAAGATAACGACTGTTGTTTCTCGTTCTAACGACACAATCATCTCGTGATCTCAAGATAACGACTGTTGTTTCTCGTTCTAACGGCACAATCATCTCGTGATCTCAAGATAACGACTGTTGTTTCTCGTTGTAATGGTTCTCAACCTGGGAGTCGGAACCTGGTCCCATGGGGGTCGCGAGAATGCTGCTACAGACACAAAAATTAAAAACAACCAGACGAACTACAGTTGTGAATAGAATCACTTTGGGTGAACACTGAATATTTTGTCTAATCCGCTAACGCCAAAGAAGAATAAGGCCCCTAACAGAAAGAAAGCGCTGCGTTTTTATCATGTTGCTAGGTAACCACCGAATCAGCTGTCCTGTCAGTCTAATCAAAGATTATAGCGCCAGCACTCTGTAATCTTTGGTTTGCTGCTAATTAATAACAGTCATATTAGCAGAAACGTGATCACAACTCACAGGAGACGGGGAAACAGTTCTGTGTGGGTAGGCTACTTGAGACACCGCTGGTTGCACCACCAGCTGGTCCAGGAGCTTCGTCTCAATGACGGCCGGTTCAAGGCTTATTTTAGGATGAGTTGCAGTCTCCGGACAATCCAAGCAACTGTAAATGTCCGTCAGCACAACTGAGGGCCCGTCTCTCCATTCATTCGATTGGACAATGGAAAAAAAACGCAAATGATGTCGGGCGCTTCTCTGAGAGTTCCTTAAAAAAAGGAATGCGCAGCAGGCGGCCAAAACGCGAGAATGCACTCGAATGCGAAATATTTTCTACCTTTAAAAGGCGTCGGACTGCCAGAATACTTAGAACCCCTGACAGACAGTGAAGCTGTGATATTATACTACCTCTTTTCTCTGTGTGTGTGTGTGGGGGGGGGGGGGGGGGGGGGGGGGGGGGTAAAAGACGACTGAGCTCGGGCGCCGTTCCACCAGCTACAGGTTTAATATCAGATCAACAACAGTAGAAAAACAGAGGCAGAGGCTACCAGACAAAAAGAAGAGTAGGAAATTTAACAGCATCCAACAGGCTCTTTAAAATAATTCCTCTGTACAGTATTTACACACACGCACACACACACGCACACACACAGAGTACAGTACAGCTACACACCGAGGAGGAGGAGGAGTCTGAGGCCGCAGCATCAGTCCGAATGCTGCCCTCTCATTGGTCCATCCTCCTCCGTCCACAGTATTTTTTTTATGTCCTGTGACGCTGAGATACTTCCAGGCGAAAGTGTGACGTTGTGCGGTGGAGTCCCGGGCTGAGTCGCCGGGTCTCAGAGGGGTCGGAGGTCGCTGCAGATACAGTCTGGGGTCAGAGGACGCCGCAGAAATACGTGAGGAGGAAAAAAAAAAAAAAACTGCCGTCAAACGACACAGAACTGAAGGCTCGGCGAGACAGGAAGTGACTGACCCGTCCTTCCTCAATCGCAGCAGAACGCCGACGTGACTCTGAACGCCCCTCTGCCGCCACCCAGAACTGTCCGACCCGCCCGCCTCCAAAATCGCAACGACCAGCAGCATCTCAACGCGTCTCCACCCGCCAGGTCCCCTTCCGTCCTCAGTCTGTGAGCCAAAGCCTCTGCTGTCCACCCGCCCGCCCGAGCACCACGGTACCGTCTGGAACCGGCGGAATCGGGCCCCCGATTCCTCCTGAAGTTTCATCAGTGCAGCGAGGGGCGGCGCAGCTGGCTGGATGTCCAGGCAGAGAAATCAAAACGTACAAAACACCATTGAACTGATGTTGAAACAAAAATGCTCCCTCATGTGATCCAGTCACATGACTCCGGGCGGGGGTGGAGGTCAGCCAATCAGGTGTACCTGCAGACAGGTGAGAGGACATGATTGGTCACAGAGCAGCCTGAAAATCAAACGTTTAAAACAGGGCTGTGCCAATAAATCGATACAGCAAAATATCGGTATCCATTTTTCCAGCCCGTCATATTGATACATAAAAAAAATAACAGGACGGCGCTCTGACAGTTAGCTCAACATAAACTACACATTTTGTTCACAAGCAGGACATCCTGAGTGACATACTGTGCAAATACTTAAAGCACGAGGACGCGTAGTCCGTTAAAATTTATGTTCTGAGTATTTCTTCATCACATTTCTGCCCCGCTGCTGTCATGGTAACGTTACACCGCGAGGCATCTGACGTTTGGCAGTTTCATATTTTGTTTATTTAACGGCCACATATGAGCGAGAAAACAGCTGATTCTAACATTACAGACGATCTGTGACGTTCTGCTCAGTCTGAGTCGCTCCAGCTGTTTTCTTTGCTCCACGCTGATGCAGAAACACATTTGATTATCATACTGCGTTACTCAATAATGAAATAAACCCAGTTTTAAGTAAAGTAGCCTAATTAATGTCCTATTATCATCATCACATCATTGACGTGGAAATTTGATTCATTTTAAGATCTGTTGCTATTGTCATTATTCTAACGTGCTTCATCCGGATGACTGAATAAAATACTGATTTATTGATCAGACATGTGTTTTATATTTTGGATGAATTGGCGTGTTAATCAGTAATAGAGAACATGTTTTTTTCTTTAGAATACACAAAATTAGTCTAATTGAAAAATAAGCGTTATGTACAGCCGTAACATTTGTTTCCTGTCTGTGCGAAATAAAAAATAAATCAGCTGCTAACTTCACCGTCTCGATCTGCTGCTTCTGCACTGCAGACAGACCAGCTACAGCAGCCCCAAAGGGTCAAAACTCAAACCCAAAATAAAAACAGAGCTGTAAGTAGGTGGAGAAAGGGCAGCACGACGCTGTGTCACTGAACAGTTATTAATATGATCTGATGCACATATTCAGTAAAATCGGTGAATTACGTGGTTTTTATAAAAGAAAAAGGTTTTAATAATAATTTTTCACAGCTGCTCTGCAGTTTTATTTACAGACTGAACAACGTTTGCTGCAGAATTGTGCTGTTTCTAACAGTTTAAAGCAATTAAATAGTGAACTCTTTCACGGGCATTTTGTTTTCATAGTTAGACGTCGTGATGGATCATTTTAGGATTTTCTAGCGATACATGGATTATCCCAGAATTGCTGTATCGTGATATCATCGTTATCGTAAGCCGTGTTTCGTATCGTGAGGTACCATGCGATTCCCATCCCTACTTTACACGAACAAACTGCTGGATTCGGCCTTTTTCCTCTACAGGAAGTTAACACGATGTCACATGACCTGCTTCTGTTTCCACTGCGCAGGGCAGAAGGTAGAACCCAGACCGTACAGGTTCTTACAGGTCGTTTGGCTCCTGCCTGGAGATTTGGTCCCGCCTCCAGCTCTGACTGTGTCTTCATGGTGAAAACGGTTTTCTAACAAGCGTTGCACTTGTCATTTGTTTATGCTGACGTTGTGACGCCGGGGCAGAGTCAGCACAGAGCGCCGGGAACAACGCTGACAAAACTTCCAGAGGGGAAGAACTGAGCCGTCTGATTGGCTGGACTTGCAGCTCGAGGGGTGTGACGGCGTTTCTCTGGAGCGCTCACTGCACATGAACTTGTGTTTTAGGGGAGTGGCTGCAGACGGACGATCTGTTGCTGGTTACCTGTCCCGGCTTTAAGACATGCAACTTTTACTTGGGATTATTTTGTTGTTGGAAAACAGAAAGCTGATGCATCAGTGAAACATTAACGGAGCCACCTTACATACAAATTAAACACTAAAAGCTTCTCTGCAGCGATAAGAACAAATGTTGCACTGACCTTTGACCTCCGAGGGTTCAGGATTCAACATTAGTGCGGACTAAAGTGCACCTCATTTCTTTTCAAAGATTTTTTGTGCTCCTTCAGAGGAGAATGCTGGTGTCTGACCACCAGGTGGTGCTACAGACCAACACAGTGGAACAAAGTCACTCTTTTATGACTCCAGATGTTTAAGTGTCGTTTCACAGAGCTGTTTTAGTGCGATGAGAAGGTCCTGAGTTATTACATATGGAGGAATATATCATGTCAAGATAAAAAGGTGAGTGCGTCTTACCGTTCTCACCTCCGTGCGGGCGGGTACATGGACGGGGCGGACGCTTGCTGACTGGCGACGATGGCTGAGGAGGAGAGGCCTGTGAGAGAGAGAGAGAGAGCCAATCATCAGACAGATCCAGCATGCATCACTCTGATCAGGTGTGTCAGGTTAATGTGTAAAAGTGCTGAATGTGAAAGGTGAGACCGCGGAGGAGCACGGTACCTGTGGAGAGAACAAGATTTCAGACCCTTTAAAATGGTCTGGAAATGATTTTAAGGGAAGACATTTTCAGGCACACGTCAGTTTTGGGATAATTTACTTCCACTAGTGGAAAGAAAATACCTGAATATATACATTTAGGTGTATTTATTTTACTGCAGTTTGTCTGTTTGTGTGTGCAAATTTCACCAAAAGTCACCAAACGTTAGCATGAGATACTGCCTCATTTGCATATTTACACATAACACTTCAGAAAACTTGTAAAACAAAACATGTATTGTTTTAATGCACGTGATTAAGGCCGTTTTTCCTCATCCTCTGAGCCTAAAATCTCCACCTCAGCAGCTCTTACAGAGGCCAAAGTTTCCAGTTGTTTTCCTGGCTACATTGTGAAGGTTTATTCAAAGGGGTTTGTTAATAAATCATTCATAGCCTGAATTACAGAAGATTTTATTTCCAAAAAACAGGTCGACATTTTTTACTGTTTTTTTACTTTTATTTTTTTTACAGGATTTTTTCCATTTATGTCACCATGTGGTGACATGAGTCCATTTACTTTAATGGACACATGTAATATGTTTTATACTTTCTGTGAATATAATCCAATTAATCTTATTTCCATCCTGTGTAGACGCCTTATTTTGAAAACCGGACGTTGTCACATGTGTTTCCTCCTCCTTTGATAAATAATGTTGTATGTGGTTCTCGTCTGGCGTAACATGAAGACTTCACAGCCTCTCTTCATACTAAAGAGACAAACTGACAGGATAAAGTCTCTAACCTGCCTGTCAGCTCGCTCTGGGCCGCTTCACTTACCGTAAAGGCTGGAATACCTGTGCACTCCACATTTAGGTGCGGCTAGTTTAATCTCCTTCTCACAGACGAGAGACAGAAATACTGAAAGAGGTTCTTTTCTAAGAAGTCAGCCACAGATGTGCTGGGAGACAGTTCAGCAGAACAATTTAAAATGCTTCCACACTGCCGATGTGTCAACATGATTGTTCAGTAAAATTTAATCGGCCTTTTGGAGCATTAGGCCGAACACAGAAAGTGCTTATTTTTTTCATTTTCAGCCGATCAATTTCGGTGGCCGAACATTCGATGCATCACTAATAATTTTGACTTAATGCAGTCTTCACATTTCAGTTCTAGAAAAAGATGCAAATTAGCGCATATTTAATTAGACACTGCTTCATTTGCTTATTTAAACATACAATTTTAGAAAACCTGTAATAAAAACGTTTTGTGTTTTACTTGAAAGTTTAAATGGTGATATCCATCTATTAGTGATGTTTTTACCCTATTCACTTTTAGTGTCTCGCATTAAGGGGAAAAAAAGTCTGTATACATGAAGCTCAGTTTACTCGTCACGGGGGAGGCGGCGTGTGGAAACTGCTGCTGTTTGATCATCAGCTGATAACAGCTTAATAAAGGCCACCGAACACGCCGCCGGCACTCAACTTGACCGGGTTTCCTGGCATTTACCGCAACACAACAAGCAGCACGGCCAAATGGAGCAAATCAAGTGCATCTAAAACAAATTGACAATATGGTGGAAATGTTCCAGTGAGCTTCAGAACCAGACTGGGGGATTAAAGGTCTTCCCAGGTCGACATTTCTCCATTATAAAAGTCGAAAGTTTTTTGAAATTTTGAAATATTTCCCTTTGTGTGGAATGAATCCACGGTATTCTCGTTTGCTGAGATGCACCAGTAGGTGTGTAAAGTGTGTGGAGGGAGGGAGTTTGACCCACATTAGGGACTAAAAAGTAAGAATCTGTCGTCTTCGGCTGCTTCGATTGTTATTTTTAAATCCAACCAGACTTTATGGAAGTAATTTAAATCGCTGGAGGAACCTTTTAAAATAAAGAAACATATTTTTTGGTCTCCGCGATGAGGACTGTTGAAGATGAAAAAAAGGCTTCTGCTCTTCGATTCTGATGGACTGACACTTCATTGTGATGTTTTAGACAGTCAAACTGCAGCTTCTTTAAACATCTGGACCTGCGTTTGGTTCTCTGGCCCCAGCAGGAGGAACAGATAGAGCTGCAGCAGGAGTCTCACCTGAGGCGTAGGACAGGTCGTACTGTCCCGACAGTAGCGGGTATCCCAGGTGATGATGGGAAGGCAGCATGCGCTGGGCCGGCGAGGACCGCGGCCGGTCGCCCTCTCGCTCCCTGTCTCTCTCCCGGTCTCGCTCCCTCTCCCGGTCGTGCTGGGACTTGTTGTCTTGGACGGACGGGGACTTGCTCTTGTACTGACTGGCGTGCTGCTGCAGCAGGTCCAGAGCTTTGGCCTCGCCGGACGGCTTCACCGTGGGACTGGACCTGGAGGGCTTCTCCCCCTCCTCCCCCGACACCATCTTCCCCCCATACGAGGGGAAAGAGTACGCAGCCGGCAGGTACGAGCCTGAGGACAGAGACACGTGTGAACCAGAGCCGACCAAGCGTCTGTAAGCAACACGCTGACTGTGACAAACATTTTGTTCGTGTAACATCACTGCCGTCTGAGCGTCCTCTTCTAAAAGCTCGCTGGGATGCATTTAGAATTGGGTCTGATCATTCAGAGAGGTTTTGAAGGCTAAATGAGTCTCTTTAAAATAAAGACACAGCTGGAGTCAGGATGCGGTTAGCCTAGCTTAGCATAAAGTCTCCACAGACCCCCCCCCGGCTTCCAAAGTAAAAAACACACCTACCAGTATCTGTACGAGACCAATAATCTGGTCAAAAACAGATAGCTGATATAATTAATTAGTTAACTTCACATGTTCCATTTGTTTCCAGGCAGATACTGATTTTATATTTTTACTTTGCTGCTGTAAACTTTACTTTTGTTGCTGCTCTGAAAACAGTTTGTTATATTAAAATATTAAATTTGATTATTGTTCTGAATTTATTCTTTTTTAATTAACATTTTTAAAAGGCAATTATTTAGTAATGAAAAAGCAATAAGAGGACAGATAAAATCCTAACACTATAAAATAAATAGAGTAGAAATGGCAGCAGCTAAAGACAAAGTTTATGATAATTTATGACTCATTAAGTTAACAAGTCCATCTCTGGGATGGATCTCCAATTCATTTAATTTACTTTTCATAAAGATTAAACATGACAATTAACTTTAATCTTGTTATTCTCAACAAAGTTTTGCATTAAAAATTTTGACACTAAGATAAACATTTTTACAGCAAAGGAAGGAAGTATTTCTTCACTGTGTCCGAAACCTCGTCATCAGTGAGGTTGTCAAATTCTGTCCCGTCGTTCCCGTATAGAAACCAAAACCTGGGCTCACCTACCGTATCTGGACACACCGAAGGACGACACATACTGTTTATCGAGAGAGAAATAACTCCCCTTAAAAACACTCCTTTTATCCTCTCTGCTTATGTGCGGATTGAACTGAAACACAGATCTTTAGATGTATGAAATGAAGTTGATTTGAATCTTCTTCTTACCAGGGTAGTTCTGCAACATGACGGAGGGCATGCCTCTGTAGCCGGGGTGGCTGGGCTCGTAGCCATGGCTGTAGTAAGGTCCGTGCATGTAGGGCATGTAGCCCTGGTGCTGGGCCAGGGGGGAGGAGAAATGCATGTGGGGGGGGCGCGTCTCCTTCACTCCCCCCCCGGTGCTCCTCAGGAGGCAGCTGAGTCCTGCCCTCCGCCCCTTCTTTCACCTCCTCCTTCTGGAGGCTCTCCTTCTGCCGCGGCCTCTCCTCCTTCCCTTTCCTGTCCCGCTCTCTCTCCCGGTCGTCCTTCCACCTGTCCTCCTCCGGCGGTTTAGGAGCTTCCGAGTATTTGTTGGGGTAGACGTACGGCCACAAGCGCGAGTCCGGCTCCTGCAGAGAAGAAGAAACGTTAGCAACAACGGTTGACAGCGGTGAGACAGTAACAGCCAGCGCCCACTGGATCAGCTGAGGTAAGGCTGATGGATGTCAAATAATTTCCTCCAGCTGAACTCAGACAAAACAGAAATCCTGGACATCGGGTCCCAGCAGATGGCAAATCAAATACTGCCATCTGCTGGTTCCCTAGTAAATCACATTAAGCCTGTGGCAAAGAACCTTGGTGTTTGGTTTGATAGTAATTTAAATTTCGAGCAGCACACCACAAAAGCTTGTTCAATCATGTTTTTATTAACTTAGAAATATAGCAAAAATTCGATCTATGTTAACTTTTAAGGACACCGAGACCATTTTACACGCCTTCATCTCATCACGCCTGGATTATTGCAACAGCCTTTTCACCTGTTTAACCCAAAAATCTATTGATGGACTCCAGACTGTCCAGAACTCAGCTGCCAGGCTTTTAACCAGAACAAAGAAATATGACCACATTACTCCTATTTTAGCTTCATTACACTGGCTCCCAGTATGTTTTAGAATTGACTTTAAAATTCTATTGATCACTTTTAAAGCTCTTCATGGCCTCTCGCCTTGTTATATTTCTGACCTTTTAGTCCCATACGCACCAGCACGTACCTTGAGATCCTCGGGCAGAGGTCTGTTGTCTGTTCCAGAGTCTCGACTGAAAACTAAAGGGGACAGAGCGTTTGCTGTCAGGGCCCCGAGGCTGAGTCAGTGAACTCTTTTAAGTCCCTTCTTAAAACATACTTTTATAGGAGAGCCTTTCCCGATCTTATTTGACTGTATTTTATCCCTTTTATTTAATTGTATTTTACTAATTTTATATTTATCTGTATTTTAGTCTTTTCAATGTTTTCATGCTTTTATCTTGTATTGTTTTTGTATTATTGTCTCTTGGGTATTATTGTCTTTACACTTGTTAAAGCACTTTGTAACTTGTTTTTGAAAAGTGCTCTACAAATAAAGATTATTATTATTATTATTATTATTATAATAAGGCCCGCCGCCTCCGTGAGAGACTCATCCGTGAACTTCATCTCCTTTCACTGGAGCGATTTGGTTTTTACACAGGCCGCAGATGGAGCCAGTGTCTCGCATCACAAATCACGCATTAAAGACACGTTTGTGAGACCCACAGTCCTCGGCGTGCTCAGCCGCGGGTCACAAGTAAACATGCAACTTCCAAGCGCATTCTCAAGCGTCGTAACACATAACTTTGTGTTAAACAGAACAGCATCGGTTAATTCACATTTACGTGTTTTCCTGCCAAATGAAACTGCTGTCTGAGATTCCTCAGGTCCTGCAGGAGCTTTGCTTTATTGGTTTTGCACCAGGGCTGGAAATAAACTTTTTGCCTCACCGGCCAAACATATTTTCTACTGGCCAAAATAATAAATTGCCTTTTGTGTCACATAAACATTTGTTTCCGTCCTTTTAACTGAGAAAATAAGGTGTTGAGTCAAATACAAACTTAAAGAAGAGGCCAGAGTGAAATCTGAAGCAAAAATTTTAACATTTTAAGTCAATTGTTTTAGAAACTAACATGATGCTTAGCCGGACCGCTATGTGAAAGCGCACATGGTTGCGGGATGAAGGCCCTTTCACACGGGATAAAGCTGCAAACTTTTGTTCAGTATGAAGAAGCAAATGCGACATAAAAGGTGGATCTTCTTTCAGTGCTGCGCGACACACAAACAACAAGAACGCCGTCAAATAAAAATTATTTGCCAAATATATTTAACCGCCAATGTGGCAGGTAGACTTCCAACATTTGGCCGACGAACAGAAAATCCACCCGCCTTTGTAATATAATATTATAAAATATTCAGAATCAATATTTCAGCATTACATTTGCTCTCTGTGTCACTGTCAGGGGTTTTTAATGCAGCCGTTTTGTTTTCAAATCCTTTTAAATCCCTCGTTAGGTTTACCAGTCACCATGACAACTACAGGCTAAAGCGTCTCACCTTTAGATACCCGAGTAGCAGAGTATTCGAAACAGCTGCGGCTTTCTGAACGATACTGAAGCTATGACGCGCTGTGGCATAAAGTTGAACTGTTAAAGCGGCCTGAGGGGATTGGACCATAACTGTTGAGCTACAGGACCCTCGGTCCACCTGCACAGCGAGTCCCAGCTGATCTACTGTCTCTATAGTATAAAAGGTGCTGCTGAAAGGTTAAAGCAACACACCGCCGGATGCAGGGGCGTTCTGGGTAAAAATGCAGTTACCTGTCTGTACCACATGGCAGGCTCTACACCTGCCGGCCTCCCAGGCTCCACCCCTGGCTTGGCCTCCTCTTTCCCATGATGCCCCGCTTCACTCAGCTTCATTTTCAGACCCTCAGGCTGGGCGGCGGGGGCCTTTTGGTCCTCTCCCTTCGCCATTATGACCGACTTGGCTTGTTCTGAAGCCGGCGGGGGCTCTTTGGGCTTGGTCAGGTTCTGTCCCCCCTTAGCGCCCAGGTCGGTGAGGCTGGGGGCCCGGGACAGGGTGGGGGGCACCGAGGCTTTCTGTTTCCACTCCTCTTTCCCACAAGCCTCCCGCTCTTTGCCCTCAGCCTTCTTGTCCACCTGCCGCTGGCGCTCCTCGTACTGCTGGCGGTAGGCGGGGTTAGAGGCCAGCAGGTGGGCGTGGTAGGCCTGGTCAGGTGAGTAGGAGTAGGGCGGGACGTAGTACTGGTTGTAGTACAGAGGCTGGGTGTACATGTTGGAGCGCTGCTGGATGACCGACGGCTGCTGGGGCCCCGGCTCCGCCTTCCTCTCCTCCGGAGGCTCCACCTTCACTTTGCCCTCCTCCGCCACCTCCGGCTGCTCCTCCTCCTTCTTCACCTTCACCTGAGCTCCTTCCACGTGAGGCGGCGCTGCGGGCGGCGCTCCCGGGCTGGGGTTGGCGTAGCTGGGAGAGTAGTAGGAGTCGTAGTTGGGGTAGTATGGCGATTCCTTACTGGGAGCCTGAGGGGGGAACAGAGCCTTCTTGGCCCCTTCACGAGGCCCCTGGTCAGGCTCAGTTTTGACCTTCACCCCCTCCGCCCTCCCCTCGCCGTCCTCCCCAGCGTCAGAGATATCGGAGTAGGCGGGGCTGCTGGTTTTGACGGAGGCACTGTCGGCTCCGTTTTGGCTGGGGTGTTGGGGGGGCGCGAGGCCGGCCTCGATCCTGCTGGCCACGCCGATGGACGGGCTGGGCGCGTTGTCCGAGAAGCTGTACACCTTGTCGGCCTCCGCCTTGATGCTGGCCAGCCGGCTCTGGTGAGCTTCGGAGGAGCCGTTGAGCAAAGCGTCATTCGCCTCCGAGTACGGGCTCTTCCCCTCCTCCGGCCTCCCCGCCTTACCCTTCGGACTGTCCCCCTCCTTCCCTCCCTCCCTCTTCTTCTTGTCCTTCTTCTTCTTGTCCTTGGCGAGGGTGGGGCTGGATGTGGGGTCAGCCAGAGGAGGCGGTTTGGGTTGGATGCTCTTCAGCTGGGGACTCTTGGGGACGGACTGTACCACCGAGCCCAGAGCTGGGGAGGACGCCTGCAGGGCGTAGGGTGACGGGGCGCTGGGGGCAGCGGGGGCCACAGGGCGTGCCGGCTTCAAGCCTTTCTGGGTCAGTTTATCAGGCTTGCCTCCGGCTGCGACCTTCTTGGCCTTCCTGTCGTCCATCCCGTCGTTGCTGGCCTCGTCCGTCAAACACGCCGCCTCCTCGCCGCCGTCCGTCACCTCAGGCTCAGCCTCAGCCGCCTTCTTCTTTCCCTTTGATGTCGGCTTCCCCGGCGAGGGGGAAGGGGCGTCAAAGCCCCGTCCTTTGGGTGTCGTGGAGCGGGCGGGAGAGATGGCGGCACCATTGCAAGAGGCGGGGTCAGGGTGGAGGGCGGGGTCAGGGTGGAGGGCGGGGTCATCCCCATATTCACTGTCTCCATCCTGGTCCAACCGGACGTCGTGGTCGTTATGGGCTCGAGCCTGGTGGTACTTCAGCCCGTTGATGTGTTTGTACTTTTTGTTGCAGTTGGGGTGAGGGCAGTCGATGAGCACAGGGGAGGGGCAGGTCCGGTCCACCAGCGGAGGGGGCAGCGGGTCAGATTTGCCTCCAGGGAGGGGGAGCGCGGCGCCCGTGGAGTTGGTCCTCATTCTCTTTGAAGCCTTGGTGTCCTCCGAGCTGGAGGTGGGCTCCATATCTGAGGCGGGTTTGGGCTTCCTCTTGGCGGAGCACGGGCTGGCCTTGGCGTCCTCTGCGCCGCCGCCCGTCTGGCTGCCTCTCCGGCCTTTGCTGTTTGCAGCGGCGCCACGCGTCTTGCTGCTGCCGCTGCCTTTGTTGTCCGAGGAGTTGCTGTTGTCATTCAACGGCGTGTTGCTGCTGGGACGCATCCTCTTTCCCCGACCCCGACCGCTCCGCATCTCCACGTCACTGGTGGGAGACTCACAGAACCTGAAAACACACAAAGTGACGGCGTTAGCGAGGAGAAGCAGGAAGGCTGAGTCACCTGCACTAAAAGTATCGGACCGCCCACTTATTCCCTCAGTAAACACTTTCCTGATGAGTTTATGGCCTCAGTCGCTAGTTTCAAGTCTTCTTCAAGGCGGCCAGGTGGCAGTATAACCACTCCTTCATACAGTCTATGTGTTGTGTTTACCTTGGAGGGGCCCAGTCGTGTCTTGTGCAGTCCAGCAGGGTTCCAACGTACGTCTTGTTCCTCCACGTGACGTTGACGACCAGCATGCCTGGAAACAAACACGCAGTTAAACACGTGCATTTACTGAACAAACACATTCAGTGACTGAAACCCGGCGCACGTGTTTCTGCAGCAGGAAACATGTCAGACATGTTCGGATGAGACGTCTTTCCCCTGCAGAGTCTCAGACGTCGAGTAGTTTCATACCGACATCGCACCCACCAGGTTTCTGAGGGCGACTCACATCAGTGATTCAGAAACAGCTTAGTGACTAATCACAGAGAGGAACTGAGTATTTTAGCAGAACGTTCCACTAACAGCGGCAGATCAAAGTGTCCGGCAGCAGCTGATGTGTGAACAGCTTCCCGTCACCTCCACGCCGTCTCGTCAACACCTGTGCGTGTTTTAACCTCACCGTCCTCGGTCTCCTGCCACACGATGCCCTCCAGGTTGACGCTGGTGCCCGGCTCACAGGGTCCCAGGCACTCCGGCTCGGTTGCCAGCGCGGCGTCCGCTGTGTTCACCGCTACTGAGCGCGTGCGGACCATGATCTGCTCGCAGGGAGACGAGATGTCGCTGCTGGCGATAGGAGCGAGGAGGTGGAGAGGAGGAGGAGCAGGGGTGGAAACGGGGGACTCCATCTGGAAGGGGGGGGGGGACATGAGAGGAGACACGGTTACATAAACTGGGTCAGAGGTCAACATGTCCACCCACAGATAGACCACAATGCAAAGCGGCTCCAGCACAGGTGCTCTGCTCTCACCTACATCACTACTATATCAATAAACAGATAAAGTGCGGTGGACTCTCCCCCGAAGCTCAGAAAGCATTTACCCCACAGGTCACCCGCCACACAGACAGACACTTCATTACGTGATGTTGAATCGACTAATAAAGCTGGGCGAGCGGCGCCTGAGTCACAAGACTAAAAGGTCAAACATCAGAAGAGTTTCCCCCCTGATATATCACCTCATATGAGGACATTCAGGAAGAATGTTAAAGCTGCTATAATCAATACTTTTATCAATAATAAGCCTGCAATGAGGAAGGTGTCACTCGTGGCGATGAATCCCTTCAGCTCTACAGAGCATCTTTCACCCGTAGCGGCTCTTTGGTTCGCCCTCATCATCATCTCCAGCAGCAGCTGTTTTCATCAAACGAGCTCCAATAAAGCCGCCGTCCAGCAGACAGTCAGAGAACAGCTGCTGGACATAGTGGAGCTAAATATTAGGGCTGCACAATTCTTCGAATATTGATCGCGATTACGATTTTAGCTTCCCACAATTAAATGAACATGATTGCAGCGATTTCGCCGTTTAAAATGCTCCGCTCAAATTCTGTATATTCGCATTTTTACGTGCCCTTTATAAAGAAATGTTTTTATAAGAATCTTTCACAGCTGCTCTGTAGTTTTAATTTACAGACTGGAAAACGTGTGCTGTTTTCTAACGGTTTTGCTTTGCAGCGAATAGATTGAGAAAACTTTAAGAGATTTTATATTCATATATTATTAAAAATTGACTCAAACCAATTAATTATCAAAATAGTTTGTGATTAATTTAGTAGTTGACAACTAATGGAGAAATTAACGGTGTAGAATTTGAATATTGGCAGTTTTACCAAAGTTAATTGTGAATCAAAAATGTGCTCAAACATTTGCCGGGGTTGAGAAGCTCCATGAGCTCCCGCAAGGTCAGCGGTGGCGGCCGGCTGGCCAGTCCCGCCCACAGAGCGCCCTGGTCCCAGTTACTCAGACCACTGCAGCAGCAACAACAGGGGAAAGGCAGCGTTTCCTATACGTTCATTTATTTGTGGCGGCCCTCTGATTGCAGATCAGCACCGTAGCGCATTTGCGCAGCACATCCTCTCGCTCGTCCCTTTCTCTCTCTCTCTCTGTCTCTCTCTCTCTCATGAACACCGCAGTACAAATCTGTCCAACACAACGCTGCCAATGTCGGAGACCCAGCTTTAAAAAAGTTATTAGTAACGAGTAAAGGTTTAAAGTACATCGAGGAACATCTGGCTCGTGATGTCGCCTACAGAACATTCTCCACTGAGTTATTGCCTAAATCCTATAAGCACTTTTAATAAACTACTGCAGTATGAAAGGTGCCTGTTGCTTTATTGTTCTAAATAGACATTGTTAGTGTACAGTTGTGGTTACAGTACTTGCTTTTAATTTGCTTTTATTTTATAAAGTTCTCTTATAAAGCTTTCATCCCTGTGACGTCACAGGGATGAAAGCGAAACGCGCCTCATATAGCGCTCGCCGAGCGGCTACTCCGACACGCCCTCAGAAACAGCGAGCTGCAGCACACAGCTCTCCTCTCCCTTCCAAACACGACAACACGGCTGAACCCGAGCTGTTTACCGGCTTCTCGCCGACCCGCCCTTCTCTGCTTCTGATTGGCTAGTAGTCCTTAACTAGGAACTGAGCATGTGCAACTCCCAACAAAGATCATTTAGAGACTAGATGTATCACTCCATAGCTAAAACGAAGCCTTCAACACAGGCTGAAAAGAGGAGCTGCAGCAATGTGCAGTAGGACAAAAATATAACCATGGAAACCTGCTCTGGTGCAAACTCTAAATAAGATTTTACCACCTCTTAGGCCAAAGATCCATAAAGTATTGGTAAATTAATTAAATATTTAATACAAGGTTCCATTAGTTCCATCATAAGTGATTTATCATTTTCAAGTGGTTTATTTAATGCCAAACGTGTAGGTTTTTGCTGAACAGTTTAAACAAAATGAGTAAAGTTTATTTATATAGCATCTTTCATAGATATAAATCTCAAAGTGCTTCACAATAAAGTGCAATACAATACATAAAATCATGGGAAAAAGATAAATAAGACAGCCATAAAACCCTCGTCTAACTACAGGCAAGTTAAAGAAGCCGTTAAGCCTTTTTCTGTAAGGTTTTCTAGACTAATCATGAAAAAACTGTAATGACAGAAACCATTAGCCCTGAACGCAGCATGGGATGACCTTCCCTCCACAGAAGCTTAGCTACCCCTACCTCCCGTCACCTGATTCTGTGGGGAAATACCTTAACAACGCCAACCAGGAAGTTAGAATGAAACTCCAGTTAAGACTCATCTCCTCACTTCACAGTCCTACATCTCTTACCTGTCTGACCAAGCAGACCAGCAGGAAGCGAGACACCTGGACAGATGTGTCAACATCCAAACATTTCCTCCTGAATGACCGAGAGGGCGGGGCAGGGGAGACAAAGAGATCCCGGGAGGAGCGGTTACCTGGCCAACACCTGAGCAGCGGCTGACAGCCAATAGAAACACCTGAGGCAGTGACTGTGGCGTCCTGGGAGTTTAAAGGAGTCTGTGTTTGCAGCAACACACAGGAAGGAAACATGGCTGTTAACCACATATTTACCAGCCAACCAGCCTTTTTTATTGACAAAATCTTTGTTTATTTCTGACCAACAGATATTTTATCTATAATGATGCAGGGCGCTCAGTTGGTAACGCTCAACCTCACCCACTCAGCACGGTCAGCAGGCGGTGGCCAACAACAGCCACGAACAAAGAACTAAAAGGTTCCTCAGATGTAAGTCGCTTTGGATAAAAGCGTCTGCCAAATGCGTAAATGTAAATGTTCCTTCAGCCCATTGTTGTGTGTTTCCACTGCAGCCTAAAGACCTGCAAAGGTTAGCCAAACTGACCAGCTGACTGATGTATGTTCATTATTGCATCATTATTGCATCATTATTATTCAGCCAGCAGCACTCACGTCTGTGTCGGCCTGAGCGTCAGAGGAACGTGATTGTTAAAGAGGTCATATTCTGCTTTTTGGCTTGTCCCCTCTCCTTTATTGAGTTTATATCTTTTTTGTGCATGTGACAGGTTTGTAAAGTGAAAAAGCCCAAAGGGAGTTCCCATCTCCCACAGAAAACTCTGCTCTGAACTGAAAACAGCTCGTTTGTAGTCCAGCCTTAACTTCCCTTTCTTGTGATGTCACAAGTAAATACGTGTCATAAAGCTCGCCAAGCGGCTGGCGGGCTCAGGCCCTCAAACCAAGCTAGTCTGAGCGGAGGCCCTTTGGCTCGACTCGCCTTCGTTTGGTTTTCCATTGTAGAAAAGTTGCACCTGTTCCTGCTTCCAGGTACTTTTTTTCGTGTCACCTCCGTCGAGGTTCCAAGCGAGCTGAGGGAAACTAAAATGTGACGTGAAAACACGACAAACTGCTGATTGGTCGGCGAGAATATTCACTATTCACTGCATCATCATTGCTGCACCAGACAGTCCAGCAACACAAAGTTTTATATTTTACAGTTTACAATATTGACAGTTTAACGAGAAGCGGAACAAAAATGTGTTTGAATATTTTCGGAGTTGAGGAGCTCCACGAGAAGCCTGCTGTGACCCGCGGGGGGGAGCGCGTGAGGCCGGCCAGCCGCCCGCTCACAGAGCCCTCTGCTCCCGCCGTCACACAGACCACTGCAGCAACGGCAGAGGAAAACACAGCTGGAAGCTTTTCATACCGCTCATCTGTCTTTACTTTACAACGCTTTAACTTAAAAAAAAGAGAAAGCCGTGTGGATCGCTGGTGTGTGTCGCATTGAACATTACGTCGCCACAGTTGTGTGTGGCGTTGCTATGACGACCAGCTACATTGAGGGAGCATTGAAAACGGAGCAGGGCCAAACCGGGTCGAGGCGAGTTGAGCTGGTACTTGTACTGGAAAAACGGCATTAGAACGAGTCCTACACAGCGCTGTGATTGGCCAGCTGTATATTCGGGGCGTGGCTTAGCCAAGGGTCACTTCAGGTGAACCAAACCGTCCACTTAAAGTTTAGTCTACAAAATATCAGAAAGTAGTGAAAATGTTTATTCCCAGGAAACTCAGCTCAAAAGCAAAACAGGGTCAAATTTTCTTTGATTTAAAAGAGAAAAGCATAAAATCCAAGATGAACACCTGATGGTTTCTGTCGAGCTTAGGACCACTAAGGAATATAAAAAGTGTCTTTACACAAAGTCCAAGACGTCCCCAAACATCTCGTTTTGTCCACAACACAAAAGAAGATTCAGTTTACAGTCAAGAAACCTGAAAATATTCAGATTTAAGTGGAGACACTGCAGGTGAACAGGGCAAAGACTTTAACAGCTATCTTTCCTAGTTGATTACTCACATTAAGACAATATTTTTTGGTATTACAGGTTTTCTGAGATCGTATGTTTACACGTGCAAATGAGGCAGTATATAATGAGTATATAATTTGCATCTATTTCAAGAACTGAAATCTGAACGCTGGATTAAGTCAGGTTCAAAATTATTGTTTTATTTTGTTGACACATTAGACTGACGTTTTTACAGAGGGGATTTTAAATGTCTCATTTTATCATTTCAGAAATCAGAAAACACTGTCAACAGGCAAAACAAAATGAATTTTCGCCATGTTTTTGGGAATAAAATGTTGTATAATTCAGGCTGTGAAGGAGATATTAACAAACCCTTCTGTAGAAACCTTCACAATATGGAAAAGTTTGGTGTCTGTAGCAACTGCTGAAGAGTGAGAGCGCCAATATCTAATCAAATCACACCACATCAAACTGATATCTGAGTAACAGCATGTCTGAGCAGTCACACAGTCAGAGCCACCCGCGGAAAGCTGAACCAGGAAGCAAATCACGCCACGCAACGCATGTAAACCAATCACACTGTCAGAAATCGACATTAGCCAATGATCCCTCAATGATCAGCCTGCAAATCTGCCACCCAAACACGCAGCGGAGGCTTCGGCAGACCACGCTGGATGTGTGGGGGAAGGAGATAAACAAAAGCAAGACGAGCGATCGAACGCCAGCGAGGTGGATAACTGCACGAAGAAGATACTTCACTGTCACATACATGTTGCGAAATGCATCTACAGGCTGTATCCTGGAATCCTGAAGTATATTTCTATACATTTTTAAGACCTTTCAAGACTTTGTCAGCATATTTTAAGACTGCCGCACCACTTTGAGCTATAACCAAATTTAAATCAGCCACACACCTTTAAAAAGGGACATATTTGAGTTTTTATAAGGAATTGAAATATATTTATAAAATATTTATTGCCTATATGTCATCATGCCACCTACAAATTGAGGCATTCACCAACTTTCTCAGTTGCCTGTAACAACCTGTACGGGCCTACTGAAAAGCAGCTGTCTTACATAAACTATGATGTTTCTGCACGCAACATTACAGCAAATCATGTGAAGTCATTTTATGTTTTAGTTGGTTTAAACAAGATGATGTGAGCTCGCCTGCAGTGATGTGTGTGATAACTTTCATCGACCACCTGATCAACACAACAAAATTGAAACAGGGCAGGAGGGAACAAAGATGAAGAGAATAAACTGAGTGATGAATAAATAAGTCGTGTAGGTGGTGCAGCACAGGCACAACCTGGAGGAGGAACTGGTCTAAATGACTGGATTAGAATAATAGTATAACATTAAATTAAAAGTATATTGTTAATTTAATAACTAAGTTTGATACTAATATATTCATTGTGTTACTATACTCATATAATAGAATATAACTTACCACTAGTATAATATTTATTCACATTACAGCTGCTTCAGTTTGGAGTTGTTTTTTAGTCATTAACTTTGTGCTGCAGACTACATGAAAGTCTCCAGCCTTGAATTTGATCAGGCTGCTAACTCGTCCATAATCAGAACAGTTTATGCAGAAGACTGAGTTCAACATTTATAAAGTTTGTTGCAGCACATCAAGCTTTTTTTAAATCCCGCTCCATCCAGGCTGTGATTGATCTGTTCACAAACAGTGACGCTGACGAGAGCGTCGGCTTTATGAGAAGTTCAACGTGTTTCAATAAAAAGCATCGATTTAGCTAAATAGCCAAACGTTAGCCAAAACCACACGCTCCTTGAATTTTCCCTGTTGTCTTCTGTCATCTCGCTCTTGTTTTTCAGGTCACTTTTCAAGTGGCCGCAGAGCGTCCGGCCAACCGGGTTAAGCCCGTTACTCCTGATCGCCACTCCGACTACGTTTTGGACAGTTAGCATTGAGGGTTCGACGGGGTCGGAGATTACGGTCGGTTGTACTCGTTATCGTTTTCCAGTTCATCACCGGATCTATTTTTTGGGGGTGTTTAAGAGTAAAATAGGCGCACAGTAGATCCCTGTGCAGCACCCGGGGACCAGCTCCAGATCTATATCAGTGTCTGGTCATTGGCACTGACTGGAGAACCTAAGGCCGGGACAACCGGGGTTTGAACTCGCCACCTTCTTGCTGTGAGACCACAGTGCTACAAACAGCGAGGATCAGTCTCTCTTCCAATGATTCGTGCTGCGCATCACTTTCAAAAAGTTCAAGAAAGGCGTGAGGCGAGCACTTCAGCTCACTCCAACAGGGACACTTGCTGCTGAACACAGACCGTTTCTGCTGATAGCTGAAAACACATTTGTTCACCTGTGGCTCAGACCTGGCAGCGGCAAACAGCTTTGGTTTAATATTTCATTTGATTACATTAATGTTTAAGTTGAGATTTACAACAAATATTTAAAGCTGCTGTGTGAAGAGAATACTGCTGGGGAAAAGCACCTTATTTGTTTAAAGTGTTATTACACTTGTGTATATAGCAGTACATTTACACTAAAAGTGCGCAATGCACTACTTAAGTATTCATTAATCAATTTTGCACATGACAATGAGATCAATTGCGATTAAATATTTTAGTTGTTGCCCAGCACTAATATAAACATATTAAAATGAATTATGGTGTAATATTTTGCAGTGTTTAATTGATGTCTAGGCCAGCTGACTGCAGCATGGCAATATTTAATTTAACTGGTTTCGTGACACATTAGGATATATTGCATTTTTGATTAATTGCCCGGCCCTAATAAACACCAACATATATTGATTGCACATGTGAAGCCTGTAGCTTTTTGTGCATCCTCTGTCCTCGGGGGTTTGATTTTCTGCCAACATACAGCAGCGCGTTTAGTGGCACCGGTTTGTGATGCACCGATCGATCGGCTTGAGACCGGAATCAGGCCACCACCGTTACACAGTCCTTCTGTAGGAAAGACTGAGCAGTTTATTTTCCGCAGCGGCCTGAGACCTGGAGCACTTTTTATTTGGAGGTGTGTTTGAGTGAGCGAAGGTCCTGTAACCTGCTGCAGTTTGAAGTTATTTATTAATCAGTGTTTTATAATGTAGATTATTAAATAAATAATGAATGGATCCCGGTCAGAAAAAACAAAGTTAATGGGGATCCTAATAAAGAGAATTTTCCAATAAAGAAAAGTCACAAAAATGTTTGAGTATGCCGATTTTAGAAAGAAAGAACATCGGAATCGGACAGGAAAAATGCAATCTGTGCCTCTCTAGTAAAAATCCAAGAACAAGGATCTGCACTTGTCGCTTTCTGAAAGAAGTTGCTGTCGGTGAAATAAAAAGGTGATACGGCTCCTTTCCTTTTTCAGGTAAGTGCGTGTTTTACCTTGTTTTTACAGGCTGAGACACCTTCTTCCTCCCTGCAGAGCTTCTGGCGAGCATGATGAGCTCTGCCGGGCGCTGGGAGTGACGCTTACTGGTTTAACCGACTGGTTAAGAGGGTGTTGCAAGAGAAAATCAGCCTTCCAGCCCCTATCCTTCCTCCTCTTTGAGAATAACAAACATGGCCGCCTGGAATGCTGGGAAAACCCCCCGAAGAGCTGAAAACCCACCAATCAACTGCCTCTCGCTCACCCCTCTAACCTCCTCACTCGGGGTGGGGGGGTCTGTTTTATAGCCCTGCTACTGGCTGCAGAGTTTCAACCCAACAAACAGTCGCAGCAGCGATGTGACGCTGCCCGGGCCGGGAAACACCCCCGCTCCTCCTCTCCATTCAGCCAGAGAGGTATTCATTACAAGAACAAGCCACATTCCTTTCAAGGTCACTCGCTCGCTGTGAGCCAGAGAGAGAGAGAGAGAGAGAGATTAGAGATAGTGATCAGCACTTCAGAAAGCCTCTCTGTCTCACATGCGGGCGGAGAGCTGACGCTTGTTCAATGTGTCACTCAGTGGAGACGTGAAGAGTGGGCGAGGTTGTACGAGGCCGCCAGACCTCAAGAGATAAGAGTCCTGTTTTTATTTAGGTTTTAGGAAATTGTTGAAGCATTTCTGACACTTAGTCCTGTTGAGTCACCAGGACAAACAATGAGACGCTGTTGTGAAATACTTATGGTTTCATGGCTCTACAGAGTATTCACTCGCATACGCCCGTAAAAGTGCAAACCAGAAAAATGATTTACGAGCACAAAGAAAACAACCTACCATAATTTAATGTTCTAATATTATACAAGTAGAGTGATTTATACTAGTTCCTCCTCCAGGTTGTGAGGAGAGCCTCTGCAGTGGACAGATTGGTCCCGGACGCCATTGTGCCAATATGTGCTCCTTCTAGCCGCCGCCTCCTGAGAGCAACACGCTCCCCTTGTTCTGTTTCACTGAAGTTATTGTTGCAAATATTGTTCAGTACTCTTTGTTTACATAAAGGGTGGCGTGGGTGCTGCTGGTGTATTGTGTCTCCTTCAAAAGCTACAAGTCCCACATTCCACAAGCCGCAATCACTGTAGAGTTTTCTCTCTCATTACTGAGATTTATTAAAAATAAATTTAATTACACCTTGATTTAACCGGGTAGGACGATTGAGAACAGATTCTCATATGCAATTGCGCCCGGTCAAGATAAAGCATCGCCGTGCAGTCCAACACACAAACAAACAAAAAGACAAAATGCTATGAAGAGTCTGTAAACTTACAAAAGGCAGCAGAGAGTCTCCAGTTTGTGCAAGTGACGTCTGTTCAGAGAGGGAGGTCAGCTGGTACGCAAGAAAAACTGTAGAGCGCATCTGTGCAAAATGGTATAATACTAAGAAGAGTAACATAATAAGTTAACTATACAGATGAAAACTGCAAATACGCCATGAGGCAATCATTTTTTGCATCGCAGCCCTCTGAATCATAGTCAAATCGTGAGGTAGTCAGACTCACACCCCTAGTGTCTTGGCAGCTCAGCCAAGTAAAGTCTGTTAGGCTTGTTTAATTAGCCCAAGATGGATAGTAACCCTGACATTGTGAACCCCCCCCCCAAAACCCTGGGAACATACACATCAGCAAAAAAAAAGAAAAAAAAAAAAAAGGTATAAACCAAATCATGGATTTTGAGAAATGTCACACCCCTACTTATAAATTATTTCATCTACATACACATTTTTATCACTATCAATTATTAACAACAAGTTCTGAATTTAGAGGAAGGTCTTGCAAGTTTCCCCTCAACCCACCTGTGATGATGTAACTTTTAACCTCTTAACATTCCCACAGCCTGCCGTCAGGTCTGTGCACAGGTGCTCTGTTAACTTCATACCCGTACGATGCACCGTATGAAAGCTGAAATCCTCGTGATTCGACCGATGCAAACCATTTCAAGATACAGTCACCACAGCGGGTCCAATCAGCGCCTCTGTCAGACCAGCCAGGACAAGCAAAACTGACGCGACACGATTATATTCCAACAAAAATGGTCTCGGCTCGTATGTCATTAGAACCGTAATAACTCCGATGATATCTTGTATTCAAATTAACCGCTGAACTCTGACCTTTCGAGTGACACCAAATCCGACCCAATCGGAGCTCACGCGTCCCGTTCACAGCCTTCAATTCACAGTTTTCAGTCACGTGACATGCGCGGGGACCTGGAGGGCAAAACAGCAGACCAACATAGCGGCTCACACCGTGACTCCCCTGTAGAGACGCCACAAAAGCAGTCAAATTTTACTTGGATCACCTCTCAACGTAAGAAAAAGAAAGATGAACAGCCAACGAGAGCCGCGCTGTAAGGAAGGGCCGGCCCCAGTTATTTCCTGGGCAGGCAGAGCCAACTGCAACCAACTGTGCCGATGACGGGAAGTTCGTGTAGCCAATAACATTCTGAAAATAACGATATCCAGCTTTAAGTAGGAAGTTCATGATCTACCAGCAAACAAAACACATCTGCATCAAGCTACCGGCTGACACGGAGCGACGCAGCCGCCTGCCGCCAGGGGGCGGGCTGTTTTAGAAAAAAATACATCCACTTAGAAAAACCTGTGTAAAATAATTTACCATTTTTCATGGTATTGGTTTGAAATTCAAACTTGGACTAGGTAAGGCTTTATGCTGCGGCCCTACAGTGTTTCCCAGCTAATAAGTCCCATCTGTAGTTGTCTGCATGCATTTGTTAACAAGCATTTTCAAGCAGAATTTTCAATGCGTTTAAACTTATATTAATCAATTCCAGTAGCACTTAAAGTGATTCTATTGGGTTAGACACTGCAGAGTGTTATCTTTCAAAGAAGCCCAAAACCAGGCAGATACTCCAAATGGTTCAAGAACTACATTCAACTTACTTTGGATCTGCCTTGAAGAGGCGTTTTGCATGAATTTTACAGCGATGTTAAGAGCAGTACCGCAGAGACGCTGTGTTGCTGTAGTCATCTCAATTAGAGTCACAGAAAAACCTGGAATCAGCTGTAGTCCAATGAGCACCAGCTGAACTAAACGAATAAAGAACCTCAATCTTCCTTTCGTTCCATCACCCTGTACCTAAATCCCACCTTCTAGGCATCACACGAGTATCAAACATCAGGGGACTACAGGGGACGCTGGGTTTCTGGAAACCGTGCGATAGCCTTGAACTATTGATCTAATCTGGATATTTGGAGTAAGCAAGTTATTTGTGTTCCTGTAAACTGACTCAGCAGAGAGAGACCTTGAAGATTAGCGACCACACATGGCCGCCCCCCCCCCCCCCCCCTCCCCCCCCCCCCATCAACACATTCTTCTCCTATCAGGACTCATCGTGGACACATGTTCAGAGAAACACGTCAGGAATGTGTTGAAGGCCGTGTTGAGGAGGCCTTCAGAGGGAAGATGAAGAGGACACCTGGAGACCTCTCAACATCCCCTTAAAAACCCCTCAAGGCCTTTAAAATTCCCTAAAGCACACGTTAAAAACCCATCAGAACTTTCCTCAAGGACCTCCCTCCATAACACATTCACAATCCCACCCTCAGTGACCCTTAAACCCCTCAAGGACTTTTTTCCTTCACGTTCCTCCTCCTCTCGCTGCTCTCACACAAACTCAGAGGAATGTTAGAAATGAACAACAGGTTAGCAGTTTCTTTTCCACGGGATGTCGAGACGCTGGAATAACATCTGGGCTGGAGGGAGGGAGAGACCCACACCGAACAAAGTCATTTCTCTCTTTGGACGGGGGCAAAGGACCGTAACTTCTACACCGACGCCGTGGTCTGACAGTGAAAGAAGAAATCACTCTGCTACATTTTCACTATGAAAAGCTTTTTGAAAAGGACGGGATGGAATTTAAGACCAATTCAAAAACCAACATGAACGAATAAGGTAGACGACGTGGTCCTGATCGGTTTTGAAACACAAAGCTATGTTACTTCATGTTACTTTGGCTGTGACGTTTAATACATTTTCTCTTAATCGATGACGTAGCAAATAATAGTTATACCCAACGGTCCTGTTCACATTCCAGATGTGCCTTCACCGTATAATCAAACGCTGCATCGTCGATGGAAGGGGTGCAACAACTAACAGATGTAAATCGACAATAAATCAATCAATGACTAGGGGTGGGAATCGCAGGCTACCTCCCGATACGATACACGGCTCCGGCTCACGATCTGTCTATTAATACAAAATGCCCGTAAAATGAAGGAAAAGGCACATAAAACGCAAATTCACTGAATATTTTACTGCCAATACAAATGGCTGTGTACCACCTGAGTTACATTATATTAATAACTGTTCAGTGACGCAGCGTCGTGCTGCCCTTTCTCTTCCTACTGGTAGCTGTATTTTTAGGCCACTGGGAATTATTGGGTTGTAGTTTTGACCCTTTGGGGCTGCTGTAGCTGGTCTGGGTGGAGTGTAGAAGCAGCAGATCAAGACGGTGAAGTTAGCAGCTCTTTTTTATTTCACACAGAGCTCAGGAAACATGTGTACTCTAAGTATTTGCACAGTATGTCACTCGGGATGTGAAGCATAATGTGTAGTTTGTTAAGATTGTATTTTTGCGAGCGCGATGCTAATGTCTGTTAGCACGTTCATGGAGATTCCCATTATATGTTAGCATTGAGCTAACTGTCGAAGCGCTATTTTTCATTAATATTATGTACAGATATGATGGGCTGGAATATCGATACAGCATCATGGAAAAATGTACGATATATTGTCTCACCCCTTTTCATGGCGTCGTCGGGCCGTAACGTCACCGTCACCTTAACGTTGTGTATTGTTCAGTTAGGGGGAAATATACAGTGGGGAGAACAAGTATTTGATACACTGCTGATTTTGCAGGTTTTCCGACTAACAAAACATGTAGAGGTCTGTCATTTTTATGCAAATTAATTATTTAAAAATCATACAATGTGATTTTCTGGATTTTTGATTTAGATTCCGTCTCTCACAGTTGAAGTGTACCTACGATAAATAAATTACAGACCTCTACAAGCTTTGTAAGTAGGAAAACCTGCAAAATCAGCAGTGTATCAAATACTTGTTCTCCCCACTGTATAAACATTGTGAAACGCTGTCTACAACAAAATCGTTATTATTGGTCCCCTCTTGTAAATTCGGCAAATGTAATGCATGATGTTATTCCTTTCTTTGTATAAATAGTGTCAGTTTGTCCCGGTGTGTTGCAGTACTGATGTGAGTGCTGCATACAGCGCTGCACAGACACTTATTCCGTACTGTATAGACCTGTTTAGTCCATGAAAGGACTTGATTTCAGCGGAACTTTCTTCTGCTGCAGCAGAAATGTTTATTAAAATATGTATCTTTGAAAACAGTATTCATTTTATTGTCTTTACTGTTAATTAGCACATGCCTTAAACAACCTCAAATTTAATTTAAAAACTGATGAGAGGCACTGCGTAATCTCGCAATTCGTAATCCAAATAATAAACGATTATATCAAAATAATTGTTAGCTGCAGCCCTAGTTCATGGCGACGTGAACGGCAGGAGAACGTGTTGCTGCCTAGTGTGCACGTTTAGAGAACACCGCAAACATTTCTCCTATGTATGCGTTTATTAAAATAGGATCTGTATTGGGATACATTCCCCAAATATCAACAATACAATCGTGGCTTTGAGTTTACATCTGCTCATTCTGACGCGTTTCAGCTTTTCTGAGCAGGGTGACCACCTCAGAGGAGCAGCAGGGTTCAGACATGTGACCCGCTCTGTTCAGCACACTTCCAGGAACTCCAGGAGGTTGTCAGGGGCCCCGTTAGCTTCTCGAGACGCTGTCATTTACTTTTTCAGTGAAGGCAATTTCCTCTCAACCCATCTTCCTCTACTTCTGTTTCCCAGAAAACATTTGGAGAACCCCCAGAGAGCAGAGCGTGGTGCTCTTTGCTGCAGGTTTTATGTGCAGGTGGAGCCTCTTCTTCATACCGTTGTACCTTACAGACTGGAGTTTACAGTATTTGGCCCGTATTTAACGGTCGCTTTAGCAGAAGAAAAGTGAAACTGCAGTGGAAAGAAATAATTCAGGATATTGTCAGCATTACAAAAATATATGCTGAGCTGTAAAAACAAGGCTGAACTAAATCAAACGTCAGGACAACTGTGGTGAATCCTCCTTTGTGAAGCTTATAACGTTCAGTTTGGTAAAAACAGACACGTCTCTAGAGTTTGAACAATAATACCTTCATGAAAGGAGGACTGATTGCAGGACTGGTGTATTGGACTACATTAGCTTTAGTTAGGTGGACCTTGTATACTGGAAACTGTGTGTCTAAAAATAAGTCCACAGAGTTTTGGTTCAAGAAGCTGGATCCATTACCTTAAAGCAAGGGTTCCCAAACCTTTTCAGCTCTACTCTCAAAAAAAAAAGAGAAATTTGGCGTCTCCTCAGGACCCAAACACACAAAAAAACACATTATAAACCCCCTCACATCAGCAGATAATCTGGGCCAAACATCTGTACCGACCAAGGTCCCAGACCAGGTCTCTCCTGGGACTGTCAGCAGGGGTGAATCAGGGACAAATTAGCCAAGAACTCCTGTAGTCTGCAGATTTATGCGTTTCCTGTAAAAACTAAGCTAGTGAGGGACCTGCTGTGGATGACAGACTGGAGTTTACAGTAGCGCTACTTGCTTTTTATAACTCTATTATAAAGCTTCTGAGGGTGAATTTACAGGCTGTTCCAAAGTGTTTCCTGTAGAAATGTGTTTCATTTCCTTCCACTGCTGCAGAATAACTTCAAGTTGTTAACTTATTATTGATCCCTGAAAATGATGTCTCTCAGAAAATTTACATTATTTCTCAGTTTTACTGACCGGGGACCGCATTTATCAAGCTTCTCAGAATGACTCCGATAAATTCACGTTGAAAGGTGAAATCACTCAGGAGTTTATATTCAACAGTGAAGAATTTTCAAGATAATACATTATGATATAGGCCTACACGTTAATAAATGAAAGATTAAAAAGTTTATCTTTATATGAGCGCCCAAGTGCCAAAATTATTTCCACAACTATTATAACTATACTACTATAACTATAGCTTATTGATGCGTTTGTCCTGTGGCAAAGGAACAAAGCGTCATCTCCACCTTCAGCTTAGTTGAAAACGCATCACTGTGTCAAGTCAGTGGCGAGATGGCGTCCCTCACCAACTCGCTGACAAAGTTTATGCCTGCGCTGCCCGACCCCGTCTTATTAACTGCGCGTCGTCGGATAATTCAGAAGCATTCTTCTTCTTCTGAAAGATTTGTGCACGTCTCCACAGTCCATCTTCGGCCCTGCTGGCAGCTCCTGACCACTTGAGAGACCTCTGTCTTAAATAAATAACTGGGAGAGTGAGAGTGATTCTTAGCTTTGAGAAATTTGATAACTTGCTTTTATTCTTAAGTTTAAAAGTAGGAGTAAATTTCATGAATTCTCAGCACTTGAGAAGCTTGATAAATACCAGCCATGAACTTTGCCTTTACCTTCTTTGGTTATTCTGCAGTGGAAGGAAATCAAGCCTTCAAAGTTTTAAAGTAAACACCTTGGAATAGCCTGTTAATACACCCTCAGAAGCTTTATTTGGACTATATGTATACAATATATTATGTATAATATTAATGAAGGACGACAGAGCAGCTGGTCATCGGTTGATCCTACAGTGAAATAATGAACAAAACTCTGTTTTGGTGACGTAAACGTTGTTTTTAACTTTTGCACCATTTAAGTTTTTTTACTGGACTTGAACTACTTAGGTTTACAGAAGAACTACAAACGTGGAGGCATTTCTCAGGTAGTGGGTGTCAGCTACTTTAGACTCAAACTTTAATATGATGCTGGACTCGTCTGCTCTAATCAAAGACTTGGGGATTTCAGTCCAAATGATTGTTGCTTTTAAGAAATATTTACATGAGCATAGCAAGAAAATTTTAAATAATCCTTAAGTAATAATGTTAATTTCACTCAGCAGTAACAGCAGCTTTAAGATAAAAACAAAACTTTAGATGATATCTAGTCTCATGATATTGTTATTTTATGCCAAGCTCCAACTGGTTTTTCATCTGATTTGATCTCTCAGTGTTTACTGCTCCTACTGATGAACAATACCCCATCATCTAAAACACAGCAGTTTCATTTGATAACCACATCCACCCTCAAACACATGGGAGGGATCAGCAACAACAAACTGAGACCTCCTGACGCTCCCGGCTAAACTTCAGTTTAAAAGTCAGATTCTGAGAAACTAACACCAAGACTTGGACGGTAACTGCTGTTTTAGATAACCGGCAGATTTTTCCAATCAGAGATGACTGAGCAGCTGGAAATATCCAGGAGTGACGTCAAGATTTTCTATTCACAGGAAGAAGACCCCCTCCACATGTGTCTCTGTAATCTTTACTGTCTGTCCTCGCTGTAAACCGTCCAATAGGAAGAGACCGGCTCCCTCCTTCTCCACCGTCTTTCCTTTGTGTTTAGTCTGAGTTTCGTCCACGCGGTGTCATCTGTTTCTGTCTGTGGTGTTGAAATAGACTCGAGGTGTCTCCTGGCCGCAGAGCTTCAAACAGAAAGTGGCTCTTGGAAACGTCAAGCAGTAACCTGGAACTCGCAGCCTGTTAAAAGCTGCAGCGGGAATATTTCTCTCATATTTGCTGAAACGGTCACTGTATCCTGACAGCAGTACATGAAGAAAACGCGCCGAAGCAAAGGGGCCGGGGTCCTGGTGAGGCTCTCGCGAGGACCCCGGCCCCTTTGCTTAACCACTTGTTTAACTTTGAGAGCGAGCCCTAAATGGAATGAGGTTTTACAGGAAAACCTGATGTCCAATTGTTACCGACTGCAGCTTTAATCATGAACAGCCGATTTTATCTTTTAATCCACGGACAGTTTAACCTTGAATCCACGGCCTTTCTAACCTTGAATCCACCGCCTTTCTAACCTTGAATCCACCGCCTTTCTAACCTTGAATCCACCGCCTTTCTAACCTTCAATCCACCGCCTTTCTAACCTTCAATCCACCGCCTTTCTAACCTTCAATCCACGGCCTTTCTAACCTTCAATCCACCGCCTTTCTAACCTTGAATCCACCGCCTTTCTAACCTTGAATCCACCGCCTTTCTAACCTTGAATCCACCGCCTTTCTAACCTTGAATCCACCGCCTTTCTAACCTTGAATCCACCGCCTTTCTAACCTTGAATCCACCGCCTTTCTAACCTTCAATCCACCGCCTTTCTAACCTTCAATCCACCGCCTTTCTAACCTTCAATCCACCGCCTTTCTAACCTTCAATCCACCGCCTTTCTAACCTTCAATCCACCGCCTTTCTAACCTTCAATCCACCGCCTTTCTAACCTTCAATCCACCGCCTTTCTAACCTTCAATCCACCGCCTTTCTAACCTTCAATCCACCGCCTTTCTAACCTTCAATCCACCGCCTTTCTAACCTTCAATCCACCGCCTTTCTAACCTTCAATCCACCGCCTTTCTAACCTTCAATCCACCGCCTTTCTAACCTTCAATCCACCGCCTTTCTAACCTTCAATCCACCGCCTTTCTAACCTTCAATCCACCGCCTTTCTAACCTTCAATCCACCGCCTTTCTAACCTTCAATCCACCGCCTTTCTAACCTTCAATCCACCGCCTTTCTAACCTTCAATCCACCGCCTTTCTAACCTTCAATCCACCGCCTTTCTAACCTTCAATCCACCGCCTTTCTAACCTTCAATCCACCGCCTTTCTAACCTTCAATCCACCGCCTTTCTAACCTTGAATCCACAGCCTTTCTAACCTTGAATCCACAGCCTTTCTAACCTTGAATCCACCGCCTTTCTAACCTTCAATCCACCGCCTTTCTAACCTTCAATCCACCGCCTTTCTAACCTTCAATCCACCGCCTTTCTAACCTTCAATCCACCGCCTTTCTAACCTTGAATCCACCGCCTTTCTAACCTTGAATCCACCGCCTTTCTAACCTTGAATCCACCGCCTTTCTAACCTTGAATCCACCGCCTTTCTAACCTTGAATCCACCGCCTTTCTAACCTTCAATCCACCGCCTTTCTAACCTTCAATCCACCGCCTTTCTAACCTTCAATCCACCGCCTTTCTAACCTTCAATCCACCGCCTTTCTAACCTTCAATCCACCGCCTTTCTAACCTTCAATCCACCGCCTTTCTAACCTTCAATCCACCGCCTTTCTAACCTTCAATCCACCGCCTTTCTAACCTTCAATCCACCGCCTTTCTAACCTTCAATCCACCGCCTTTCTAACCTTCAATCCACCGCCTTTCTAACCTTCAATCCACCGCCTTTCTAACCTTCAATCCACCGCCTTTCTAACCTTCAATCCACCGCCTTTCTAACCTTCAATCCACCGCCTTTCTAACCTTCAATCCACCGCCTTTCTAACCTTCAATCCACCGCCTTTCTAACCTTCAATCCACCGCCTTTCTAACCTTCAATCCACCGCCTTTCTAACCTTCAATCCACAGCCTTTCTAACCTTGAATCCACAGCCTTTCTAACCTTCAATCCACAGCCTTTCTAACCTTGAATCCACAGCCTTTCTAACCTTGAATCCACAGCCTTTCTAACCTTGAATCCACCGCCTTTCTAACCTTGAATCCACAGCCTTTCTAACCTTGAATCCACCGCCTTTCTAACCTTCAATCCACCGCCTTTCTAACCTTCAATCCACCGCCTTTCTAACCTTCAATCCACCGCCTTTCTAACCTTCAATCCACCGCCTTTCTAACCTTCAATCCACCGCCTTTCTAACCTTGAATCCACCGCCTTTCTAACCTTGAATCCACGGCCTTTCTAACCTTGAATCCACGGCCTTTCTAACCTTGAATCCACGGCCTTTCTAACCTTGAATCCACGGCCTTTCTAACCTTGAATCCACAGCCTTTCTAACCTTGAATCCACAGCCTTTCTAACCTTGAATCCACAGCCTTTCTAACCTTGAATCCACAGCCTTTCTAACCTTGAATCCACGGCCTTTCTAACCTTGAATCCACGGCCTTTCTAACCTTGAATCAAAAGCATTTTAAGTGTAAAATGGAAGCCTTGCTACGCCTCGACTCAACAACCTGCATAACCTTTCAGTGAATTGGCAGCCTGTTTGTTACTGAATCAACAGCCCATGTTACCCATAAATCACCAGCTTGTCTGAATCTAAATCAGTCAAACATCAGAGCAGGTTCAATAGTGACTCAGTGCTGCTGAAATGACAAACTGTTTCCAGGATCAGCCGAAGGATCAATGGCAGCATTATCTAAAAACAGAAACTGGGCTTGATTACATTACTTTGTAAACAGCTCGTTCTCAGATGATGTATTAGGTAGAAACACATTTGTGCAGTGTGTGGAGGCTGACCAGGTTAAATCGACACAAAAGCTTCCTTAAAAAAGTTTTAAATAAATCTTTTGGGATCTCCCTTAAAATTTAAAATAAATGACTGTTTATGAAGTCAATTTTATTAGCATTTCTTAGTAACACAGCTGGTCCCTGTAGCAGGGGCGCAGAGCAAAGGTATTTCTTATCCGAAGTTTTCTATTACAGCCTTGCAGATACCAAGACAGATGAGAGTTTAAAGGTTTTAGCGGCAGAACACTACGAGGTCAAGAAGAAGCGACACCCACAGCCAGCTGCAGTCCTGCTTGTATCTGAGAGGCCAGAGGTGACGGCAGTAAATCAGCGTGCCGCACAGAGGAGGTCGGCCAGCTGGATGAAGGAAAAGAAAGCTTGGCAGCAGAGCTCCACGGTGCCGGATAACAGACAGCTCTGAGCTGCAGGACGCTTTGGCAGAGCTGGAAACCTCTGCGCTAAGCTAAATTTGGTAAAATGGTGATGAAGGCTGAAGAGCAGCTGTGGGGAGACACAAGCTGAACAGTTTAGAGTCCAGAGAGGAAAAACAGCAGATCTGCATGAAAGGATCATTTCCTTCTCCCTTGCGCTTCCATTGTTCGGACACACTTGTTATTTTCTTTCTTCAATAAAAGGAAATATTCTGACATCTGTGGAGCAAAATGGAGTCTAAATGCTGACGATGATGTAAAATCTAACTTCACTGACCCTCTGTTTTTGTGGGACTGTTCGCTGGAGGGTAAAATATGAAAGTGCTCAGTGCGTTTGTGTTCACCTTGTCCATCTCTGCAGAACTGAACATGAGAGAAACATTTTGCATGTATCAGGTGTGGACTGGGATTCAGCGGGAGGTGAAGACGATATGGCCAGAAAATAAAATTGCATGCAGACGTTGCGTCTGGTCTTAAAGGGTTAAAAGGGAAACTCCACCGGTTTTACACATGAAGGTCAGTTTACTGGTCACCAGAAGAACCACTCAGGTGTCTTCGGTCTCTCTGGTGGAGCGAACTCAAAAAAAAGGGTTTAATAAAAAGAGGCCAACGGTTGCATTATGGGAAATGTAGGTTCCAGTGTTCTCCGTGTTTGATTAGGGCTGCACGATTACGGCCCACATGATCATCAATTATTTTGATCTATATAGACAATTATTCTTTGATTTTTAGGGACTATATCGGAATTTTTTTTGGTTTCTGTTTCGCTGGCCCCACAATACATACACAATTCAATTTAATGTTCATTAGAAGTAGTATTTTATAACAAATCAGATATTTTAAACAATGTTTTCTGTAGTTTTATACATTTGACTCTTATTTATCAAAACTTTAATATATTTTGTTATACTTTTGTTCAAAGTACTACTTCTAACAACTAACTGCTACTAACAAAGTTTATTTATAAACAGCATTATGTCCCAGGTCTCAAAATAACAAATGTTAGGGATAATCTTTGTTTATGTTATTTGTTTCTTAAAATAAGGGGAAAAAAGAATATCGGCCGATATATATCTGCTATCGGATTTTAAAATCCTCAAATATTGAAATCGGTATCAGACTTAAAAAAATCCCATATCGGATTCATTAACTGTGTTTTTTGGGTTTTATTTTGAAAATGCCGACTCTTTACTGCTGAAGAGACTGAAAGAACAGAATCCTTAAGATACATGTTCCAGACTTCCTGCCCAGTTCAATCTGCTCTGTGCAGCTTGACGCAGCTTCCGTCAAAAAAAAAAAAAAAAAAAAGACTAGTGTATTCTTCGCGGAGCCGAGAGCTGCATCTGGCTTCTTCTTCTGGGACGCGCTCCGTCTGACCGACTCCCAAGCACTGACCAGAAGGGCCGCGACCAGCTCCGGCAGAAACATGCGGACTTTGCTGTCTGCTCTGGACTGTAGCAGCAGGACGGTGCACGTGCAGTTTTCCATAAGCGAAGCACTTTAAACGCATTTTCAATATCGCCGACAATCATGTTCATTTAATTGCGGGAAGCTAAAATCATAATCGCGGTTAATTGTGCAGCTCTCTGTTTGACCTGATGTCTTTAAATCTGTCACATTAATACTGCATAAATCAGACAGAGCAGAAGACTGATCAGATATCTGTTGGATGAGGAGAGATCCCGCCCTGCTTGATGATTTAAATCCCCCAATCCAGCATTACACATTGTATTTGGCCTTTATTTAACCAACTTTCCTGATTGGTTCCCTCTTCTTTTGAGAGCTCTGGTTAAAATGGCAGCAGAGTTATTCTCGACAAAACACAAAACGGGGCGCGTATAAAATCAAGACATTAAAACCACCATTAAGCAGCGGAGCGCACCGCGCCGGCCGCAGCGCAGCGAGTCAAACGGCGCGTCCTCTTACCTTCACACAGACGACTTTCTTCAGATTTCGGCACTCGCCGCCGTCCACCTCCTCTTGCTCTGCTGCCATGGCGACAGGCTGGCCAATCCCCGCAGAGTCCAGTGCCATATTCCCCAGCTGCT
Source organism: Micropterus salmoides (assembly GCF_014851395.1). NCBI lineage: Eukaryota > Metazoa > Chordata > Actinopteri > Centrarchiformes > Centrarchidae > Micropterus > Micropterus salmoides. Next base: position 2,312,800 of record NW_024044570.1, on the reverse strand, counting down.
CGGCCGCAGCTAACTCAGGGTTTTGTTGGCCCTCGTATGGGCCACCGCGAGGGGCCCCTATCGGCAGCATGGGGGCCACGGGCTCTTTCTCAGCGTTAACCACTCCAGTAGCTACAACCTCCATTTTTTCCTTCTTACTTTTTCCCGACACCCCGTCCTTGTCCTTTTTCACAGCGGGGGCAGCACGGGAGGGTTTACTAGACTTGTCAGTTCCTTTACTAGGGGTAGAGTTAGGGTTCTGGAGCGGTGGGTCCCCAGGGGCCCGACCATGAACCTCCTTCTTCGCTCCGTCTGAGGGCGGGGCCTTCACGCTCTCCTTAGAGTTTTTACTACGTTTGGATTTGGATTTGCTCTCTTTGCCCGGAGCGGCGGCTACAGGACTAACAAACTTTATATTATCAGGTAAAGCAGCCACGGCGCTGGGGGGGGCCGCCATGCCCCCTCCCTCCTTACCGCTCGACATCTCTAGTTTGTCCTTCTCCAAGTCGGCGTCCAGGTCAATGATCAGATTGCCAACACCGATATCCCACTCATCACCACTGTCGTACGTGTCCACCGCGTTGGAGTCCACACCTTTCCCGCCTGCAGGGCCGCTGCTGAGGGACATCTTAGTAGGAGCGTCCCGGAGCGCCGCAGGAGGGCCGCAGGAGGGCCGCAGGAGGGCTCCTCCCAGCCGCAGGACGCCTCCTTAGGGCTGGACCCCGCGCCTCCTCCCTGCTCCCCACATCGTCTCCTGCACACAGGACCAACAACTGGTTAGACAAAGAGAAAGCAGCAGCAACAGGCTGATGATCATTTTCAGTATGGATCCATCTCGCAGTCGTTTCAGATGAACTGAATTTTACAAGTATAATCACAATTTCTATCCATGCTGTTCACAGCAAATTCATTCATGTCCTTCAGGTCTACAGTCCTATTTGGCTAAAACAATGTTTTTATATTGTATGCATCTTTAGCTCGATTTAAAAACTGGGGTACGTGCTTCTGGAGAACCAGGACAAACACCACGATATAAAGCGAGTACAAGTACACGTAATTAACTTATTTTAGCTAAGGCTGCATCCACATTACTACGTTTCTGCCCAGAACTGATCTCCGTCTGTATTAACACGTTTGAAAACGCACATCATGCGGCCGTTCACGTACACTGAGCATGCGCGTGCCGGTGTAAACAGGAAGTAGATAGTCTACTCTGCAGCTGCAGAAGAAAGTTCAGCTAGACACGAACGAAGAGCAGCGATGGTGAAGAACCACAGCGGAGATTTCTCTGCACGGAGCGACAGCGGGGTGGAAGTGGAGGACAAAGAGGCTGCGTAGCTGCGCACGTAGCGATGCATTTATACTTGTGCGTCGGTGTCGCCGTCGTTCTGCAGTTACACCCCCCAAACGTTAGTTGGTGGCGATACAGAGCAGGCTAACTTCCAGTTTAGCGCTCCGCTAACTTGAGCGTGGGGGTAAAATCATAAATGTGCAGCCGTTTTAAACTTTTTAAATGTTATCGACCGAATGGACCACATTCTGACCGGGTTGCGACGCTCCGCCACGTTACAGCCGCTGGTTTGCCCGCTAGCGAAATTTATTTCAAAGCACCGGAGACTTCCTGCAGCCGACCAATCATAGTTCTTACGGTACACGTCGCCCTGACGCGTCGTTACATTGTTTAAGGAGGTGCACGTCAGGCTACGGCGCAGGGTCTGGGGCTAAGCGTAGGCTACGCTGTCGTTTAAAACCAATACAGGATCAGCAGCGTTTTCTAACTTCTCCATTTTAGGTGTTCGGATTCGCCGTTTTAGTCTGAAAACGTAGCAGTGTGGATGTAGCCCGAGGTGGGGGTTAGCAAACTGTGGCTAATGTTGCTGCTGTGAAGCATAGAGGATGAGACAATCCCAGAGTCCAGATTTAAATCCAATAAGGAAAAGGTCTGCGACATATAACTGATTAGTTGTCAATTATTAAATTTAATCGCCAACAATTTTGATAATTGATTTTTTTTTTTTTTTTTAAGAAAAATGATCTAATTCCATTAAATATTTTCTCTTTCCTCCATTTCTGATAATTTTCTGACATTTTATAGACCAAACAACTAATTGAGAAAATAATCTTTAGTTGCCGTCCTGTTCTTCAAAAGTCAGATGTGTAAATTGATATTTGAGATGAAAAACACATGTATTCATATAAAAAAAAGGTTATTTTACTCGTCAGTTACATGGTGTTGTCAGCGATTATTGATACCGGATAAGTGATCAGTGGTGCATTTGAAGCCCTTCAGACTGACGGCGCTGCAGATAAGCGGAGTGAAAGTGTTTGTTGTGATCAGAGAGCAGGTCTGTTACTTCCTGTTGTGCGTTCCCTCGGGGCAGGCTGGTAAAGTGGGTGGAGGAGGTTTATTGCACCCGACATAAAGGCTGTATTGACGAGGGATCACAACCATTCACTGTGGCTTTTTTCCCCCAGCAACGCTCTGCAACAAGCAGCATGAGAGAGCAGACGCAGCCGCCCTCTAAAGCCTCCTTTAGGCCACTTATCATATGAATGCAGAGGCGTGACCCTTGACCTCCTCTGTTGGCAGAGCCGTGGGATCGGATGGGGGGTGCGGGGGGGTGTAGTGTTAACGCCACACAACCTGACTAACTCAACGCTGATGCTAATTAAGGTTGTGATTAACATGAAGCAAACCGTTTGTGTCCGCTCAACGTCCACGGTGAGATTTCTCATCTGAAGCAAGGTTCCCTAATGCCGGGGCGTGTTCCATTATGGACTACGGCGGCTCGCCACAGGCTTTTATTTGTTCCGCAATTGTTTCAAAACGGACCAAATATATTTTTAGATTGTTCATAACATGTAAGACCTCAAACGTTGGACAGCGAGGACTCAGAACATGGTTTGAGGTCATTACAGTAACGTTAGCTGTAGCCTAGTTCACACTACACAATTTTAAAGCCTATTTGCCGGTCGGTGAGCTCGGTGACCATCAGGCTGTGACCAGCGGACGATCAGCGGACGCCAGTCGTTATGTCTTAACTACTCAATGACTCATCAAAACGGCTCCCCGACACATTTTTGACACATCGCAGACGCCAGCCAGATATCCGGCACGCCAAATATCTGGAGAAGTCGGCTGACTCGACATCCACATCCAGCCAATGAGAGCAGGCAGCTAATTTAACACTTAACTCCCCTCCACCTCTCTGTAGCTCAGATGATCCCTGCTACCTCTATGTGCTGATCAATCCTTTCAACCAGATTCTCTGTCTTTATAATAAACAGCTGTTTCAAGTTTGCGTCTTTTCCCGTTTCACAAACGTTTGACAAAACGTGGTTTGAGACCAGCGTCGGGTGACACAGCCGCTGTCAGCTCAGGTAGTGCGTGACCCGCTGTCACCGATCAGTCACGTAGTGTGAACGCCACGACGACTTCAAGACTCCCGTCACAAGACGGCAAGTTGTGTAGTGTGAACGGCACGGCCATCGGCCGACGCTGAAAGTTGTGTAGTCTGCAGGAGCCTTAAGGGTTTGAACAGCTTTGAGTTTTTCCCCACTGTCAAGTTCGCCCCGCCAGTGCACACGTACTCGAGCCTATTAAAGATTAAGATATACTTTATTAATCCCCGAGGGGAAACTCTTTATTATGATTTACAGGACTTAATCAGAGAGCTAAACGTGAGCGTCTGCGTCATCGTTTCTAAAGTCCTCTGTTTTTGCCCGTCTTCACTAAACTTCGTCCGGAGTTTCAAAACGCAAAACGGGGTCGGCAGCGTTTCCAAACTTCTCCGTTTTAGGGGTTCGTTTTCGTCGTTTTAGTCTGGACGGGAGGAGCAAACGTAGCAAACGGTCTCTGTTTTAATTCTGAAACGCAGCTGTGTGGACGGGTCATTTTCTCTTTGTACAAAGCCAAGTGCTGCGGTCTGAGAGCCTGTACGCGATACGGGCTCCACATACAACACCATTTATTAAACTGTGTTGGACTTGGATACACAACACCGGTTTTCAAAACCAGAAAGATTTATTGCCAAGTAGTATTTTACACGTATGAGGAATTTGCTTTCGTGACGAGGTTCTACACGAAGACAAACATACAGTTGACATAAATAAAAGTAAAATATATATAAATATGGAATAAACAGATGCAAGTTATAAAAGAATAACAGAACTATGTGGCAGATGTTTGCATGTGCATTACTCTGGGTTTGTGGGAGATATTACAGGGGGGTTTTGGTTTAAGCATCAAATCAGTCTTCTTTGCAACCTTTCTGAAACCAAGAATAAGAGGTGTGTTTATGAAACAGAGCTATTGAGAGAGACAGAGCAGCTGAATGCGAGAGCTTCTTCCGTCGGGATTCCTCGTGAAATTGAAGATGGCAACACTCGATGCAATTACCGGTGGCTGAGATTTAATTTACTCCACGTGCTGCAGAAAAATCTTTTACTGCTCCCTTCAGGGCTTGTACGTGTTGTGTTTGATGGATTCTGGTCCGGCTGCATAAATAACATTTTATTTTATCTGTTTTAGCCTCCATCAAAATGATTACTCTGCCTGAGGAGGGCATGTTTACAACCACCACCGAGCTTGTTTGCGCGTCTGCAGGGTCATTTGAAAATATTACCGGATGACCATGAAACTCACTTGACAGGGAGGCTTTGATCCGAGGGAACAGCTGATTAAATTAAGGCCTGACTGGGATTTCCACTGTTGGGCAAATTTTTTTAGCCTAAATAGACAAAGATCTGATTCTGAATGTGAAGAAATCTATTTCTGAAACTCTTAGTGATGCTACTGATGTGTTGACAGTCAATGTGAGTGAAAAAAAGAGGCCGTTAATCAGCTGATTTTAGTCAGGACTTTGCTTTATAACTGAATTACCATATTATACCTCCCATAATAAAAGGTAAAAATAAAAAAAGGTACACAAAGGCATTCACACTGAACCACCAACATAAAAACACAGTACGGAAAGTCAGAAGTTCATTTCAACATCGATTACTTGTTGGAATATTAAAACTAAAAAAACAATCACCTGATGGGATTTTACTGACTCTCAGGTTCACCTTTGACCCTGTGTGGCGGGAGCGTTACCCAACACCCCTCACTGCTCAGCCCTGCCAATCAAGACATCGCAGCCTGCTCCGCCTGCGTCTGAGTGGCCGAGATGCCAGATGGTCAAACGAGGTGGGGGGGGGCAGAGGCGCTAATCCTGCTGCTAATCAGAAAACCTCAAATGCTCCAACAAAACAAAGCGAACGCACCAACAACGTGGAGCATTAATTGCATCATGACGATCATTTCCATCATCTGTTAATTTAGTCTATAAAATGTCTGACGTATTCCAACTGCGTTTCATCAATTATCAAAACGTTCTGTGGATTAATTAACTGGTTAATCAGCTCATTGTTTAAAACAGAACAAGCAGGAAAGTCTTACATTTGAAGAGCTCGAATTTTGACAACATCTTTTACTGATTATTGATTAACGACATCGTGGATTCATGTTCTGAGGATGGATTAGGGCTGGGTATTGAACCGCACCACGTTTTGGTACCGACTTTTCGAACGGTTCGAATAGTTTGTGACTATCGTCTTGGCTTAAAAATATATATTTTCTTTGTTTTTACTGGCACCTGGTAGCAGCGCATTGTTAAAACACGTGTGACCCGTTCAGTTCGGCTGTGAGACCGACTGGATGCTCAGGTGGAAGTTTTATAGCGTCCAGGTCGTGTTTAGTGTTCCCTGCTGCAGAGGAAATAAAGTTCCTGTTTACAGCGTGAACGCCACCAGCAGAGCGGCCCGGACCACAAGCTACGTCCTTTTAACTGCGTTAACCAAGCGGCAACCACGAATGAAGCCATGCAGGAAGTAACTTAAACCTGCGTCCTCTCCAGCAGCCAGCAGGGGGCGACTCCAGCGGCTGCAGAAAGAAGTGTGATTGTATAGAAGTCTCTGAGAAAATGTTTCTACTTGTCAGCTGATTTATTCCCTCAGTAAACACTTTCCTGATGAGTTTATGGTCTCAGTCTCTAGTTTCAAGTCTTCTTCAACACAGCATGATGTTCATTTAGTAAATTATGGTCCCGTTTAGAGGAACAGAGACCAGGAAGCAGGGGAGGCTTTAGGGCGGGGCTACAAGCTGATTGACAAGTTGTAATATCGCAGTTATGTGAATTACAGATGCACCTTGCTAACCAAGCTATCTAGCGCCACATTCTTGCCCAAATATGGTCACAAAAATTAAACATGGCAGCAGCCAAACTGTCAAACTTGAGGTTTCAAAACTGCAGTCCACAAACTAACAGGTGACGTCACGGCGGCTACGCCCACTTGTTTTATATTATTCCCAGACCTTTTTTCTGGAAAAGGTCACGCAGGTTAAGGTAGCAGCATATTGTAAGTCCACAACCCCAAAGATATTGAGTTTACTGTCATAGAGGAGGAAAGAAACCAGAAAATATTCACACTTAAGATGCTGGAATCAGAGAATTTGTCTTAAAAAAACAACCTGAAACCTGTTAATCGGATTGTTGCAGCCCTATTTTGTAGGCCAACAGTCTGAACCGAAGATCTATAATTTACTGGGATAAAAAAAAAAAAGATAAGTAGCAAATTCTCTGATAATAACAACAGACTAACACACAGTACTGAAAACTACAGACAATTGGGATTAATGTCTCCTCAGATCTGTAATGTTTGCTTATTCTCTGCTCAAAGATTTATTTACATGCAGCTCTATGACGGATCATCATTTCAACATTAACAGGGCGTAAATGTTGTCGGAGTAAAGCGGCATGAAGTGATCACAGCTGAACGTGCCGTCTCTGTGCTTGGCAGCTGTGGTGTCTGCAGAGGTCCCACGCTGAGCCTCTGGTGTTGGGACTCGCGCACTAAGTCCCACCTAAGCTGCTTGTGTTAAAACGACTGAGTGGATTAGCTGGTGGCATCCAGACCGCAGAGCTGCTCTCAGATCAGGCTTTCTGCTCGACTGCCCCTAATGCCACACTTAATTAAAGGCGGCGTCGTGGCAGGACCTCCACAGTCTAGCTCCTCTGAGCACCCTGCCCTGCTGGCAGCCGGAGAGGAGCCTCTTTATATGGAAATGAGCCTGAGACGCTGGGGCCCCGCGGAGCCCGGACAGGCAGGTTTCTCCCCAACAGCAGGACAAATCATCCAGGCCGCTCTGATGGAAACTTGGCCGGGACGTCTACACAACTCAACACAGACGAGCCAGCGAGCATCTTCGGACTCTGCTGGGCTATAAAGTCCATGTCCCAGGCAGGGCGAATCCTCACCCGCGTACTAACACGCTGTCAGTGCTGCTGGTGATTTACACCAGGCCGCAGGAGGAGGAGGACGGGGCTGGGAAAACGCCAGCTTCGGCTCTGGCTCTGTGTGGACTGCTGGTGAACTGGCTCTGGACAAAACTGGTCCTATACAAACTGGTTCAGAAGCAGGGCTGGACGAATAATCTAAAAAAGTAATAAAACTCTTCCAGTATCGTTATTTTTTTTGTATCCTATTAATATTTCCCACACTGTGCGTGTTCATGTACGCAGTAGGGATCGACCGTTTTTTTCCCCAGGCTGATCCCGATTATTGGTAACCAATTAAGCCGATGACCGATATGTGGAACAGATATACATTTTTAACACAAAACTTTGTTGAAAATAACAAGATTAAAGTTAATTGTCATGTTTAATCTTTATGAAAAGTAAATTAAATGAATTGTAGATCCATCCCAGAGATGGACTTGTTAAGTCTGAGTGATAAATTATCATAAACTTTGTCTTTAGCTGCTGCCATTTATTTTATAGTGTTAGGATTTTATTAACAAGTTCTGTTCTTTATCTGCCCTCTTATTGGTTTTTCATTACTAAATAATTGCTTTTTAAAAATGTTATTTAAAAAAAAGAATCAATTCAGAACAGTAATCAAATTTAATATTTTATTATAACTGTTTTCAGAGCAGCAACAAAAGTAAAGTTTACACAGCAGCAAAGTAAAAATCTAAAATCAGTATCTGCCTGGAAACAAATGGAACATAAACTATATTCCTGACATCAAAATACTGAGTGTAGTTTAGATTAAAGACAGCAGCCCTCCTCCTCCTCCTCCTCCTCCTCCTCCTCCTCCTGAGGAGCTGCTTTCTCTCAACAAGCAGCTGAGTTCACTCAGGAGTTCCTAAATTTTAAGGTTTGTAGCATCTCAGCTAAACAAGCTACAGACAGAGAGTTTAGCTTGTTTAGAACAAACTAGCAATTAGCCGAGCTAGCACACATGCTCATGTAAAACCAAAACACAGCTGCGGTGGACGACAGAGCAGATTAAAACTTCGCTCTGCGCACGTTCCTGCTCGTTGTACTGATGCAGTAGCAGCCTTTTACTGGTGCTGCTGGTTTTACTGCACTTACTTCCAGTAACGGGCGTAGTTACGGTCAGCTTGCGTCAGCTACACTGATCAGTTCCGCTCGGTGCGAAGCTCTGCTGAGAGAGGAGGGGAGGGGCTGCAGCGTGGTGGCTTGCTCGTTCTATTGGCTACTTCCTCACTGTAGTCAGTGTTGATAGGCTATTACTCCTGACTTGTAACCAATCAGCTAGTACCGTGGGCGGGACGTTGTACTCACCACTCTGTGGGCTCAGACAGAGAGAGGCGGCTGCATCAGAGCCAAAGGAACGCATTTTTTATTAATGAATTATATCGGCTATCTGTTTTTTAAAATGACCGATGCTGATTGGAAAAATGCTGAATATTGGGGCCGATAATCAGCCACACCAATTATTGGTTGACCCCCAGCAGAGAGTGTGAAGAACAGGTAGATTTCATCCACCGCTAACCGCCTTCACTTGCCAGCGGTTGGGGAAACAACAAACAGACTTACAGTAAATTAATGGACAAACCGTGACCCACACTGTGAATTTACTGTCACACCGACAACTTACTCGCTTTCAACGCCACTTTCTACCGCTCACCCTCTCACATTCGCTCACCTACACGTTGCTCTGCCCATAAAGACCGAACTTCCTGCTTTTATAACAGCACCTGTCACGTAGATGTCCTTTGAAGAATGAGAGGAAGCTGGCAAAGCGCCGAGTGTTGCTGTGCTCGCACAGTGAGCGAGCCCAAATTGTTAGTTGCACCTTTATATTAATGATCCCGTTAAAATTATGTAGCGCCGCTCATTCATCCAAGAAACACTGTTACGTTATGTCCACGCCGCAAACAGTCTGGCGCTGCAATTCCAACTTCAGCCTTTTGCATTCTGTCAACATTAAGCAATCAATTAACATTTAGATGATCAATATTAGACATTAGTGAATCGAAACAAACACCCCACCTCTACTGGCTGAGCACGTTTACAGAACAAACCTGGTCAGTGAACTTTTGAGAGCAAAAAAACAAAACAACAACAAATAATCGTTCATTAATCGCAATCGAGGTCTAATGTTCAATTAATTGTGATACAGAAGTATTTACCAGTGTGGTTTGAGTTTAGGGGTCCACATCAGACTTTTAGAGATACTCTTAGTCAGCAGATTAACAGCTGAAAGCGAGTGGTCAATAAATCAATGAGCCATTTTAGTCAATCATCATGTGAAAAGGAAAACATCCACCGGTCCCAGCCTCTCAAATCCACATCACTGTAAACTAAATCATTTTGGACCGTCGGTCAAAATAAGCACCTTGAAGAAAGCAGCAGAGAAATATGGAGAGAGTCATCAATCATGAATATGGTCATTAATTACTAGGCGTGTGACGAGACACTTGATCTACGGGACGAGTTCACAAGATCGAGAGGAGATTTCAAAGCTATTTAAGAAATCTTTAATGCTGAATTATATCAAAGTTTTGAGCATTAAACTGTTTATCTCCTGCATTCTGATGTTTTTTTTTATTTTTATTTATGTAAAGAGAAACACAAAATTCAGGTGGCAAACTATATATCTGTGCCGCTCTCGGTCATCGTGTGTTGCCTTCAGGTCTGTTTCTTCTGTAGCTCAACTTTTCTCATGTAATCATATCCCTCCTGAGTCAAGTCTTCCCTCCTCTTCTGTGTCTTTGTTTGGGGAAGTAACTTCTTTAAATGTGGCTCCTTTTCACCTCAATGATAAATTAACTCCTGGACTTTAATAGCTCCTGTGTTTCAGCAGCTTTTCAGAATTTCTCCCACATGTGTGTGTTCAGGTCCAGAGAAAAGGCAGAATGTTACCAGACTAACGGCATCATTTGATGAGAAGTCTACCTGCCCTTTACTCTGCTGTGCATTACGTTATTAATCTGCTGGTAGTAACGTTATCCCCTTCAGACGGTTTCACCGATGCAGTTTGGGTCTGCCTGTTGCGTGTGAACAAACACAAATCCACACACGATAACTTCCGCAGCTCCGATAAAGTGCAGCTCACAGTCCCAAACAGAGCAGGCTGTGCTTTAGTTTAGATGTTTGTGTTACAAAACTCCACCAGCTACGTCACCGCTCATCACAGCTGTGTGGACTCTCAGCGCGAGCGTGCGGCTGACTACCATCAGGGCGTACACCGGCGTCAGCTGGGCGGAGTTGATTAGCTCCGCCAGTCTATCAGTTAGACATTTGTATCTCACTGTGTGAGAAAATTACTGTGTGGCTTGACTGACAGCGTGAGAGTCTCGCCAGACAGCTTCTTACCTGACGAGATCTCTCGTCACACCCCTATTAATTACAGAAAAATATTAAATCCTGTAGGGCTTTTCTACTGCAGGTATATCAAGGACTCTGTAGTGTAGGGCTGAATTATTTTGGAAAATAATCTAACTGCGATTTTTTTTTTTTTTAACAATACTGCGATTTAATATGCGATTAAATTTTAAGCTCTTTACCTTCTGTATTATTCAAAACAGACAAGCAGTAAATCAGTGTGCAGTCTGACCATCACAATATCAGATAGATTAAACAAACACTGTCGTTTCTTGTAGGTCAGGTCTGTGTTATGATGAAATTAGGTGATGCATAAATTATTATTATGAGCAATGGAGGAGAAGAAGTATAAAATTATAAAAATATGAGAAAGATAATTTGAAAGTCAAGTCATGGCATTAAATAATATGATATAATATCATCAGGTCGGCCTACAGACCACAAGAAAAAGCCAGTTCACCACAGTGTGTTATACAGTAAGTGCTCAATACAAACCCACAGTTCAACCTCCAATTAATGCGTCTTCATCTCAGTTCACATCTCCCAGGAGTCCGTCTCTCAACAAAAACCTCAAAAAATACTCAGTTTCAGGTTCAATTCAAAAGTTGGCCAACGATAATAAAACCAAGTGACGCCTCTCGTGTTTAATAGACAAGTTCAGTAATTCTCTGACGCTAATGCTGGTGAGTAGCGCACTGGCGGTAACCAGGCTGTAACTCGGGACAGACTGCGCGTCTTTCAGTTTGGTCTGAAACGCCGTTTCACAGATATTTCCTGAGCTGACTGGTGGCCGTGTGTGTGACGCAGGCGCCACAATACGCTTAGCTTAGTACACGTGTCTTTCTGTTGTGCATGTTTCCTGTCCGTCAAAGCCACGGATGGCCCGACGACTTCACCCACCAAGTTACCCGCGGGTTGCGGGTGCCACTTTCATTCCCTGTGGGCCATTAAAGTTTCTGTCACGTCAGCTTCTGTCAAGCTGAAGGCCGTTGTACAACAAGTCAAGGTGCAGCGTGACGTGCAAACTTATGCATCCTCTGCAGACTGCTTTAATCTCACGTGTCATGTGACCAGAGTGTAATCGCAGCCTTTGCGATTAGAAAATCTAATTTTATCAAACTGCGATGATATCTCCCTACTGTACTGTGTCCTTAAGACCAATACTGATTATGATATGTAAGAATTTTACAACAATTCTTTTCAGAAACAAAACAAAGATTATGCCTAACATGTTTTATGTGTACTTACATGAGACCGCACACCAAGACAACATGACGTAGTGCAGTTTAAAGAAACTTTCTACCATAAAGACATAGTCAGTCACTCTTAAACATCTCACTCCTTTGTTTGTAAAGAAAAGTTAAGAAAGATAATTACTGATGCACAGTGCAGGTTGTAATTTCAGTAGTTTGCTCTTTTCTGAATATACTGACATCAAACCACGTCATCTGTCCTGGACATCCTCTCACAACTTTCACAGCTGTTAGTTGTTCTTTGTAATGTTCAGATGTGTTTATTAAAAGAGTGTATGTTGAAGTACATGGGATTTGTTGTTTTGTTTTTACCGTGGAAATAGTCCGGCCCGTAACCCCCAGCAAAACAGTCGGCTGTTGTTACTCTTCGGTTTTTGTACTGGTTAAACAAGATTTGACATGTTAGTCAGGGAGCTTTAGAGCTGCCCGTAAGTGGATTTAGAGCCTGGCTAGCTGTTTCCCCCCGTTTCCAGTCTTTATGCTAAGCTAAGCAGCTGCTGGCTGTAGTTATATTCACCACACAGACATCAGAGCGGAATCTCATCCAATTCTCTGCCAGAAAGTGAGTACGCAAATTTCCTAAAAACACATGCTTCTCTCACTCCCTGCCCTCTCCCTGGAGGTCAAAGGTCACACATTAAGGGTCAGATGTGCTCTGTTTTAGCAGAGATCAAAGGTCGGGGTTTAACAAACGCTGTATCAAGTCTAGACCAGAATGAGGGGTGCCATATTGTAAGCGTCTGATACTGAGAGCAAAAAGGGCCGCAGGCTTCAGTTTAACCTAATATTGAACCGGTGAACTACGTTTACCTTTTTGTTTGCAGTGGGCTGTAAATCCCATAATCCACTAAACCCCTTTCACCACCTCAGCAGCCGGTCAGGTGTTTTCAGCGAGTGAGTTCTGCAGGGACAACAAACTTTGAAATGTCCTGAGGCTGCCAGAGGCTTCTTTAGGTTTACAGTGTGCAGATATCACAGATAATAAACCGCTGAAGACTCTATAAACACTAAATACCACCTTCACAGGTTTATAGTCAGTAATAAATGTCAGCCACGGGTTTAAAGGAAAGGGACTGGGGAGGTGAAAAGAAGAGGATTCAACAGTGGCTTCAAACTTCTGTGGAGATTTTATTAAAGGCGAACAGTATCAGGGGAAACATCTGGACCCAATTTACACAGAATTTATCTAGTTATAGTTCAACATTACAGGAAATAAGTTTATTCCCTTTCTGGTTTCACAAAGTCTACAGCAGTGTGGAAGTGGTTTGGTTTCAAAAAGATGTACAACAAACCACAAGCAAGAAGACTGTGACAACAAACCCGGGTGAGTAGGAGCAGAACCGAAAGTCCCACGGGGAGAGCTCGACAGCTGCTGTGAGCTCTAAAGCAAAACCATTTTTATATTTCATATTTATATTATCATTACTGCAGAAATACCCTGTGATATCATGATGTTATTTCAGGGCCATCTCGCCCAACCTCATCCCCCAGATTCCAGTCTTAGTGCTAAGCTAATCAATCGGCTGCAGCTAATCATGTTATTTCAAGACTTCCCAGAGAGGAAGTAAGATTTTTTTCCCCTCGAGTTGAATACACCTGTGAAAACTCAAGATATTCCAGGAAGACCACGGCCAAGTGGCTCCAGGCAGCTAGTATCTGCTTAGTTTGAGGCCATTTTATCATCTCGGGTTATATTAAGTGTCTGTCGGTTGTGGTCACTGAGGCCTCTTGTAAAACGGCTTCCCATGAATAAACGTGTTTCACCAAAATATCGACCTATCCGTAGCTTTATCTCAAATCTAACAGCTGAAAGAAGTGAGGCTGGTGTGACGCACACCCACACAGCAGGAGGCACTTCTCAGATTTACTACTGAAATAAACATTTTCATCAGAAATGCAGAAACACTTGACAAATACCGTCAACATCTACATTCATTAAACGCTGCAACATAGCAAACCACCACCTGTCGTTTCTGTGCGCTGTATAAATAATTACTCACTCGAGGGACAAGTAACTTTCAACCCTGTAGGAAAAGCTGCACCAACACTGAGCGAAAACAAAACACACAGGAAGTCAGAGTGATGGCCCGACCGGCATGGGTTTTTGGGGCCGATGTTAAAGTGAAAAGGAGCCGATTTATGAGCCAATATCTTGATTTTGAAAATGACTTGGATACTGCTGCAGTAAGGCTGAAAGTGTATTTTACCTTACACAAAATCTGCCCTAATAACTACATTCAATGTAGCATATTCACATCTAGTTTATCCTGTACCGGCACTCTAAATCAGGCCGTCTGCGATAAAGTGAGCTGCTGTTTAATGCATCTAATACTACGTGACTGTCTACAACCTGCAACTTTTGAGATTTCATTTAACTATAACCACAGCAGTTTCACATCTACAACGTCACACAAAGAGGAGCTTACAGGAAGCCGTGTTAGATTCTTGTTCAGCTCACGTTTATTTACATGTCTGCTCTGGTTTAATCATAACTGCAGACAGGCGGCTCGCAGATCAATTTAGAATACATCAGAAACTAACGGCTCATTAACGTTAGCGCTCCTCCACTGAATAACACGGCATTAGCTCTGTGGCTAATTTAGCAACGGGCAGCGTGAGCTGCTGTAACGTTATTTGATTTTAGAGAATATTTAGCAGTAATGAACTAGGGCTAAATTGCGAGGGCCGTTCACTAGAACTCCCACACTGTTTCAGAAAGAAATCCACAATCACTTCTGTCAGCAGCGAAGCTTTTGACAACCAACTACTGTAAGTGAACATTGAACACACTGCGGTGAGGCGGGAGGAAGCCGGGAGAGGAAAAACGGGAGGGTTAGCAAGTCATGAATGTTCTCAGGAGAAGAGAAGTGATTGGGTCCGTTTTCCATATTATAATTATTTAAGTCATGTAATTAATGTGACAAAGGGCCGACTCACCGCTAACACAGCCCTCCCGGTGTTTCTACACGCTGCGGTCGACTCCGGTCAGCTGACTGTCTTTTCTGGTGCAGCAGTGTTGTTTACAGAGGAGCTGCAGAGCGCCCTCTGGTGGGCAAACTATGCAACACTCATGACATGAATGATGGATCGGTCTCAATGTTTCTTGATCATATATCTGTTGTTATTAAACAGCATATCGGCAGAAATATCGGTCTGGCTCTGGTGATGGTGACACAGCCCTGGTTTCACCCCTGAACCCGCTGCTGTCCGGCCAGCAACACAGCAGGCCTGAGTCACCGCAGAGCGCCGCCCTTTTAAACAGAAATGTCAAATAAATAGACACGGAAAGAAGCCTGGATTCTGTCCATCTGCTGAGGTGAGCTGGCAAACTTCCTGTCAGCCCTCCGCTAACTTGAATGGGGGCAAAATAATAATCGTGTGGCTCTTTTAGACTTTCAAAATGTTATCGACCGAACGGATCAAACTGATTGTGAAACAAATCGTGTCGTGATGCTCAAAAGAAAGTATCCACTGTTTTACAGCCGCTTGTTTCGCTGCTAGTAAAACTGGCTTCAAAGCACGGAGCACTTCCTGGGAGCTCAGAAGAAAATGTGAACCAACCAATTGACCTGCAGGTGAACTTTAGGCTCCTGTTTACAATTATTTACATAACTATCAATGTTTTTGGGGAAATGACTGAAGGTTAGAATATAATGTTATAGAGCTAAAGGTGCTGTAAAACATTTGGGTGCACCTAAATGAAAAATTGTTGGCACACCACTGCAACCAATGCAAGAAGTTAGTCTGGAGCCCTGCCGAAGCTTAAGTTAAAAAAGCCTCCAAAGCTGTTCAGGCAGCTCCGTCACAGCAACATGCTTTAAAACTCACAGCAGATATAAAATATGTATTTACATTCTTCATCTGCAAAATTCACCTTTTAAGGAATTTGATGTTTAGATAACAAGCTGCCTGCTGAAGTGAGTCTTCTGATTTAATCAGTGATCGTCTGCGGAGGAGAGAGGCCACCTCAGATCTGTCCTTCCGTCTGTACATCCATCCGGCCTCAGACCGGCTGTTGCTGCTCTTGTGGTTACACAGATCTGCTCTTGTCTGATAAAAGGCCACATCGTGAACAGACAAACAAAACAACCTCAGAAAGCTGTTCTCACTATCTGAATGTACGAACAGAAGCATTTTATCAGCGTGTAGACCAGATCATGAGCTATCAGCACCCTCATCAATTTGCAGGAAATGAAAGAAAATACGAGCCACACAGCGACTGCAAGGAATCACCTCTGAATGTACGACTATGCAAAACGAACAAACAGCGTAATTCATAAAAACTGGTGTCGGGTTGGAACTGAGATCAAACTGCTGATCGGTCACAGCCTTCAGGACGGTTTGCTTTCTCTGAGCAGCCATCACATCTAACACCAGGGTTAGCCGTTGTTACCAGCAGGAGTCAGAACGCGTAAGGAAATCTTCAGTTATCAGCGCCTTCAGAATAAAAGCCGTAGTAATCTGTTGCTTGTAATATCACGCTCAGCCTTCAGCTAATTAGAGGCACTGATTTAAAGCAAAAATGGATGCAGTTCTGTTCATACCGTGCAGACACGTTCACACATGTGCAGTCAGTACATATGATCCGCATGGTCGTAATTATTAGGTTACACAACAGGTGACAAACTTTTACATCACGTACCACTGTTAAAAGGTTTAATGATAAACCAAAGTTAAATTCTCAATTTCAAATTTTAAATATCATTAAAACTAGTGGCCAATATGTGTTTTTCAATAGCTGATGCAGATACAGTCCCTTCCAAAAGTATTGCAGGGCGGGCACCTCACGATTCGATTACAATTTAGAAAGCTGCGATGGGATAATAAAACGATTCTGGATGCATCTTTATTTCCTATACAGGATTTCTTCTTGGTAATATTAAAGCAAAGTATTTGTAATGGTCCAACCAAGCTGGTAGTGACGACATGTGGCTACTAGTTAACGTTACTTCCTACAAAGCTGCCAAAATAAGTACTATTAGATTTCCTGCTCAGCTTCCAGACGGGAGTCTGAGGCTCCATCCACGCTCCTGCGTTTTCGTTTTAAAACGGAGACCTTCTGCTACGTCTCCGCCTCTCGTCCAGTCTAAAACAGCGAATCCAAAGACCTAAAACGGAGAAGTTTCACAAAGCTGCTGACCCCGTTTTGGTTTTACACTCCGGATTAGTGTTTTAGTGCAGACAAGTGAAAACGGAGGACTTTAAAAATGATGATGCAGACGCTCACATTTTGGCTTCCTGATTGGGTCTCATCAGTCACGCAAAGCAGAAACACGGTGCTACTGACAGTTTTAGTTTATTGAAATATTTAGTAGTGTGTAAATAACACACCTGCTGCGCATGTGGCCGTATTTGCTTTGCGACGCCTCCAAGTGCAACCGAGGTGAGAAGAGCGCCGACGTCGAGGCCCTCAGTAACCGCAATTAAAATAAAAAACAACCCTGAAGTATTCTCAGCAACTTCAAAACCTGCCAGGAATGTTATTGAGAGCCGTCATTTTAACGCTTCAGTCAAAAAATGCAAACACCAGGAAACACAGCTTGGCATTAAAAATAAAAAAACGTGATTACATAACCGCTAAAAGTGTGCGATTTAATAAAACAATAATAGCGTGCGTCTCCTCTCTCATTTTCTCCGCCCACACTGGGCTCTCGCGTGTAACCCTAAAAACAGACAGGCCTACAGTGCAATGAGAAAAATGTTTCATGAGCAGTGTGCGAGTAACTAAGTAAGACACAACAACCTACCGTAACCCCCGCCCCGCCGCCAATCGTTCAAAACATAGTCGAAGGCGCCACCGGAGCACCGAGAGAAATGCTCTGTGGCAGAGACAGAGAGACGGCAGCAGCTGAAGCGGTCAGACGGAAGAAGACAGGAAGCAGATAAGGAAGGTTTTAGTTTGGCTCGCTGCCATTTAATGTTCAAAGTGTTCAACTTTTCACAGAGCCGACGTGCTTGTCAATCACTTTTCGTCAACCGACCAATCACGTGCTACAGCAAATTATTAACTGTTGAACACTATGATTACTGACCAGTTTAGAGACCGATGTAGAGCCTTGCACAAACATTTTTAAAGAAACAACCCACAGAAATAAAACAGCTGTAACTGGGTTTCATACTCAACAAGTGGTAAAAATGAAATTCTAATGATTATTGTTATACTAACAGTAAACTATTAAATAAACATTATAATCTCATACGTTAATTTATTTTTGGCTGCCCGCCACAATATCAACACTCATCGCCACATAATGATGGAGTTTTTGGTAAAATCGTATTTGATTGCAGAGCGGCTGGTAGTCAATATCGACTGCACGTGTTATTGTTATAAATATTGTTTCACTTTGTTCAAGTTGAGAAATACACATTTCAAAATGTCAGTATTTTGCACATTCCTTGAAAATTAAGCAAGTATACTCATAGGACCATTTGTTCCATTATAAATCGGCTCGCAAAGTGACTTTTTCTCCAAATTGTTCAGCTCTAATGTGAAGCGTCATGGAGGTCACCCTTCACCTTCTCTAACAGTCAAGTCACAGTCATAACCCGTCAAGTAGTGATCGTAAGGGACTCATTACAGGACTTTAGCTGTAACGATGACAGAGAAACAGCCTCAGAGGGGAAGTCTGAGGAACTGTGAAACACGTTATATGACCGGGCGAGGGGAAGACCTGCGTTAACATCTGTGAGGGGTTTCGGTGCAGGATAAATCTACGAGATTAGAAAGGAATGAAAGCGACGCTGAGGTCGCTCCGTTTCTGCCGGACAGGCGAGTAACGTTAGCTTCGCTGTTCCACGTAAACGCCAGCTTCAGCGTTACCGTCTGTTGTCGTGGTCGTGATGATCCCGGCTGGTTAGCGTTGTTAGCTTAGCCCCGGTGAACAGAGAGAAACGGGTCAGCTCCATGTTCAGCAGTAAATGTACAGTAGAAGCTCCAGAGGCCGGTGAAGAAAGACTGCAGCTCCTCCGGACTAAAGAGGAGCTCCTGTGTGCTGCTGCCAGCTGTTGAATAAAGAGAGAAGGAGTTTGGCCCCAAAGTTAGCACTGACTTCGGCCCTGCAGATAAACAGTCGCTCCTGTGCTTCCAGCTCTTTTCAGTCTGTGTTTTTGTACAAACTATTTCAAATAACTCTAGTTTTTTCCTCCGTTGTGTTTTGATGCTGCGTTTGTGAGCTTACACATGTTGTTCGTTGATGTTTGTTCACTAATTGTAACTATTGAAGTTCCTCTCGATAAATAAACTAGACTCCGCGCCTTAGATTGAGAAAAGTATTTTGCTTCAGTACATATTTAAATATTGTCAGGCTTGTTGTCACACCTTCTACAGTGCTGCTAAAACAGACGACTGGTTACCATGGCAATGCGCCTTCATGAGTCTGTTGATAAACAAACTCTCTGCAGAATCGCATAGTTTCCCTTTAAGGCAGGAACTCATGGTTGAAACGATTACCGGTTTAACGGTAAACCATGGTAAAATTCCCAACGGTTATTATTATTTGATCTAGATGCATAATTCTGGTCTCCTTTGAAAGGCCAGGAGCTAAGGAATATAAATCCATTGTACATTAACATATTTATTTTACCATTACAGACTACATGGAGATGCAATACAGAAAATATATTTTCATCCTCGCCTGGGGAAAAAAAAGCTCTATTTTAATGCAGTAAACCATCAAAACCATCATAAAGTAGATTATAATGCACCTGAATATCTTCTAATCCACCTGGAAAACAGCTGTAACTGTAAATTTGATGAAAAGAAACTGATATACAACAGTTATTACACAATCTTTCATAAATATAGCAGGCGGATGTTTTGGCCATATTTACTGTTTATGTTCACTTTTATTGGGAGTTATCTTCAAAACATTATTTCTCTCCACACAATCACGTTCCAAATAACAAAAAGTTTCCAAAACATTGAAATATTGATAAAAACAGACCAAAAGCACTCCCATGCTTTATAGGCCACAGCTTGTAAAGTGTGGCGGACAAACTACAAAATGTCGTTACAGCCCACCACTGTGGGCTCAGAAAACAGACTGGGAGCCGTCGAAAAGCAATTACAGCAAGTAAGTAAGTGTTTAAGTGTTATTTACACAGTACAAAATATTTGAATAAAAACACCAAAACTCTGTCAGAAGCATCGTGTTTCTGCTTTGCATGACTGATTCCTTGGGTATAGAAATTTGAAAAATACTGCCACATCCCGTGTATAAAGAGAAGCACCCTGAAAGCAGGCTCAAACCACCGGCTGCACGGACGCGTCTCCCTTTTCACATTTTGCTGGGCTTGTAAATCAAACTCAGTGCTGCAACTTTCAGGTTAAAAATACCTTAATCCCAAACTCGTGCACCAGTCTGTATAGAGCAGCAGCAGCGGCACAGCAAAGGCCTCCTTCAGTCACCATCGCACTAACCAGCAGCCGCACGATACTGCATTTGTTCGCTAAAGAGACCAGGAGGGCGGAGGAAATGAAAGTTAAACCACCAACACCTGAGCCTCTGAATCAGGTCTCTCACGCTCTACATAAAAGGGGACATCCTCCATCTTGTGCATAAGAAAACCTTCACCTGCAGGCTTCGTCACGCAGCTGTCTCCGGCAGCAAGTGGAAACACCCTGTCCGGTTTCAGCACATGAAGTGGAATACGTACCAAATCATGTGAAATCAGAAATAAACGAAAGGTTAACCTTGACTGGAAAACACAAAAGTTTCGTTCTTTTCTTTCTTTAGACATTAGCAGACAGACACCGGATGCACACTGCTGTACGGGTTTAAAAATAAACACACTTTTAAGTCTCAGGCCGAGCGGTTTCACATGCTTACCAGGTTCTCTTCACATTGATCCTCCACCCTGGAAGCACAGAGGTAACTCAACAACCCACAAACTGCAGCAGCAACACAATGAGATCTCGAATACAGAGAGGCCCCGAGGGAAAAGAAACCACCAAACTGTGCAGTCTCGTCCTCTCCGTCTGGATCTACTGTCGACCTGCTCGGGCAAACAGCTGCAGGGTCCGAAACACCTCATTTAAATGTCTTCGCGGTTGTCTGTGTCCCACCCCTGAAACCTGAAAATACGCTGGCGGGGTTAAAACGTGAACGGGTGTTACATTTCTGCTTTGTGTTTTTAATCGACCTGTAAGCACTGATGCATCTCTCTCTCTCTCTCTCTCATATATATATATAAACGATTAAGTGTTGCCTGATGACTAGTCACCAAGATTTATCCATTTTATTTACAAAACTACTAATTTTAATTTAAAATGTAGTGAGTTCCTGTTTTCCAACAGTGAGTCACAACTCTCCTGCTGCTACAGTGAACATCACAGCAGCAGCATGTCCTGGTGAACTAGAAGGTAAACTGAATGTCCGTGGGCATGTGTATCGCCCAGGATCTGTCTGGCCAATGTACTGGGTTGAGCTGCGAGTCATTAAACGTCACCTGACACACACATCATGGCTGAAACTGCAGGAACAGTGCTGCGTGGTCAACAGACTTCTCTCTTGGGTATGAGCTCCTCATTTTTGCTTCCATGGGCTGATTCCTGTTCAGTGTCCTCCAGTTTTAAGTAAACTTCACTCTCCTCCACGTTTATTTATTTTGAATACAAATTTCTTCTCCGCAACACATGCTGTTTATCACTGGCCTCAGCGGAGAAATAAATTTGTCAAATTTGTTGGAAAAAGCGATCTCAGAAAGCAGCAGACAGTTTTGCAGTTGCATTATAAATTTGAAGGTTGTATTTAGGCTGTCAGAGTCAGACTGAGTCAAACGGACGTGAAATAAATGAAAGAGCTGAAGCCAAAGCAACTGCCATTTTGTTTGCATAAAAAAATAAAACAGCAAACACCTTTTGTGAACATGTGAAAATCTTCTAAATGTGCATTATCAAGATTTTATATTATATAGGTAATACAACGACCCCGTGGATAATTACATGAAAACAAGTCTTTAGACAATGAGCCCAACAGTCTGTAGCGTTTCTAGATGTGCCGGTTGGTTGACTAAACGGCGTAACGTGTTACATCATGTGCAGCGGACGAATAGACTGCCGACACACGACGCACACAGCAGCAGAACAACGTGTAGCGTTTTTATATACAGTCTATGGTTTTTACAAGAGCAGCAGCACTGAGCGCTTCAGTTTACACGCTGTTAGCAGGTCAGACAGACAAACCAAAGCTGAAAGTTAACTCACCCTGCGTTCACTATCAGGTCATTTTCTTCAATCAAGTTTCCCTCAGCACTCTCATAACAACTAAAATAGGGCCGGACTTCAGAGAGACTGTAAAAATCTCCGCAGCGTCTTCCGGCGTGTTGTCATGGACCCAAACAAACCCACGCTGCATTCTGTGCATGCACGCCTGCTTCTGGGAGACGCTGGACAGCGTTTGCCGTGAGATTATAATACCTGGTTACCATGGTAATTAAATGTGTACGGTAATAATAACCTTCGGGAATTTTACCACGATTTACCGTTAAAACGGTAATCGTTTCATCCCTACTTCCTCCTTAAGAAAGTCGTTGTTTTTACAATGAATGGGCTGAAATTTTAGCCATGTCCAAGTTATTTTAGTCTTTTTTTAATAATGAACAATGTTGAGTAGTAAACTAGCGATTAATCAGCAGATACCAGCCGATATACGTCATCCTGAATGACAGCAGATCTAATCTAACAGCATTACAGGCTAGGGTTAAAAATCTATAGTTATACTGTAGAGAATAATGCGGCTGAAGGGCGTCTGACAAACTGAACCCCGCTGCCACCCTCTGAAATCTACAGCAGAACCCAAAGTTTGTTTCTTTTTCATTCATTAATAAAACACCAAATTACTGCTGAGAGAACATGTAGATTAGATAGCTGAAAACACCAGCAAGACATTTTCAATGAGCAGCGTCAGTGTTTCAGTCTGTTCATTTACATTTCAGACTTTAAAAAACTGGAACTGAAAAAAACGACTAATAGAAACTAACAGACCAGCCATGACCATCAGTCTCAGATTTATATTTTACTATTTAAAAGGGGTAAAATCGTATTTCGGTTTAGAGCGGCGTGCAGTGAGTTGATTCACACTCGTTTTGTCTGTTTTCCAAACACGATGGGTGTTTCTGAATACCCAGTTCGGCTCAGGAGCAGCAGACTTGATGACGGCCGGACCCGTTAGCGGCCGGGACCTCACATCTCCAAAAACGTCGTAGCAAATTCGTGAGAAATCAACCACAAATTGGAAGTTCAACAACTAGTATTTCCACATAAAAGACTACATGCCGTGACACAGTAATATGACTTACAGTTGTGCCGCTGCCGCTGGTGCAAAATGCATTCTGGGACGCATGGCTATCCCAAGCCCATAAAAGTCACCACCCGACGCAGGCTCGGTAAAACGGACTGAGCGAGAACACGTCCGGTATTTGACTGTACTTGGCTAGATGCAGACTTTTGACAGGAACAGTACTCGGGCTGCGACTGATGACGTTTCACAAATTCAGACAAGAACGCAGACTGAGAAACAGCTAATGGCCCCTCCTCTCCGAGCTGTCAAGGTTCACACACACCGTTAACAGCCGCTAGTCAGTATCAACTGTTGTTAACTCTGGTGCTGAATGCTTGCTCCCTCAGTCTGGACTTCTTCGTCCCACGCCATTTTCTCTCTCTTCCTCCACTTTGCATCATAATCCTGTCGTGTTCACACAGCGGAAGCGCAAAGTGCGGCAGTAATAAATGTGTGTGCGAAACAGTGCGCTATAGAGTGACATGGATTGCGTTGATGCTTTTTTAGCATAAACGATGAATCGTTTCAGCCCTAGTGTTTTTAAACGCTTTACATTCAAACCTCGAATCAGGAAAACTGCAGATCTACCGAGGCTGCGACCAATAATTGTCTTCACTGTTGAATCTGCTGATTATTTTATTCCTGGATGTCATGCTGTGTATGATTTGCTGTGTGAATTCATTAGAGCAGTGGTTCTCAAACTTTCACGTCGAGGACCCCTTAACTGACACAAATTAGACCACGGACGCTCGTTTGATAAGATTTTGGCCCATGATGATCGTCCATCTGATTGGATTTTGGCTTTTAGATATTTTATTCCAGAAAGCGTGTGAACTCTATGACCAAAACAGTCGTGCATTCGGTCACTATGTTCCTTAAGGATGGAATTATAGTGAAAGAAATGATTCCCCTTTTTGCCGGGGACCCCCTGGAACCTCTTCAAGGACCCCACTTTGAGAGCCACTGCATTAGAGGAAGAGATGCTACTGATGGTCGTCAGTTGATTGCAAGATCATGTGATCACCCACCTCTCCACCCAGCTCTCTCTCTCTCTGCGACCAGGAGATGCAACCGCTAAACTCCAGCTCCACCCTGAGATCTGCACCGCCCTGACCTTTACCTCCTTCTCTTCTCCCTCTCTCACACATGTGTCTCTAAGTGAAACCTAAATGATCAAAGCATCTATAGGCGGCGGCCCCGCAGACCCTGTGCTTTCTGTTTAACTGCTGTCTCTCCACCTGGTTGTTTAGCTGTGGGTGAAACAGAGGCCTCAGAGGACCAAAATAGCAGCGTGTTGAGATACAGATAAAGATAAAGAGATGTGTGAACTTACTGCAGCGTGGTTCTTCATGCTATATTTGCTTTCTGAGACCAGTGTTTACACATCTTTTCAGGTAAAACTTAAGATATTTTACTGTAAAACAAAAGATGTCACGAGGAGATCTTACGGATCAGTATCTGGGCTAAAATAAAACAAATGTCAAGTGAGGCTTTCAGCCAACTTGTACAAGAAAATGCACAGAAATGTGGTCCTTACATCAGCATTAAGTCACAAGCAACAGCTGAGCAGTTTTGATCATTTCTGGGTTTCCCCCAGGTCGTTATTTAGCAGAAGTGGTAATCGATTACTTCATTCAATTAATGATGTGAATGTACAATGTGACTGCTCAAACACCGCCGTCTAAACAGAAACCACACTCTTAACGTAAGGCCCAGGTTCAGATAAGTAGTGTAGGCTAGTTAGTATGGCGGCTGTAGCTGTGATTCACTGTGATTATAGATTATGGACAAGCTCAGCGATATGTTGCTCAAAACAAGCTGCTTTCAAAGATTTCTTACCACAAGCTGGATATCTTGAGACAGGTGAGCAATAGAAACGCACCATATGTTTTGTGATATGTCCAATAACATGGACGTCTGGCAGGCAGTCCTGTAGGGAAGGGGGAGGGACCACCAACCGCTGTTTAAACTTGTGAAAATGGCGGCCGAAGAAGCTGCAGCGGTTTGCAATAATCATCATCAATCCCAGTTAGTGCTCAAAGGTGCGTTTGATTTTAAAAATTACTCACCACGCAGGTGCATACAAGGCTCCAGACTAACTTTCTGCATTGGTTGCACTGGTGCAGCCACATTTTTCACAGCACAGTATACTCAACCTTCTGCCATTTCCCATACACACTGATAGTTGCATATTACTGTAAACAGGAACACCTGCAGTTAATTTACTGCACCTGGAGAAAAATGTAACAAGGCGGCAACGCAGACCACAAGAACTATGGTTGGTCGGCTTAGCATCCCATTTCCTCAGAGCTCCCAGGAAGTGCTCCGTGTTTTGAAGTCAGTTTTTCTAGAGGCCAAACAAGCAGCGGTAGATACTTTGAGCATCACAACCCCCACGTTTCACTATCACATCCATTCGATCAAGAACATTTTGAAAGTCTAGAAGAGCCGCGCAATTATTTTACTCCCGTTCAAGTTAGCGGAGGCTAAATAGATTCTTAGATGCATCGCGATGCAGACGTGGAAGATTCGTAATCGATTAACAAATGTCATAAATGTATTATTTAAATGTTAACTGATAACGTAATGGTGGAACTGGCGAAAGTGCAGCACCCGGACCGTCTGTGGCGTGCACATAACAGAGACCAGTGTCATCCGGTATTGGGTACCGCTGCGGAATGAATGACCGCCGTACTAAAATGTCACGATCCCTTATATCGATGCGCAAGTGATGATTTTAACTCACACACTGTGCGAGCATGGCGACACCCAAACACCCAGAACATGACGGTGAAAGTTAGTGGAGAAAAATATTAGCAGTAAGTTTTAGCAAACATCTCCCCTGTATAAATCCAGCGTCCCATCTCTGCTTTTGATTGGCTCCCACCTTCTTCCAAAAACACACAGATGCTGCCGACAAAAAGAAAAGATTTTTGGGTCCACTCTGCAGTCCTGGCATAGTGTTCACAGTGCACTGCATGTTAGTGTAGTAAGGAAAGTATCCGAACTGAGACACTCGGGTTGTTAATGTGCAACACTACAGGTTTAATTGGCTGAGCGCTGCGGTGGAGCTTCTCCTGAACTCCTGCAGTGTGTCTGCAACACAGCTGTCACATCTGATGGAGGTACCAGGTCCAAATTCAGGAGGGAACGTCTGGCTTTACGTCGCTGTCCTCACTAACGTTACTATTTATCATAATCACAGAAACAGACAGCATTTATTTTAGCGTGAGACTTTCTTTCCTTCATATTCAGACTGCCATTTTTGTCATTTAATCATTCAGCCTGACATCGTGTTCTTATTACCATTTTCTGTTTGGGAGATGGGGGCAATATCTTGACCTAACCCATCAGTAGTAAGTGACACATCGACATCATGTTTAGTTGGCGTGGAGGCTGCAGTAGTGACAATGACAACTGAGGAAATATGGCGATGTAAGGGTTGTTATTCCTGCAGCTGCACTGATCTCCCCAACGCCATTTGTGTGTCAATTTTCCTGTTGTTATTTTCTGCCTCTGGCACAGGTAAACCTGGAACACAGCCCGCAAACTTTGCATATGGGCAACGAGTCAAGAGGTCTGGGAGCAGGCTTTCTTAACATAGCTAATCACAATGCAGACACAGGAATCCTGAAGTAAAATTCAATACCTTTGCAATATATTTCAAGACTGCCGCGCCACTTTGAGCTGTAACAGGTTAAGTCAGCCACACACCTTTAAAAGGGGCAGTGTGGAGTTTTTTCAATAAATTTAAATATATTTATAACCTTTTTATTGCCTGTGTGTGAACATGTTGTAACCTCACCTACAAACTGAGGCATTCACCAACTGTCTTAAGTTGCCTGTAAAGGCCTAATGTTTTTATGCCAAGGACTGGTTGGATTTCCTGCAAAGATCCATCGTCTTACACAGGCTGTGATGTTTATGTGCACAACATTACTGCAAATCATGTAAAACACAGTGTGATTTTGTGTTTTAGTTGCTTAAACTAGATACTGTTCGCTTGCCTGCAAACACAGACCAGTTGATAACTACCTGACATAGCTGTTATTTACTGTCAGGCATAAATATGGAAATGGTATAACTCTTGGTTGCAATCTGAAACCTTCCTGCTAGAAGCCACTAAAAACTACACAACACAGCTTTAACTTACATTTACTATAAATTCATTTGGAGACTGTGAAACTAAATCTTTTTTTTGTGGTAACTTTCATCGACCACTTGACCAATACAACAGAATTAAAGAGGCCAAAAGGGAACAAAGCTCAAGAGAATAAACTGAGTGATGGAAAACAGTGCAGTGTAGTACAGACATTTGCATCCTGGCTCTGGCTAAACCTACATCTGTCCACTGCAGAGGCTCCTTCCACAACCTGGAGGAGGAACTAGTACACATGACTATTAGTATTTTGTTATAACATTAAATTAAGAGTATATTGTTAATATAATAGTAAACTGTTAGTTTGATATCAATATATGAATTATAGTTAAAAGTACAGAATATACAGCTTATATTAATTATTAATTATATTAATTCCAGTTACAGCTGTTTCAGTTCGGGGTTGTTTCGTATTCATGAACTTTGTGCAAGAAAAATGCTCTACATGGTAGTTAGGATTACTGACGAGTTAGTAGCCTACTTAAAATTAAAGGTAGAGACTAACTATTTATACAGATCGACGAGTTCAACATTTGGAAAGTTTTCTGTATCACATCAACCTTTTTTTTACGTCCCGCTCCATCCAGGCTGTGATTGATCTGCTCACGAAAAGTAACACTGACGAGCGCATCGGCTTTATGAAAAGTTCAACGCGTTTCAATAAAAGGCAGCGATTGAGCTTAACAGCCAGCAAACCCAAACGCTGCTTATATTTTCCCTGTCGTCTTCTGTCTTACCGCTTCCACTGCTGGCAGTGCATCTCTCTGCAACCGGTCCAATGGGAAAATCCCGCTGTTCCAGAGGGCTGTTTCACAAAAGCAGAATTTAGAAATCCAGGATAAGCGATAAAGCTAGGCTTGACCTAGTGTGGTCAGTGCATCCTGGGTTTAATCAGTTTCAAAAAGGCCAAACCAGGCTCAGAAGGTGCGACTATGTCAAGCCAGGTGGAAGTAATTCAGATAAATGAGCGTCAACTACTTTCTTCAAGAGACCACACGGTTGATCACAGATTCATTGATGTTGAAACCCATTAAAGACGTGCGCAGCGTACTTTATTCGCTGTTTCTCACATGTGTAAAGGTTTACGATTAAAAAAATGCACATAATAAAAAAAGAAAGAAACACAGCCGCAGTATTAAAACAGCGAGAAAAAGCGTGGCAGAGAATAAAGGACCGACTTAATAAGTAGCTTAAAGTATCACTAAACTGAAACTGTCAATTAAAATGTTACCATGAAGTATTTCTTTTCCTCATAGTATTGTGTATAAATATATATATAGTAGGCTTGGCAGAGAAGCTGGAGGTCTGCCAATTTTGTGTGAAAATGGTGTACTTGTTAAGTCAGTATGGATAATAGATAATAAGTCAGTGATGTGGTGCTCATAGAAAATACTGTATGATATTTTTAACTTGACCCTGAGGCTTTAGTCCTACAGTCTGACAGCCAGTCTGCCAATGTAGTTTAAGTATAAGGACATGATGTGTGTTTTACAAACTGTCAGATGTCTGAACTGCACACACTTGAAAAAATTAACAAAATAAAAAAACAGGACTTGGACCTAGATATGGAGATAAAAAGAAGCCAAAGGTGATCCTTGCAAAGCACGCTGTAGCATGACTGTAGCACGATGTATTAATCATTGTTTTCTCTCCCGAGCTCCCAGCAGACCAGTGATCCCAGGGAGAGAAAAAAAAGGTTTAACAACATTGTGTGTCTCCTCCCTGTTGTTTCATAAAGAAACAGGGCAAAATATAGTCTCTTTACTGAAGTGGGCCTGTAATTTGGGAGTTTTATTCAATTATGAAACCTAAAAAACCCTATCTATCTATCCTCTATATTGTGTGTGCACCATAAATTTCTTGAGTGACATAACGTCCGGTTCTCATTTTTAAAGGCACAACATTACAATTATGACTTATAAATATTTTTAGCTTCTCACACATTCAGTCGGTCCACTATAAGCTGCCACACTTTCTTATTACTGTGCCTGAGTTTATTTTATCACTTTTCTTTACATGTGCTTTCATTCCACGTAAATCTACTCGCTGATGCTCGTTGTGTGCAAAGTATGTCGCACGTGTCTTCTCCAATTATGAAACATTAGAACTACAAACTGCTATTTTAATACAGGCTAATGAAAAATATGCAAAACAAATACATCAGAACATGGAATAACTGGAAATAAACCCCACTCTGATCAGCGTGACCGCTGACTGAACAGATAAGGGACCAGGATTAACTAAGCCTGGCTGTTAGCCTGCTCCGGACCAGGCTAGCTGCACAGAATAAATCGCCATGGTAACTTATGCGCTACTGCTTTCATGAAACCGAGTCACGGCTTAATTCAGCCAGGATATCTGGAAAATCCCGGCTTAATCAGCTATCTTGGTTTTGTGAAACAGCCCTCTGATCGCCAGTTCAACTATGTTTTGAACGAGTAGCACTGGGGGTCCGGCGTGGTGGCAGATTACCGTCAGTTGTAGCCTACTCGTAAATCATTTTACCGGTTCGCACGGATCTATTTTTAGGAGCGTGTAAGAGCGCACGGTAGATCCCTGCACCTAACGTTACACAGAATAATCCCACACACTCGCTAAGCACTGCCCATCTAGGATTTTATGCTATGCAGTACAAATTAATACATTCACCCGTACTTTCAGCATACAGTCTTTAAGCAAACAGGTTTTTCACATTTACAAATATATCTACAAAACTGAATACCTTGTTAAATGTCGATTAAGACTTTTTAATGGCCTTAATCTTCACAAAATTGATTTATTACCTTTTAAGACTTTAAGACCCCCCTGACAGAGTTTGGTTGCGCAAATTCCATCTACTTTAATAACAGTATATGCGTTCAGGACACTAAAATTTCCCACAATCATTTTTATATCAATGCGCTACTAATTTCCCCCTCACACAGTCGCTCGGCTCGCTTCCTCTCCTCATTCTTCAAAAGGACATCTTCCGTTCAGAGTAACGCGTAACGAACGATAAATACTCAGGAGATGTCTTCTGGTGATTCTGATGTTTATCTATTTCTATGTGGCGGTACAGACCAGTCTAATCCCTCCTGCCTGGATGTCAGCTTGCCGCTTCGGTTCTCCGGAGGCGGCGGCAGAGCGGCTGGCGGTCACAGCTCAGGCAGCTCTTCAGCACTGCAGCCGTCACTGAAGGACCCCTAGAGCCGCGTGGCAGCGCTGGGCAGGCTGGTCGGGGTGATGGCGGGTCACGCAGCTCTCAGCTCTTCTTGAAGCTCAGCAGAGTTTTCTGCCCGTCTCTCCGGCCTCCCAGGAGGTGCAGACAGATCGGCTCATGTCAGCTTCCTGTTGGTGTCCTCCTCCAGGGCAGATCCTGCTTGCAACCCGACCGTCACGTAACACTACAGAAGCCTGCACTGTGCAGCAGATAATAACCGGGATCTGTGTGTCCACAGCTATTAATACACACTTCACTGGTATTAAAACGTCTTGCACAGGGCGATGAAGTGGACTCACATGACTGCAACTGCTGTTTAAAGTGGAAATATGTTAAAGAGGCTAACGTGCAGTGAAAAGTGATTTCAACTCATCCACAAGTGTTTTGTATGCTTTTGAAAGGAGGTGCACGGAAATAACTGAAAGCGTCAAAATCTGAGACGTCTGCTGGAATGGAATTTGTGTGTGGTGGAAACCCTGATGTGCTTTCACAATGTTTTCCCTGCAATAATAATAGTATCACAACACATGTGATTTTACTATGCACAGGGCTGGACCTGCCACTGTGGCTGCTGGGTTTTAAAGTCCAAAAGCTACTTCCTTCTTTGAACCGGCAGTGTGTAACTGCATGTGAAGAATAATAAAACAAGATCTACAATATTAAAGCAATAGGCTATTTAACTTCATACGGTAAATATTTAAACTTGCAAGGAAAATTCTGACATTCTCTCTCTCACACACAGGACCAGAACTATAACTTGTTTGAGTATCGGAGCGCAGCTACAGGCATGTGTGCACTGTTAAGTTTTGGCTCATTTCGAAGGTTATATAACCAATGTTCCTACGGTGGCAAGTTTAAATACGTTAGCAGGGTTTGGTATCAAGAACTGGTTCCAAGTTGGAACACTCGAGGATTCACACAGTGAGTTTTAGTGAGGAATGTGAACAGAAACAAGTTTAAAGAGGTGATATTCTGCTTTTTGGCTTTTCCCCTCTCCTTTATTGAGTTACATTCTTTTTTTGTGCATGTAACAGGTTTGCAAAGTGAAAAAGCCCAAAGGGAGTTCCCATCTCCCACAGAAAACTCTGAACTGAAAACAGCTGGTTTGTAGTCCAGCCGCTTCCCTTTTCATCCCTGTGACGTCACAGGGATGAAAGCTAAACGCGCCTCATTTAACGCTCGCCAAGCGGCTCCTCAGAAACAGCGAGCTGCAGCACACAGCTCTCCTCTCCCTTCCAAACACTAGCTACCCTCCAGGCAGTCAGTGGACAGAAAGTTGTTCCTGTGATGTAGAGACAGAGCTCAGTTAAAACTTTATGGATACAGATTAATAACTCACCGCTCTGAAACTCTCGCTCCAGTCCGTGTTGCCGAGCCGGTCGGCAACACGTACGGCTGAACCCGAGCCGTTTGTCGGCTTCTCGCCGACCCGCCCTTCTCTGCTTCTGATTGGCTAGTAGTCCTTAACTAGGAACTGAACATGTGCAACTCCCAACAAAGATCATTTAGAGACTAGATGTATCACTCCACAGCTAAAACGAAGCCTTCAACACAGGCTGAAAAGAGGAGCTGCAGCAATGTGCAGTAGGACAAAAATATAACCATGGAAACCTGCTCTGGTACAACCTCTAAATAAGATGAGGAACCTGAAAGTGAGCAGAATACCAGCTCTTTAAGAAACTAAAACAACTTGGTTGAAGTTCAGGAAAGATTGTAGCCATGGTTCTAAACAGTGTTGTACAAGTTCCAAGTTGTACCAAATTTACAAGGATTGGATAAAACCTGTGCGTTTCTGCTTCTTGGTTCGTAACCGTCTGCATGTTTCAGCTCCTGATTGGACTGCAGCAGTGTTTCGCATTAATTAACGAGACTATGGCGACCAGCCACAGTCTAATTTGTTTTAACATTAACAAACCATCAAGCAGCTCATCTGCTGCCGTGATAACAGATCACAGGTAGAATAAAATATGGAAAAAAAGACGAGTACTGTGTCTTTTAGGCGGCTTTATAAAACATACTGCTGATGAAGAAAGTGGAGTAGACAGGCAGGGGGGAGACAGAGAGAGGCGGAGGAAGCCGTTGTGTTTACCTGAAGTGTAGCCTAGACCTCTTGCGTGTCTGTGTGTGTGAACAGGGTTTTAAATCTTTACATTAGTTGACTTTCTTGCCGTTTCATCACCATTTACACAGTTTTTCATAGATCCATCCTCTTTATTTTGCTTTTAAAGTGCAACAAATTAATGCACTTTAAAATGTACATATTTTTCTTATGGTGGAGCCTCACCCCGGACCCCTCAGAGGGTCAATGTCCACCCACCATAGTCCCACAAAATCCTGTGGGAAACACTGCTGCAGTGAGCATTTTACAGTCCATACAAGTGTCCCTTATGTGACGTCTACAAATGATTCACATGTATTACATGCAAGAGGCGTCACTTGATTTTGCTCATAAAGCAACTCCTTATACTCAGTCCCTTTCTAACCTCATTCCTTCTTATCATGGCTGATTTGCTTGTCTGTTTTGAATAATACAGAAGATAAAGAGCTTAAAAAATTATTGCATATTGAAATTGCAATATTGACAAAAAAAAACGCAATTAGATTATTTTCCTAATTCGTTCAGCCCTAGTTTGGGTCACCTGAAAATCACCAAAAATGACGATATAGTTTGCAGCACTAAGAACTGAATGTCTGACAAAAGCAGCTGTTACTGTAGGAGGAGTTAGGGACCGTCTGAAAAGTGCAATATGATCCATTTCAATCATCAAAATCTTTTATGTTTTTCCAACATAGAAATCTCAAGACAACTGCCAACATAGTGAGCACCCTTAAACATTTCACGCCTGAGAGTTTGTAAATCATCCTCTCACAACTTTCACAGCTGTTAGTCATTTTCTGTTATGTTCAGATGTTTTTATTTAAAAAGGAGTGTACAATGAAATACATGGGATTTATAGTTTTACCGTGGTTGGTATCAAGAATCGTGGATTTTTGCTGGCATTAGTAAGTTTCTGGTGTCGTGACATCCCTAACTCACACAGGCAACCCCTCTGTGATTGGTTTGAAAACAGTCACATGAAAAGACCTCAGACGAGCCTTTCTTCCTCGTTTGTGGCTCACCACTTTTGTTTACATCTTTCAGTACTTGGTGCAGGAAAAAGTTGCTTTAAAAAACAAATCTCCTTTCATCGTCTGCAACCAGTGCTGCTGTTATTCCCCCCATTACCAGCTATGTTTCCTCCCACTGACATAAAGAAGAGTACATATCTATGAAACAAAGACTAACGGCTCTATATCTGACTGCATCAGACTTCCAAGTTCAGGTTTATCTCTCAAGGCCACAAGTTCCCTGATGCACAATACTGAAAGAAGGCAGCAACAAATCATTTAGTAAGTACCATCCTGCATAAGCAGATTGAGTCATGTAGTCCAACAGTGCAAGTCAGACGTCTGTCTTGCAGAATCCACCTCCTATTCGATCAGCCGATATCCTGTATGTGTCAGTAGATTTAGCAGAAAGATAAACATGCGTTGTTTAATGCCTGTTACGTCCCTTTGTGTTCATTCACAACTATAATCTTTTATGTTGCTTCAGAAGTGTCCTGTTTATGGAATTAAAACAACAATGGAGCTTAGTTTAGATTAAATGACCATCACACACTTTGATAGAGTAACTTTAAAGGCATTTAAACTAAACTTTCTTCTAGTAGTTTAGCCCTATAACTGATGGTACATGCCTTTCATCAGCAGCTTATGTTATGTGACTTTAACCACGCTTTAAACACAAGCCTATAGGCCATAATTCTAGTACCATGTTTCAATGAGAGAAAGATAATTTGTATTAATTGTGCTGCAAGTTACAAGTTAAGCTGAACCTGGCAACCCAGTTCAGGGGACGTGTAGTTAGCCTGCATTTACATTATCTTACCGATTAGTGTCCGTTTAGGGGGTTTAGAGGACAACAAACAAAAGCAATACTTAAGTGCTAATTATCTGTGGGGGGTACGATAGCTATTTGCATACGTAAAGAAACAGAAAAGTGTCAGTAGTCCCACGAAGATAGCTGACCAAGCTACCGTTAGCTGAGCTCATCGGAGGGCTAGCTAGCTAGCGGCTGGCTCGTCGGCCCTGCATCTCACTGCCCTTTAGCGCACAGCTAACATGCACACAAATAACACCTTACAACGGCTTTATCCTAATATAATTAGCCTCAAAGTCACGCAACAACATTTATTTAAGAGCCCAACATCGAATAATATGAAGATATCTTAGCGCAACTTGTGCAGCTTGTCAGAGGCCCGCCGTGGCCCGCTACGACGCTAACGAGATCCATTATCGGACGCGATGGTGACATTTCAATGTTCCCGGGTGTTCGCTTTGCAGTGAAACAACCATTTTTACAGTAACCGTTACAGCATTTAAGTGTGACATTATACACGCCAAACCAGGTCTGAACCACTGCGTACAAACGTCGTACAGATCGATTATATAACTGGTAACCTGACGTCCTATTTTGTCGTGTGATGGACAATTATCGATGCGGCGCTCTCAGCCTCCCCTGTCAAACGTATACATCCATTATCGGACAAGGGCTAACATTTCCCCCTTAACAGTATACGATGTTTTGCCTCCTTTATATCATTAATTCCCGTTTCCAGCACCACTGCTGTCATGCAACATAAAGGGAGGACCCACACAAAGTTAAATAAGACTGATAAGGAGTTTCTAAAATACAATAGCAGCTTGAAAACACGCTAACGTTAAACATCCGAGTGCTGGTTAAACACAAACACATGACACGAGCATTGTAAGTTAACGTTAACTTTAGCTATTAAAACGTGTGACTAACAGTTACACAAAACAGAGCACGTATTTCTTGATATATTTAAAATGAGTGCGAGTGTAGTGGTTAAAAATGTTCAGGTGTCAAAAAAAGAAACAAACGGGTCAGACGGGGACGTGTCCGATGATGGACGCATGCCCCTTAGCTTCCCCGGTCTCTCCAGACAAAGACAGCAGCTAGCCTGCCGAGCTAACCCCCGGGATAGCTAGCAGCAGGCGATCCCGCGTTTCAAATAAACTGGATCACAAATTACCACCAAGAGAGCCGGCTTCAGCGGGTCCACTTACCCCGTTAGAAATCCCTATCCGACCAGTGTTCATGTACACTCCATAGGTTCCGATAATCCCAGTGAAAACAGTTAAAAACCAGCTCCCCAAACTGGCGGATCGAGCAGGCGGACCAGTCAACGTGCTCCCAGCTCACTGGACCGCAGCCATCACACGGTCACATCCCGGGGAGAAAACTGGAAAACAGCGGGAAACACCGACATCTTGGACTCAGTTCTCGGGCCTGGAAGACAATAAAACCGATCCCGGGTATTCCATGACTGGATGTGATATTCCCAGTTTCCAGACCGACGTTATCCCCCGTTAACAGACGCACAGACAGCCACAGACAGACGAACGGCACCGTGGGGCTAAATGGCTGTTGGGTACAATGCAACAAACCCCGGAGCCTGGATCAGGGGAGACACTGGACCCGGACTCAGTTCAGGGCACGGCAGGGACCCGCGCGGATTACGGACTGGATTCATTACACCTTGTTTCACTGACCAATAACCAGAGGTTGGGAGAAACGACTTACATGTAATTTAATTACAAAATAAATGTTACTGAAACCCTTTACACTCACTGGGGGGGAGATGTGTAATTAAATTACAGGTACTTGTTCATGATTACATCAGGGATAAAGCTCGGCTACATTGGGGTGGCGATGGCGCAGTGGATAAATGCCTACCAACGTGTCCCTGAGCAAGACACTTAACCCCCCAGCTGCTCCAGAGGCGTGCGACCTCTGACATGTATAGCAATTGCAAGTCGCTCTGGATTAAAGCGTCAGCTAAATGAATAAATGTAGATATGTAAAATGTTTGGGCAAGTTGCTTTCAAAATGTAATACATTATAGATAACTAGTTACTGTCATTTGAGAGTAATTAGTTCCATCCATCCATCCTCTAACGTTTATCCGGGGTCGGGTTGCGTGGGCCCCAAACACTCCCTTTCCCGAGCCCCAATTACCAGCTCTTACTGGGGGATCCCGAGGCATTCCCACGCCAGTGTGGAGATATAGGGTATATATCTCCACCCCCCCCAATCAATGTCTATTTGCTGACAAATAAAATAATATTTTATAGATTCTCTTTGTATCTTGGAGATGACCATGCTTAGGGTAACATAATATAAAGTAAAATAAATATCTACAGTTGACAAATTAATTTGTTTTTAATCAATGGTGTGGTGCAAATTACAGATAAAATAATCTACAGCTAGCTGGTTAAAACCAAGGGGATTAGAGACCTATGTTGTAGAAGTAAACCTGCCTGATGTTATTAGCTTTCCTGTAATTTATTTCTCGCTTGGCAGCTAGTTAGCTAGAAATGTGAGCATATGTGAGTTTATAACCTCAGAATTTGACCTCAGACTTTCTGATAGTGAAGCTGCTGGTTGGCTGACGGGGCTGTCCAAAGTCTAAATAACATCTAACTTATATAGATCAACCATGAAGGGGAGCAGCGACCGGGGGGGGGCGTCTTACCCCCAAAATAATAATCTAGCATTTTACTACTTTAACCAAAAACTATTAAAAGCTTTATCTCTGAACAAAGTTATGTTAAGGCTCCCCTTAATGTAAATATACAGATATATAAAAACTGAACACAATAAAAAAAAAATTACAGCTTATTTTAAATGACCAAAAAATTTGATCAACTTAGGTCAGAATGGCTTTTAACAAATAACTTCAAAAATTGATTGTGTGAATAAATATATGTGAAAATAACTTTATTTGAATACGTATTTTCTTTGATTATAGATTTATTATTTTTGTAGATGTATTATTCTGTGGTTGCAGTATTGTGTAATTATGGCATTTAGGGTATAAAGGGGTAGGGGTTTTACTTCTGTAAATGTATGTATCTATGTAAATAGAGGTGTTTAACTATTGGAAATTATGGAGTTTAAGTTTTGTTGTTCAATTGGTTTTTTTTTTTTACCACCATTTTATTTTTGCTTTGTTTTTAAGATGTGCCTGCATAGCTGGGTTCTAGTGATGTGCAGATCGCAGTTATATCTGAGGATCGGTGGGTGTTTGAACAGTCTGATTACATTTACATTTATTCAACACTTTTATCCAAAGCGACTTACAATTGCTATTCATGTCAGAGGTCGCACGCCTCTGGAGCAACAAGGGGTTAAGTGTCTTGGCCAGGGACACAGGGGGAGGGGGGTGGGATAACAGGGGGGAAATAAGAGGAGATGAGCTCCTCTGTAGTTTGCAACCAATGAGACCTGCACTCCCTCCCGGGGCCGTTGTCTCGGCTGTAACTCGTCCTCATCTGACTGGAGTCACTGGATTTATGTTCAGCTGGTGAGTCTAATCAGTGATGGTCCAGAATCTAAACAGTTTTTTTTGCTCA
This sequence comes from Micropterus salmoides, assembly GCF_014851395.1. Taxonomy (NCBI): domain Eukaryota; kingdom Metazoa; phylum Chordata; class Actinopteri; order Centrarchiformes; family Centrarchidae; genus Micropterus; species Micropterus salmoides. The sequence continues at coordinate 2,274,776 of NW_024044570.1, read as the reverse complement.
GTTGAAGACGGAAGGAACGACACGTTCTGCTGGAGTTTGTCTTTCCTCTCTCCAACGAGCTTCCTCTCCTCACACACACTGTTCCTCTATCACATTGACATAATGCATTCCCTAGACCTAAACCTAAGTGTAATCTGGACCCTAAACTCACATCTTAAAGGTTCAGTGTGTAGGTTTTAGTGGCATCTAGTGGTGAGGCTTGTGAATTGCAACCAACAGCTCAGTCACTGCTCCCCCCTCCCTTTGCAAGCGAGCAGGAGAAGCTACGGTGCTGCCTTGCTCTGTTGGCTGTTGTGATAAATAATACGTGTGGTCCTCCATTTGTCCAAATTTCACTTCTTTTGCTTCTAATAAACCAGATGACTACTGCTACTGCTACGTTTTCAGATACTGTAGAAACATGGCGGTGCAACATGGTGATGTCCATGTGAGAGATAGAAATGTCTCCATTTAGTGTAATAAAAACATAACGGTTCATTATGTAAGGTCTTGATACACCACTGAAAACATAGTTAAATGTAAATGCTCCGTACTTGTATAGCGCCTTTCTAGTCTTTTCGACCACTCAAAGCGCTTTTACACTACATCTGCATTCACCATTCATACACTCAGCCTAAGTGCTCAAACGGAAACTAACATTAACACACATTCATACACTGGCGGAACAGCCGCCAGGGGCAATTCGGGGTTCAGTATCTTGCCCAAGGACACTTCGACACGCAACCAGGGGGAGCCAGGGATTGAACCGCCAACCTTCCGATTAACGGCCAAGTTATGGATCTTATATTGCATTTCTGTCAATAGATCCTCAGAAATATTACACACTGGACCTTTTAAATCTCATAAAGAAGTCTGTATTTAGGCGCCCGGTCCCCGCTGGGATATAAAAACAAACACACACACACACAAGTTTAATATAGGGATCCCAGAGTAGTTACCCCGGCAACAAGGAGAGGATAATGTTGGCTTTGACATGACATCACTACCTCTGTCCTTCCTACCTCCTTCACACACACACACACACAGAAAGGTGATTGTGTGTGTGTGTGTGTGTGTGTGTGTGTGTGTGCTTTCCATCTGATTACACTTTTAATCAATATCCTCTGCAGAGGGAGAGAGAGCGGCAATTGCATTTTTATTTGAATCTTCTCTGCTTTTGTTCATTAAGGACGGGCTGCACAGAGCGCCAGAGGAGTGATGACAGAAATAATAGAGGTATGATGGGGGAGTAATGGGGGAGGGATGCTGCAGTCACATCATTCAAACTCTATGGTTTGAACCAATTCTTTGGTCTTAACGCTAAAATGTTCGAGTCACATGGAGACACATGTGCACATGTACACTTTTGTACATTAGAACACTAATCAGTAGCGTCAGTGTCTCACTGGTCGATCAGATTCTGTCCCATTTTTTAGGTCCCTCCAAATGTGACCAAGAGACACAGCTGTCTTTTCTTGCATCACAACACAAAGTTGGTCCAGACGTAATCAGTTGCCTCCCTCCTGAGCAGTGACGTTGGTTTAGGGGGACACAGATATGCAAGACAGGATGACCCAGGTACATAATTAAAATGTCCTCGTTTAAAAAGAGAGTAAAACAAATGCATTCCACTTGTGTTTAAACATTTATTTAGGCTACACAAATAGGCAACTCACTTAACGAGGCTGCCAATGAGTTCAAAGAAATAGGACTTGTTTTATGTGACATAAGCGATACACTGAAAGAGTTACTTAATAAATAGTGTTGTATTTTTATATTGCGTTTACAACACCCTATCACATCCACACATTAAGGTGACAAACATGTGATGACAATATACACTGAACAAAATTATAGATGCAACACTTTGTTTTTGCCCCCATTCATCATGAGCTGAACTCAAAGATCTAAAACTTTCTCTATGTACACAAAAGGCCTATTTCTCTCAAATATTGTTCACAAATCTGTCAAAATCTGTGTTAGTGAGCACTTCTCCTTTGCCGAGATAATCCATCCACCTCACAGGTGTGGCATATCAAGATGCTGATCAGACAGCATGGGGACTGCACATGTGTGCCTTAGGCTGGCCACAATAAAAGGCCTTAGGCTGGCCACAATAAAAGGACATAGGCTGGCCACAATAAAAGGCCTTAGGCTGGCCATAATAAAAGGCCACTCCAAAATGTGCAGTTCCACCACACAGCACAACGCCACAGATGTTGCAGGTTTTGAGGGAGCGTGCAGTTGGCATGCCGACTGCAGGAATGTCCACCAGAGCTGTTGCCCGTGAATTGAATGTTCATTTCTCCACCATAAGCCGTCTCCAAAGGCGTATCAGAGAATTTGGCAATACATCCAACCGGCCTCACAATCGCAGAACATTTGTAAACACACCAGCCCAGGACCTCCACATCCAGCATCTTCACCTCCAAGATGGTCTGAGACCAGCCACTCGGACAGCTGCTGCAACAATCGGTTTGCATAACCAAAGAATTTCTGCACAAACTGTCAGGAACCGTCTCAGGGAAGCTCATCTGCATGCTCGTTGTCCTCATCGGGGTCTCGACCTGACCGCAACTTCGCACAGCCATTGAAGAGGAGTGGACCAACACTCCACAGGCCACAATCAGCAACCTGATCAACTCTATGTGAAGGAGATGTGTTGCACTGCGTGAGGCAAATGGTGGTCGCACCAGATACTGACTGGTTTCCGGACCCCACCAGTACTGTGAAATTGCACATTTTGGAGTGGCCTTTTATTGTGGCCAGCCTGAGGCCTTTTATTGTGGCCAGCCTAAGGCCCACCTGTGCAATCCCCATGCTGTCTGATCAGCATCTTGATATGCCACACCTATGATCTTATATTTACTCAACTGAGGCATCGAAAATGGCATCAATTTAAAAGTAATTTGTCCTCCTGTTCACCTTATTTATGAGAATAAATAGCACTGCATGGAATTTTTAATTAATGTGATTCCTGATTAAACTGTTTTTGAGGCGTTCTTTTGCAGAAACAGATTTCTCCGTTTGTGTTTATTATCTTAAATCATGGTTCTTTTTGTGCAAATTGTCTTAAATTATGTTTTTTATTGCGCACTTTAGGGAAAATCAATCAAACGGGTGTTTCTTTACTCAGAAAGGCTTTCATCTGTTTTGCAAATGAATTCATATAGTATTAAATTATATTAAGTTTTATTGTCCTATAATACTCTTGTTTTACACAATAGTATCCATTTCAAACAATTTCATCCTTCTCATTTCTCCTCTTTATGTGCGTACGCATGGTTCAGAGTTTGCGGGGAGGAATGCACATTCTACCTATGCGTGGGAAGTGGCGTACGCACTTTTCAAGACCAGTTTTGTACGTACACGCCGTTTATAAATGAGGCCCCAGCTCTCTTTCGACTGACACACTGCTGATGTAAACAAAGTGCAAGAAAATGAACTGCTTTCCCCTCAAAACTTTTCATTTTGCCTGAGGAGGTGTTGCTTGGAAAGTGTGTGGGAAGAGAACTGACTGACTGAAGTGAATCACTTGCCACCTGAAATTAGAGAGTGGATCAATCAGGATTATGTTTGCGTGGTAATTTGGAGTGGCAGTTTGTCAGGATGACGTCAAGGACTTAGCTGCAGGAGCTCAATAAACACTGAAAGATCAGATTAGAGATGCACAAACACACACTCGACCAAATGACTCTAATATCAAGAACTCTTTTGCTAGAAACCATCAGACTCCATTGATGGAAAGATGTCGGACACAAAATAAATGAAAAATTAGCGTCTTCATTTCTAGTCACTGAGCATTGAGACAACACAGATCTCCTCTCTCTCTCTCTCTCTCTCCTCCACTCCCCCACAATGTCTGTCATCCTCTCTCTCTCTCGACTGTAGAGCATAACAAGCAAGACTTCAAAATAAATGGAATTCCCCACGGCGTTTCATCACAGCAAGAGAACACACACCCACTCAGCAGCAAAACATAGTCAATTAATCCTACACACACACACACACACACACACACACACACACACACACACACACACAGCTGAAATCAAAGCACATGCAGTGTTGAGCAGCATACTGAACTATTCTTTGAAACCTGCCTCTGGTGTCCAGTTGCATCTGTATTCAGAGGAGACGCTGGAGAATGAAAATGAGTGGATTTTATATTCTAGTCATTTATAACCTGTTCTTTATTCAGAGAGGCTTCCACTCAGACTCACCAACATTACAATTTCTAAATCACAGTTACAGTTAAACAAGTGGAAGAGAAGTCAGTCTGAACATTTGAGGTGGGAAGTCCGCTCCAGCATTGTTTATTAGATGAGCGTCACAGGAACATTTATTTTATAATTACACTGAAAAACAGTTGAGGAGTGGGAGGAGCTTGAGAGTCTGCAGGGTCAAAGGTTCATTTGTCAATGTCATGTTCATGACAAGTTTAAACCGGTGGGAAAAACCTTTCACGTGGTGGCAAGTCCGTTAAACCTGCGTCCTCTCTAGCCGCCAGCAGGAGGCGACTCCAGCGGCTGCAGAAAGAAGTGTGATTGTATAGAAGTCTGTGAGAAAATGTTTCTACTTGTCAGCTGATTTATTCCCTCAGTAAACACTTTCCTGATGAGTTTCTGGTCTCAGTCGCTAGTTTCAAGTCTTCTTCAACACAGCATGATGTTCATTTAGTAAATTATGGTCCCGTTTAGAGGAACAGAGACCAGGAAGCAGGGGAGGCTTTGGGGCGGGGCTACAAGCTGATTGACAAGTCGCTACCATGGCGACCTATCAATCAGGCTAGAGGCAATCAACTATTTACACAAATTCAAGAAATCCCTGTTAATTCAGACAAATCACTGAGACTCAGGCTGCTGCATCCCGGTCAGCAACAGGAAGAATGTTTAATGATAACTAACAATAATAATAATTAACTACAAGTCTAAAGTTAAAAAAAATCACACCTACCTTTGCAGTTTTCACTTATTATGCCACTGTAGGTTTTTTCGGAAACTTGATGCGATGACTGTTGCCCTCATGGACTCGTCACTTTCCCGCCATCTTCATTAGCTGAAAAAGTAATGTGGGCAAAACCGCCGGAGCCTGTGTGGCGCTAACTTTAGCTCCTTGTGGGCGACGTTATATTTAAAAAGGGAAGCCGGGGGGGTTTCCTTCTCTCTTCCATACAATCGGAGGGCTTTGTTTGTGTGGCAGTGCAACATGTGGGTACTTTCCAACTCTGAAATGTGGTTTGGTTGTCCCTTTATTTTCTTGCCTATCTTCAGAGCACATGGTGCACAAAAGTTGGATTTCAGTGAAGATGAGATGGTGTAAGGCAACAAACTGTTTCTGAGAGATGGACACCTAAAGAGGCCATATTCTGCTTTTTGGCATTTTCTCTTATCTTTATTGTGTATCTTTTTTGTCCACCCCAGAGGGCAGAGGGCCGATCGCTGAAAGCAGTGTCGGCCGATACCGATCACCGGGTCTATCTGAAGCCTTTTATTTATCATGTAGCATTATACAGTAAACAGTACAGTCCTAATTAAATAAATATACTAATTAATTAATCAGTCCTAACAATGTATTAAGTGTTAAAATTAACAAATGATAAAGTATCATGAAATGACAACTGTTTATTTTATTGCCAGGAAACATGGGCAACAAATTCCGCTCAATCTGTCTTAGAGACTTAAACCACAGCAGCCTTTGCCTGGTTACTGCGAACATCTTATAGCTTTACAAACAAAGCTTTCCTGTGGAATAAACTACAAAAACAGAACAAACAGAATCATTATAAATTTACTATAACCATTAAAACTGCAACAAAAAAGGCTGTAGCCAAAATATTTAGGAGATAAAGCAAATGTAGCAAAAGGTTTCCGTTTTATAAACGAAAACGAGTGTCTATTAAACTCCGATTATGGGTGGCGTGTGTCAGATGAGTTTCACATGATCGCTACTGCATGTTGCTCCTCTTGTCTGATTGCTGCTCAACTCTCATTGTAAATGATTAACTGGATGGAACAATCCTGTCTGAAAAGCACTTTGGTGCTAGCTAGCTTTGAAAACTGCTGGGGCGTATCGCATCATCTCTTTTGGCTTTTCTTATCTGCCTTTTTACCGACCACCGATAAAACTAGTTAAAGCCATTATCGGCCGATTACAATCGGTGAGCGATCGATTGGAGCACCCTTACCAAAGGGAGTTACCTTACAGAAAACACTGCTCCTGAAGTGCTTGAAAATAGCTGGACTTTTCTTCCCTAACTTTTCTGTGTCGCTATGTAACACGTGGCATTATGCTCGCCTAGCGGCTAGTGCGGTACACCCTCAACCTATAAGTATGCTTTATTAGTTGTGGATTATATTTAAAATAAACAAGGCAATGTAACTTTAAGTGTGGAGTTGTTCGTTATAGCTATCCCAGCTAAAGCTGTAATGATATAACCGGTGTTTAAGCTAGTTACACAAATTAATAACTTACCACGTCTCGCTCCAGTCTTGGTTGTGAAGCTGGTTCTGGTTGTTCTGCCCGAATGTCAGGCTCAGATTTGGACTCGAACATGTACGGCTGAACCGAATCCGCACTTACTGGATAAAGCAGTTTTGTTTTGGATCACACTACCTTGCTTGTCAGGACCCGCCCTACTCTGCTGATTGGCTAGTAGTCCTTACCTAAGTACCGCACATGTGCAACTCCCAACAAAGATTGAACAGACATGAGAGGCTTCAACACACAGGGTGAAAAGAGGAGCTGCAGCAATTTACAGTCTGACAAAAATATGGTGTTTTTGACAAATGAAACCATGTAAACCTGTTCTGGTACAACCCCTAGATAAAACATGAATGAATGAATGAATGAACATAATATGACCTGTTTAACAGAATATTGATGACTAAATATACTCAATAGTACTGCAGCTAAATCAGCATCAAAATACAAGTTCAGTGCTAACCGCATGACGTTCAAGCAGTCAGAACTAAAGGTTGATTTGTTAAGCAGCTTCTTCCTCAGCTGTATAAAAGCCTTCCTCTTTAGTTTATTAAATCCCTACAGCCATCTGAGGGCAGCATGACAGATCTGTGTGAGTCATCTGCCGACTTTAATTTAAAAAGTACCGTGCCAAAGGGCAAAGTCAATATGTGGGATGGTCCACCGTGTTTACCTCGATTAAGCCAGCCGACAAACAGGCTGTTGCCAGAACTTCATGTTGATTATTTTTTCCTGATTTATGAGCGACAGTCCCAAATATTTCCAGTAGAAAAGCGCAGCTGCTGCAAGTGGAAACAAAGAGCCTGTTCATCTCGAAAACACACTTAACAACATAAAGGCGGATGCTTTATGAGACTGGTTGGTGTGGTTCACTTCCTCATTCCCAATACAGAGCGGGACTCAGCTGCTCCCCTGAGCTTTTGTACTAATAGATTAGAGCTTTAGGCTATTCCATGGCGTCCTGTAGACGTTTGGAGGATTAGTAATGCATTGGTAATGCTAAGTATGCATGCTTGCACGTTTGGTGCGAAACCAGCGTAACTGTCATGATTCCAAGCGGACCACAGTCTGTAGAGGGACATCTGCTGGTGCAACACGTCCGCAAATATAAAAGACAGAATAGGTCGATGGTTGATGTCTCCAAAACAACAATGCTCACAACAATGTGAGTGTTTTCAGTTCCCCGTGGACAGCAATAACACAGGCCTTGAGGCCGATGTGCGCAGCTTCAAGGTTAACTTGTCGACATGCATACAATCAATGGTTTAGACACGTCTGTGATGGGTAGGGTAGAAGTAAGGGGTCTTAATTATCTAGCCATCCACCCTACCCACCACCACCAAAGTAGGAATTTTGTGGTTATTTACATCCTACACCGCAAGACTTCATTGTCGCTGCAAACTTTCTGACCCGAGTAGCAGCCCGCATAGTTAATGTTGGCATTCTACTTCCAGCCTGTTCATCACCCGTGCATGAAAACAATTCTTGAGAACAGAGCGAACCGTTATTTAAACATGAAACAGTTGTAAACCTTAAAACTAACCTCCTTCTGAGTCGGTGTTCTGGTGAAGGGAGAGCTCAAACAGGCCGGTAGACAGAAGGTTTGAGAAGTGATTTCATGGTACTCTGGTAAAGTATTTTGGAAATACAGGTGTTCTCCGGGATGGAAAGGAGTTCTTTCCCCATATGACGGAGTTCAAGTACCTGAGGGTCTTGTTTGTGAGATCGGGAGATTGACCGGAGAATCGGACTATTGCATTCGCTCCTGCCCTCGCCTCTGGTCATGAATGCTGGGTCATGACCACAAAGAACGAGATTGCAAGTACAAGCCGCCGAAATGGGTTTTCTCAGGAGGGTGGCTTTATTAGAGACAGGGTGAGAAGCTCAGTCATCCGCGAGACGCCGCTCCTTTGTGTCAAAAGGAACCAGTTGAGGCGGTTTGGGCATCTGGTAAGGATGCCTTCTGGGCTCCTCCCTAGGGAGGCGTTGCAGGCACGTCCAGCTGGTAAGAGGCCTCGGGGAAGACCCAGGACTAGGACGAGAGACTATACCTCCACACTGGCCTGAGAACGACTCGGGGTCCCCCAGTGAGAGCTGGTCAATGGGGCTTGGGGAAGGGAGGTTTGGGGTCTGCTGCTGAACCCGCAACCCGACCCTGGTTAAGCGGCTGAAGATGGATGGATGGAGAAGTTTATTTTGATACACTTTAAACTTAATTTTTATGTGTTTTTGCTCTGATTGTGGGTAATGCAGGCACCAGGCCCGGATTATCCAATTGGCATTCTGGTCACGGGTCCACAGGGGCCCATGCGCTCATGCGTACTTGGGGTCCATGCCAGGAATCAAGTGGACTGTGGGAATATTTGTCGTAGTTCAAACTAAGTGAGAGAAGTGGTTGTAGTAAGCACAAATGAGACAGAGGAAGAGGAGAGGGAGGCTCTTTACTGAGACGTGCCATCTATTCAAACGGAGCCAGGAAGAGAATCCAGGGGAAGAAGTTGTGGAAGTTGACGAGCAAGCTAACCAGAGACCAGAGGAAAAAGTTTAGAGTGTATTCCCTATTCACCACCCACAGGTAATATATTTTTAGCTTTGCCTTTATGCTTTATTCAACTAAGAAAATGTATTTGTTGGTATTTTTTTCTGCGATCGTGCATGAGAAAAGCACAGAGCACGGTTATTATGTTAGCATTGCGTCGGCGCACATCTGTCACTGGGACTGTGAACCTAAACTGGTGTGACGACCATAAGGAGCAGTGGCGGTCTGGCCAACTGGAGATACGGGACAAATCCGGTTTGCAGAAGGTTGAGCGATCACGGGCCAACCCCCCCTTCTCCCCCGGCCTGGTGGTCTATTCCATATGAACGTCTATGCCGCCCTTAGCCCCGCCCCTTCGGTCTCACTCACACACCACAGTGACACTGACAGCTACAAAACGAGCTACAACAGAAAATGAAAAAGCAGAGTTCAACTGAAATGCAAGTAAATGTAAAAAAGTAACCGACTTGTTCTGCAGTAGCACTAGTACCAGGGCCATAGACGCTAAGACTGGGAAGAGGAAGATGCCACAGCCCTGTTCACGGTGAAAGATTAGAGACACAACAAAGCCACAGATAGTGCAGCCTTTTTTTTTACTAGGCCTATTAAAAATTGTATCTATGCAGAGCTCCCCGGCCTTTCTGTGTGGAGTTTGCATGTTCTCCCCGTGTCTGCGTGGCTGTTCTCTCCAGGTGCTCCGGCTTCCTCCCGCCATCTAAAGACATGCAGGCTAGGTTGATTGGTGACCCAGAATTGTCCTTAGGTGTGAGCGTGAGAGTTGTTTGTCTCTGTGTGGCCCTGCGATGGACTGGCGACCTGTCCAGGGTGGACCCCGCCTTTCGCCCGATGTCAGCTAGATAACTTGGCTGGAAGCTGTGTTAGGTTCACCCCACGTTTATTTACATGTCCCGTCTGGTTTGGACTGAAACTGCAGACGCGCAGCTTGCATTTATTTTTAGAATAAGTTAAACGCTGTCATTGACATTAGTGCTCTTTCACTGATAAACATTGCATTAGCTTTGTGGCTAATTCAGCAATGAGCACCTGTTATCAGCAGGGGAGTTACAGAGCGCCCTCTGGTGAAACTATGCAACACAGATCTGTCTCTCCATTACTTTTGTAATAGTCATCAACCAGCTGTTAGAAACGCAGGTACCAATTTAAATATATCAGTAAGTCTGTCCTGTATAAACTGGAGGTGTTTCCAACAAATAATACAAAATGTTGATCGTGCACACGTGTGTTGGGGGGTCGGCGGGTGGGGGCCCTACAAGACATTGTACTCAGGGGTCTCTGACTTCTAAATCCGGACCTGGCAGGCACCAGGTTTCGGCCTGGAAGAAGAATGTGTGGAATAAAAAAGATCTCTGGTTCTGCTGCATTGATTGTGATTTTTTTTTAACTGTCCATCGTGAGTCTGATGATAAATCAGTAAAGGACTCTTAACAAACAAACACCTGGGAACACGGTGGAACTTTAAGTTTGGATCTCCTGGATGTGAGATTGGACTGAAGAGGCTTCACTGAGGCTACAACTAACTGAGTTTTTGGTTTCACACCAGCCACACCTGCCAAGAAACACAGTCCTCTTCAGAGCGAGAGGCTTGGCTCGCAGCTCAGTTTTCTCCCTCAGTTTAACCGGAGCTGACGGCTTAATAAAAGGACAAAGCAGTTTGTCTTTCGTCATTATTTCCGTCTCTGGGCTGCAGTCTTCATGGGGAATCCCTCCATACTCTTTCTCTCAGCAGAGCTGGGAAGTTTAACTCTGGTTACATTTAATCTCTCATCCAGATATTTTAATATAGACGACATAACATGGCTGTTTATTATATTATGATAAATTAAAGATAGGATGAAGTTTAGTTTGAATTTGCATCGTATTTAGGATCAGAAACTCTACACAGAAGCTAAGTAGCAACAACAACAGTACATAAAGTATAAACTATGTAATATGAAAGTGTAAGATTACATTTACTCAAGTACTGTACTCAAATACTTGAAGATTTTCATTTTATGCTACTTAATACTTCTACTCCACTCCAGTAGAGCCCACCTGAGGAGGGTAATCTGTCAAACGAGGCCCAGGATGTGGTGGAGGATGGAGGGGAGATGTGCCATATTACAGCATCCCTCTAACTGTTTGTCTAATCAAGACGGTTTTTTGTTCTGTCTTTGTATGTTTACAGTTCACCTAGATCCACCTCTGCCCTCTCCATATCAGGTTCTCTGGGCGCTACATTACGCTCACCTGTTCCCGTTCTCGCCAGCCTGCTGAACTCTGTCGGCGGAGACAGACGAGGGAGAAGAGAAGCTCAGGTGCCTTTCAAGCAGCCGTGTGCTGAATGTAGCTCGTCATTAGGTGCGTTTGACTTATGGTGATGCATGCTGGTTAGAAATTGTGTCCGACTTTCGCCGGCGCAGCAAAACGTCACCATGTCACATGACATTAAAACCTCACGGGAGCAAGGCGGCTGCAGGCGCCGAGTCCGACGTCTCGCAATGCCTCCCCGCTGACAGGAAGTGACCCGTGCTTTGTAGTAACTTTTACTAGCGGCCAAACCAGTGGCTGTAATACGGTGGATCAATATATTTGACCACGACAACCCAAGCGAAATGACTTGTTTCGCTATCAGAATATGATCCATTTGAAAAGGCCACCAGCAGCACGGATACAATTTTACCCCCATTCACGTTAGCGGAGCGCTAAACCGGAAGTTAGCCTGCTCACCCGGCAAAAGTCAACACAGTGGACGCTGTAGCGCTACCGGCGACTAGCGTTTGGAGGTGTAATTGCAGCGATGCACAAGTATAAATGCACGGCTACGTGCGCTGCCTACGGCGTAGCTACACACGTAAACCCGACGCAGAAGTATAAATCAAGCTTAAGCTCACATGGGTAGAATGTGTCCGACTTGATGGCGCCGTTTTTATAGCCCCCCTCTGCAGTCGTCTGCAGCTCATGTTAGACTATAAAGTCGGCCGCAGTCATCTCAAACGCACCTAATGTCAGTTTCGTGAACAGTTTTCTGGCTGGGAGACATTTACACTGGGGTTTGTGTGTCCAATATTCATTCTCCTTAAAGTTTATTTTTTAAAAACAGGACCAAAGCACCTTACAAAGGAATGAGCAAATGAATGACAGTGTGCCTCACTGTCTACTTTTCTGGAGCTGACTTCAGTCTCTCCAGAAACATCCTCAACATGCTGGTCCAGAGGCAAAAAAGAATTTAAAATATTTAACATTAATATGTTCATTTGTTGCACTCCTTCCTTTTCTTGTTATGTAATACAGAACTTTTAAATACACTGTAAATTGCCTGGGTTGAATTTCAAACTTACTGCTATTTATTGGAATCCGTTATTGTCTGTACTTTGTATGTTGTGTTAATTATTGTTCTGTACTGGGATTTTTAAAGATGTGGTTTTTAATCAGCCTGTGAAGCTGACGACAAATTTCCACCCATGTTGACAATAAAGACAATACAATTTAGAATTTATCAGCACGTTTCTAGAACAGAGACAAAATCTTTTATACCTTCAGCAATCAGACTCAAACTCCCTGTAGGGCCCTTTATGGGATTTTAAATGTACACATACTATTTATTGTATTGCACATTACATTTTTATTATTAATTCAGGTTCTGGGTGCACTGCCTGGTTGCATGTTGTGGATGTTGTGTGTGTCAAACATGCTGCTCTTAACTATCTGCCCCTCCAGGGATTAAGAAAGTTGTTTGAACTTGAACTGCAACAGAAGGGGCGGAGGCCGGTGTGTCAGGATCCATTGCACAGTTCCACTGCCAGGAGGCAGCACTCCCCTTTACCTGTGGGCGGGTCCCTAAGCTCCTGAAAATAGGGTATTTTACTACACGGTCAAACCAGGGACGGACTGCGAGTAAAACCGGCCCACCAGAACGATCCACCGCATACTCCAGCATGGCCAGCCTCTAACACAACCACTTAGCAGCATCACAGCCATTGCCATCACTATGGCAGGAGGCCTGCTACTTTCCAAAAGGTCTGCAGAACACACACACAATCCGTAACCAGCTATGGGGTCACCGACGGCCGGACCTCCGTATTTACAGGTAGACTTTAAAAGCCACTGGTAACAAGCTCAACTTAAATAAAGGCTTTAGGACCATGTGGTCGTAGCTGATTACACCGACTGAAAAACTGTTCATCGACAGAGAATAGTTTTGGCCGATGGGTGAAATAGGGTGAAGCACTTCCCCGTCAAAAGAGACGCTGTGCGCATTTACGCACGAGCCACAGCAGCATAACCTCATATTTAAATCTCCCGACAGGCCGACAGGATCATCCGGATCCAATGTTAAATAAGATCGATCTCACACACAGTCCAGGGTCATACAGAGACAATGTCCGGAGGCCCACGGGCCCTGAGGTTGGCCGGCCCTACCGGGATTTGTCCCAGTACTCCTGTTGGCCAGACCGCCACTGTGTAAATCTGATTGTTTAAATGTATTCAGTCTCAAAGTACACGTTATTTCAAGGACTTCTACATCTGTGTTGTTGTCTGAGTTGGGTTTCATATATGGCCTAACAAAGTGAAGCAGAGAAACAGCTAACCTTGTATTTGTCCTTCAGGTTGTTCCACTTCTTTTTGGCTGTTCTGTTTGCCATTTATTTCCAGGCCAGAAGTGCTAACAAAGTCCCTGTGCAAAACAAAAACAAGGAGTGACACACGTCAATAAAAGATTCATCATCATGGATGGAGACGGCCCAGATCTGGCTCCGACCTTTCCCCAGACATACAGGCAGTGATACAAGCACTCACAATCAAAACGCACTCCCATCCAGATTTGGCTTTATTTTGCCCTCCGCTGAACAGGCTCACGTTAGGAGTTTATTAGAGTTCATGAACTACTTTATATCCTTACATTTCAGGATAGTACTTTCATTTCAGTTTGTCACTAACTTCAGGAATCCTTAACAGTTGGTCACTGATTGGACAGCTCAGTCTGCAGACTTTTACCAGGAAGGTCTTCATTTAGCAGGTAATTTTTAATCAGAGGAACTGCTGCTGTCCACCAATCAGTGTCCAGTATTATCAAAACGTTGAGCGCATTTAGTTAAAATTTTTAATTAAACTAAAAAAAGGTTTAATAATATTCTTATCCAAATATCCAGATGTTTAAAAAATAAGATGATGGAAACGATAAAGATGAATGTTTTAATCATCCTGTCGTCACCGGAGAAACGTCCTTATAGGTCGATGATGCAGCAGCTCATTATGACCTGCCGTCAGAAGAAGTCAGGTGACGTAAAGAACAACAGAGTCTGTGTAAGGAGGAGGGGTGAATGAATCAGTCAAATAAACTCAAGACTTGAGGTTCAAGACCCGTGTGAAAGTAAGTTAAATTTGACATGTTTTAAGTTAATGTACTTACTGTACAAAAACCACCATCGTTTCCTAAACATAACCAACTGTTTTGTTGCCTAAACAAACTAGCATCTTTTTTACAACATTTTCTACGAGTTAAACCTCATGTGACTTTTGACACGGGACTTAGTAAACGTCGGTACGCCTGGACTGATACGGGGAACAGTCATATGTGTCGTTATGGGGAACAGTCATATGTGTCGTTATGGGGAACACTCATGTGTGTCGTTATGGGGAACAGTCATATGTGTCGTTATGGGGAACAGTCATATGTGCCGTTATGGGGAACACTCATTTGTGTCGTTATGGGGAACACTCATTTGTGTCGTTATGGGGAACACTCATATGTGCCGTTATGGGGAACACTCATTTGTGTCGTTATGGGGAACACTCATTTGTGTCGTTATGGGGAACAGTCATATGTGTCGTTATGGGGAACAGTCATATGTGTCGTTATGGGGAACACTCATTTGTGTCGTTATGGGGAACACTCATATGTGTCGTTATGGGGAACAGTCATATGTGTCGTTATGGGGAACAGTCATATGTGCCGTTATGGGGAACACTCATTTGTGTCGTTATGGGGAACACTCATTTGTGTCGTTATGGGGAACACTCATATGTGTCGTTATGGGGAACAGTCATATGTGTCGTTATGGGGAACAGTCATATGTGTCGTTATGGGGAACAGTCATTTGTGTCGTTATGGGGAACAGTCATTTGTGTCGTTATGGGGAACAGTCATTTGTGTCATTATGGGGAACACTCATATGTGTCGTTATGGGGAACAGTCATTTGTGTCGTTATGGGGAACAGTCATTTGTGTCGTTATGGGGAACAGTCATTTGTGTCATTATGGGGAACAGTCATATGTGTCGTTATGGGGAACAGTCATTTGTGTCGTTATGGGGAACACTCATTTGTGTCATTATGGGGAACACTCATATGTGTCGTTATGGGGAACAGTCATATGTGTCGTTATGGGGAACACTCATTTGTGTCGTTATGGGGAACACTCATTTGTGTCATTATGGGGAACACTCATATGTGTCGTTATGGGGAACACTCATATGTGTCATTATGGGGAACAGTCATATGTGTCGTTATGGGGAACACTCATTTGTGTCATTATGGGGAACAGTCATATGTCTCATTATGGGGAACAGTCATATGTGTCGTTATGGGGAACACTCATTTGTGTCGTTATGGGGAACAGTCATATGTGTCGTTATGGGGAACACTCATTTGTGTCATTATGGGGAACAGTCATATGTCTCATTATGGGGAACAGTCATATGTCTCGTTATGGGGAACAGTCATATGTGTCGTTATGGGGAACACTCATATGTGTCGTTATGGGGAACACTCATATGTGTCGTTATGGGGAACACTCATATGTGTCGTTATGGGGAACAGTCATATGTGTCGTTATGGGGAACACTCATTTGTGTCGTTATGGGGAACACTCATATGTGTCGTTATGGGGAACACTCATATGTGTCGTTATGGGGAACACTCATATGTGCTGTTGGGGCTTTCCAACAGACACAAACTGGACGTACGATGTTTTGGAAAATGGTCTTACATGTCGTTTTGGGACACTTTAACAATCGACCTATTTTGCGGGTTCAGGTCTGAGGACGAGCTGAAATGAATCTCAGGTGTGTATCAGTGTGTGTGCATGCCTCGTCAGGTCAGTAATAATTAATAGGAACCTTATCTGGCTGCAATGAGATAAAGAGGGATGCATCTCCATGGCGACAAAGGCCGGAAAACACACAAAACACAGACCTCCTGCTGGGTTAGGCTGAGAGTGTGTGAATGAGTGAGGTTAGTATCAGAGGTGCAGCATGCACAGGTCCTACCAGCCGTTAAAGCCCGTCACCAACCGCTACCTGCAGCAGCGATGGGACCAGAACAACTACGAAAACCACCGCAGGAAGGTAGGAGGATGTAGCACAGCAAACGTTCATTCAGCAACCCTCCATCAGGTAGGACCAGCAGTCCTCCTGATGGAGGGTTGCTGAACGATTGGCTTCCATTAGAGAAGGAGTCTGGGTTTGGAGGGCTGATGGAGGAGCAGAGTGTTGGATTTGTTATGGTGTTAGATTTTTGGTGGTGTGAGCTGGAGTGGATATCGTGATGGTGGGTCGAAATAGATTCGATGTTATATTAAATTGGAGAAGGAGAGCTGATGGAGAATTAAAGGTTTGAAGGATTAAACATATCCACATCATGTACGGGATGATCCCATGTCTAATCCTCGCTGCGCTACATCTGTGTAATTAGAATAATTCACACTAAGCACAGAATAAAAGAACAGAAACCCCTTCTCAGTTGCTTAAAGCTACATCAAAACAAAAAAACTAAACACAATATTTGATAAACTCTTACTTTAGAAGGTTGTTGCGGTGAACTTGTTGCAAACAGGTGTTTGTTTACACATCCGGCTGTTACGGAGCTGTGTTTAGCCTTTTTTTCGTCGCTGGTACCAGCTCAACTTGCCTCAACTCGACCCTCCTCGACTTGGTTTTGGCCCGCCATCCTCTGTTTTTCATTGCAGATAGTGCCCAGAGATTGTACCAGGTAGCAGGAGCTGCTACCGTGAGGTGGAAAAGGCGCTATTGTGTCCAATATTCATTCTCCTTAAAGCTCAGTTTTTGGTCTCCACCAACTCCTGAGAAAAGTGTCTGGGTGCATCCCAATACAAAACTAGCATACCATTTAATATGCCCCGCCTGTCCTCACCAGAAAAAACAGCCGTACAGGTCGATGATGCAGCAGTTTACTACGACCCATATCTATGTTTTTTGTTAGGCTGCAACCTCTAGTGGCAGAAGAAGTCAGGTGACGTAGGATAAAGTCCGACAAAGTCCACATAAGGAGTTTGTGGGGTGGATGGACGAGTCAACTAACTCAGTACTTTCACTCAGGAGACCGAGGTTTGAGTGCCGTTGGAAAGAAAGTCAAAGGTGACATGTTTTAAGTTGACGTTTTGCAGATGACTCGTGTCACGTGACTTACATAATGTACTTATTTTACTCAAACCCATTTTCCTAAACCTAACCAAGTACATTTGTTGCCTAAACCGAACCAAGATACCACCATTTCACATTGTTTACCATGTTTTAAACGTCATGGGAAGGTCAAATACAGTTTGACAAAAAAATACCAGGGGTTCACACTGCGTCCGTCGCATTTTGCAGTCTGGAAGCCAGTATGCTTTTCTGGTTGACCCACAATCCTCTGCGCAGCATGAGTATGATCAAGGCAATGTGATGACAGAGTAGTCCCAATTGTATGAATACTGCACACAACAGTGTGTATTTTTTAAGAGCAGCTTTAGTGCGTATTGAAAGTAAAATAAAAGGATACTATTTGAATACCTCGCAAATTTTCAACATATTTTACATTCAATAGCAGAGGGCAGTGGAACAGAGGATAGCTTATCTGTAGATTTGGCTGCATCCACATCCACACTTACCTGTGTTTACCTGTCCAGGTGAGCTTGGCCCTGCCGGTAGTGGACAACAAGGGCATGAGGACACCAGCTCACGTGCAGCTCAAACTGAAAAAACTACAGGTCAGTGGACACACACACATTTTAGCTGATGTTTTTACATGCGAGAGCACAGTACCATCATCACATTCATCATCTCCTCTAAAATAATACACGATATATACATATGTTTACGGTGACTTCATTAAACTGATCAGTGAGTTAAATCCGCCCTGATGGTTTGGAAGTTGAAGCCTTTCAAAGCTGACCCTGCAGATGTGACAGACAGAGGAGGGTTCAGCCCCGATCTTTGTGGAGTCCAACATGTCCTCTGTTTTAACTCGTGGCCGTCTATGATTCAGCTGCAGGATGAGCGGCTGTCCGTCATCAACAGAGACAACCGCCTCTTGGCCTCCAAACTGGCCGACATCGTTTGCTCTCAAGGCCTGGTGGACCATCAGAACCAGTACCACCTGAGGAGGTAAAAACCTGGTGCCCTGTTAGGGTTTAACATGTCCTGTCACACTATCATAATCCGACTTTATTGATCCCCGAGGGGAAATAGTTACATTTGCTAACTTTGCACATCAAGGTAGTAAAGGAATGGATGTAATAATGGAAGTTGGCAAGTACAAAATATAAAGAAATATCCAAATCTAAAAATACAAAAGGAGTGTGGAGACAGTATTTTAAAATATTAACAGAAGTGTAATAATAAAAAGTAGTAGTGAATAAATAGGAATAGTACTACTAGAGTTGACGTGGAATGGATTACAGATCCATAAAAACATCAGTATTCGGACAGGGTAACCAAAGTATTAAAACAGATAATATTGCACACTATGTGAAGTAGTGCACAACCAGTTTTATGACTGAGTCTGAATGTCCGACACTCCGAGGGAGGAGTTAAATAGTTGTGGTGCTCTGGTGCATTTTGGAGGGATGAGTCTTGCACCGAAAGCACTCCTGTGTTTGACCAGCGCTTTATGGAGCGGGTGGAAGTCCAAGATGACGTGTAGCTTGGACAGAACCACCAACAGAGTCCAGCTCCACCCTCATAACAACACTGGCCTTGCAGATCAGTTTGTTGAGTCTGTTAGTGGCCACTACCCTCAACCTGTGGTTGTAAAGTACTACTACCTCTTTGTAAAAATACTATGTTACAAGTAAAAGTACTGCAATGAAAATGTTACTTAAGTAAAAAGTATAATCAGGAAAATTTGCATTTAGTATAAAACTAAAAGTACTCAAAGTACAAAAAAAAAGTACTCTGTGACTGAAAAAAGTTTTTGCCCCCATTCATCCTGAGCTGAACTCAAAGATCTAAGACTTTCTCTATGTACACAAAAGGACTATTTCTCTCAAATATTATTCACAAATCTGTCAAAATCTGTGTTAGTGAGCACTTCTCCTTTGCCGAGATAATCCATCCACCTCACAGGTGTGGCATATCAAGATGCTGATCAGACAGCATGGGGATTGCACAGGTGGGCCTTAGGCTGGCCACAATAAAAGGCCTAAGGGTGGCCACAATAAAAGGCCACTCCAAAATTTGCGGTTTCACTGTATTGGGTGGTGCGACCACCATTTGCCTCACGCAGTGCAACACATCTCCTTCACATAGAGTTGATCAGGTTGTTGATTGTGGCCTGTGGAGTGTTGGTCCACTCCTCTTCAATGGCTGTGCGAAGTTGCGGTCAGGTCGAGACCCTGATGAGGACGACGAGCATGCAGATGAGCTTCCCTGAGACGGTTCCTGACAGTTTGTGCACAAATTCTTTGGTTATGCAAACCGATTGTTGCAGCAGCTGTCCGGGTGGCTGGTCTCAGACCATCTTGGAGGTGAAGATGCTGGATGTGGAGGTCCTGGGCTGGTGTGGTTACACGTGGTCTGCGGTTGTGAGGCCGGTTGGATGTACTGCCAAATTCTCTGAAACACCTTTGGAGACGGCTTATGGTGGAGAAATGAACATTCAATTCACGGGCAACAGCTCTGGTGGACATTCCTGCAGTCAACATGCCGACTGCACGCTCCCTCAAAACTTGCGACATCTGTGGTGTTGTGCTGTGTGATGGAACTGCACATTTTGGAGTGGCCTTTTATTGTGGCCAGCCTAAGGCCTTTTACTGTGGCCAGCCTAAGGCACACCTGTGCAATCCCCATGCTGTCTGATCAGCATCTTGATATGCCACACCTGTGAGGTGGATGGATTATCTCGGCAAAGGAGAAGTGCTCACAAACACAGATTTTGACAGATTTGTGAATAATATGAGAGAAATAGGCCTTTTGTGTACATAGAGAAAGTCTTAGATCTTTGAGTTCAGCTCATGATGAATGAAGGCAAAAGCAAAAGTGTTGCCTTTCTAATTTTGTTCAGTGTGTGTGTATGTATATATATATATATATGTATATATATTTATCAAAGCTGCATTTTCTTCCATGACACCCCCCCCCGAGGTTTTTAACATTGCAATGATGAAGCCAGTGCGCCTTGTTGGACCTTTAAATAATTGATGTGAGAAGCCCTGCTCTGTTACGGTGCTGAATTATTGATCTGGACGTGTGATGTGTGATGGTGGTGACAGTCTCTGGTATTTCTCTGCCCTCATTCGGGGCTGTAAAATCTTTCATCTTGACAGCAGCTGTGAAGTGTCTCTGAAATCTGTTATTCTGTGACTCAGGCTACCTGAAAGCAGCAATAAATCCACTTTGACAACCAGAAACAGTGACACCTATAAAATGATTGGGAAAAGAAAGTGTTATTGTTAGTATTAGTTATTGTAGTGTTAAGTGTTATTTGTTATTACAAATATACTCTCTTGTGCTGAGTCAGCTGACCTATCAACATTACTATCATCAAACTTAAACCTGCTGCAACTTTTTGGTCGCTTGTTTTCAGGAGAAACAAAAACTCGGCTGAAGATACTAGAAGACGTTTCGCCTCTCATCCAGGAGGCTTCTCCAGTTCTGACTGTGAGTCCAAACTGTTTAACCTCTGTGGGTCGTTATCAAGATGATCGATATCGTTTAGTTCGTTAGTGCTTCTGGCTGTTGGGATGACAGTCGTTGTGGTCGCCTCAGGTCAAGACTCAGCAGTTTCCTTACACCTGAAGGATAAGGGACTCTCTTTTGAGGACAACAATGTACTTATTTAAGACAGGGACAACAGATGGTTTGAAAGAGGAGTCAAGGAGGCCATTTACACCCAATTGGAGAGACCAGAGGTATAATGGTCCTCTTCTCTCGCTCCTTTGTGGAGAGCATATGAACGTTTTGTTCCATTGCGTTGTATTTTTCATGGTCAGTAAGAAAAACAAACTGAAACAAGATAAGTCATTATGTCCCGTAAGATTGCCGGACAGCAGCAAAACTGGTCACTGACCAATAGATATATTTATTAGTCCTTTTAGAAGTTCATAGTGTGTCATGTTAGTATGTGCGTTCATTAGCAGGGCGGCCGTGGTGGAGTCTACGGTGGACCGTTCTGGTGGTGCCGGTCCAGATCAAAGTCCAGGACCATTTTTTACTCCCAGTCCGTCAACGATATCCATCACCTTGCTAACGACCCCACAGAGATGAAACAGCTGGGACTCCCTGCCTGTCAGTCAGAACTGAAGAAGCTCCACCTCGCTTTTCCTTTTTCTCATTATAAAAGAAATGGAGCTTTATGTTCTTTAGTCCTCAGGTTTCTCATCTCTTTATCTTTGGTGTTGACTTTTCCAACAGACGACAAATGGAAGCGGTTTGCCATCAAAGTGTATTTCACATAAATGTATGCTGTGTCCATACGCCTCTGCCCGTCCGTTGATCTTCCGCCTTTCACTCCTCTTCTGCTGTGTTTCCTCCTCAGTCTGAACGCTGACAAGAGGAGGGAGGAGCTTCTGCTGGTCAGCCGTCAGAATCAGGCTATCTACCAGCGAATCACGTCTCGGCAGTCAGAGTACCGCCGCCAGCTGTGGCTGGATGACTGGGAGAGGGCGGAGCGTCGGCGGGACGACATTTCCCGATACTCCCGCGGGCTCGCAGATAAACAGGTGAGTGTTTATATATGTGACGACATTATGATTTCCTTCCAGCTTTGAATCTGTAAGGTGGTAAAATTCATAATATCAGACTGACATCGTGCAACAAGTGTAGAGGTGCATTATGGGTAAAACTTTTACAGAATCTTTAGGAAGATCCACCAAAACACTCTGGAGATAATCCACTGAACAACATTTTTACATTAAGAGTTCAGCTTTGAGAATTGATTAACCTCCTATTCAGTTTTCTTCACACACACCACAGAGTGAGTCAGACAGCAGCGAGAACCACTTAGAGGATTAAAGCGAGATACAAGATGCCGGGTGGACTGAATGAAAGTGGCTCTCACAGACTCATAAAGAGCCTGTGGATCGATCTTCAACAACCACAGCACCGCTTGTCCGGCCGGGCTGTTGTGTGTCAGTAATAATGCACATGGAGCTGGTTGAACCCCGAAGCAGAGGATGTGTTGTCATCAGTGTTGTGTGTTTGCAGAAGTCGCACAAGAAGGTGAAGTTTGCAGCCGTGGAGGACGGCGACCAGTCGACACAGACGGGACCGGCCGACACAGACGGGACTGACACAAACAAGCACAGCAAATTAGACAAACTTTCCTCAGCTAACAGCTTTAATAAAAAATGACCCTGAATACGGCTCATATCTATGCAGATTGGACCATGGAGAGCCAAAGGTTTGAGGGTCAGAGGGTGAACCTGTAGTCTGCCGGCTCCCCGCGACATGTGGTCGGCCATCTCTGAAGTAGAGCATCAGTTAGCACATGTCAGCATTGAAACTGTACACATGTTAAAATGCTGACATGGTTCAATGTTGCACACTAGTGGTTCTCAAACATTTTCTGTCACGCCCCCACCCTCCTTCAGAAGCCAAAATAAGTTCATGCCCCCCCACCAAAGTGTTTTTTAGCAATCAACAACAATACAGGCGATTGAAATAAATAAGATTCATTTTGGCTAAATAGCATTGCTAGCATCAGGACACTTTTGTTTTATGCTAATAACTTCAACTAGGTTTTTTTTTATTCTTAAAAATTATTTATTATTCTTTAAATGATATAATTTTAATTATACCACTTTCTTTTAAGCATTTGTTTTTATTCTATTGTATGTACCTACTTTTTATTTGATATTTTTTTCTTATTCTTGCTTGTATGTAGCTTTATGTGTGTAAAGTAGTGCTGTCCCCGACTAAGGGCCCGTGTCCTCCAAAGCGTTTTTTGCCAGCTGAAAAGGCCACCTGCTGTTCTGAAAACGGCCAGCAGGGAGCGCTAGGGTGCGTTTTGGAGGAGCAGTGTTTTTTTTTCGAGACCCTGTGGTTGCTATGATACATTTCACTGTGTACTTGTGCATGTGTGACAATAAAGCTACCTATGAACCCTATGAACCTAATTTCCGTGGAGACGATGTGCTGCAACTAGGGTAGCCTACTTAATTTTACTGAAAGTAAAAATGACACCACAAAGTATGTACGCCTGCTGGCTCTGGCCTTTGCTCTGCATGAAGAGGAGGCTGAACACATGAGAGCGCAGACTGTCCGTACGTGGGTTCATGAGATTTTGCCGGCGAGTAGGCACATCGTCCAGAGCGGAAAAGACGCTCAGTGTCCTGACCAACTTGGAAAAACGCGGCGCTCCCATTGCAATGAATTGAAAAAAAGATGCTGGCTTTGGTGGACACGGGGGCTAAGGATTTACACTCGAATCAGAATAGTCAAGTCCTGCCTGTAGTCGTCGAATCGTGTGTTTTTGTACACGGAGATTGTGAGCCGAAGCTAAACTGAGGCATATTGTTGACCATTTTTTCTCTCTCTCTCGCCTACCATTCTCCGGTCTTGTGCAGAGTTTTTGCCGTACTGCACAAATGCGTGCACGTCGCGGTTCCCCACGGGTTCATTTCAAGTAGCCGGCTGTTTCAAAACGATAAAATATTCTTTGTGTAGTTCATCAATGGTGATAAATGATCCAAAAAGTCCTGCGAGTTGCGAACAACTCGGCACAACACTGGTGAAGCTGGAGCTCCGTCTCTTCAGCAAGTGTTCCTCTTCTGCCACAGCACACATACACGCTACGCCCGACCCAGGGTTAGGTTACAATTATGGATTTATTTACGCACTTTTATAAAAAAACATTTATAGAAAGTTTTATTCTTTTTACATGTTTATTTACAGCATTAAACATTTAAATGTGTGTTGTAACAGGCTGTATATTAACTTATTGGGAGAAAACTGGCAGTTCTGTGTAAAATCAGACGTTGAGCACCCCCATATCGCCAAAATGGCGTGATCCTTGTTTCACTGCGAAGCTTCAGCTGTGAGATTGACAGTCGAATCAGGCTCCGCCCATCGAAGCATCGAATCTTTGACCATTCGGGGTCAGACCTGATGTAAAGCACAGTGAATTGCTTCCATGTACGAATTGTGCTTTATAAATAATTTCGCTTTGCTTTTCTGTTTCACCACATGAATCATATTCATGCAAATTTAGATCTGCTCATCATCCACGCCCCCCCTCCCACTGAAGTAGCTCCCAGTTTGAGAACCACTGTGGTAAACTAACTTCATGTCTGAACATTAGTATGTGAAGATGCTAACGTCTTAATGCTTTATTGTATTTTACCACCTTTGTCCAGACTGAAACATCTCTTCAGGATGGATTGTGATGTGGTTCATGTTCCCTTCAGGATGAACTGTAATAATTTCTCGTGATCATCATCATCCGGTCACCCTTCTTTCCTGACATACCCACAGTCCCTGCTGTACTTTGTATTTACTGCCAACGAGCAAATAGTTACTAGTCCTGTTTTGAGTTATGTGACTGTAAAAACATATCTCCTATTGGTATTCATAAAGTGATCTTTTAGAACTAAAGGTTTTAAGCATAGAAAAGACATCTTGCAGTGTGTTATCTTTCCAACAGTTGCAGCATGCTGTAGCGCCTTGTGTCCTGCAGCCGTCAGTGTTTGTCTGTAGATTTTAAAATGTTGGAGGTGTTTTTGTGGTGTATGCTTATTTAAATGCAACAAAAAGCTTCTGGTTTACTGACTATGAATAAAACTTCTATCGTATCCTGATATTTGGAGTCACTTCTTATTTCCCTTATTGAATCTGGTGAAGTCGTGTTTGGAGAGGAACATTGGATGTTGTCTAAGACTCAGACCGAACCACCTGCAGCATCTGTGAGAGTGATAAATAGAGTTCTCATATTACTTTTGTGCAGCCCACTTCAGAGAGCACAGATCATTTCAAACCTACTGAATATCTATTTGCATTTAGTAGACCTCAACATATGAGCCTCGTGCTGTCTCCCTCACTAGGTGGCAGTAAATACATGTCTTTGTGGCGTCTTCTGTGTAATTAGAGCAGAGACGAAGGCAGCGAGAAGATTAATGACTGCTCTTAAAAGGAGAGAAAAGAGTTAAATGAGACGAGCTTCATCCCGCAGCTCATTTGGTTCCTATTATCAGAATCTGATTAAACACAGAGGTCGAACATGTGCTGGATGTTCTGCAGAGACACAACAACATGGCTTCACATGCTGTCATGTCTCATTCACAACATATATTCTGTATAATTTAACATATGCATTAATCATTCAGTCAATATATGAGCTGCAAAAATATAATATCATTATTAGTTTAATGGGTTAAAACTAGGAAGAGATTTGCTGATAAAGTGACACATTTTGACTTAATAACATTTTGATATATGATGTATCGGATATAACTATGTAATTAAGAGATTTTTGAAGCAAATAATATGAATTTGAATTGAATATCTTTGGATTTAGGGCTGTCGGGCCAGACGAGTCATTTTTACCTTGGGCTTAAGGAAAGTAATATGATCATTTTAAAGGCCAAGCGTTTAATCAATAAAATGATATTTAGTTGGAGCTCGGTGACCTTCTCATTACCAGTGTGCTCTTTTCCAGCTTTAACCTGCTTCACATTCAGATGAAGCTCAGTTTGAAAGTTTGATACAGCTGGTATCAAGGTTCGGTGTCTTGAAAAGGCTGCGACCATTAACTCACAAACAAAACCTATAAAATGTGACATTAGACAGAATTAAATGGCACATCCGGTCAGCGATGAGCATGGATGGAAGTACTTGCAGACATTTTCACCATTTGTAGAACAAAACTTGTTCCAGGTATCCTGCTCTATTGCTCTACCTGTTTCTTCAACATGCTTTCTGTAACAAACCGACACTGGCGCCTGGATAAAAGACCTGCCCACTCCCAACCTCTTAGAATTTAACTGTACGGCCATCACATGCATTGCAAGTACAATCCCACAGTACATCACACTACTACACTACTTCCATCTGGGAGCAGGTCCAGGTCCCTGAGGTGCAGAAGCAGCCATAGAACAAGGCTGAACAAGGTGTCTCGATGAGGACACCAGGAGCCTTTTTTACAACTGTCCTGTCTGGTGTTTACGGCGAACGTTTGTTGTCAGTGACATGTGAGGAAAATCTTTATGTAATTTTGTGAGTGTGTGTGCATGTACTCATACGTGTGTGTGTGTGTGTGTACAGATAGTAAAAAACAAATTGTCTGGCCCCTTCTTATGGGATTATACAGAGTCTCACCCTGTTGTGTGGTCCCACACTAGACGCAGCACTTTACTGCACTAAAAACACTGTCTTTTATATAATGTTGTTTTGTATATTTCATTTACTGTTCAATCGTGTTGTTATTTTTGTACCTTGAGACGACCTGTCGGGGACTACAGATGGAAAATAGCCTTGGGGCTAATTCTGGCATATTTACATTGCTGAAAAGTTGTTATGTTCATTAATATGCTCTGTCCCTTTTAAATAAATAAATAAAAAACTAATTTCCCTCCAGGGACACTAAAGTCTAAGAGTTTGGAGCCAATCAGGGCCCAGCATAAAACTTCACTTCAAGTGTAACATGGAAACTTGAAGCCTCCAGGTCACAAACACTGAGAATAAGCTTTACAGTGAAGCAGGAGACGTCTTGAGTCCAGAAAGTTTAAACATTTTAACGAGGTGATTCAAGGTTTTTTTGTTGGAAAATTATAGGGTATTTTTGTCAACACATCCTCGTACGTAAATGACAAAATAGGTGGATTGTCATGTGTCCTAAATGACAAAAAGGCAGACAGGACCTTCAGTAATTTATGCGGGTCACATGACTTTTAACATGTTGTAAAAAGCTGGTAATTTGTTTAGGTTTAGGCAGCAAAATGACTTGGTTGGGGCTTAAATAACGTTACATCTACAAAACAGTTTTTAACTTCCTAAATCTCAACGACTTACAAGTGTGTGTCAGAGGTCGCAC
This sequence comes from Micropterus salmoides, assembly GCF_014851395.1. Classification (NCBI taxonomy): domain Eukaryota; kingdom Metazoa; phylum Chordata; class Actinopteri; order Centrarchiformes; family Centrarchidae; genus Micropterus; species Micropterus salmoides. Next base: position 2,247,532 of record NW_024044570.1, on the reverse strand, counting down.
GTCTCTGGAGCAACTAGGGGTTAAGTGTGTCGCTGTGGGAACTGAACCTAAGTCTCTCACACCAAATACACCTGTTTTATCCACTGCGCCATCGTCACCCCCACCTTCACGGCTGGTTTTCTGGTGAGGACGGACTGAAAAAAGTAGTCTAAACGTATTTTAATCACTATTTTGAATCACATCAGTGTTCTCAGAAGTTTTAAGTAACAGCATAATTTCAGCCATTTTTACACAATATAGTGGACATCTCAGCTCGTGAAATATTTAGAAGTTACTACAAGATGAACTAGTAGATGTAAATAAAATCTGCAGCCAGTAATAAACACAGATCTGTTTTTAACCACACCGTGTCCTGTTACAATGTGCTCAACATGCGGATTTACTGTGATTGTGCCTTCGATGAACACTGCGGCAGAAATGAAGCGGGCAGCGCTGCTAGTGTGAGAGATTTAAGTGTAAGTATATACAGTATGTGTGCAGTGGAAAATCCCTTTAACACTGTCCTGACTCCCACTGGAAGTCTCCTCAGGCCAGGACACCAGACCATCTGGGAGCAGTTAACCAGCGTCTGTAGCCGTAAACCAGCCCAGCCCCCCTCCCCAACACCAAACCAAACACTGTTTACAACCGTTATTCTGTTCTTTCCTAAGCTGAACTGGTGACATTTAAAATAGCTCATGCACCAGACACATTTCCTCAGAAACGTAGCCGAGCAGACAACAGTGTTGTCGGTTTATTGGAGAGCAGTCGTCCTTCCCTGTTTTACAACCTTTCACTTTATTAAGATCAGAGGGAGCAGCTTACTGACCTGCTCCACCAGCTTCATTAGTGCTGTTTTTTACATACTGTAGTGCCAAAACACTTCAGGAACAACGTTCACTTCAATGTTATTTATATTGCGCCGACTCTTAGCAGAAGATATGTCATTGCACTTTTAGTATAGAGCAGGTGTACACAGGGTAAATCCTAATTCTTATCATTTCAAGTTTTAACATTTTTTAGCAAATATCTCCTTTCCTCTTGCTCATGTTGACCGTGAATGAAATGTAATCAGTGTTCAATAAAACAGTTGTCATCCACTGTTTCGGAATTGGGATTTTTTGGGTCTCTGTAAATAATATCAAACAGAGTACTATCTTGACCTGCTCTATATAAAAAGTGCAATGAGATGAATTGGAGCTATATAAATAAAACTGAATCATTTGAAATAACAAACCTAGATTTTAACATTTATTTCTTTACGCTGATGACACACAAATATACTTGCCCGTCAGATCCACAGACCCTGGAATGCTGAGTTCACTTTTCACCTGCCTCTGTGAAGTTAAAAAATGGATGTCAAATAATTTCCAGCTGAACTCAGACAAATGAGAAATCCTGGTCATCGGGTCTCAGCAGATGGCAAAACAAATACTGCCATCTGCTGGTTCCCTAGTGAATCACATTAAGCCTGTTGCAAACAATCTTGGTGTTTGGTTTGATAGTAATTTAAGGTTTGAGCAGCACACCACAAAGCTTGTTCAATCATGTTTTTATCAGCTTAAAAATATATCAAAAATTCGATCTATGTTAACTTTTAAGGACAATGAGAAAATTTTACACGCCTTTATTTCATCACGCCTGGATTATCGCAACAGCCTTTGTACTTGTTTAACCCAAAAATCTATTGATCGACTTCAGACTGTCCAGAACTCAGCTGCCAGGCTTTTAACCAGAACAAAGAAATATGACCACATTACTCCTATTTTAGCTTCATTACACTGGCTCCCAGTATGTTTTAGAATTAATTTGATTGATTGATTTTATCGATCACTTCATGGCCTCTCGCCCCGTTATATCTCTGAACTTTTAGTCCCATATGCACCACCATGTACCTTGAGATCCTCGGGCAGAGGTCTTTTGACTGCTCCAGAGTCTCGACTGAAAACTAAAGGGGACAGTTTGCAGTCGGGGCCCCGAGGCTCTGGAACAGCCTGACCGAGGAAATCAGAGCGGCTGAGTCAGTGAACTCTTAAAACATACTTTTATAGGAGAGCCTTTCCCCATTTTATTTGACTTTATTTTATCCTATTTTATTCTATTTTATATATTTCATATTTATTTTAATTATTGTATTTTAGTCTCTTAATTGTTTTCTTGGTTTTACACTTGTTTGTAACTTGTTTTTGAAAAGTGCTGTACAAATAAAGATTATTATTATTATTATTATTATTATTATTATTATGATTTAACTAGCCAGGTAAACCTCCTAAATTCCACAGTGAAAACATGCTTATTGTAGAAAGACTTACAAAATACTTAAAATGAAATAAAAACTCTATATTGCTGTCAAAATAACTAATCCTCAATTTCACTGCTCATGCCTAAACACCGGGGTTGGCTAATAATTACATAAAATATAAAATGATGTAAAATGATGCTAAATGCAAAAGGAAACTAGCATTGCATCACCCTATCCATGCTACACACCTTTGTGAAGCATGGAAACTCAGCTAGAACTTCAAACCAACCATTTTTATCCACACCAAACACACATGAAACACCAAGCATCTAAATGAGCTTATATCACAACATAAATCGCTCTGTACATGGCTGCAGTTATAAGCATCCAGTTGTCTCTAATCACAACATATCCTCATGTCCAACCTCTCAAATCAAAGCTAATAACTCAAATCACCAAAATTACAGACTAATTACAGAGCTGCCAACTCTCACGCATTCAATTGACACTTTTGACACGCCTTCACATACATTAATTTTCTCACGCACTGGAAAAACTGATGTAGCCCAACTGATAGCGTCGACTCGGCACAATTACACTCCACCCAGCTGATGCGACACCGGCGGACGCTGTGACAGGAATCAAGCGAACCCGCTCTCGCGCAGTGAGTGGCGGACAGATTGTGATCGGGTAACGTCGCTGTTACGGGTTTGCCAAATAAAAATGTATAATCTGAAGCACAGCCTGCTCTGTTGGGAATGTGAGCTGCACAGAGCTGCTGAAGTTAACGTGTGAGGATTTGTGGTGAAGTATTTTCAGTTCGTTTCGTTTTGCACAGGTGTATAACAGCACGTGTTCTGACAGGAACCAGGAAAAGAGATCACATTTCTCCTGTTTTAGCTTCTTTGCATTGGCTTCCAGTAAAATCCAGAATAGAATTTAAAATCATTCTTCTTACCTACAAAGCTCTTAATGGTCAGGCACCATCTTATCTTAAAGAGCTCATAGCACCTTACTACCCCACCAGAGCACTGCGCTCCCAGAATGCAGGGTTACTTGTGGTTCCTAGAGTCTCCAAAAGTAGACTAGGAGCCAGAGCGTTCAGCTATCAAGCTCCTCTCCTGTGGAACCAGGTTCCAGTTTGGGTTCAGGAGGCAGACACCATCTCCACATTTAAGAGTAGGCTTAAGACTTTCCTCTTTGATAAAGCTTATAGTTAGGGCTGGCTCAGGTAGTCCTGAACCATCCCTTAGTTATGCTGCTATAGGCCTAGACTGCCGGGGGATTTCCCATGATGCACTGAGCTCCTCTCTCCTCTACTTTCTCTCCCTCTGTATGCAACCTCATCCCATTATTGCATGTTACTAACACAACTTCTCCCCTTTCTGGTAGTCTTGTGCTTTCTCGTCTCTCTCCTCTCTCCTCCTATCACTTCCTGCAGGTTTTCTGGCTCTGGAGCTGTGGAGTCTGGATCTGTGGTTGCGGGTCACCTGCTGCCCCCGTGTTCCTGCTCGACACCCTCTGCTGCAACGACTATTGTTACTAGTCCTATTGTTATTATTGTTATTATAATCATTAACATTACGATGGTTACCATTAACACTATTATAAATATCTGTACCATTTTTCATTTAGTCTATAGCAACATTACCTTCACTGTCTGTACCTCTGTGTGTATATTGTGTAGGCTGCCTCCCTCCCCTCTCTCTCTCCTTACATCCCTCTCTTTTTCTCTCTGTTCCCCTCCCCCCTCTCTCTCTCTCCCCTCTCTCTCTCTCTCTCCCCTTCACCCCCAACCGGTCGAGGCAGATGGCCGCCCACCCTGAGCCATGGTTCTGCTCGAGGTTTCTGCCTCTTAAAAGGAAGTTTTTCCTTGCATCTGTCGCCTAGTGCTGCTCTTGGTGGGAACTGTTGGGCTTCTGTAAATAGCATCACAGAGTTCGGTCTAGACCTGCTCTTTATGAAAAGTACTGTGAGATAACTGTTGTTGTGATTTGGCGCTATATAAATAAAATAAAATTGAATTGAATTGAATTGAATTATACAGTCCTAAACGGGTTCTGTGTCTGTCTGTATGGGATTCATATCAGCAGAGCAAGCAATGAACAGCAGAATACAGGGCGGGGAGATTTTGAAAATTGTTGTGAATTGTGATTAAATGATGACGTTATTCTCTGAAAAATCTTTCTGGAGATGTCAGATTACACAGATATGTTGGATAGATGCAAAAAGTTTTGAACATTCAGTCCAGGAGTTTCAAACTGAATTAAAATGAATTCATTTATCTTTGAGGTGAAAAGGAGCTGCATTTAAAGAGGAACTTCCCCAAACAAAGACACAACGAGGAGGGACGACTAAATCATGAAAGAAAAAGGAATACAGAATGCTTGAAAGCCACACCTACTGAATTATATTCTGGTATATGCAGAAAAGGCAGGAAGTGGTGCAGAAAATTTCATCAGAATGCATGAAATTAAGTGTTGAATGCTAAAAATTTGCTGCTGCTTTGACCCGTAGTAGCTACATAGACATCCAGGGTATCAAATGAAAGGTCTTCTCGTGGTTGGATGGACAGAAGAGTGTTTTTAAAGATAACTCCCAATAAACATCAACATTTAAACAGTAAAAATTGCCAAAATATGCACATTTGCCTGGAACATTTTTAGAAATTGAATGATAACTGTTGTATTTTATTTTATTTTCATCAATTTTACAGTTACAGTTGCATTCCAGGTGCATTAAAAGATATTTATATTGATGGTTTATTACATAAAAATAAACCAATTTACCAGACCAGGATGAAAGGATGAAATGATCATGTTTCTTTACTGCATCTCCATTTAGTTTGTAATGGTAAAATATACATATGTAAATATGTTATGGAGTCAAATTCTTTAGCTTCTTACATTTCAAAGGAGACCAGAATTATGTATCTAGCCCAAATGGTTGAGGAGTTAGTCCTGATTCATTTTGGGTTTGTTATTTTAGGCATTTTTCCTGGAAAAAGGTGGCCGTCACCAACAGATTAAAACTACCCATTTATTTAGAAGTTTTATTTCTGTTTCCTGTTACTATTCCATGTGGTATAAATAATTGGGACCCAACAGGAAACGTGTATTTAACCTAAAAAATGTGACCTTTGAACCGAACCTCGGTCTCCTGAGTGAAAGTCCTGACTTTACTTGACTCATCCGTCCATGTTGGTCAGTTGGTCAGTCTGTCGATCCACCACTTTGGTCCAGACTGAAAAGTCTATGGATACATTGTCGTGAAAATGAGTTAAGGTTGTCACTGTTAAATGTAGACAAAATAAAATTTCGTGGATGGACTGGGGTTTTGATCAGCCTGCAAATCACCACCCAAACAAGCAGCGGAGGCTTCGGCAGACCACGCTGGATTCAGCGTGCGGGGGAAGTAAGACAGTAAACACCAGGCGCTCTGTTGCAGCCTATTTAACTTCAGTTAAAATTACAGGCTACATAACTTCACCTGAGAGGCCTTCATCTGGTTTTGCGGGGACGCTCTGCCGTGTGAATTCCCTCCTGCTGATGTCCTGTTTAGTTAAACATCTAGAAACTCCCAAACAGTGAGGATCAGTCTCTCTGCCAATGATCTGTGCTGTGCATCGCGTACAAAAAGTTCAAGACAATTCAACCTCGGCAGCAGCGGGCATGTGCGTGAGGCGAGCACAAACGTGACAGTTTCACAGGAACGCGCCCGCTTGTTGCTCCGCCTTGTGCTCGACCACTTCACCTCACTCTAACAGGGACACTTGCTAAACACAGACTGTTTCTGCTGCTCCCTGATAAAAGAAAAATGTTTCTGCTGCTCCCTGTTCAGAAAAAACCCCAAGAACACGGGACTCTGATGGCAACTTGTTTTAACGAGCTAGATAAAAGGTAACACCCTGGCAGCGGCAAACAGCTTTGGTTTAATATTTGATTTGATCACATTAATGTTTAAGTTGAGATTTACAATAAATATTTTATTGCTGCTGTGTAAAGGGAACACTGCTGGAAAAAAGCACCTCATCTGTTTAAAGTGTTTAAAAACCACATGTTATTGCACTTTTGTGTATACAGCAGTACATTTAAATTAAAAGTGGCAATACATTACTTTAGAATTAATTATTCAATTTTGCACATAACAATTTTAATCGCTGCTCAGCACTAGCCAAATTGCGACTAGTTGTATTTTGAAACTCCAACGAAGCACTGCATATTTATTAGTGCTAACTTCACCGTGGAGTCCTACGCTTGCAAATATTAAAATAAGGGTCATGAAGTTCACTGACTCATGTTGTAAATTTACTGTTTATTAACAGTTGAAGACAGCATGCTATAGCTGCTAAAACATACAACGAACTCCTAACGTTACCCAGAGGCCCCTTGCTTCACTCTCAACACAAATACTTGTCACACACTGCAGCGGCCTCTATTGCTCAGAGTAGATAGAGCCACGTCTAAATCACATCACTGCTACCCAGGGCGTTAAAAAGCGGCGAGTCGGGAGTGAAAATGTGTTGCATGAACGTTAGAAAGCTGTTGAAAGAGACGTGCAGAGCTGCGGAGGGGTTTCTTTGTACAGATTTTAAAGGCTTCTGAGACAAATGAGTGATTTTGAGCTACACATGAAATGATTTAACTTCACTGATGTTATTGTTCTCTGTATTTGTGTCCTCTGTGTGATTTTTCCAATATTTAATCGAGCTTGTTGAGCGTCAGGAAATTAAACAGCTCTGTTCAGACGTTCATTACAGCAGTATTTTTAGTCTGCAGTCTGGTTATTTGTTTCGTGGTTGAAATGATCTCACAGCAGTTTATTCTCTTGGCTCTGACTCTTTTGTTTCTCTGCATTTGTCACCGTGTTGCTGTGAATCAGTTCGTCTCTGAGTGTCTGACTTTCTTCACGTTCGTTATGTTCTTCTGAGTAACGAGTCTTACACAGTATGTGCAGGAATTTATATTTTCCCCTTCCGTCATAAATGTTTACAGTTTAATGTTTCAGTTAAATGATTTTTAATGATTAAAAAGAAAAAACTCCTCTCAGACTAACTTGGTCACGATTGGCTCCAATCACTGAATTAAAACATCAGTATTCACAATCACTTTAAAGAATTAAACGTTTAAAGGCATAATTCGACATTTGGCGCTCATCTGCTGTAGCACACACAGATATTTTAAAAAAACGCTGTTAAGAGCACGCCAAACCAACAGGCGGAGAGATACCCCTAACCCTAAAACCATGTTGGCCAATCAGAAGCCTGACAATGGCGAATCGAGGAAGGGGGAATCAAATGTGTGGACTGACCACAAAGTGGAGTTTTCCCTCAATATCACGCTCGAACTTAAAGATTATGGCAAATTTACACCTGCAGGAGTTTTCAACAGACCCAGGTTCAGGTTCATTTTCAGTGACGAAACACCAACAGCACAGAAAAGGCTGTGTTTCCAAAAAGTCCCGTGTTGACAGGGCGGTATCGAGCGGTATCGATCTTCTTATCCAAGTCTGGGCAAGACAGTGAACAAGAATATTTCCCAAGAACTTGTAGGAAGGTTTTCAGAAGCATTTTGATTTATATTTGTTGAAATTTTCAATCAATAAATCAAATGCTCTGACACAAAGAATGAAAAAGTTCAGGGCTGATATTTATCAAGCTTCTCAAAGAGCCATTTTAATCTTAAGTGCTGAGAATTCATGAAATTTACTTCTACTTTTAAACTCAAGAATAAAAGCAAGTTATCAAACGCAATGAATCACTCTCATAGTTATTTCAGAAGCTCCAGATGTCTTTCAAGTGGTCAGGAGCTGCCAGCAGGGCCCGTGATGGCGCTGTGGAGACGGAGACATGCGGAGAGGAGAGGAAGAATTCTGACGACGCGCAGTTAATAAGACGGGGTCGGACAGCGCAGGCATAAACTTTGTCAGCGAGTTGGTGAGAGACGCCATCTCGCCACTGACTTTACACAGTGATGTGTTTTCAGTTAAGCTGAAGGTGGAGATGACGCTTTGTTCCTTTGCCACAGGACAAACGCAGCAATGCTGATGATTTAGGGCCGTCACAACCATCAATGAGCCGAATAGTCGTGGAAACATTTATAGCACTTCAGCTCCACACACTGTCAGGCGTTTCATCGACTTCCCAACAACACCCCTGTAATCTGACAGAAACACACTTCACGCAAAAAGCCGGCTTCACAGGAGCAGTAGGTTTTTTAGCATTTGATGGCGCTCACATACAGATAAACTTATATCTTTCATTAATGCGCAGGCCGATATCATAATGTATTCTCTTGAAAATTCTTCATTGTTGAATGTGTGTTGAACATAAACTCCTCTGAGTGATTTGACCGTTTAGTGTGAATTCATCTGAGAATATTCTTAAATAAGGAAATCTCTTCAGTGATTGGTCCTTGGCTACATCGTCATCCAAAATCCTGTTTGCGGCGCAGCAGAGTGTCGTGAATCAGACACTTAAGATTTAGTCCTACACTTCACCCAAATTAAGACCGAGATGATTGATAACTTTTCAGCGCAGCTTTGAGCCAACAATTATTTTCCTCTTAAGTCACATCTGAGCAGAGTTCCTGCGAGTCATTCTGAGAAGCTTGATAAATACGGGCTCTGGTATCAATTGATTGGGTCTGAATGAAATGATCGACGCCGCCCACCTGCGCGCTCGCTGCCCCGGCACTCACTGTGCATAAACGTGAGTTTTGGGGGAGTTTCTTTGGAGGGAAGCCTGAAGCCTGAAGGGAGGGAGTTTTTCAGTTGGATACCCACCTGCCTCCCCCAGCATTTATCTGCTTAACATCACAATTACCAGTATAGTAATCCTGAATCTGTGAAGCTTTGAAATTACAGAACTAAATGAATGGGAGAAGAAGAATGACATCACCGGGACTCCAGATGAGGTCCAAGACTGAAACGTCAGTCACACAAAAGGTCTTTGCATCAGATTTTACAACAGACATGATATTTGTCTATTTTGTTGCTCCACGCGAGAAGTGGGCTGGTGAGGACAGGTGCCCCCCCCGCTCCCCCCGCCTGCCCGTGTTCATGTATTCAGGACATGTTGGACAGTAACGTGGTGTGGTGCTCACTGACCGACCCTCAGGCTGATTCAAAGCTTGTTTTACCGTCTGCTTCACTTTAACTCCGCTGCTTTGACTCCGAGTTTCCACTTGTTGTATCCAGCAGCCTGCCGCCGTCCAGCTCGCAGCGCTGCACTATCTTTTTACTGACGGGGAGGGAGCACATTAGGGTGTGTGTTACTCAAAAGTGTGGGAAGAAAAAAGTGTTGTAGTTGGGGACAAGAGGCTGCTCAAGGTTAACTATTTGGTTACTGGTTAGAGTTACGCAGGTTTCAGTCAATTCTATGCAAAGTCACAAAAAAAGTTCAGTGTGTGCTTGAGCGCAGTTTCCCTCTGTAGGCTACTTCTTCTTCATGTTTGCACTGCTGTGAGCAGCACAAGATTTGCATGATGGCCGACTGGTGAATTCAACTAAATAATCTACAGAACAAAGCAGCAATACATAACAAAAGGTCTCTCGTTGCACGTCTCATATGGACCCCTTTGTGATGTTAGACCCAACCGTTCCCACCACGAGGAGGCACTTGCTGACAGTGGAAAGGAAAAACCTTTTTGTTATTAAGCTAATGGGATGAGGCTGCACACAGAGGGAGAGAAAGAGGAGGAGAGAGGAGCTCAGTGCATCATGGGAAGTCTCCTGAAGGATCTACCTGAAGGATGGTTCAGGACTCACCTGAGCCAGCCCTAACTATAAGCTGAGCCAGGAGGAGTCTCAAGCTCAACATCGAAGCTACAGAAGAAGAAGAACAGAGCTACAAACTCGTCCCAGCTCCACGGCGAGCTCCAGGCTCAGCGTGTTCCACGCCGTGGAGCTCGAACCGACGGGCGGCAGAGAGGCGGGGATAACTTCTGAGGGGGGGCAGAGGTGTACTGTAGAAGTTCCTCTTCCTCCTCCTCTTCTTCCTCCTCTTCCCCTTCCTCCTCTTCCTCCTCCTCTTCCTCTTTTTCCTCCTCCTCCTCCTCCTCCTCTTCTTCTTCTTCTTCTTCTTCCTCCTCTTCTTCTTCTTCTTCCTCTTCCTCCTCTTCCTCCTCTTCCTCTTCCCCCTCCTCCTCCTCCTCCTCCTTTTCTTCCTCTTCTCCCTCCTCTTCCTCCTCCTCCTCTTCCTTTTCTTCTTCCTCCTCCTCCTTCTCCTCTTCCTCTTCTTCTTCCTCCTCCTTCCTTGTTTTCTTCCACCTTCTTCCTTTTCTTCCTCCTCCTCTTCTTCCTGTTCTTCCTCCTCTTCCTCCTCCTCCTCTTCCTCTTCTTCTTCCTCCTCCTTCCTCCTTTTCTTCCACTTCTTCCTCCTCCTCTTCCTCCTCTTCTTCCTTCTCCTCCTCCTCTTCCTCTTCCTCCTCCTTCTCCTCTTCCTCCTCTTCTTCCTCCTCCTCCTCCTTCTCCTCCTCCTCTTCTTCTTCTTCCTCCTTCTTTTCTTCCTCTTTTTCCTCCTCCTCCTCTTCCTTCTTCTTCCTCTTCTTCCTCCTCCTCCTCCTTCTCCTCCTCCTCTTCTTCTTCTTCCTCCTTCTTTTCTTCCTCTTTTTCCTCCTCCTCCTCTTCCTTCTTCTTCCTCTTCTTCCTCCTTCTTTTCTTCCTCTTCCTCCTCCTTCCTCCTTTTCTTCCTCCTCCTTCCTCCTTTTCTTCCTCTTCTTCCTCCTCCTCTTCCTCTTCCTCCTCCTTCTCCTCTTCCTCTTCTTCTTCCTCCTCCTCCTCCTTGTTTTCTTCCACCTTTTTCCTTTTCTTCCTCCTCCTCTTCTTCCTGTTCTTCCTCCTCTTCCTCCTCCTCCTCTTCCTCTTCTTCTTCCTCCTCCTTCCTCCTTTTCTTCCACTTCTTCCTCCTCCTCTTCCTCCTCTTCTTCCTTCTCCTCCTCCTCTTCCTCTTCCTCCTCCTTCTCCTCTTCCTCCTCTTCTTCCTCCTCCTCCTCCTTCTCCTCCTCCTCTTCTTCTTCTTCCTCCTTCTTTTCTTCCTCTTTTTCCTCCTCCTCCTCTTCCTTCTTCTTCCTCTTCTTCCTCCTCCTCCTCCTTCTCCTCCTCCTCTTCTTCTTCTTCCTCCTTCTTTTCTTCCTCTTTTTCCTCCTCCTCCTCTTCCTTCTTCTTCCTCTTCTTCCTCCTTCTTTTCTTCCTCTTCCTCCTCCTTCCTCCTTTTCTTCCTCCTCCTTCCTCCTTTTCTTCCACTTCTTCCTCCTCCTCTTCCTCTTCCTCCTCCTTCTCCTCTTCCTCTTCTTCTTCCTCCTCCTTCCTTGTTTTCTTCCACCTTTTTCCTTTTCTTCCTCCTCCTCTTCTTCCTGTTCTTCCTCCTCTTCCTCCTCCTCCTCTTCCTCTTCTTCTTCCTCCTCCTTCCTCCTTTTCTTCCACTTCTTCCTCCTCCTCTTCCTCCTCTTCTTCCTTCTCCTCCTCCTCTTCCTCTTCCTCCTCCTTCTCCTCTTCCTCCTCTTCTTCCTCCTCCTCCTCCTTCTCCTCCTCCTCTTCTTCTTCTTCCTCCTTCTTTTCTTCCTCTTTTTCCTCCTCCTCCTCTTCCTTCTTCTTCCTCTTCTTCCTCCTCCTCCTCTTCCTTCTTCTTCCTCTTCTTCCTCCTTCTTTTCTTCCTCTTCCTCCTCCTTCCTCCTTTTCTTCCTCCTCCTTCCTCCTATTCTTCCTCCTCCTTCCTCATTTTCTTCCTGTCATGGGGCTACCCCATGCCTTCATTGAAGCCAGCAGTGTTGGTCTTGGCATGCTAAGCTAACCTTAGCTGAGCATTAGCATAGGACGGTTACCCTTAGCATATGGGCTAGCATCAATGGACACATGGCCTGTCATTTCATGTCAGTTCATTTAAGTACTGGTCAGAAGAGTTGAAATCATGGTTGGATAAATACAACACATTCACAGTTCATTTCAAGTAATTTATTTTAGCTTATGGGATTTACCCAAGGTCATTCAAATGTTTGTATGTCTTATTCACTTGTTCTCATCCTCAAGCAGGGATCTGGGCCAAAGGGGCAAACAGGAAGTGATGGAGTGTGGAGTCATTTATAGGGAGAAGACCTGGAATGGTCCAAGTGTGAGCCAGTACAGAGGGGTGTACGGGAGTATCTTAAAGTTGCTCTTTTGAGAAGCTTTTGTTTAGCCGGTAACATTTAATTTCTGGTTTTCTAGTTGATTTGTTGTGTGGTGATGTAGCCAGAGATGTGTTTGATTGTTGAGATAACATAATGGTGTTTAATTGATTGTCAATTAACTTTGGTTTGTCTTGTAGGAGGGGATTTGGGTATAAAGGAAGGAGGCAGAGGCCCCCTGGGGAGAACAGCTTTGGCCTGGAAGGGCACATGTGCTGGAGCCCAATAGTCAGGGCTGATATAGGTTTTGTTTTGTGTAAACTCAGTTTTTAATGATAATTTGAAGTAAGTAAGTAGTATATACTTAGTTTCCTTGTTGTTTGTTTTTGTAAATTTTTGATATATTTTTACAATACCTCACTTGCACAACTGCACTTTCCACGCATCTGGTATAAATAAATTGAAGCACCAGGTGAAGAACTCCATGTCCATGTCTCCTCCTTCCACCATGGGGCTAAACCTTACACTTCCTCTTCCACTTCTTCCTCCTCCTCTTCCCTCTCCTCTTCTTCTTCCTCTTCCTCCTCCTCCTTTTCTTCCTCTTTTTCCTCCTCCTCCTCTTCCTCCTCCTCCTTATTTTCTTCCTCTTCCTCCTCCTCTTCCTTCTCCTCCTTCCTCCTCCTCCTTCTTCCTCCTTCTTTTCTTCCTCTTCCTCCTCCTCCTCCCCTTATACCTGCATCACCACAGGTTTACAGTGATTTGTAAAAAAGGTCCCAAAGTGAACTAGATATTATAAAATGGATTCACAGCCACTGAAATGTGTTATTAACTGTCAACACATCACTTTAAGCTGACATGCTACCCAGGATGCTCCTCAGTGACCTCCTCTCCAGGGTTATTGGACACATGTCAGACACAAATGGAGCTATTTCCTGTCTGGGCAACATTAAAGCTCCTGTTTTAAAAGGTGAAGTTGAAGTTAAAGGCTCTGGAAAAACTACAGAACTGTTTGTGTGTGTGGAGCAGACGGATCAGGCAGGAGGAGGTGTGTTTACTGGGCTCCTCCTCCTCCTCCTATTCCTCCTCTTCTTCTCTCTCCTTCATCAGAGCAGCAGAGTTAAGTGCCAACCCTCCAACACACTCCGTCTAGCTGTCTCCATTTCTTTTTCAAACACTCTCATGGATTATTACCACCTTCTGCTGCTGCTGTGGACCTGCAGCCTCCTGCCAGGTGAGCGAGCGAGCATCACACAGCACAGATCAGAGAGAGAGAGAGAGAGAGAGATGAAAGCATGTTTATATCAGACAGGTGCTGCTGTTCGGTTGTTTCAAGCCTCTAAAATAGACCTCCCTATTACAAACCACCTGTTTGATGGTGACGTACTGATCAGGGGTGCAGTGCAGGTTCACCTCTGAGTTCAAAAGGTGCACAGAGGGACATGAACGGTTCTTTTTACACTTGAAGGAGCACCTGCGCTGAGGAAAGACAAAATCTAGATTAAAAAAATGATCACTTTTGGGGTCCTGTCATTGATCTAGTTTATGGATCTTATTTTGATGCTGCAGGTTCCTTCAGAGTCACAGCCAGCAGAGTCTACAGCTTCACGAACAAGCATTGAAAACACTCTTATCTGATGTCCAGCGTGTTGTTTTCTGACATCTGAGTGTGGAGCAGTGTTTTCATCTGCACATGCGTTTTTGTTTCTGTGCACAGATCTTTGAAGCCGAGCCCGTGGGTTTGTTCAAAGCATGTAAGGCATTTACGAGCCTCTGTGAGACTTTATAAAGATTAAAAAGTCTCCCTGAAAGCCTTTACAGTAAAGACTTTACAACTCTGATCTGACGAGCCTTCGTCAACAGTGCAAGTGGAGTACCTGCCACTTAGGGTGACCAGATGAGAATGGATGAAATTCAGGACGCTAAAATTTATTAAAGAATGAGTGTTACTTTGTGGCTGTAACAACAACAACTGCTCATAATTTGGGACTGTCCCGAGAAAGTCTGGGAAGTCTGGTCACCCTGCTGCCACTGGTGGTGCAGTAATAAGCTCAGGTGCAGGTGGGGAAGTGGAGTGATCTAAAGCCCTGCTAGCGTTCCCTAAAGGCTGCCACCTTCATTACACCCAACAGTAAGTGTTGGACAGAAGGAGCATCATATTGATGACAGTTCATCCTTAATGTGACAAAACACTCTCAACTCAAAAGCCTGTTAAGTGCTTGTTCTGGAGCTTTCATCATCAGCTTCACCAGCGACGACCACGCCGCAACAATGTGTTATTTAAAGGTTTAATGAATATTCTGAGTGTGAGGACAGATGAAAAGGGGAAGGGGGGTGGAAGAAGGGTGCTGTCTGATAGGCCGGTCTGGGAGGATTTGTGAAGACTCAGAATGGGGGTTCTGTCTTGGAAGTGGTTTCCCCCGAGCAAGTTACTAGCCCCCCAGACGGTACGTAAATGAGACATGAGAGAGGTGTGCAACGGGTTGAATAGGAAGGGAAGAGGGGACGGGGGGGAAGGTGTGTGGATGAAGGGGAGGGTAGATCGAGCAATCTGAGACATACGGAGGCTGGCTGAGGAGCACAGGTTGAAGCGTGGCCCCGCTCCCGAACCTGTGAACAAATTTATTTCACTTAGTTAAACAACAACATAATGATGATTCAGTTCAGGTTGAAAATGTGTTGATAAAGATGTGTTCGTACTCGTCCCATCTTTGGACAGGTTTGTGCAGCGGTGTTCATGAGAGAGAGAGAGAGAGAGCAAGAGCGAGCGAGGAGATACTGCACGAATATATGCTCCTCAATCATATATGATTTTATATACGCCTAGTAAAAAAAATATGAAATCACTATGTGGCGGTCAGCGTTGATAATTATCCAGATTATAGGCTAATTAACAAATCACCTCTCCCAACTTTTAAACTACTATCATATTCATAACAGCAGCAAAGTGTGTGGTTTATGCAGAGCATATAGCATATAGTTATATATCATACATTTTTATATACAGTCTATGGTATCAGCGTTACTGTCCAACACTGACTGTGAGTACCCGGATGGTGAACTCATAAGGGCTAAAAAGTTGAGTGTGGAACGACCGCCATTTCAGCTATGTAGCGGAAGGGGCGGGACCAACAACACGGGACAAGTGGGAAGCAGCAGAGGGAGACGCCAACAACAGAACTTTTACAAGTTTCGTACTCTATTTCATCACTAAATCCACTGCTGAGAAGTTTTGAGGCGAGAAATCAGCTGTGTAGATGTCGAATGTTGACAGTTTTACGAGAAGTGACGGCGGAACAAAAATGTGCTTGAATGTTTTCGGAGTTGAGGAGCTCCGCAAGTGGCGGCGGGGGAAGCTCGCCGCCACTTGGAGGAACAACGGCAGAGGAAAACACAGCTTAAATGTTTGTACTGCTGTTATTACATATATATGTCATTACATTTGAGTAGTTTAAATAAAATGAAGAGACATCTGGCTCGTGATGTACAGAAGATTCTTAAAAAACAGAAATTGAATGAAAAGGGGACTATTGTTAGTTTTAATTATTATTATGGTTGTTAATTTGGAGCTCTGCAGGCCTCTGTGACGGGGGGATTGCACAATCTTGCGATAGTCATTTCTGGTCAGTGCAGAACAGCAGTGTTTGATTTGAGACACAGTACCCTGTCAAAATTAACGCACTAAGCAAGTAAGTACATAGTGTACTGCGTGTTAGTACACTCAAGGAAGTACCTGAATTGAGACACAGCATTGCAAACAACGTCTTGTGCTGCACCTTAGCTTGCTGAATGAAAAGCGTACTGCTAACGTTAGTTTGCAGGCTAGATAGCTAACTAGCTGGTCAGCTGCAGCCCATTAAACCAACACCTTCTCACTCCTAACTCATCACTTTTTGACACCCTTTAGTGTCGTTTTGAACGTGTTGGGCTGTGGTCAGGTTTGCAAGAGTGAATATGCAACAGGAATGTGATTAATGTTGTGAAACATTTGGATTAGGCACCAAAACTACTTTGTTAGATTAAAACAACTACGTCTCTTACGTGACTTAACAAAAACAATGTTGGAAACAAACACCGGTGTCCTGGGTGAAAGTCTGGTTTGTGGCCCACCCACCTCCTTACTTGGACTTTTCTGTTATTTATATTGTACACCTGCTTTAAGCGTTCACAAAGGATGCAACAGGTCTTCCCAGTGCGTTACAAACTGACGCCAAGGTATCGTAAACCCTGCGTCCACATGTGACGACTTGGGAGTGAGAACAGGTTGATTGAACAGCATCTAAACTGACACTGCCGCTTCAGTTCGTTTAGATGCTGGAACGGCACAGTGTCTGCCCCCAGCAGCTGCCAATCAAATAGTGCCGCCCAAAAATCACCAAACAAACGACCAAATGTTATGAAGGTTCTGGCCAAATTTTCTTGATTTGACATCTTATTCACCAAAATGACCTGATTAAAGGTAGTAAGAGAAAAGATGGGAAAGGGATGACTCTCTTGGAACAAAATTTCACAGCAATCTGGCAGATAAAAGTGTCGGACAAGCAGATCATCCCCGTCTATAGGCACTGCTGCCAGCAGAGTAAAATTGAGCAAATGTACAAATTGGGTCACTTTAGTCCTGGTGGATGAAGTCAGGGTCCATTTTCCTGTTTCACTGTGATTAAATTGAGTATTATGACCCCTAAATTCAATTTGTGTAGAGTTTGGTGCGATGGTTTTAAGGTTCTGGGTGTTTCCCTCGAGGTACAGCCGACAGGTCAGTGAGCTCTCGCTGTGGGGTGATGGGTATTCCAGGAACTCAGAGGGTGAAATGGTTTTTATGGCACGTTGTGGCTTTTAGGCCGATCGTTAAACTCAGAAGGCAGCACATCCGTCATGATGTTGTTGTTGTTAATAACACCACACAGGAAGGCGTCAGTGACCACCTGCCTTATTCAGGCTAACCCACACAAGCTTCTCCCAAAAATCCCTCTCATACTATTATATAGTAGCTGTTTGCAGTTGATTTAACCTCCTTGATGTCCCAGAAAGGTGGAGTCACCGCTGGAAACAGTGTCCTGGCAGGTTCTGAATCCCAGTAAATTGTCTTTAAATGGACTCAGAAATTGTCCTGTGAATGGTTGAATCTCTCTGACACTCACTGAGCACCATCTCTTGTATTAAACTCCACCCATGTGGCACGCCACTATTACAAAATGAACCATAATAGAAATATTACTTGGCCAGGTCCTGCTGCCAGCTTTGCATCACAGCTGCACTTCATAGTAACCACAGACGTGGTTTTATTTTGTCTGTAATGAAGAAGCAGCTCTGCTTCAGGGACAGAACAGTCTGATAAATATTTCTGAGGCATAAAAAAGGTTTATATAACTTAAGAAAATAAAGAACTGGGAATAACAGAGTGTACGCTGGATTATGATCAAGTCAATCCTTGATACGTGTCATCTTATGTAAGGAGAAACTTTCACACGCTTCATTCAAAACCTTCTGAATTTAACAGATACTGTAGTCACACTGCCGAATGTGACACAACTGAAGCAGAAGGGGTCACTTTTAAATTCAGCACATATGTAAATCAACCAAGTAACAGTGAAATATTTAAAGAAAATGCAAATCTTAAATATTCTAAGGTGTAAAATTAACTCTTGAAGAGTTGTTGATCTCTTGAATCTTACCAGCGGGTCCATTGAGCAGCTGTTCTGGAGCTTTTGGTCATTTTGTGGAAGATCCTTAAAATGAGTGCAGTCAGTCATGTCTATGCTGAAGGATTCCAAAAATCTCCTAAATTGGAATTGCATGGTTGATTAGGAAGATCATTTTAAATGTCCAGTTATTTTAAAGGGAGTTTGGCATGCAGTGTGGTTGACCAACCCGTTCTCAGATCAGTTGGCATCATAGTTCAACACAGTGGGGGAAACCCTGCAGCGTCATTTTTATAACGCTAAAGGTAGATGTAGACAGTGGTTCTCAATGTTTTTGGGGCCAGCGTCCCCCTATCCATTATCCAGGCCCCCATCAAAAAAGATGTTTACATTAACTCATTTAGCAGACGCTTTTATCCAAAGTGACTTACATTTGAGGAACAACATACAAGCATCAACAGAGCATCAACTACAGATCTACAACTGGCAAAACATACTAGTAAGAGCTCACAGTATATATCACATCGACATGTTGGCCATTTGCCCTGAATTATTATTATTAAAAAAACACATAATTGAATAGCAAACTACAGATTTATTACTCTCCCAGGGAAGAAGAAAGCTAGTAATTATATTTAATTAAAAAGTAATTGTCCTCCCAGAAACTGTGTGTGAACCCCGATGCTGTTTTCTGGGAGGAGGAACTTAATAACTGGGGTGTCTGGGGGGTCCACTCCAGAAGATTTTGAGCATTAAAGAATTAATTTCCTGCATTGTGGTGGAACTTTTTTATTTCTATTAAGGGAAACACAAAATTCAGGTGGCAGGTGAAAATTCAAAATATATAAATATAATGGAATATAAGGCAGTAGGCTCTCAGATATTCTTATTCGCCTTTAAAAATGTTTCTCAACTTATTTAATATCATCCCTGCTGAGTCAACATACATCATTTAGTATTCCCTCCTCTTTCGTGCCTTCTGTTTGGGGAAGTAAACCGATTGTGGAAACAAAACTAACCTTCAACGCCTGTGATCAGACAGAAATCTCACCACAAATTCACACAACTTCAGCAGAGCTATGATAAAGTGCAGCTCACAGTCCCAAACAGAGCAGGTCACTGCTGGGGCACAAACTGGCTGCCACTCACGGCATCAGCTGCTGGACAAAGTTGCTTTCAGGGGAAGTCCGACAAGCGGAATATCCCTCTTTTAAATGTGTAACCACTGCGATTACAAGGCGTTCAACGTGTATTCTTTAGATAAATTAACCACAGTATAACCAAGAAACAGGGCGTCCATTTTCCAGAGTTTACACAGTAAACGCCACGTGGATGAAATCTTACAGATGTTCCTCTGACTTTCGGTTCTAATGAAGGCAGTACGCCACAAGCAGCTGACAGAAACACTGAAGAGAAGAAGACGATACACACAGTCTCGTCCAGTCAGAGTGGAGTAAACTGGCAGGTTTTTATGTTGCAGACCAGTTTTTTTGCAAATAGATGAAAGTTTAAACTCTTACTGTTGTGAACATTTTGTGTAAACTCCTTAAAACTTTCATCTCAACAAAAGTCCCCCAAGAGCAGCTCAGCACCCCCCTTTCCAAAATATTGCTTCTAAGTTGAGCAACTTACACAAGTTAAGTGATGTAAGTAGCGTTATTTTAAGCCAAAGCCTGATGTTTTTCTAACCAAATTGCGCCATTTAATGTAGAAGAAAAACAACGTTCCGTTTCACAACATTAACTAGCAGTTTTATTTTGAAAGTCTAACCAGAAATTGCATATTTACTATTGCTAACTTCACCGGACGCGACACCAGTCACAGCCTGCTGCATCTGACAGGTCTGAAAACATTACACAGACCGTCAGGGTTGTGACCTCTGACCTGTGCCGCCTGTCGGACAGATGAAGGGTCATCTGGCTGTGGTCAACGTGAGCATCAGGCTGCAGTGATGCTGAGCCAATAGAGCCGTCTGCCTGCCTTCTGGAGGAAGTCACACAGACGGCGTTTGGCTTGACGTGAGCACAAAATCACTCCCATCTTTGACCTGATTAGATTTATTTCCTAGCGCTGCATCGGATTTAAAAACTGGAGGTTTGTGCACAAACTGCACAGACTTTGTTTCTCTTCTAACAAAAATAGTCTCTCCGTTGCCGCAGTAGCTTTAGCTGGATATTAATGTGTAGGCAATTATGACAGCAGCTGAGAAACATCTGGAAAACTCACATACACACACAAAAAAGTCAAAGCGTCCTGGGCTGTTTAAAAAAAATTAGAAAAATGTGTTATTGGTTCCAGGGAGGATGATCCAAATCAGTCAAATCATCCAGTGGCAGCGATAGGAGACTGTCAGGCTTGGATCTGCATCGTACGTCTCTGCTCTGCCAAGCCTCTCTCCATCTTTCGCCAACAGCTTCCATAAATCGAGCAGATTCCTCTTAGCCGCGAGGAAACAAACACACCTCAAAGGCCAAAACAATTTACCCATGATTCCTCTTTTCCAGTGTGCTTTATTTTTGTCCTCTGTAGCCTAATTCATCGCTGCTGCCTCACTGCTGTGCTCATTTACACAGCTGGAGGAGACGGAGCGCTCAGAGGAAATACTTCAGCACACGGCGAAAGACCACAAAGGTCACAGGGTCATGGGGGGGGGGGGGGGGGTCTAAGGGTCAAAGGCTGGTGGGAAATGAACACCGGGCTCAAGGACGCTAAAGCAGAAGCAGTAAGAGTTGTAAGGATGGCACATTACATTTACAGGAAAACCTCTCTGTGGCTCTTAAAATCTGACCTGGATGAGATTAGATTTGACAAGCAAGAATCGATTTAAGTCAGTTCAGTAATGTCTCTTTAGATTAAACTACAAAACAGAGGAGGAAGATGAAACAAGATTAGATGAGATGAGTTGAGAAAAGAAGGGATGAATGAAGATGACCTGGACTGTGAAAATATTTGTTGAAGATAAAAAAACGCACATTGTGATGAGATGAGACAGTTTTGGCTAGATTATATAAATCAGATTAAGAACACTTGGTCACATAAGAAAAACAAGAATCCAGAGGGGAACACAGAGATAAAATCAGATTTAGATTTAGCGAGATTAGATAAGAACAACTGAAGCAAGGAAAACTAAAACTAAATGTGACTAGATGAGTTAAGACAAGAGATTAAATCAAAACAAAGTGAGATGAGACAAACCTATCGGGAAGAAAGTACAGATCGAATCAAATGACATGAAGCGGACAAGTTGAGAGGACAAACCGCTCTCACTCTCCTACTCGTCACATGTGGACGCATGGTCCAGAGCCATCGGCGTCAGTTTGTAACATACTGCGGATCCCTGTAGCGCAGTGGGGGAAGCCCTGTAGCGTCAGGTTTTGACAGTAAATGTATGAAATTTAACAGAAGAGAATGAGTAAGGAGGACGTTGGAGTGGATGCAGGGCCAGTGTCCCGTGTGAAACAAACAGTCAACATTTAATATTTTTATTTAAGTTACGCAAGTTACGTAAATTGAGTAAGATACGCAAGTGACATAAGTCTGTGTTCTTCCGTGTTAACTGACCTACGTAGTTATTTTAACCCAAACCATGATCTTTTCCTAGCCTTAACCAAGTAGTTTTGGTGCCTAAACTTAACCAAGTTGCAACGTTTCACAACTTTAACACGTGGCGTTTCAAAATGGCGATGTTTCCAAACGCTAGTGATTTATTTTGAAAGTTTAACCGGACTTGGCATATTTATTTTGATAACTTTACCGGGTGTTGCATATTTGTTGTTGCTAAGCGTTGCTAACTTGACCGTGGAGCCCTAAACGTCTGAAGTTGACGCTAAAGGGGCGTTAAGAAGCGACGCCAAAGGGCCTTGACCAAGCGTCTATATGTGACGAGTCGGGAGTGAGAATGTGTTGCATAGGACAGAGATAAAGTGACAAGACAAGAGATGAGATGAAGTGAGATTAGATGGGATGTCAAAACAGTATCTTGTCTTGACAACAGATGTCAAGCCAGGTCAGGCTAAAAGAAGATACAATGAGATGGGAATAGAAGAGATGAATATCCTCTTTCTCGAAGTTAAAATTAGAAAGAAAATATTAGAACAACAGAACAAACTGGGGTATAAAAACTGACATTTAAAACTTGTTGAATATGGACCTCTGTAGACTCAAACAGCTTTCTCTGATGCAGTTGATGCCTCAACTGTCAGATTCACTTCTCTTTGTTTGCCATAATTTCATTTTATAAAGTCGTACCCCACCAAGACATTTTGCCACAAAGAACTGATGCAGCGCAGCTGTGAATGTTGTTATGTTGCTCTGAACTGTAGATCTGATTTTAAAAGCTGTTTCTAACTCTTCTCTTTTATCAGTTACAAATCTATCTATGCTAATTATGTTGCATTAATAAAAAATCCAATTACAGAAGTTAAAATTAAACAGATATAACACAGATTTCTATAATCTATAAACTTCTGTCTTTACACAGCTGCTCTGAATTCAGAGAGTGACACAGTTTCTGGAGAGAAACTGAGCAGAAAAGAAAAAAGCTGAAATAGTTGGAAGGTCACCGGAGCTCTGAGAGCAAAACCATGAGGAAGGAAAAATGAAGACACTCTTCCTCTATTGAAATCATTGTAATGATCTGATAGAAGAAGAATGCCTTATTCCTTTGCCAAATTTATTTATCCTTGTTCATTTGACTTTTGTTGAAAGAATGAAATAATTTCCTTTTTCCAGGAAGTTCTCAGTTTCCTGCCGTGGAAAATCAACTTGAAAAAGTGCAGTGACGTCATTTTCATCCTTCATTATCTGGGTTTTTGTCAGACTTAGCAGTGTTTCAAGTCTTCCCTCCCTCCCTCCCTCCCTCCCTCCCTCCCTCCTCCTGTCAACCAACCTTCCCGATAAAGATTTTAATAGAAACCAGAGGAAGGTCCAGGGTCGGTTGGTGCAGGAGCAGGAAAGAGGACGAGGATAGAGGAAGAGCAGGGAGGTGTATAAGTGTGAGGTGAAGGGTCTCTGATGAGGTTCTGTCTTCTGTCAAGCTTTTGAAGAAGACTGCTCATTTTCCACCACCTCCACGTGTCTAGTTTGATGGTATGAAAGAAAATCAAATTGAGGAAAGGAGGCTGAAGCTGCAGATGAATCCAAATATCCAGGAGCAGTCACTGAATTTAAATTGTCATCGGACTCAAACAAGAGATGTCTACAGCTCTTACACGTCATGAATATGGCTCCAACAGTTCAAAGGAGATAAAGACATACTGGTTATTACATGTACTGTTCATCGTCTCTAAATACTAAAAAGAAAACAAAAGAAATGTCAACAACAGCAGCATACTTTGTCGCTGAGTTCTGAGTAAGAAGGAAAGCAAACTGATTTAGATGCTTATTTTAGTTCCATAAATCGTCCACGTAATTGTCTCTTCCTTGACTAAAAGACCACAACCACTTTTTTATACTAAATTTCCAGACTTTTTTTTCTCGTCTTATATTTTGACCACTAACCAACCAACTAACTAACGCAACTGCTACTTAGGCAACAAAAAACACTGGGTTAGGTTTGGGCAACAAAACTAGTCTGTTTTGTATAACTGGGGTGTTTAACTACAGCTTAAAGCTGATGATAAGTTATTAAAGCAATGATGCAGGGCAATGTTGCCGTCAGTGGTAACGAGTAAAGATTACTACTGTAATCCCCTTCCTCCACCACTCTGCCACACCGCCGTTCAAAACGGATTTACCACTAGCAACATTGCCCAGCAACATTGCCCAAAAAGTTTATGCTTCTGCTTCGAATCGATGGCGTAGCCTACGCCCTACGTCCTACGCATAGCCCCGTACCCTACGCCGTAGCCTGACGTGCACCACCTCAAAAATGTAACTACATGCCGAGGCGACGCAGACCGTAAGAACTGTGATTGGTTGGCTGGGTAGCCTCCCAATGCCTCTGAGCCGTCCGGAAGTGCTCCGTGCTTTGAAGTAAATTTTACTAGCGGCTGTAACAGCGTGGATATTTGAGCGTCACAACCAGAGTGAAATGAATCCTTTCGCTATCAGAATGTGATCCATTCGGTCAATAACATCTGAAAAGCCTGTAACAGCAGTGTTGTATAGCCACTAGAGGTCTCTGCCACAATAAACGTAAATATGGGTCGTAATAACGTGCTGCACAAACAACCTATATTTTTGTTTTCCTGTAGCTGTAGCTACTGTCACTGACTCAAATCACCATTATTTTATGTTTTTAGTATGATAGCGCTGTGGAGGACTGGATCATTTAAGAAATATTTTGTTGTTTACAGTATTGGGTCCCTCCATATACCTGTGGGGAAGGACAAAACATCAGGAACACCTGTGTGTGATTTAATATTTTCATTCTTGCCTTTCTGTGGGAAAGTGAAGGGGAAATAGAATCTGGATTCCAGCCTAGAGGGACTCTAGTCTGATTCCAGGAGATCTTTTCCTGATGAAGTGTAATTTTCATTTTGTGGAAGCTATTTTCCCCTCAACATTCCTAAAAAAGGAGCATAAACCTTCTCCATTTAGCAGTGGCTTTAATCTGTAGGTGGACAGGGTGAGGGGTGATGGAGTGATAGCGCAACAGTTCTTCCAAGAAAGAGTGATCCCAATCTCTGTTGTAGCTGCAGCTTTGATTTTTAGTACTTCCTCCTGCTCATGTGAGTGTAGGAAATACTAGCTGTAAGTTTTTGTCTGCTGCCAAGATCCATGGACTATTTCTCTACACAAAGACAAAAAATACGTTATGCAAACACATTCTCACGCCCAGGTCATCCCATTTGGACACAAAATCAAGACCCCTTGGCCTCAGTTTTTAATGAATTGGGAATCCCTTTAGCGCCATAGTTCAGCAAAGTGGGAAAAGTCCAATATTGTTGAACGCCAAAGGTAGATGTAGTATAGAAATAATAGAAAAGTCAGGGTAAGGAGGTGGATAGGTGGGTGGGTGGGTCAGAAACTGGACTTTCCCCCAGGAGACTTTTGTTTGTTTCATGTGTGAAACAAAAAGTCAACGTTAATTCATTAATTCAAAAAGTAACATACGTTGCGCAGTTTAACTCACATAAGTAATAGTTATTTTAACCCAAACCATGATGTGCTCCTTAATCTAAAAAAGTATCTTTAGTGCCTAAACCTAACCAAATTGTGATGTTTCACAATACTAACCACGTGCTGTTGCATACTCATTCTTTCTGAATTGACCACTGAGCCCTACATGCGCAAAAACAATGCTAAAGTGTACACAGGGTGTTAAAAAGTGACACCAAGGGATTCTGACCAAGCGTCCATATGTGACGAGTTGGGATTGAGAATGTGT
Organism: Micropterus salmoides; assembly: GCF_014851395.1. NCBI lineage: Eukaryota > Metazoa > Chordata > Actinopteri > Centrarchiformes > Centrarchidae > Micropterus > Micropterus salmoides. The sequence continues at coordinate 2,222,239 of NW_024044570.1, read as the reverse complement.
TGATTAAAGTTCTGTCTGTAGTTATAGCTGTGATTTATGTGGACTGGTTACACTGGGCAGCTTCCAGTTTGCTGAACCTTCCCTCGAGAAACGAAGTTACTGTAACAGCCGTTAGGAGCATGTTGTGTGAACCGAGTGTCGTCTTCTGTGTTTCAGATCCTCAGCCCTGCTTCAACTTCGACACAAAGAACTTCAAGATCTTCTCTGGTTCTAAGGAAAGCCAGTTTGGTTACACAGTCCAGCAGCACGAGGCAGGAGGACGCCAGTGGTGAGAATCCCTGTTCACTATTTCTCCACCAGCATCCAGAAACCAGTCTGAACTTGTCGAGCCACATTTACCAGTCTCTAACTATCCATTCAGATCTATATGTATATACTTATATACTGATTACATATCTGGTCACATACAGAAACCACTCTGTCCACAAAGCAGTGACGTTCCTTCATTTATTACTATTGGGACAAAATAAGTCTATTTCTAGATCGAGTGGTCTTTAATGACAAGCAATTGGATGGAAAGAAAACATAACAGCTGCTTGAATTTAAGTTAACAACTTATCAGTTAGAAAGCAACAACAGTAGCAGGCCAACATTTGTTAGACTGTGCAATGGTGCTTTGGTGGAAATTAAAAAATTAAATTCCACATGGTCACCTTGTGATGTAACTGTAGTTTGTCCAATTAGGATAAGAGAGATTTGAATAAGACAATATATCGTAAGCAGCATGACTAAACGGCACAAAAATATTATCCACTCCGTTATTAACAAGGACTGATCATATTTCCTTTTCAAGTTTTAGACAGTTTTTGGATACCTCAGTTAGCCACCTCTCCAAGTACTGTCAGGTACAGACAGAATAGGTAACGTCTCGCTGTCTGTCTGGTTTTAAATGAAAATTGCTGTTGAATCGTAGGATTTATTGGACACGGTGGTCTGACAAAAGCAATGTTCCATGTCCTGGGAAAGTGAGTCGAAAAACCTTCGACTATGAGATGTTTCCAGGAAAGTTGGTTGTTGGTTTCTGTCCTCCCCATGCTGAGTGTCCGTGAATCATGTTGGGACAACACATTTTCCACCAATATGTCTGATAAAGCAGCGTGTTCTTTATAGTACTTTCTGCTATAAATTAGGATTTTGTAATCGAGACCTGATATTATTTCCACATAGCTTCTTACCCTCATATTTCTCATTCACTCACATGCTCCTGTACAGTTTGTCCTTGGCAGTCATGAGTCTGCTGTGAGTGTTTGTCTCGTCTCTCATCCGTCATCTTTATGTTTCCAACCTGCTGTTGGATTCCCAAATTCCAGAGGACACATTTAAACCTTCAGCTGCTTCTTTCTGCTGCAAGGTAGATGAGATGAAATTATATGAGATGAAGTAGGATGAGATAAGAAAGATAAGATGAAGTGAGATGAGATAAAAGTGAGATGAGTTGACATGAGACGAGATGAGGTAAGATAAATTACGTGCGGAAAGAAAGATAAGATGAAGTGAGATGAGATAAAAGTGAGATGAGTTGACATGAGACCAAATGAGGTAAGATAAATTACGTGCGGAAAGAAAGATAAGATGAAGTGAGATGAAATAAAAGTGAGATGAGTTGACATGAGACAAGATAAGAAAGATCAGATGAAGTGAGATGAGAAACTTAAGTGAGATAAGAAAGATAAGATCAAGTGAGATGAGATAAAAGTGAGATGAGTTGACATGAGACGAGATGAGGTAAGATAAATTACGTGTGGAAAGAAAGATAAGATCAAGTGAGATGAGATAAAAGTGAGATGAGTTGACATGAGACGAGATGAGGTAAGATAAATTACATGCGGAAAGAAAGATAAGATGAAGTGAGATGAGATAAAAGTGAGATGAGTTGACATGAGACGAGATGAGATAAAATTAAGTGAGATGAGATAAGAAAGATCAGATGAAGTGAGATGAGAAACTTAAGTGAGATAAGAAAGATAAGATCAAGTGAGAGAAGAAAAAGTGAGATGAGTTGACATGAAGAGATGAGGTAAGATAAATTACGTGCGGAAAGAAAGATAAGATCAAGTGAGATGAGATAAATTAAATGAGATGAGATAAAATTAAATGAGATGAGATAAGAAGGATAAGTGAAATGAGATAAAATGAGACCAGATGAGATAAGATGACAAATAAAAATCTTTTCTCAACTCACCTCTACTTGTCTAATCTCATTTCATCACATCTAATCTCATATATATGTCCTATATAATCTGATTTTCTCATTTCACGTCATCTTGTTTTGTCTCATCATATGTTGTCTCTAGTTATCGAGCCTTGTCTGTTATCTACTATAATCTTAACTCATCTAGTTGAATCCAGTCTAATTTAATGTGATCTAATCTAACAACCCTATATGAAATGTTAAGGGCAGCAGGAGGCCAAATGAAGAGATCAAATTAGATAAAGCTAACAGATGTGAGGTGACGCGAGATGCCTTCTCTGCTGTGCGTTTCTAATCTCATCTAATCTCAGGGCGGGTTCACACCTAAAGGTCCGGTTCCTGAATTGAACCAACGCGAGGGTGATGCATTGTTCAGTTTTCCAGCTGGGCCGGTTTGCGTTCAAAGACAAAACAAAAACAGTCCAGAAATTTGAATCAAAAGCCACGTGGTAGAAACGACGTTCGATTATTGGTCATACAGTCGGCGGGACAAAATACCTAACCCCTACAAATACTTACATACTGCAGTACTTTGATGTACTGTTGATGCAGTTTTTAACTTTCACACGACACTGCTCAACAGATCGCTGGAATCCATCATCCTTTATGGCTGAATAGTTGTAACACCTCAGAGTTCTTCTGCAGCTTCTCTAGTAACAGAAACGTTCTCTTCAGCCCAAATATTCAGGAGGCAGCTCACTTCGTCCTGAGTCCAGGTTTTTCCCTCTCTAGTCGACATTTTGGTAGTAAACGCGTTCACCAGTCACCAGAACAGGAAGAGAAAACGTTTTTTCTAACCAACGAAATGACAAATAGGATAGTGCACTTCCTGTTTTTGGTTCGAATGGTGTTCACACCAGAAGTGAACCGCTCCAGAGTTCGAGCGGCTGTTTTTGTCCACTCCAGAGTTCGATTCTGGCGTTCACACCAACCCAAGGCTGGTGTGAACCCCCTTAGTCTAGTCCCTTCTCATGGCAAACCATCTTTTCTAATCTTTTCTTCTCAGTGTAGCTCAGGGGTATTTGATTGGGAAAGTGACAGTATTTAAACTTAAATTGAGGTCCAGTAAGTCAACCCTCAAACCCAACAATTTGTTACCTTCCTACGCCCAGTTAACAATAATACAGTACCTCAGCTCGTCTTGTGGCTTTAAGTTCATGTCTTTTCCTTGTGTTTCACACTCAGCATCCATGAACTAGCTTACAATTTCTCCATCTGTTGTCCTAAAAATCCTCATGTGCTGTGAGGGAGTGAGACAGGACTCGTGCAGATTGCTCATAATGTGCTTTGAGAACATTCATTTTCTGTGTCCTCACCTCAGACTGCTTTGGGTAAGTTTTCTGCGTTTAGATTGATAGTGGCGTTTAATATTTCCACTTTTGAAAATCGCAACAGACTCCTTGCAAATGATGCACACCAGCCTCGTAGAGCTCGTAGCAGGAAGAATAAACGGCTGCTTTTCTGTCAACTCATCTCGGAAGTCTCGGTAAACTTTTCGAAATTTCTGATAATGCCATCTTCGTGTCCCTGTGTGCCTCAGTCAGCTCGCTTCCCGCCGCCTTTTTTAACAACCTAGCAACACACAGTTGCAGGACCCATGGAATTCCTTTACTGACAAGATAAATATGCCTATTACATATATGTATTTTCCAGTTGTGTCAAAAGACTCTCGCGGTCACTTTCCCACCTGTAGTACTGGTCTGGGCCAAGAAAACATCACATTGTAACCTTTAAGTTGTGGTGCTGACACACATACATGATACCATCACACCAAATGATCAAGCATAAATACAGACGCTGCCTTTTTTGGGTCTGAGAGTCTTCAGCCACGCTGTTGTTGTCCTTTTTATTGTCTGTCTGCGGCTGCAGGTGAGATTGTACAACATTCCTGGTTTTGCCTCATTGTTTTTATCTGGAAACATTTCAGCCTTGATGAATTCCTCGCAGTCTTCCAGGATTACAAAATCTCTCTTCCTTTGAAGTCGCAGGTAAATAAGTGGAAAGTATTTGCGTTTGTCTCGAGACCGGCTTCTCCTGCATCCCCAGGCAGATCGGCGGATCTGGAAACTATGTGTTGCGGTTTGTTATTCCCCAGCCTCCCTCTGGGAAGCCCATCACTCAGCTCTGTGTGGGTTTTTAAAGGGGGGATTTGACATCGTTATTCTGCAGAGTTGTTTTTCTACACAGCCTGGTGACAATAACATCTCATGTATTTTGCTGATGTTGTTATGCAGACAGACTCGAATGGAATAAGCTGCTGTTGCTCTTCCTTCTCCTTTATCCATGACTGTGCTCAGGAATATTATTTGTACCCAAAAACCATTAGGGTCCTGTGACCTTTAACACCTGCACTCCTTACCACTTACCACCACCTCTATGTGCACAAATATATGCCAGTTTCACCAGCGAACTGGCATTGTTCAGAGCTGAGCACGAACGCTTCGTTCAGACTGACTGTGTGAAGAAACTCAGTCCTCTCATTCATTGCAATAAAAGATAAAATAAGATGTCAGATGTCTGTGAAGATTCTCAGTCATTCAGATCGTAGTTATACAAGGAAGGTTAAAATCAACTGGACTTGAAGTCCTTATAGGCTATGGTAATGCCTCTGGGGAGATCAGGCCCCTATTAAATGAATAGAAAAAGAGCTATCACTGCACTTTTTCACTGATGACTGGGACATAAAAACTCCATGAATAGAATCAGCTGGAAAGTCTGATAAAGCTACTGAAAAAAGATGATTTTGTCCAAAAATAAGGTTATTCCCCACAGGTTATACTTCTACTACGCATGTGTGGTAGACCCTTAAGTCAGGCCTAATATGTTTAGTCACATATGGACGCATGGTCAAGACCCAATCGGAGTTCAACGCAGTGGGGGAAGCCCTGTAGAGTCAGTTTTTGAGGGCCAAAGGGCCTTGACCAAGCGTCAAAATGTGACGATTCGGGAGTGACAATGTGTTGTTATAGTGGGAGGGCGTTTTTGTGTTATGGGCTGTAGGGTTGGGACGATGTCTACAAAATTTCCGTCGGGGGCAGCAGTCGTTATGTGCATGTGTTCTCGCACAGACTTCACTCGGTAAAAGAATTGGTAGACTTTTAACTTACATTACAAGTCGTGGTGGATATTTTACTCACGGACCAGGTAAAACAACGGTGAACACACAGAGTGCAGATGTTTGATGTTTGATAGGCTTCATCATTAATAAGCCGACGTGAGGCTCACCTGCTGCCATGATAACGGATCGCGGGTGGAAATACATGGAAAAAAGATGAGTTCTCAGTCGTAGGCGACTTTATAAAACATACTGCTGATTTACCTGAGTTGAGTGTGAGCGAGAGAAGAGGCAGGTGCAAAGCATATATAAAAACGATAATAAGAATGTTGGTGGTCATTAAAACCTGCTTTCACAGGGTGGTATAATAATTTTTTGCTGGGGGGGCGGGGGTTTTACAATCACGATGCCGGCTCAACGTGGTGATGTCTGTCGCCGATGGACAATGGCATCGTCTATCGGCCCAACCCTAATGGGCTGGCGTGGCGTGTCTCCTCTTAAAACGTCTCAGAGATACTTGAAGACGTTTTCCCCTCTCATCCAAAAGGCTTCTTCATGTTCTGACTGACTTGCAGAGAGTCCCAGATATGGAACTTTGTGGGGCCGTTATCAAGGTGATGGATACTGCTTGGTTCGTTAGAGTCACATGAGGCCAAATGTGAGCATTTGTTTACTCTCCTGGGAAGACATGAAGATGACGACCAGTGTGTAAGCCTGAGATTACCAATATTTGGGATTACCATAGAGGGAGCTCTAGGGAATCTAAGTGTTTGTTACCTGCCAGAAAAGGTATATGTAGAGGCCCCCTGGTGGCATGTGTATGTTATGTCTGTGCTGCCTGAAATTGCACTGGCAGGTTTCTACAGAAAGCCCAGAACGGACAACCAAACACTGGCTCGAAAGAGTTTTGTGGCCACTGTAGATTCTCCTATATGCTGGGAAGAGGAGGGCGAGGCCAGGGGTATTCATTTGGATACAATTTGCAGCCTCGCAGCTAGATTCCACTACATCCTCCTTACTGGTCCTTAAAATTCAGTCTCGACAAGCATGGTGTGAGAGAGAGCTGCTGAATGCAAAGGGAAATGAACAGTCGGCATTTCAAACTATGTGTGAAGTTTTTCTGTTCCAGCCAAGTCCTCTGCTAAAGCCAAACATGTGGGCTGCAAATCAAATCATCTTTATTTACATTCCTCTGAGTTACACTCTCATTAAGAAAAGATACATAAACCCATGGAAAACTTTAATAAAACTCAAGTAGACCGCCATGGTGAGCTGTTTGTGTGTTTTGTTGAGGTTCACGTGTCTGTTAGAGGTCAAACCTGTTGACCTGTGTTGACCTCTGGGAGGTCAAACCTCCCAGAGGTTTGTGTTTACAGAGCCGAGTGTTTCTGTCGCGTCCCAGCCTTCATGCTGAGATCTGTGTGTGTGTGTTTGGTCTGCTATGGGGTTTTCCTCCTCACACATTCAACAAGCGTGCAGTGCGTCCACCGCTAAAACCAAACTACCACCATCGACCCATAACGCCAAACATTTTCAGCAGCAGCAGCAGCTGAACTTCAAAGCAGAAAAATTTCTAAAACATTTTCAGTAGTCAGTAGAAAGTTGCTTCATCTCCGTTCAATTTCAATTTAAGTGGCTCTATTGGCATGACTGCATACAATACAATGCTGCCAAAAGGATATTAACACAAACTGTACAATCATGATAAACAAATTACCAATAAACATTCTCTCTGATGGCGGCTCCTTTAGCTTTCTACGTGGTTCTGAGTTGCCCCTGGCAAACCTGTCATTGCTGGTTGGTGTAAAATGCATCACTACCTGGTTTGCCAGTGTGGGACGCCACAGACACCAGATTTAATAACTCTGGTATGCTGCAAATACAGAGAGATTTACCTGAGGTGATTTTGTGGAAAGGGCTTGACTTTAACGGACGTTAATTTATATGTAAAAGTCTCCAGCTTTGAGGAAAGATAGAGTAAAGTAGCCTATGATGTCCGTCTCTCAATGTTTCCCCTCCACCTTCGTATAAAACCCACTGCTGAATAACGCAGGTCCATACCCGTACAGGGCTGCTGCAGGAAATCAGTAATGTGGTAACAAGTAGTCCAATAAAGCCGTAGCAGAAGAGGACGGTATAGTTCAGAGGTTTTACCTAAAAGCTACCTTCTGAGGAAATGATCAGCATGATGGAGTGATGTCAGAGGATCAGAGTCTGCTGTGAGCCGCTACAGGATGTGGACTCTTTGATGTGGACGGGAGATGCATTAGCAGATTGGAGGTTAGCCCTATACTATGGCATGTCCTCTGGTATGTGACTCAGCCCACTTCCCAGAACCGCTGTCCAGGCCACATGTGGCGGTGTTTACTCTGGTTAACACTAATAACCTGCCCGCTGTGTGACACTGCAGCAGCAGGATCTGCGTTTAACACAACCGCTGACCTCCCAGCAGCTCCTGCTGCTGCTACAAGAGCTGGCTTCTAAGTGCAGGAGGGGAAAGTCAGCTAGCACCATCGTAGAACTAAACAGTCAAGATGTTTTTGCATTACGTTTCTGCCTACATTTGATAATATAGTTAAAGGATCACCAAACCGATAATCTAACGCTAGGCTTGCGGGTTTGAAAAGTGCAGTCCATGGAGGATGGCAGCTGTACTCAGCTTAGATTTACATAAGCATGAATGAATTTCAAAGCATCATAATGTCCACAGGAACCAGTCCTGCAGCAGGATTCACTTCTCCACTGCCCAACTGCTCATTAAGACCAGAACACGCATGTTGCATCAATCTGTTCCTGTTATGTGTTTAATCATCAGATTATTCCTCAATTTTGGGTCCATAAAATAATAAAGAGTGCCTTGGCAATTTTCAGTTTCTGATAAACAAGAATTCAATATTCAGTTGGGAATATTCAGTTGGGAATATTCAGCGTTTTTTTGCTTTACAATGACTTTACCTTTACCAGCTGAAGCAAACAGCATAGGTGCTAACAGGTGACGATGACAGGCGGGAACACACAGGGGACAACTGGACAGGCAGGGAGCGGCAGGGTCTGAAATGTAAGAGAGTTTATCCAAAGATAATCAGCTGTGTTTTTATTTTGTGCTGCACGTTCACACAAGTTTCACTCAAATTTAGTGACCAAATCCCAAAGATTATCTTCGAAAATCATCAAAGTGCAAAGTAACGCAGCTGTGTATTGAGCCTGTTGACAGATGAAATCCAGTGTTTCTTACCAATTGCAGCTAATCCTTTCAGCTTGAAACTGAAATTCCAAGGGACTGTAAAAAAAATAATTCACAGTCCTGCTGATTCACACCAGATAAGAAGGGTTTCAGAGATTGACCCCAGAGAGGTCTCTTTTTAATCCTGAGATGATCAAATATCACTCAGAGGACTCTTTCTGATATTTAGGGTATTTATCATTTATATGACCCAAAGGCTTTTTATCCTCTGTGCAGTCTGTGCTCCTTAACAGCCAGACCAAAGACACATTTCCTGTAATAAATCTAAATTAGAGAGAATATAGCACTAGAAGTTAAAGTGCATTTTCTCTAAATTCAGCATCCAGCAGATTTATCTGAGGCTCAACACTGCTCCTTACAGTTTGCTAACCCATCGCTGTGTGGTGCTTCCTGCACTGTCTCAGCCTCAGGTGTGTGTGTGTGTTTGCGCTTCCAGGTTGCTGGTTGGCGCTCCCTTTGAATCCACAGGGAAGCAGCAGACTGGTGATGTGTACAGATGTCCGCTGGATTCCAGAAACTCTGCAAACTGCACCCGACTCCACCTGGGTGAGTAATCTGTGACATATACGACGTGTTCATCAACGTGTCAGCAGGTGTTTGTATCGAGGCTGTGCAGAGAGTGTTTACGGTAAAAGCAGATACTGACAGCTGCACGCTCAAGCATTATCAAGGCAGAGGTTTTCAAAGTGGGAGGTGGGCCTCTCTGTGGGGGGGCTACAATGAGTAATATAGGCTCAATTGTTGGGTGTCTATGTGATCATATAACATACTCAGATATCATATAACATAATCATGATTCCAGGCATCCAGGAACTGTGCGAAACTAAGCAAGTAAATTAAAGAGGTGTGTGGGTGTTTGTGTTGAGGCCGTGGAGAGAGTGTTCACAGTAAAAGTACTTTTCCCAGTTTGAAATATCGACTTTTCTGAGGGGAGGCCCATTCTCAGATTTTAAAAACATTTTTTTTAGTTGTAAGTGCACACGTTATTATCTTTTACACAAAGATAAATTAATAAAAACATTTTTCCGGAACTCTAGTTAAAGTTGTAACTTGTCCGGCAACAAAATGATCATTGTCACTAAATCTGAGCAACACTTTGCAGGACGCTTAATCTATATTAATGCATCATATTAGTAAATGCTCAGTATAGTACCTTTCTAGTCTTTATGAACACTCAAAGCGCTGTTACACTACATCGCATTCACACACTGGTGGAACAGCCACTAGGGGCAATTCAGGGTTCAGTATCTTGCCCAAGAACACTTCAACATGCAGCCTGGAGGAAGCGAGGATTGAACCTCCGATCTTTTGATTAACAGGCAACCCACACTAACTCCTGAGCCACAGCCACCCAGAAGTTATGGCTCAAATTAAATGTTTTTTTAAATGTAAAATCAAAGAAACCTAGCTTTAAAATAAATGTATCTCAGTAAAAGTAAAATATTTCCCTCTGAAATTGTAGAAGTACAATTCATTGGAAATACTCTATTCTAATTCTATAATATAGAAATTGTACTTAAGAGAGTATATGTTACTTCTACGATGGCCTGTGTGGCTCCAGATTCTTCAGAGACAGAAACCGGTTGTTTGTAATGTGGATCAAAACAGAAAGCAGTTTTATCTCGCTTTGTATTTTCATGCTTTACTCCTGTGGCTTCCATGTTTAAAATGTAGAGCGTGTACTGTATTCAGGGAAAGTGATGACTATCTCAATCAAAACTCAAATGTGTAAACGGACAATGAGCGTCTTCTTTAAAGTAAAAAATCTTCACATTTTCTCATTTGTAAATAAAATCCAACGTTTGTCATAAATTGGAAAAGACAATCTAATTGCATTTACGCATGTTTAGTTGATGTTGAGCTAATTCTCAACATGTTAAACATTTAAATGTCAAAAGAAGCAGTATCCTGAATCCAATAATCAAGTGAAGATTTAGTGAATGGGCCTGCTGTGTACAAGCCCAGTACTTTCAAATCTCATTATCTAAACACTGAACTACGTGAAAGACAAACGAGAGATTAAGACACGAGAAAGCTGAAGTATTTTAAATTTACACACCACGTCACCCACCACACAGACTGTAACTTCCCTGTGAAACGTTTAGGGATTAACTAACTGTGATGTGTTGTGAATCAGGAAAACTTTCTCTGGACAACGTGTCTGAGAGGAAAGACAAAATGAGGCTGGGAATGACGCTGACCTCCAACCCAAAGGACAACAGCTTTGTGGTGAGTCATGTGACACACAAACTTCCTCCACATCAGCTCAGCCTCACTTCAAATACCTGACGAGTCGAAATCATCCAAAGCACTACATTTAGTAAGTAACAATATTAATAAACAGTCTGCGTAATGATCCCTGCTGTGTTTTTGTCCTCAGACCTGTGGTCCGCTCTGGTCTCATGAATGTGGAAGCTCCCTGTACAGCACGGGGATCTGCTCCAGAGTCAGCCGAAGCTTCAGACTGTCCCACACCATCGCACCCGCCCTGCAGAGTAATCTATACGCATCCATCCATCCATCTAACCTTACATCCTTTCATCCATATATCCATGTAACCTTTTATCCTTCCATCCATCTAACATCCCTTCCATCCATCCATCCATCCATCTACCCTTTCATCCATCCATCTATCCATGTAACCTTTTATCCTTCCATCCATCTAACATCCCTTCCATCCATCCATCATCCATCCATCTACCCTTTCATCCATCCATCTATCCATGTAACCTTGATCCTTCCATCCATCCATCCATCTACCCTTTCATCCATCCATCTATCCATGTAACCTTCATCCTTCCATCCATCCATCCATCTACCCTTTCATCCATCCATCTATCCATGTAACCTTCATCCTTCCATCCATCTAACCTTTCATCCATCCATCCATCTACCCTTTAATCTTTCCATCCAACTAACCTTTCATCGATAGATCCATCCATCCATCCATCCATCTAACCTTCATCCTTCCATCCATCTATCCATGTAACCTTTTATCCTTCATCCAACATCCCATCCATCCATCTACCCTTTAATCCTTCCATCCATCTAACCATTCATCGATAGATCATCCATCCATCCATCCAACCTTTCATTCATCCATCTAACATCCCATCCATCCATCCATCCATCTACCCTTTAATCCTTCCATCCAACTAACCTTTCATCGATAGATCGATCCATCCATCTATCCAACCTTTCATCCATCCTTTTATTCATCCATCATCCATCCATCTAACATTCCATCCATCCAACCTTGATCCTTCATCCATCCATCCTTCCATCCATCTACCCTTTAATCCTTCTATCCAACTAACCTTTCATCGATAGATCGATCATCCATCCATCTAACATTCCATCCATCCATCCATCTAACCTTAATCCTTCCATCCATCCATCCTTTTATCCATCCATCATCCATCCATCTAACATTCTATCCATCCATCTAACCTTGATCCTTCATCCATCCATCTATCCATGTAACCTTCATCCATCTATCCATCTATCCAACCTTTCATCCATCTATCCATCTAACCTTAATCCTTCCATCCATCTATCCTTTCATCCATCCATCTAACATTCCATCCATCCATCCATCTACCCTTTAATCTTTCTATCCAACTAACCTTTCATCGATAGATCGATCATCCATCCATACATCCATCTATCCAACCTTTCATTCCTCCATCCATCCATCTAAACTTTCATCAATATATCAATCCATCCATCCATCTAACCTTAATCCTTCCATCATCTATCCTTTTATCCATCCATCATCTATCCATCTAACATTCCATCTATCCTTTCATCTATCTATCCAACCTTTCATTCATTCATCCATCCATCCATCTAACCTTGATCCTTCCATCCATCCATCCATCATCCATCCATCCATCCATCCAACATTCCATCCATCCATCCATCCATCCTCCTATGTATTATTTCATTCAACCTTCCATCCATCCACCTTTCATTCACCCATCCATCCATCCATCCATCTACCCTTTCATCGTTCCATCCATCCACCCATCCATTAATCGATGCATCCATCCGCCTATCCAACCTTTCTTTCAACCATCCATCCATCCAAACTTTAATTATTCTATGCGATCTTTCATCCTTCCATCCATCTACCTATCTGACACCATCCATCCATCCATCCATCTGTGTGTTTTTTAAAAATCTTGTAGGGTGTGAGACGTTCATGGACATCGTGATTGTTTTGGACGGTTCTAACTCCATCTACCCCTGGTACGAGGTCCGGGACTTTCTCATCAACATCCTGCAGAAGTTCTACATCGGCCCAGGTCAGACGCAGGTCGGTTTATCACAAAAGTTAAGATACAATCAAGTCCAGTGGGATGTAATAATGAATTTTGTCATGAACAGAGCATACAACAGATGACTGACATGACTGGATGAAAAGACCACTTAGGGAGCTGTTATATTATTGTATGTTTCTAATTTTCAAGCAACTAATGACCTTTCTCACTTGAACATGCCATTGTACAATTGTGGGGCTGATTATTTTTGGCTTTAATATTTGGTTAGGACACAACTGGTTAGCTGAACATCACAGATTTGTCTACAGGCTTCCATACAGGTCATCATATATGAAGAATAAGTGTCCAGTAATAATTTTATCTAAATATTTAGTTGGCTTTAAATTCAGAACTCTATTAATTAATAGCAAATTACACATCTCTGTTCTCTGTTCCTCTGTTACACTGAATTAAATTTTTTAATTCTTTAGGGAATCTGTGGTGAAATCAAGAGGTCATTTTATTTTGTCTATATTTATAAGACTAAATGAACTGTGTTGCGCAGAGTTGCAACATGTGGCTTAAAATCCAGGTAAATGTCAGTTTAAACGGAGCTACTTTTAAAATTAAATCAATGTATTTTGTCATTGACATGGTATTTTAATAGGGACTTAGCCCAGCCCATTCTCTGTGGATGTTTTCCAGAGTTAAACCTTGTATTTAGCTACATAATTAACACTGAGTTGACACAAACGGCAAGCAGAATAGAGGCGGATCAAATCCTAACCCAGATCAATAAAAAGTCTTGGCCAGGAAGGTGAACAATTCCTTAAGAGTCCTTGAGGAAAGAAAAGCAATAATTTGAACTCTTATACCTGCTGTATGTCCTTCAGAAGGTTTACAGCCATGCTAGCAGCTCTGTGAGGCTGTACTTAGACTTAGTGGTCATTTGAGCTCAATGCTAACGTCAGAATGCTAACATGATTACAATGACAATGCTAACATGGAGATGTTTGGCAGTTACAAGGTTTACTGTGTTCTCCATCTTAGCTTAGTGTGTTAGCTTGGTCTGGTCTGACAAATATCTGCCAGGCTCAGCTGACTCAGGATGTCTTTCAAACTTAAAACTTGTATTGAAACTGAGCTTGTGAGCTACAGTAGCCTGGATTTAGGTTACCTTATGTCCCAGCATGCAACTAAGGACTGGGAAACCTGCAAAAGTAGTGGAAGCACCTGGTAATGTTTTGAATCTGGGACGGGGTTTAAACATCTTGAGAGTAAATGAAAAATAGTTTTTCTACTTTCGACAGTTTACTGACTTGCCCTTCAGTAAAGATTTCAACCTACCAGCCACCAGTAGCAGGTTTTCCTGGAAACTGACCTACAGGCAAAGGAAAAAGTCTCTGGGTAGGTTAGTTAGATGTCGCAGCAGTGCCGTGGTGATACCTTCATGTGCAGGAATTCAGGTTTGGTGTGTTTTGGCTGCAGGTGGGTGTGGTACAGTACGGCTCCACAGTGGTCCATGAGTTCAGTCTGGGTGAGTACCAGACGGTGGAGGAGGTGGTGGATGCCGCCAGGAGCATCGACCAGCGGGGTGGCGAGGAGACGAGGACAGCACTGGGCATCAACGTGGCGCGGTACAACACAAGAATATGTCCTTGTGAATAAAAAAACCCACACAGTAACCCACCCGGGTCACTCACACTCAGTCTGTGACTTGCAGGTCTGAGGGGTTCAAGCGTGGGGGCCGGCCTGGTGCTCAGAAGGTGATGATTGTGATCACAGACGGAGAATCTCATGACAGTCCACAGCTGCTGCAGGCTGTCACCGACAGCGAGAGAGACAACATCACCATGTACGCTATTGCTGTGAGTCTGTCCCTCTTTACCTTCAAGCCTCAAATACCTCCTGACCCAGTCTGACTTCCTTTCTAGTCCTGATTTAGATGCCTTCTATCTTTACCTGCAACCTAAAATTTACTTCTGGCTCTACCCATTTTTGTCCTAGCACATGCACCAAACACACTTTGTTATTTTGTGTCTCTGGACATCAAAAACTCTTAGCCCCTGCCCTCAGTCTTTCCTCTGGGTTCTCGTCCAGGTTTTGGGTTATTACAACCGTCGGGGAATCAACCCTGAAGCCTTCCTGAAGGAAATCAAGTTCATTGCTAGCGACCCGGATGAGAAACACTTCTTCAACGTGACAGACGAGTCGGCGCTGAAGGACATTGTGGACGCACTAGGAGAGAGAATTTTCTCTCTGGAAGGTCAGCTGATAAATGTCCGAAGCTGCATTAGTGATTTTTAATGTTACAGCTAACTGGTAACTTTGTACCCATAAAACCTGATAAGCTGACTATGTATAATGTAAATGTGGTCACAGAGATTTTTTTCTACCCAACTCTGCAGTCCCCCTCAGCTCTACAGAGCGTTTTGGTGTCTTTCAGCTCATTCTTTTGGTTTTACAGCCCACAACTTTACTGTTTTGGTTCTGTCTTGTCACCTGTCCAATATTTTCTGGTTTGGCCTTCATTCCTCTGAATCTGTCTAGCTATTTCTTTTTTTGTCTTCAACATTCTCCACTTCATCACCACCATTTTAAGCTAGGTAGGTACAATCTGCGTAGGTGTATTGTTATGCTGGAAGTGGCAGCTTTCACTTGTATATCAGTCGGCTGGTGAGAACTAGTGTGAATCAGCTGTACAGACTGACAAACCAAAAGAGAGATTTAAATGCTGCAGAGAGCTGCAGTGTGGGTTGTTGATTCCCAGTGGGATCAGAAGTACTGGCACCACTTTTGGCACTTAAAAGAGGATGCATTTATTAAAATGTGAAAGTAACAGGGTGATGTCTGTGTGGAGCTCAGTCTCTGTAGGGTTTCTGTTTTGCAGGAACCAGCACTCAGGGTCGAGGCTTTGGTCTGCAGATGGCTCAGGCGGGTTTCTCCTCACATTTAGTCAAAGTAAGTAGCTCACATTCACATTTAAACTCCTGAAATCCTGTGTGAAGGATTCACACATCATACTTCATCACACAAATTTTAATCAAGAAGGAGCAGCTCTGTTGAAAGGTCCTTGGATTATATACTATATATTAGCTGACAGTTTAATTCATTATTTTAACAGGTTTTACTTCCAAAGATCTGTCCATACTGGATAAAGAACAATTATAAATTCTGGAAGACATCCGGATCTCTACTTTTTGGGACTTTGCAGGTTTTAATATCTGGTTGATGTCGGTAACAATTACAGAGTTTCCTCCAGTTTTCTCCCGTAAAGGAAACACGATCCACTAATGTCAATAGAAGACAGGAGCAGAGTTGTGTATTTTATTTCATTCCAACAGAAACACAGTCGACAAAAAATCTAACTCTCAACTTTTGCTATCACTATCATCCTTGAACACTCAGTATGGGTCTGGTTCTGGTCCTGACAGATGTCTGAAGCTGCAGAATAAGAAGCTTCTAGAAATATTTATGTTGTTTTGCATCCAGGGAAAATTGTATTTGCCTGAATTCCAACGTCAAGGAGTGAAAATGGTGTCGTGGAAACTTTCTATGTGTAACACAGAGCAGATGGTTTTCCTGAACGTAAAGCTGCCAACAAAACACTCACACACATTAATACATCCAGGAACACATGGCAGAACAGACTTCAACCCAAACACACACATGCATTCACGAACAACTATGCAAACCATCACATACACAGAGAAGTATGCAGAGAGTTTCCTGCTCTTAAGTTTCAGGATTAAAAGGTAAATACGTGCAATCAGGTTGGAGTCAGACTGATGTGGAAAACAGAACTCATGGTATCATCTCTGACCGAGCCATCCTGCAGGAAAACCATCCTCTCCCTCCTACGGGATTAAAAAAGCAGTGTTGTGACATTTAACATTGAATCTGCAGATCCAGAGTCAGTCCATGTGCTGCTCAGATCTAAGCAGACGCAATGCTTTGTGGCGCTGTCGTCGCCAAGGATTTGGTCACTCACTGTTGTCCTTGACTCACTGGCCCATAGAGACTATGACTCAACACTTTAATAACTTTCATATCTGGACTTTACGACCGCCTGAGTTCATCTGAATGTGCGACTGACTGCACACGTGTTGTGAGACGGTCTGACTGAGTTTAAGGACAATGCTGAAACTGCTGCTGGCTGCAGTGTTTGTTACCAAAAATGCTGACAAAATTACATTTAAATTTAAATTTTACTAATCCCCCCCCACTCCCCAACCCTATCATGATATGTGGGTAGAGCATAGAGTCTAGTATAAAACTGAGACCTGAACCAACCGTATTTTTAAAGGAACAGTTTGACATTTTGCTGTGGAGACTGGTTCCCTTAGCTAAGCTGAGCAGCTGCTAGTTGTAGGATCAAATTAAGAGAGAATCTTCTCATCTAACTGTTGGAAAGAAAATGAGTAAATGCACTTCCCAAACTGTTGAACTATCTATCACTTTGAGATCTGAAGCCGTATTCACAATGCCAAATGAGACCACATGTTAGATTTGAGTTATTTTCCACAAAGAGAAACAGAAGTTGGTTTAACCCAATGATGTCCTCAAAGCAAACAAAATATTTAAAGTTTAACAGCAATGACTTGTGACTTCACTTGGACTGAGATTTATGATCTGAACGATTTAATCTCCAGCAGAAAATGTAACCATAGCTACACTGAACATGTGAATCCAATCAGGTGGAAAAGTTTGCAAGCAACAACAACCTCTGATCAACGTTCAGATTCAATGCTGAGACTACTTTTAATCACAGATCCAAAGGACACTTGACTCTGGCCTTGAAGGTCGAGTTTTGCATCTGCATCGTGATGTATGTGTCTATCAACTGAATTGGATATTGTGTTCCCAGATGGAGCTCAGTTCTGGATTTGAGTACTTCTTCCATGGCTGTCCTCAGGCTTCAGCATTTTTGGGCCCATAGAGCATTAACGTTCTTCTCTGAGTCAACTGAGGCCTAATTGATCAAACCTCAGAGTATTGGTGATGCTCAGCTTTCAGATAGTAAAATCTACTCAGGAGCAGTGTAACTGAACCCTTTATGTGTCCTGTTACTTGAGCTGCTTGATGGGAAACGTATGTGAAAATATACATTAAGCACTAAAACATCCCACTTGGAATCACAAACTGCAGAAGTTCGTCAGTGGCTCAGCTGGTGGATTCATTCAGTACTAAACACGTGAAGTCTTCCCGGTCTTCAGTGTGTACATATGTGGTACATTATGTTCCAGTGATCTCCTTTAAAATCCAAGTTGTCCCTTCAGGACGGTGTTCTGCTCGGGGCGGTGGGCGCCTACGACTGGAATGGTGCAGTGCTGAAAGAAACTAAACATGGAAAAGTTGTTCCACCAAAATCCTCCTATAAGGACGAGTTTCCAGATGATCTGAAGAACCACGGAGCTTATCTGGGTAATGACATGTCAAATTATAGAGCCTGTACTGCACTTACATCTCTATACTTATATTTGTTTCTCATGTCTGATGTTTGATGCCTTATTAGTTTGTTTGTATGCATCTAGCTTTAAACTGAAATACTTCCAATTGAACACCATGTTGGTGCTTCCTAGAGGTTGCAATTTTATTACACAGTGCCTCACAAACAAAAGTTTACATCAGATCGGCATAAAGTGACAGATGCCAAGGCTACACCCCTTTTGGGGAAAAGAGTCACGCTCTCACATAATGAGAGAAACAGAAAAATGCAGAAAAGCTGGTGTGTGGCATGTTGTAAAACAAATAAATATAAGAATCCAGATCTGGTTTGAGGCATATAAGATACCTAAATATTCACTGATGCTAGGTAATGTGATAAATAGCTAAATGATGCCGGTGACAGTGACCACTGATGATAGCAAACTTGAATGAGAAGTCAGACAGTAGCAGCAACAGCTGCCTAGCTTAGATAGCTGTTAACAGGACCAATCAACCCTAATTTACTACCGTATCGCAAGCTCTCAGGTTCAGACAGGGTCGTAAAATAATTATAAGACAAGTAAATAAAACAAAGGTTTGTTTAACACAAAATAAATGCGTACACACATGTCAAATTTGTAATACAAACATTCCTCAAATTGCATTGATATCTTTTAGGACCGTTGGTTTTCTATCCCCAAAAAGGGGGCGTGACCATGATGGCTTATGAAGTACCCAGTGTTGCTAGATTGGGGGGTTTTAATTTAGATTGTGCAGGTCAAAATTAGTTTGGGCGGCTGGACAAAATTTGGGCTGGTTTGAGATCAGTTTGACGGTTTATAACAGTAGTATTTTATAGGTCATTTGAAACAAAACATAAGAGTGCATGTGCTCCATCCAATCAATCATCATTTTCTTTTTAGACAGCAACGCCCACTTCAAAGTCATGTTGCTTGCGGTACTAGACGGCTCTGCAGAAAGGTACATAGTTCCACAAAGTTACGTTCAGATGTTCAGCTGTTAACAAAGGGTGGAACCACTGGAAAGGCCTTACATTCATTAAAATCAATAAGAGTTGTTCAGTGAGCTGGATATCCGTGGCTAGGTCATTTTCAGGCTGGAACGGCTGAAATAGTGCTGTGTGGCGGGGTCCACCACTTTGTTTGTTTCCCATTTACAGATCCAGGGCTGAGTACAAACACCAGATGGTTTTTCAGCACACATACACGAAGAACAGCTAGCGGACATGAGGAGATATTCACTGAATCTGGATTAGGATAGTTGACCCTGCCTTTAAGTAGGAAAGAGATGAAAAATAAAAAATATCTTGTGTTCTGTCTCTGTCTCTTCTCTGGTTTCAGGTTACTCTGTGGGTTCACTCATTTCGCCTCGCGGCTCTCAGCTCTACGTTGCCGGAGCTCCGAGGTTCAACCACACCGGCAAGGTCATCGTCTTTACTCTGAAGAACACTGGAAACCTGACCATCCTGCAGGCACTGCTGGGAAAGCAGGTCACACGCACACACACAGAAGCATGTAGATATTGTACCTTTGAATGTTTCCATACATGCGTGACACATGGCTGTCTCCATTCAATTCAATTCAATTCAATTTTATTTATATAGCGCCAAATCACAACAACAGTTATCTCACAGCGCTTTTCATAAAAGAGCAGGTCTAGACCATACTCTGTGATGTTATTTACAGAAGCCCAACAGTTCCCACCAAGAGCAAGCACTAGGCGACAGAGGCAAGGAAAAACTTCCTTTTAAGAGGCAGAAACCTCGAGCAGAACCATGGCTCAGGGTGGGCGGCCATCTGCCTCGACCGGTTGGGGTGAGAGAGAGAGAGAGAGAGAGAGAGAGAGAGATGTAAGGAGAGAGAGAGAGAGATGTAAGGAGAGAGAGATGTAAGGAGAGAGAGAGAGGGGAGGGAGGCAGCCTACACAATATACACACAGAGGTACACACAGTGAAGGTAATGTTGCTATAGACTAAATGAAAAATGGTACAGATATTTATAGTAGTGTTAATGGTAACCATCATAATGTTAATGATTATAATAACAATAATAACAATAAGACTAGCAACAATAGTCGTTGCAGCAGAGGGTGTCGAGCAGGAACACGGGGGCAGCAGGTGACCCACAGCCACAGATCCAGACTCCACAGCTCCAGAGCCAGAAAACCTGCAGGAAGTGATAGGAGAGAGGAGAGAGACGAGAAAGCACAAGACTACCAGAAAGGGGAGAAGTTGTGTTAGTAACATGCAATAATGGGATAAGGTTGCATACAGAGGGAGAGAAAGTAGAGGAGAGAGGAGCTCAGTGCATCATGGGAAATCCCCCGGCAGTCTAGGCCTATAGCAGCATAACTAAGGGATGGTTCAGGACTACCTGAGCCAGCCCTAACTATAAGCTTTATCAAAGAGGAAAGTCTTAAGCCTACTCTTAAATGTGGAGATGGTGTCTGCCTCCTGAACCCAAACTGGAACCTGGTTCCACAGGAGAGGAGCTTGATAGCTGAACGCTCTGGCTCCTAGTCTACTTTTGGAGACTCTAGGAACCACAAGTAACCCTGCAGTCTGGGAGCGCAGTGCTCTGGTGGGGTAGTAAGGTACTATGAGCTCTTTAAGATAAGATGGTGCCTGACCATTAAGAGCTTTGTAGGTAAGAAGAATGATTTTAAATTCTATTCTGGATTTTACTGGAAGCCAATGCAGAGAAGCTAAGACAGGAGAAATGTGATCTCTTTTCCTGGTTCCTGTCAGAACACGTGCTGCAGCATTCTGGATCAGCTGAAGAGTCTTAATGGACTTTTTCGAGCAGCCTGATAATAAGGAATTGCAGTAATCCAGCCTAGAAGTAACAAATGCATGGACTAGTTTTTCTGCATCATTTTTAGACATGATGTTCCTGATTTTCGCAATATTATGTAGGTGAAAAAAGGCGGTCCTTAAAATTTGCTTAATGTGAGACTTAAACGACATGTCCTGATCAAAGATAACTCCAAGATTCCTCACAGTGGTGCTGGAGGCCAAGGTGATGCCATCCAGGGAAACTATATCTTTAGATAATGCGTCACGGAGGTGCTTAGGCCCCAGAGCAATAACTTCAGTTTTATCTGAGTTTAACATGAGAAAATTACAGGTCATCCAGGTTTTAACATCCTGAAGGCACATTTGAAGTTTAGCTAACTGATGAGTTTCATCTGGCTTGATCGATAGATATAACTGAGTATCATCTGCATAACAATGAAAGCTTATGGAATGTTTCCTGATAATATTGCCTAAAGGAAGCATATATAAAGTGAAGAGGATTGGTCCAAGGACAGATCCTTGAGGAACTCCATGACTAACTTTGGCGTGCATGGAGGACTCATTGTTAACATGTACAAACTGAAATCGATCTGATAAATAGGACTTAAACCAGCTTAGAGCGGTTCCTTTAATGCCAATGAAATATTCCAGTCTCTGCAATAGGATCTGATGATCAATGGTATCAAATGCAGCACTAAGATCTAATAAAACCAGTACAGAGACAAGTCCTTTGTCTGATGCAATAAGGAGGTCATTAGTAATTTTCACCAGTGCTGTCTCTGTGCTATGATGAGCTCTAAATCCTGACTGAAAATCCTCAAATAAACTATTGCTCTGTAGAAAGTCACACAGCTGTTTAGCAACTGCTTTCTCCAGAACCTTAGAGAGAAATGGAAGGTTAGATATAGGTCTATAGTTGGCTAAAACATCCGGATCAAGTTTGGGCTTTTTCAGAAGAGGTTTAATTACAGCTACTTTAAAGTACTGTGGTACATAGCCTGTTGATAAAGATAGATTGATCATATCTAGTATAGAGGTGCTGACTAAGGGTAGAACATCTTTAAGCAGCCTAGTCGGGATGGGGTCTAAGAGGCAGGTTGATGGTTTAGATGAAGAAATTATTGAAGTTAGTTGGTAAAGATTGAGGGAAGCAAAACAGTCTAAACATGTATCTGGTTCTACAGCTGTTTCTAAGGTTCCTGAGTTAAGAGATAAGTCGGTGCCAATTGAGGGCAGGTCTTGGTGAATTTTGTCTCTAATAGCTAGAATTTTATCATTAAAGAAGCTCATGAAATCGTAACTACTGAGAGCTATGGGAATACTTGGCTCAATAGAGCTGTGACTCTCTGTCAGCCTGGCTACAGTGCTGAAAAGAAACCTGGGGTTGTTCCTATTTTCCTCTATTAATGACGAGTAGTACGCTGCTCTGGCATTACGGAGGGCCTTCCTATAAGTTTTAAGACTATCTTGCCAAATTAAACGAGAATTTTCCACTTTGGTGGAACGCCAATTCCTCTCAAGTTTCCGTGATATTTGCTTTAATTTGCGAGTTTCAGTATTATACCATGGAGCTAACCGTCTTTGTTTTAGTATTTTCTTTTTTAGAGGGGCTACAGAGTCGAGTGTCATTCGCAGCGAGCCTGCAGCACTATCAACAAGATGATCGATTTGGGAGGGACTGAAATTAGCATAGGAGTCCTCCGTTACTTTGTGACTAGATAATGTATTTAGAGCTGATGGAATCGCATCCTTAAATTTAGCTACAGCACTATCAGACAGACATCTTGTATAGAAATTTTTGCCCAATGGCGAGTAGTTCAGCAATACAAACTCAAAAGTTATCAAACAGTGGTCGGATAAAGAGGGATTCTGTGGGAACACCACTAAATGTTCAATTTCAATACCATACACCAAAACAAGGTCGAGGGTGTGGTTAAAACAGTGAGTCGGTTCATGAACACTCAGAGAGAAGCCGATGGAATCTAACAAAGAGATAAACGCAGTACTGAAGCTGTCATTCTCAACATCCACATGAATATTAAAATCTCCTACAATAATAACTTTGTCCGTTTTAAGGACTAAAGTTGACAAAAACTCTGCAAATTCAGATAAGAATTCAGAGTACGGGCCAGGTGCTCGGTACACTATAACAAAAAGAATTGGTTGCAGTGATTTCCAACTTGGGTGCGAAAGACTAAGAACAAGACTTTCAAATGAGTTATAGTTTAGTTTAGGTTTAGAGCTGATTAGTAGGCTAGAGTCGAAGATAGCTGCAACTCCACCTCCTCGGCCTGTGCCTCGAGGAATGTGAGTATTAATATGACTGGGAGGGGTGGATTCATTTAGGCTAACATATTCTCCATCACCCAGCCAGGTTTCAGTAAGACCAAATAAATCAATATCATAATCTGATATTAGTTCATTTACTAGTACACCTTTAGAAGAGAGAGATCTGATGTTTAAGAGTCCACATTTAACTCTCCTATTCGTTTGCACTATTGCTCTTGTGGTTTTAATTTTTATGAGGTTTTTATGCACAGCTCCTCTTCTGTTTACCTTTTTAAATAATTTCGATGGTCGGGGGGCAGACACCGTCACTATAGGATTTTCACTAAGTAACTCCTGAAATGGAGGAGCAGAGAAGTGTGTTAGACTGCGACTCTGCGTAGGGTTTTGGGTGGGTAACTGCTGAAAAAGAAGGGCAGAGAAGTGTGTTAAACTGCGACTCTGCCTCCTGGTCTCAACTCTGGGTTGTCATGGATTTGGTCCACTAATAAACTTGGCCAGATTTCTAGAAATGAAATCCATGATGATGAGTTGTACCAGGACCAGCCACACATCTGATGACACTACTTTACAGTCTAGGAAACCTTGGAAATGTGAAAGCCAAAAGCTCCATATGTTGATAATTCAACAACATGATTTTTCTACATGACATATTAATATTGTCCATGTTGTGGTTTGCAGGCAGTGAGTGTAATAAGAAAATATAACACACGTGGTTAAACAACTTTCTTAAAGGAGACCTATTATACTACTTCCGCTCCTATATTGTAGTTCTGTGACTCCTGTGTGGCAGCTTTGCATGATTCAAAGTTCCTTTAAATATTTCTATGTGGCTACTAAAAGTGAAACAGGATGCCAACTCTTCCCCTGGTTGATCTTCATCTTATGAATAGAATGAGAGATGCACCTAGTTTGAAGGTGCTGCTGGATTTTGACATGCCAACTACTTTATACGGCTCTGCTATGTTATACAGTGTAAAGTACATATACTATAAACAATTTTTCCATTGTTTTGTTTTTCTAACGCTGTATTTTTTTCCAGATCGGGTCATATTTCGGCAGTGAGTTGTTATCGATGGACGTAGACGGCGACGGACACACGGACATACTGCTAGTGGCAGCACCCATGTTCTATAGCCAGGGCTGGGAGAGAGGGAAGGTTTACATCTACACAGTTACACCACAGGTACATGCACACCGGCCGCCACAGGTACATGCACACCGGCCGCCACAGGTACTGCTGCAAGATTAATCCTCACAGTTTGTTTAGTTGCTCAGCATGCTGGTAAAGACACACATCTATCATGGGAGGAATCGGAGAGACCGAGAAAACTAAACTAAAGCTCTTCTCTCTAGACATCTTTCATCCTGCAGGGGGCGCTGGAGGCTTCTGACCGCTCTCAGAACGCCCGCCTGGGTTCTGCGTTGACCCAGATACCCGACATGAACGGGGACGGATTCAGGGAGCTGGTGGCGGGAGCACCACTAGAAGATGACCACCAGGGGGCGGTCTATGTGTTTTATGGCCAGGACAAAACCATCCAACACCAGTACAGACAGGTGACAGATGCTGAACCAGTTCAGCCAATAGGAGGAATCTGAGCAGGAAATCAATCTCCCTCTCTCTCTCTCTCTCTCTCTCCAGCGTCTGTCAGCAGCTGGTTTCTCTGCAGGTCTGCAGTATTTCGGTCAAAGTCTTCACGGGGTTTTGGATGTCAATGGAGACGGGCTTGTTGACCTCGCAGTGGGAGCACTTGGAGCTGCCGTTATCGTCTGGTCAGACCATCACACACACACACACACACACACACGCTGGCAGCATGTCTTTATGTGTCAACACTTTGGTCCAGACTGAAATATCACAACATCTTTTGGATGAAGTGCCATGAAATGTTGACATTCGTGTCCCCCAGAGGATGAATATTAATGACTTTCATTCACTTACCAAAAATGATGATCTCAACTTTTGGTCTTTTCTTCTTCTTCTTCTTCAGTGACGAATTGTAACCGGGCAGATCATTATCGCCATCATTCGACCGCAATTGTTCAAAATACCTTCAAAATATCTGCCGGCCTGCTTGCTCACTTGATTTTAATTACATTTAATTAAAAATACATAAAAACAAACATAGCCTTCTTCTACTTGTATTATCGCAACTTGAAACTGCTGCAGCGTCCTCGGCCGCCATTTTCACAAGTTTGAAAATACGTAGGTGGTACTTGTCAGCGCACTAAAAAAGCAATTGTAAGTATGGAAGGGTGCAATTTGAGACACAGTAATGGGGAACTTGGTAAACATTAAACCTGCTAAACATCAGCATGTTAGCAAAATCAATGTGAGCATGTTAGCATGTTGATGTTAGCATTTTTGCTTGAAGCACTGTGTCTGAATACAGCGTCACAAAGCTTTACATTAATTCCCTGGATACTTAAAGCATATCCATAACCACTTCTTGCCTAACCCTAACTCCCCAGTGTTAATCTTAACCTTAATCTGACAAAACTAAAATCTTCCTCCTAACAAAATGCTAATGGTTTACCTTAAGGGGGCAGTTTTTGTCCCTCAAATGGTAACTGACTCCCAACTATGTGAATTAAACAAGTGAACAGATACAGACAAACACAACGTGATGATAGCCCGTTCCCTCCCTTCAGGTCTCGTGGCGTGGTGCGGATTCAGGCCAAGCTGACCTTTGAACCTGAGAAGGTCAACATCTTTAACAAAGACTGTCAGCGAGGAGGGAAGGAGGTCACCTGCATGTCTGTGACCGTCTGTCTGAGTCTGGACTCCAGGACAAAGACCAGGACGGATGTCGGTAGGTGGGAGGCACACGTAGAATTAAAAGCAGTGACCAGACAGGAAGCTTTTTAAACATCTGCAGCTGAGTTCAGGCAATTTTTCACAAGCAGGTTGGCTTCAGGCCTAAAATAAATATTACTGTCATTTATTTTCTACTGAGTATCACTTTAATCAATAAAATTAAGAGGAAGTCAGGACTTGCCAGCTTTCCATCCAAAACTTATGGATTGTCTCACGTCACCCACTGACTGATCTCAGAACTCTCCAGAAACTCAAGTTCTGTCTGTTTTTTCTGTCTCTCTCCTTTTGTTCTCTTGCCTTCTTTACGTTTATAAGGAAGATTCATTCGTGAATTTTTCACTCAAGTTAAAGTTTGCGTTTACTTTTTACGCATCTTGGTGTTTTTGTTTTGCTACCAGAAGTTAAATCAAGGTAAACATTAACAATCTGAGTCCGACTTTATTAGTGATGTGTTGTGAATGAGTCGACTCTTTTAACTGAACGATGGGATCTGAAATTTGATTTCGCTTCAAGAAAGAAAGCATAAACAATGAACAAATTACACTTATACTAATTTTACTAATTGAAATATACACAATGTGTCTGTATAAAGTTGTGTAATTATTTATTAAGAATACAGAATCTTTGTATTTGTGCCAATATATGGATGAAGAAGTTTGCATTTTTATTTCTTGCAATGAGAATGTAACTGAGGCAGCGACACTGGCAGTGGTACTAAATGAAGAGCTGTCTGGGAGCCGAAAGAGCCGCCAATCAGCTCCTTTCAAAGAGCCCAAGTGTAGTGATGGGAACATCACTAGATTTGATGTCAACAGCAAGACAAACTGATCACTGGCTCACAGTCGCCCCGAACTGTGCGCACACAAGCTATTTATAGTCCAGCTGGCGTTGATTGAAGAGTCCTGATTGGTAGGTTTGGTAAGTTCAGGTCAGTTCACAGCCACACCAAGACGCACAGTTTTTCGCTCCTCTGTGGCCCTCGTGGATCACGGCTCAAGTTTCTCTGAGAACGTCAAAATGGGCGCCGTCCTCGTTTCTTGGTGATGGCGGTAAACAGCTGAATTTGTGATGGGGAAAGCATTACACATATGTACCGTGGATTAACATCAATGAAGACGTGTCAAAGCAGAGCAGTTTGACATCTGAACTCAGGTTTGAACTCAATGGGATGTCTAATTTTTGCCGGAGGAACAAAGTTCACAATGACAACACCTAATCTGTGTTTTAGAGTGCGTTTACTCATTTAACATGAGATCATGTTGGAATCAAATTTTCTTGGCCACTCATGGTGTGACCGGGCTATAAAACCCAGCAATCGATGTTGATGTGCCTTTGAGAAAAGCATTTAACTCCAATATGCTCAGTAGCTGGTTGTGTTTGTACCCAGCAGCTTCCACTGTAAAGGAGTGGAAGTGAATGTTGAACCTCATCTGGATAAATAAAGTCAAAAGTTTAATTCTACAGATTATAACAGCTGTCCGTTCTTCCAGCTGTGTGGACGAGAATCAGAATCATCCAGATGTTTGGTGTCTGCGCGTGGAAAGTCTTATTGTAGGTCTTTTCCTCTCAGCAGAGATTCCCCACAGTGCTTTGTGGAGCTGTTGTCGTGTCTCTATAATTGGCTGCAGATGTGCGGGCCGGCTGCATGGAAACCTTGCTAACATGCTAACCCCAGCCAGCCGCTATTAAACACTCCTCCTCCTCTTCCTCCTCCTCCCTCCATCACTTCATACCTTCCTCTCTTCTTTCTCTCCATCGGCTCCTCATCTTCCCTCTGATCATCTGGACTGGATTAGACACACACTTTTAAGACACACACACAGAGTTTGAGATGCATGCACAGGTACACGCCAACACGGTATCAAACGAACACGCATCAGTGACAGAGGACGGGAGCCATGGCTGACACAGTCTGAACCTTTGTTTTTAACATTCATTTCCTAACGTGCAGACGTGGCGTTTCTAATATGAACTGTGTTGGACTGAAGCAGCTTACCTCAGCTCTCTGTGCACTCATAAATCAAAACCCAACTTCAGTTGTTAAACAGATGAGAATGAGCTCTGCAGTTATGCTCGCAGCAACGGCATCCAACAACTAATAAGGAAACAGGAAATGCATCACTTTATTAATCAATAACAGAAGAATAAGTTATTATCCTTATTAAGTAATTAGGAACATAACTCAGTATATCACTTTTGCATTTTAGCTGCATTTTATTTGGACTTTATTTGAAAACAACTGAATTACTGATATGCCAAAGTGACTTCCAAAGTTCAGCAGAAGTTAATTTATGGATTTAACAGTCTGCATAGGACAAATCAAGTGGATACATTTTGTACTGCAGTCCTTGTCACAAAAGTCTTTCTGCCTCCAATAACATCCATCGTCAATCGGTTATCCTGCGTACAGGGTCGCGGGGGGGGGGCTGGAGCCAATCCCAGCTGACATTGGGCGCAAGGCGGGGTACACCTTGGACAGGTCGCCAGTCCATCGCAGGGCCACACATAGACAGACAACCACACTCACACCTAAGGACAATTTAGAGACACCAATCAACCTAGTCTGCATGTCTTTGGATGGTGGGAGGAGAGCACCCGGAGAGTCAGGACCACTTTAGTCAAATAAACTTTTATCGATCTGCAGCAGGGATGTTTGGCCCCTTGTTCTAGGACCTCCCGGTCCTTCCACATGCCGAGGCATGCAGAGCGGCGGGGTTCAGAACAAAGCAGGCGTCAATGACAACAGAAATGACATTGATTGGTCAGACACAGCATGAAAGCAGGAGCTCAGGTGGAGGCGGGTGGCAAAGCAGCAGGGGTAGGCAGCTCGGTGCAGCTTTGCCAATGGATGCAGGAGGGGAATCAGCTGAGCCATGAGCTGATGTGGCTGGCTTGAGATTGGCTGCTTTCAGCGGATGTAGCTGGGATGTGAGATGAGTTTGACTTTGCTGCCTGCCTGAAATAACTTTTTGAGATTTTGCATCCCTACAGTTTGACCGCTGTCAATAGGGACAGCTGTACACGTGCACTTGTTATTGTTATCACTTATGATCCAAAAGTAGCAAGCTGACAATGTTGCTAACAGCCAAACATCAGGTGTGACAACACAAGACAAAACAAGCAACATTACTGAGTCCAGCAGAAAGAAGGCCAGCTCAGCTTTTCAGCCTCTGCCAGGATTTACATACGGAGAATGGAGCTAGCTTCCTCCAAAGAACTCAGATTGTACATGATGTTGCTTCTTCTTGCAGCTCGCTGAAGAGTTTTGTTGGTGTGATGTGGCGCCGTAAGCATTACGGCGTTGTCGTCATAAATGTCTTGCGCGGGATTCTGATGTTACATAGCACTTTAGCAGGAACTGCGGACCTGGAGTGGTAATAACAGAGACGCTGTTCACCCTATCACCAGTCAGCGTAGCATCAAAATGATTTCAAAGAAGTTTAAAGATACACGCACTACATAATGCTGGTTTAATTTCTCAATAAACTATGATTTTCTCAGTACCAGCTTCTACTTCAGTGGACAAAGTAATGTGTCTTGCTACCGTTTGCTCTTACAGGCCTCCGCTCCTCCTTTCATTACATTTACATGAGTGTGAAGTTGGAAACCGAGACGAAATGAAGTGTTAGAGTTACTGGAGAATGGCTATGTAATCTTATTACGTACATTCACATAACAGAATTCAACAGAACTACTCAGTGATTCATGTTTCATTTTGCCAACTTTTCAGAAATAACCATAAAACATTTGGAAACATAACAAGTACAGTTTGCACTAATGAGGACACCAGGTGACATCACTTCCTCTCATATCACCTGAAAGACCTGTAAAGTCTGTTCTCTGTGTATTTACAGTCTCGATGTGCTGCATGTGAGCGGGATACGACTGCTTTGCCTCTTTTAAGCCCCCTTTCTCCTCCTTGTCCCCCCAGCTGTTTGGTACAGTCTGGGATTGGATGAGAGGCGTTTTCCTCCTCGAGCTGTTCTGGACAAATCAGACCGGCAGCAGCCCAAGAGTCTGTCTCTGCAGGCTGGAGGTCAGAGCTGCCAACGCCTCGGCTTCTCCATCCAGGTCAGAATAACCCTCCATTTTAAAATGTAGTCCTACGGCCTTTCTGAAACTAGACCCTTGCCACTTGACCCCCTCCTCACCCTCACAGCTAAATCGAGCTCCCTAACCCACGTAGGGTTTAAATAAAGCGGCCAACTTTCGAACGAACTAGCCTCTCACGAGCGTAAATAAGATCTGACGTTAGCGCGGCACTCACTGCTGTAACATGTGGATCAAATAAACAACAGTTGTGTTAAGATTCAGGAGTGATGTTGAGGAAAAGGGTGTTTTTTTGCAATAACGGAACTGAAAGCATTTGTCACTTATTTTGTGTTTGATTTTGAATACTGAGAGTCAGATTCAGTGTGAAACCCCGAACACACAAACACCACTCACACTGTTTCTCTGAACAGGAGACGACTGATTACGGACGTCCCATTGCGGTCGTCCTTGAGACGGGGTTGCAGAGCCCAGACGAGGGGCCGGTGTTGGACCCCGACTGGTCGAGCATCCTGAGGGCCGAGGTGAGATTTTCTCGTGGTATTTACATCCAGGTGATGTCACATTTGTCTCTCAGTCTGTCGTTGGGTTTTTGTTGAGCTCCAGAGTCCTGATGGAGGCTGATGTCTAAGTCGGCCTCATCAAAGAATAATCCCTTTTCTTCTCGCCGTAGCTTCCTTTCTGGAACGGCTGTGAGCAGGAAGATACCTGCGTTCCCGACCTCATCCTCCACTCTCACACTGACCTTATGGATGTTCAGTGAGCAGCCTAACACCCAGTCTTCATTAACACAGACGTGAATCATTGACATGCATTAAGGAGCCCAGGTAATCGTTTTCTGTGTTTCACCTGAAGGCAGTTCTGCAACTCGAGGGACCGGCCCGCCTGGTCAATCTGCAGCCACCAGGTGGCGTCAGAGGGCTCGGTGTTTGTTGTGGAGCCCGGGCGGAGGAGGATGGTGGTGTTTGCGCGACTGGAGAATCAGGGAGAGAACGCCTACGGAGCTGCCATCCGCATCTCCACCTCCTCCAACCTCCTCTTCTCCAGCCTCATAGTCAAGGTGTTGTGGTGCATGGCAGGGTTTGGGAAGAAAACTACTGTTATTCTTGTAGGCAAACGTTTTAGGTAACTTGCAGTGGGAACACTTGCACAAAATATACAAAAAACTCTTCATGTTCAACAGTTGTTGACCCCAAAAACTTGCTCCAAAGCTGAATTATAAATTTACCTCCCGTTCCCCAAAACAACATATATGACCGTTGGAAAGTACCAGCAGCAGATGTACCGGACCTTGATGTTAAACACGTGGTTAACGTTTGCAGTTTGGTTTGGCAGAGTCAACAAAACATGGTTAGGCATGTGAGGGTACGTACATCACGTAACGTAACTCACTGATAGGGCTGTCATGACATCAGATTTTTACTTCACAATTATGATGACTAAAATAAAGTACGATAACGATATTGCCTAGCTGACCTGAATCCCTGAATCTCGCCTGAATGACGCCGTCTAAATAAGGAGGAGACAGAAAATACCACGTCTTCTTATTGTTTTGTTGTCCCATTTTATGCAAGGTGGCAGTTTTGAAATAACACGTTATCGTTAATATGAGAAAACCCCTTGTTACCGATGTAATTTTATTGCACTTAAAACTTTAAATAATATGAACGTCGGCCTTCTGGGTGGTTTGTTTGAGCCATCCATTCACCAAACCACCTTCTTACTCGCAGACTCTCTCACTCTTTATAATACGTCACCTGACTTCCCGTCATACTTACTTTGGCCACTAGAGGTCGACCTATACGGCTGGTACTGTAACATTCACGCCACATTCACGTCATGTCAGACGGAAGGTGACTGTGTGACTCAGCAGGCTCCTCCTCTTCCCCACAGGACCAATCAGATATCCAGATTGAGTGCTACTCTGAGGACAGACTGGCCAATCAGAGGAGCTGTAACATCAGCGCGCCATTCATGAAATCCTTGTCCCAGGTTTGTGAGTATTTCTCTGTCAGGTAAAAACACTTTTCACTTGCATTGTGGGAAATGTAGGACCTATACTCGGGGGGGGAGTCCTCAGCTGGACAGATTTTGACCGTTGTTTTTTTGATCTGTCTCTTGTGAGTCCCCCAGTTTATAGTCAATAAGTCAGTAGAAAATGTCTAGAGTGCTCTCCAGAGAGGTGATAATTATAAACATTCACAACATAATTACATCAAACATACAGAGCAGCATCAGATGTCAAAGATAATAAAGAATTACATTTAGCTAATAAAACAGCTGTTACACAGTCAGACTAATGATAGTGATTAAACAGAGCAGGACGACTGACAGCCAGTGACTAAAATCCTTCATTAGGCTAATGACCGTCCTGTAAACATGATCACGGCCCCGCCCTCCACTGTAAGGCCCCGGGGCCCCGCTGTACACATGCCTGTCTGAGTAAAGTCCAGGTTATTGGCCCAGACTGTGGTGCAGGTTATTGTCGGCTTCCTCTTAACGAGGCTGTGGCTGCTGGATCAGGTGAGACGTATCCGGAGGGAAACGGCTCCAGTCTGCTCACAGAGACGATCAGAGGCTGTGGAGGATCTGCAAAACCTCAAAAACAGCAGGTCCCACATGTTGGGATGATCGGACAGTTAGACCGTCTGATAAAACAGTTAGAAAATTGTAAAATGATGAGACCTAGAGGTAAAAAGGGGTTTGACTATTTATATTCTGGTTAGGATTTAAAAGTTTTTAAATCTCTCTATGTACGGTGGAGGAAGTATTCAGATCCTTTACTTAAATAAAATACCAACAGATCATCTGCTGATTATTTTCTCCATGAACCGATTGATTGATTGGTTTGTAAAGAGCCTAAAGTGCGTTATGAACAAACTTTACAGTTATTACAATCACTCAGAGGAGAAGCAGCACGTCTTCACATGTTACAGGAAAAATCACTTCAACCATCAAAATAGTTGCCAATTAGATTTCTGTCAGTCATCTGTGGTGGACAGTAAGTAAGTACATTTACTCAAGTACTGTACTTAAGTATGAATTTGAGGTATTTGTACTTTACGTGAGTAGATTCTTTTCATGCCACTTTATACTTCTGCTCCACCTCAGAGGGAGATGTGGTATTTTTTTACTTCACTACACTTATCTGGCAGCTTCAGTTACTTTACAAAGTCAGATTTGTACACACAAAACACATGAAGCGTTTCTAAAAGATGATGTTTTGTTAAACTCCAACAGTTCATACAAGCACAGCTGAAACTGTTAAAAATTAAATCGCAACTATTTTGATGGTTGAAGTCTGTAAAAACAAAAACATCAAACCGTCAAACAGTCAAAAATAAACTACAGCAGTAAAATCCTGCTTTTACATAAATGCATGAGGAATAATAGTCTCGTGATTATACTTTCATACTTTTACATTGTAGTATTAGTACTTTTACTTAATACTGAATCGTTTCAGATGTACTTTGGGAAGTTTAATTGACAACAAAACATATTTTTTAAGCTCTTCATTTGTTTTGTGTTCCTGTTTTTTTTAAGTAACCAGTAACTTAAGCCCTGTGGCATAAAAAGAAAAGTACTTGAGTACGTGTACTTTCTACATTCTCCCACTACTGACCGCTCTCTTTCTATCCAGGTATTTTTCCATCTGGAGTTTGAGTTCAGCCGTTCTGTCTTCCTGGATCATGTGCGGGTCGTCATGGAGACCAGCAGGTGAGACAGCCCATGTCACAGCTGTGTAGCTCACATCACTGTAACGTACCAACCCAAACTCAACCAGTGGGAAAACAATAACAACAACTGTACTTTTATACATTTAGAAGCTTAAAACTGTGCGTATCTTCATCTCAACTTGCAATCTTTACTTTAAACATTAGCGTTTGAGGTCCGCTTAGTGGACTTGATGCGTAGACTTGCTGCTTTCTGCCGTGTTGTGCTCGGGTAGTTCTGTTTTACAGCAGACACACTGCTGTTTTCTTTTAGCTTGAAATGATCCCAGACTGTGCACACTTTCTGCCTTTTTCTCTGCCCTGTATCTTCTTCATCCATCGCTAATTTCTCTCCATTTTGCAATCCACTACATTAAATCACGTAGTCCACTTTTCCACAGCGGAAGCCCGTTGCGCTGTATGTAGTGATATGGATTAAACGAAGCATTGACGCAAAGAATTAGCTTTTTAGTAATCGACTTTCTCTATGTATCCTGTCAGCCCTGTAGTTTGAGGGTTAAATTAGTGATTTAAGGTTTGGGTTCCTCACAAGTGCAGAAGTACAAACGTTTGTCTCTGCGTGCGTTACGACCCCCACCAAAGCTCGTTACACGTGGTGGTCGAACACAATTAAGAGTCCAGGAGTTGTGCCAAAAAACACGCGTTTATTGAAATAAACATGAAATTTAACTCAAACAAAATAAGTCATCTGATGGGCTGGCCAAAACAGACAAAAGAAAGGGAAGCCCTCCGTAGGATCTGGAGGCTTCCCCTCTGAATATTCCCTAAACCAATCCCCAACTAAACAAACTGAAATAAACCCATGAAAACTAAACTACATAAGAAAAGAACAACTATCAAAAGAATTACACTACATCTGCATTCACCATTCACACACTGGCGGAACAGCCGCCAGGGTTTCGGGGTTCAGTATCTTGCCCAAGGACACTTCCACATGCAGCCTGGATTGAAACTCCGATCTTTTGATTAACAGGCAACCCTCTCTTCCTCCTGAACCACAGCCGCCCAGTAGTTATGGCTCAAATTAAACATGTTTTTTTTAAATGTAACAGCATGTTATTGTGGAGAAAACATCTGCTCTCACAGTCACATTGTGGGGACTCCATTTAGGGACAGACTTTTGTTCTTGATTGAGGTTCACGTGAGGACTACTGGTCTCAGGGAATTAATGTATGTCAATGCAATGTCTGATTGTGTGAATCAGTGAGGGAGAAGAGGGATACCCGGATGACAACATCAACGACATCCTCCTCCCTCTGAAGTACCAGACTGACCTCCTCTTCACCAGGTGAGTGACAGCGATGAGCCGTCCTGTTGTTGAAAGAAATGAAAAGGACGCAAAAGAGAAACAGATTCCAGGAAATATCTAAAATATTGTCTGTCAGTGGTTAGCACTGTCGCCTCACAGCAAGTGTGGAGTTGCATGTTCTCCCCGTGTGTGCGTGGGTTCTCTCCGGGTGCTCCGGCTTCCTCCCACCGTCCAAAGACATGCAGGCTAGGTTGATTGGTGACCCTAAATTGTCCTTAGGTGTGAGCGTGAGCGTGAGTGGTTGTTTGTCTCTGTGTGGCCCTGCGATGGACTGGCGACCTGTCCAGGGTGGACCCCATATTGCGCCCGATGTCAGCTGGGATTGGCTCCAGCCCCCCCGCGACCCTGTACACAGGATAAGCGGTTGACGATGGATGGATGGATGGATTGTCTTTGCTGAATGCAACAATTTCAATAAATGTGTATTTGGTTCGAAGGACCATAAAGTTTTTTCTGACCGTGCGAATGAGAAGGCGACTCGAAGTTTGAGACGTCATCACTTTGATAGTTACTCCATTAAATTTATTCCACCGCACACACGCCAACGCACAAACACACACACACACACAGCAGTCCACTACCTGCCCCAGATGTCTGTGATACTGCAACTGGGTGTAGCCCTACTCACACTAAGCAATCCGTTAAGTTTCAAGCCGCCATCAAAGACTCTTGCTCAAGGAGAGACCGCAATCCCGCCCTTTATGGTAATATTAAAGTGTTGCGCGCTGCTTGTCGCCGGCGCACACTAGCAAGCATATTATCATTTGTAGCGCTGTACTAATTGGAGGATGCATCAAAAAGCCACTAATACTAAACAAATAAGCTGCAGTTAATACAGAGTAATACAGTCGGCTACAATACAACTGAGTTCATTTTCGCGGGTCGCTGCCTCAACCTGTTCGCTCAAAACTGTGCGCACGACAGCACTGATGGTGAAGAAGTGCAGCCGTCCTGTCAGTCATGCGATGCGCAGCGTAGTTCATCAGGAAAGTGTGTTCATTTAAGTCTGTTTATCTTGTTTAATATAAATAAAAATATGTACTGTCGCCGCACAGCAAGAAGGTTGTGGGTTCAAACCCCGGTTGCCTCGGCTGGTGGAGTTTGCATGTTCTCCCCGTGTCTGCGTGGGTTCTCTCCCACCGTCCAAAGACATGCAGGCTAGGTTGATTGAGTGGTTGTTTGTCTCTGTGTGGCCCTGCGATGGACTGGGGACCTGTCCAGGGTGGACCCCGCCTTTCACCTGATGTCAGCTGGGATTGGCTGGAGGAGAAGCGGTTGCCGATGGATGGATGGATAAATGAGGCATGCTAATGGGCGCTGAGCTCCCATCTAACTACATTTTGTTTTTGAAAGCTAGCTGTGATTCAGACCTGTTTTGGGTACAACATGCTAAAGCCAAATTAAGACTTTAAGTATGTTTTATGAAAGAAACTCTTCCTCTCTTCTCCTGTCAGAGACCCCAACACTCCTCGCTTTGAAATCAGAGCAGACAGCTCATCTTCCTCCTCCTCCTCTTCATCCTGGGACCAACCAGTCAGCAGCTCTCCCACCTTCAACCTCACATATTATGTGAGTTACAGAAACACAATCACTTCATCCAGCGAGTCCAGGACCGACACGGGAAGAACCGTCTCACTGACAAAGTGGACACACAGTAGTCTGCACATATTGCATTTTAATATGTTAACTGGAAAAAACCCTGAAACAACGAGCTGAGTGATGTGACTTTTCTAGATTTTTGGTGTATTTGTTTATTTGTCTGCCTTTTTAACTGAAGGCAGTTTGACACGTGACAGCAGGAAAAGCTCAGGTGTAAATATTAAAATGAACGCTTCAGTTTCGTCGTCCTGGTGTTGTTCATGCTGCCACTCGATGTCACGACTCACTGGGACACTTCCTACAACGACAAGTCAATATGCCTTCTGTGAAAAATGACAATGCCTAAGTCTACAGCAAATAATCTTACAAGCTACTGTGGATGTTCATGTTCCTCGGGGGATGAATGCCTTTGGCCAAAAATATAGCTCCACTTCACGGCGACGCAGAGCACAAGAACTGTGATTGTTCATCAAGTCCCCAGGAAGTGCTTTTTACTAGTCAAACCAGACATTTTCCTGTAGACTTACCTTGTAACAGAAGCGGCTGTAAAACGGCGGATACACGTCTCGTTTCACAATCAGAATTTGATCTGTTCAGTCTCATTATATTTGGAAAGTCTAGGTGGTGTAATCGCAGAGTGACGCAGACACCGACGCACGAGTATGGATGCTCGTGACGGCACCCCTGGCCTTTCCTCAACCGCCACCGTTAGGCCAAAGTCATCACGTCACTTCACATTAAAATAATCAAATCCAATATTCAGATTGGCCTAAAATTTACTGAGCACTTTCATGAAAACAAACTCAATCCATTTTCAGCTTTCTTAAGGCCAAAATCTTTTCTAATCTAAGAATTATCACTAAAGTAACTACCTGCATTCATCCTCAAACAGTAAACCCCTTTCATTTTAGTGACTCCTTAGTGAAATGCATGACAGTTTAAGCAGGAATGTTTCAGACATCACCGAACACCATTATGGTTTTTCAACGCGTTTCTGTTTTTAATAACGTTTCAGATCCAGAACCTGGGCATCTTCTCAGTGCAGGACGTCCTGTTCAGGGCTGATATCTGGGCCGTGACCAGGCAAGAAAACCAGCTGGTGAACATCACAGACTACAGCATCGAGCAGGTACCAGGGGGAATGTTAAAATACAGTTTAGTCATTTTAATCAATAAATGCTGGGAAAGCTTCTTCAACCACAAAGGAAAATTCATTTTGAAGATTTGGTTTTACCACTTTACAAAGTGCAAGACGGAGAGAAATAAATGTAATCCAGTCACACCTGAGCTTTCTCCTCTGTCTCTCAGCAGGTAGCTGGGTCTCACTGCGTGCTGCCTCAACCCAGAACAACCAATCAGGTTACAGCCGAGGACCTGTCTCAGCTGTCACAGCTGGTAAGACTGCTGACATTTCAGTTGATCTCAGGAAGCTCGAGGAACGTCCAGGAGTCCAACTGAGTTACAGAAGGCTTTTCTTCTCTCTCTGTGTGCAGAACCACAGTAACAGTGTGAGTCTGGCGGTCAGGTGCAGACTGAACCTGCCGGCCTCCAGAGAGCTGAAGGTGACGCTCAGAGGACGACTCCAGCTGCCTGCTCTGCTCGCTGTGAGAATTTCTACGTTTTCACTTCATGAGACAACTACTAAATCTTAGTTACTGTTGCTAAGTCTGACAAACTATCAGCACCGGAGAAATAAATTTGTCAAATTTGTTGGAAAAAGCGATCTCAGAAAGAAGCAGACAGTTTTGCAGTTGCATTATAAATTTGAAGGTTGTATTCAGGCTGTCAGACTCAGACTGAGTCAAACGGACGTGAAATAAATGAAAGATAGAAGCTAAATCCTGCCGATCACACAGTACAAGTGAACCACCGCATCCCCCGACGATTGAGACAAAAGACAACGATATGAACGATCAACGCTGTTCCTGTACAGCTGGTCGGCCCCTCTTCATTATTACCATCATTAAAAAGCAGAACAGCAGGACTTTATTACGTTACGTTCAGTAGGAAGTTAGCCAGCGTTAGCTAACAATCCACAGCCGACATTATTCTGGATTTATTTCAGGTTTTGGAAAGAGAATAAATCGTCCTTCACCTTTCAACCTCTCGGGGTAGCGACTGTAACTATTAAAAGATGCCCCAGGAACAACGTTTGACCAGATCTTGGAAAAATACGGCAAAGAAAGCTAGAAAACGAGTGTTTTTGCATTAGAGTCAATGGAGTGCAGCCATGAATGTGTCGGAGCTCAGTTAGAGCGAGTCCTATACTGCGCTGTGATTGGCAAGCTGTGTATTCGGGGCGTGGCTTAGCGAAGGGTCAATTGCAACCATCTGTCCAGTCGACCACTGCCCCCTAACCTAAGAGCGTAGAACAGCTACGGTGGCTGACGCAGCACAAAAGGTGTCTCTTCTGAGACCGCAGAGAGTGGCCAGTCAGGAAATGAGGTTTCTTCAGGTATATTTATTAAGAAATTATATTTACTTAATTATTCAGTAAAACCAGATGTTATTGTGACTCTGACACTGACAGACAACATGGAAAATGTGAGCCAAGAGTGTGAAACACTGTCACTGTTTCTGCACCGCAGTCCTTTATAAACCACACATTAGATAAAGTTTAGACAAACGCTGACAAGGGAAACACGTTCATTCTCTCTGTGATTATGGACCCTCGCCAAAACTGCCCGCTAACAATAATATCTGGCCCACTGCCAGATTATGGCGCATTGATAGCGGCTGAAATAGATCTCAGTCATGACAGCAACAGTTACTCACATCATCACTTCCGCTTTAGTGGTTTTGCCTACAAAATAAAAGCGTGAGAAGCTTGTTTACTGTAAAGCAGTATTTGGCGTTGAACTGAGATTTTACTTTGATTAAGGTCAATTAAGGTGTCACTCAAAAGGTCAATATGTAGACGTGTTTTTTGTTTACATGCATAATCTCTCAGTAGAAACAGAGGAGGAAGAAGTTCGGGTGTCTTTCATACAGTTGTGTGTGTAAAGCTGCTCATCAATGTAGCTTTTCATGAACCGACTAATCACAGCATGGAGGCGACGGGACACTGAAAAAAGTTTGATGCGCTACAGCAAACTTTCGAAATGTTGAACTTGTTCTGCATGAATGATTATTGACGAGTAGTACTTAGCATTAACTAATTTGAAACTGACCACCATTTAGATCATTTTTCTTACACAAATTTAATGAATGGAAACAACCCACACAAATAAAACTGCTGTCCAACTGGAACTAATATTATACTAGTGGTAAGATATATAGTAGGCTATCTGAAATTATAATGAATACACTAACATTAGCCCCAAACAGGGCAACATGTAAA
Source organism: Micropterus salmoides (assembly GCF_014851395.1). Classification (NCBI taxonomy): domain Eukaryota; kingdom Metazoa; phylum Chordata; class Actinopteri; order Centrarchiformes; family Centrarchidae; genus Micropterus; species Micropterus salmoides. The sequence goes on along the minus strand of NW_024044570.1, from coordinate 2,182,106 downwards.
TGGGTACCAGCAGGGCTGGGCAATAAAACAATAATAATGATTATTATTTCATTTCATTGAACATAACAAATGTTCAATGAATGTTTAATTCATTTGAATCATAGACAAATCAGCACTTATTTCTTGATTTGGATGTTTATTTTGCTGAAGAAAAGGGACTGAAAACAGATTTTACCTAATGTTACTCATGCATATTTGTTGTTGAATGTTCGGCAACTTAGATTTGTGAAGTGTCCACTGTTTGGTGGCACAATTAACTTTCAATCAGGAGCAAACATCAGCCAGTAAACTTGAAAGAAGCGATGATTTGACATTTATCGTGATTATTACCGATATCCAGTGATATGAATTTTTTAACATTGTCACGATTTGTGGTGTGGAGAGGGTAGGGCAGGTTGGAGGACCCAAACGCAGGACGCAAAGCAGAGGAGGTGCAGTTCAAAAGTGATTTATTCCAACAAACAAAAGGCGAGCACACTTACTGGCAGTGGCTGATCCAAAAAACAAGGTAATCCAAACAGAAATCCAAAATCCACAGAAACAGGGTGACGAGACGAGCAAGGCAGGTGACGGGGATCAAGGTTAACGAGGCAGGCAGAGAGAAAGCAGGCAGGGGAACAGAGAGGCAGATTACTGAGGGGGGAAAAGACAAAACAAGTTACTCAACACTAAACAGAGGGGTGGTGATGGCGCAATGGATAAGACACCTGCCTTTGGTGTGAGAGACCACTGTGTCCCTAATCAAGACACTTAACCCCTAGTTGCGACCTCTGACATATATAGCAATTGTAAGTCGCTTTGGATAAAAGCGTCAGCTAAATGAATAAATGTAATAAATGTAATGTAAACATCAGAGTATTATAAATAAACTAACACCAACAAGGAACACAGACAGAAGCTAAGGTTAAACAGAACTCAGAGCAGACATGGGCAAAACAACACAAACACTTAAGACACGAACTAAAGAGACAAGACAGATACTAAGTAACTTAAAGATGTGGATAAATAATAATAAAGGCTACACAGAGACTAGAGCAGAATGAACAAAATCAGATTAATTAATGAAACTGGCAGAGAACATAAATAGACAAGGTTGGAGATCAGCCAGTAGTTGTTGGCTTCCTGTGGATCTAAGCCTGGCTTCCTGAGGATAGAGGTGACTGGAGGGTTTTGAAGTAGGAGGGAACTACGCCAGATTCCAAGGAACAGTTGATAAGATCCACCATAATGAGGCGAGTGTAACAGAGGTAAATTCCTGTGAACCTCGAGAGAGTGACGTTGGGTGTGTACTGTTTTGCCGTGTTGGTGTTTAAATAAAGAAGATTATTCAAGAACAAACTGGAGCTACCTATTAGGAGAACTCCACTGAGCCAGAAAACAGGGTTACGCTACTGTGCATTTGTGGTCTTTTGTGTGCTTTTTAAAAAAAACTTTGGTGTTTCAGGTGAGCTTCAGGTCCTTGGAGTTACTGACTGCTGCCTCCATCCAGCTGGAAGCGTCCAGTCCCATGTTCCTGCAGGAGGACCGACCGGTCCGACAGGTAGGACTGATGCATTCACACATTTAGTTTATTCATCCACACATTAAAAAAAGACAACATTACACATAGTAAAACACCGTGCAGGGGAGGTTTGAAGCCAAGAAAAGGCTTATATAAAGTTACCACCTCTCTAACTCTGACTCTAGTTACACTAGACAGCAGTGAAAATTAAATACAAAAATCTTAGAAAGATCTTAAAAGTGTTGATTTGAAATGTTTTTAACTAAAGATAATTTAGATGATGATTGTGGTGATGTAGGTAGATTGTTCCAAAGAAACTGTCCTCTGTATTTCAATGTATGTCTGACAAAATGGGAGCTTCAAAAAGTCTTGGGTCAAGTGGACATATTTATACAGAAACACACAGGTTTGATCTCTGTCGGTCTCACATTGACAAATGATAAAAGTTGTTGTGTTTTCTGAGGAGAGGAGCAGATGCATTTTATCTCATTATATAACTTTTCTTTTGGATTTGCAGAATCTTATTCAGGTAGGTGGGGGAGCTGGTGGCCCAAACAGTACTTTAATATATGATATTTTGGGTAAATTATACTGAAAATACGAGAATGATTTATCAATGAATTAACTTGACCTGACCACACAAGTTCAATATTGTGCTTCCCTTTTCTTTTGCGTATATTTTCTTTTTGTTATGAAATATCATAAAATGAAGCTTTATTAATATCGAGTGAAAGTTTATTCCTCTGAACACACGTGAATGATCGAACAGACTTACTAACTGAGGATGTGGCTGAAGAGGGAATGTATTTATGGATTTCTGTATAGCTCCAAGCATGACTTCAACATATCTAAAGGCAGTTTGATGCTTCTGTTCAGGTGCCTCTAATCAATAGCAAGAGCACCATTAATACACCAAACCACATCCGAGTGCCAGCTGCACCCAAAACACTGATAGATAGTAACTGACATATTCAAAGACTAAGTGAGTGTTATTATATATATACTTATTAACTAACTACTTACTACCTGCCACCAGACACAGTGTAATGGCTCAAAAACCAGTCCTTACCCACGGATCAATGAAGTATTTCTGATCCTGATTTAAACTGGACTAAACATGGGCCTTTGCTGTCATCTGCTGTCAGAATGTATTATTACAGCCAGTTATGAAGCTGGCTGTGATAAGAGAGGGGGTGACAAAAAATGAGAAACACCTGAAAATAAAATGTTGTGTATGCTTTTATCAGTTTACATCAGTTCTGCCTGATAGGCAGTGATGGAAGAGGTACAGTACTCAGATATGTTACAGTGTCATAGAGTAGAAATACAAGTAAAAGTCCTGCATTTACAATTTTACTTAAGTAAAAGTACTATTAGCAAGTGTAAGCATCAAATATAACGAAAAGCAAAAGTGCTCATTATGTAAACTGGTTTTAGAATAATAATAATAAAGAATAAAGATATATTTTTGGATTATAATTATTGACGCGTTCATCACTTTATTGTTGCAGCTGGTAGAAGGTGGAGCAAAGTTTTTGCTGGATAGGTTGTGAATGGTACACGAACGAATACGAGTTTGAATCTACATGATGCTTTATATAGTGATTTTTTTTTATAGGACACAAGGTGAACTTTGGTTAATAAGGCGGGTTCACCCTCTGCTGTTTACCAGGTTTTATCTGCAGCATGTTGAAAACTCAGCGCTGTCAGAACGTCAGCAAAGAATAAATCAAAGCCAGTCAGCGGATGATATGTATTTGTTACTGCAGATAATCCTGGAGCTGAGGAAGGAGGAGGATTACATCATCCCCATCTGGATTATACTGGGGAGCTCACTGGGAGGCTTGTTGCTACTGGCCTTACTGGTTCTGGCCCTGTGGAAGGTAAATGTAAATGCTCTGTATTTGTATAGCATCTTTCTAGTCTTTGCGACCACTTAAAGCGATTTAAGACTATGTCGCATCCACCATTCACACACCGGTGGAACAGCCGCCAGAGGCAGGTCGGGGTTCAATATCTTGCCCAAGGACACTTTGACAGGCAGCCTGGAGGAGCCGGGGATTGAAACTGGCCTGGTTTAGCCCACAAAGGATGCAATTTATCATACATATTGCAAAAATAGAAAGTACAACACATTGCCTTTGACTTAGTGAACCGGTTATCGTCAGTTACTTACAGTTGTCATCATTTGAAATGATCTCCAGTCTGGAGTAACAAACAGTGTTGATTGATTTCAAACCATGGATCTGTTTTCCCGCTCAGCTCGGCTTCTTCAACAGACGGAGGAGACAGGAAGAGGAGGAGCAGCCAGTAGCCAATGGGAAGGCAGCAGAGGAGCTATAATGTGTTCGCTCGGTCCTCGCCAACTTGTAAAGTCACAAAATGTGTCTCGAGTTCTGTACCTGTGTGGTTTTGGTCACAGAACTCAGACATAAAGACATAAAGACATAAAGACCGCTGTTTGTTAGCAGTGTTGTTCAACGCTAAATGGAACTTGTTGCAGGAACTTATGCAGAGAAAATGAGTTAAATTGGACATTTTACCAAAACAAAAGTGTAACTTTACGAGCTGATGAGGATCACTTGAATGCATCACAGGCCTCCACCTGTCACTCAGGGACCCTGATGCCCCCCCTCCCCCGGGTCAATTGCTCAAACACTTAACAGCTATAGTCAGCCTCCTGTCAGCTGACAAACAAACCACGTCCACAACCCCCCCGGTTACTGTACAGCTCCTTTAAGAACCGGCACATCAGCCAACCAGCTTCAGCTCCAGTCAGCAAACAAGCTGCTCTCCAGCACCAACCTGTGGAGCTATTTCAGTCTTCTGACAGAGCGAGTCGAGTTAAAGTTTATTTAGTGTGTGTTTATAGGCTAAAAAGCTGCAACATGCTTTGGAGTAAAAGTCATTGAAGTCAGACAAAGAATCAAATCAGTTACAGTAAGCTAGCACACAGAGCTGGCATGAAGGTATCGGCAGAGTAACACTGGCCACACCGAACACCGGCGTGAATATAACTGGATGTTACTCAGCAGCTCGGAAGCCACACAGCTGATGCCAGTCAGTGTTAAGGTCAGAGCTCCATCTGAACTAACGCTATTTTTATATTTATAAGTTTCAAGTAAATCTCTAATTGTTCCAGTTATCTAAACCACATAAATTGGTTTATAAAAAAGGAGAGAAAGACACCCGAGCTTCAATTACCGTGTGGTTTTATTCATATTTCAGCGTTTTTATCAGATTTTTCCAGTACAGTCTCCCCAAGAAATCAAACTCACCAAAATTATTGACACATAATTTATTGTTGAAGTTTAAAACTGCAGCTTAGGACCATGCACCAAGTCCAAACTATGGAAGTCTTTTTAACTATTTAACCAGGAAGAAGAGATCTTTTTAAAGGGAGACCCAGACAAAAGTCAGCAACTGACACGCACATGACAATACAACACATTACAAAAACCTCCAAGAGACCTGTAAATATAAACATTAAGAGTCCAGCCTATGGGAAAGATCTACACTCCTCCTTAAGGACGTCTGCAACCAGGGACTTGACCTCCCTGAGTGGAACCAGCTCCTCTAACTGGAGAAGCAAAAGGCAGTTTCTCCTAACTTTGAAACAACCCTGGAGACTTTAAAAAGCCGTAGCGTGTTTGGTAACTACTGACTGCAAATTTTCCCCATTCATGTAAACTACAATTATGATGAACTATCTGGTATTTGTGATGAAGCGCAGCGCTGCATGGTTGCAGAGATGAATGAATGAATGAATAATTTATTTCGGTTTAAAAAATACAGAAAAAAAACAATTTGTGTGAATATGCAATTTACAAGAATCTTATGAGCTTACAATAATCCATTCACACAAAATTACTCTGAAAAAACTAACTGAAAAAGGAATAGGCTGAAGCCCATGGCTTATATTTCCCTATCCTATACACTAAAATGCAAAATACCAGCAATACAAAAGAAACACAAGAAGAAGCAAAACAAAACAAAAAACAAAATTCAATAAATTTCAGTGTAAATTGTAATCCTTAATTATTGTATTTTTTTAAGGCTTTCTTGAATCTACACAGAGAGCTACAGATGATGCTGCATGCACATACAACAGATCCCCATTGTCAGTCACAGGTAAAAAGATGGTTCGAACAAGTTTCTTTTGGGCTTCAGAGGTGAAACAGGACGTCAGGCCTCGTCCACACATACATGGGTATTTTTATAACTGGAGTTTTTCCTCCTTAATTTAAAAAAAAAACTGTCTACATGAAAACACAAAAACACGCTATCTAGCACTGTCAAACCATCAGGTGGTGATATGACCCTAACCGAAAAGCAATGTTGGCCAATCAGAGCCTAATAAAACTGTAAACAAAGCCGGAAGTGGCGCACAATCTGACATCAAACAGAGCAGATAACGGCACGCACTCTGACGTCGCATGGCAAAAACCGGTTTTAAAGGAGACCAATAAAACTGCTTTTCCAGTCCTATATTGTAGTTCTGTGACTCCTGTATGGCAGCTTTGCATGATTCAAAGTTAAAAAAAAAAGTTTTTTTCTTATACTGATTCTTCATGTAGGCCTTCATTTCAGCCTCTGTCTGAAACAAGCTGTAGATGCTCCTGTCTCTTTAAGGCCCCTCCTCTCAAAGCCCACTGTCTTCTGATTGGCCAAGACCTGAAGCATGTTACCAGGCTGTTGTTGTTGCTGGGCAGAACAGGCAGACTGAGCACATGTGTGGAACAGCGTCTCCCTCTGTCTCTAATATGTATTACGGAGCCGTTGGTAGAAACAGCAGTTTAAAACAGAGCGTTCAGAACAGGAGGAAATCTGAGGTTTCTGCTCACAGGGATTTCTTATAAATGCTTTAACCTCATTATTTGAAACTTTGGCGATGTTTAACATGAACATCCAACATTATAACATTGTAGATAAGTCATAAAATGTGGAAAAGCACAATAGGTCTCCTTTAATAGCCGTATTTCCATCAACGTTATTTTATGCTCATTTTGAAGTGTCGCTCGCTTGAGGTGGTTTTCGCCTTTGTCGAAAAACTGTTGATGCACTAAATGGGAGATGTAAACACATTTTCCCAATAAGTTCTGACGTAGCGAACATGTAACTCACAACTGATCAGCTGTTTCCGCTGTCTACATCTTCCCTGGATATCCCCATAATGCACGGAGACATGGTTGGTAGCAGTTTGCCCGCTTGAAACACATTCCTGAGGACCTCTCTCCATTTTTCTAAGATCAGTGGCCCCTCAGTTCCACGCGCCTGGTTTTGTTTCTGGTTTGGAACCCAGACGTCTTGTTTATTACAGCCACGTGTAACGTCAACTACTGACGTAACTGCATTCGCCGCAGCCTGGTTTATTCGCTCCAAACCGGCTGATGGAAAGGTACAGGCATTTATTTTTTATTTTTTGCAACATTTCAAAAGTCCGCTTTAAAATGCATGTAAATGAGATGGAAACGTGGCTATTGTCTACACGACAACACTGCAACCTTGGCAGGGGTTTTAAAAAATGTTCGGTTTCAGTGACCTGATACTTTCCGTGTGGACAAACGGCCAAACTGCACAGAAAAAGTCACGGTTTTGAAAATACCCGTGTTCGTGTAGACAGGGCCTTGTTACGGAAATAAAAACTTAATTCTGGCCTGATATTCTTTAAAAGCTGCTCTGTGTGGGCCTTGAAAGCTAACTTATTGTCCATCCATATAAAAAAATCCCAATAATATGATACAAATCTGATAATGGGTATTCAAAATGAATGGCCCGTTGTGCGTCCTCTGAAGGGACTGCAGGTACAAATTAATATAGAGCTAACTCTGGGGCTGTGATTTGTAGAAGTATTGCGGTTGAGTCTATGCTCAGGAAACAATAAAAAAAATGAAACTGAAGGTGTCTAATAATGAAAGTGTTGTAATCATGTGCTGCTCTGGTGTTAACTTCCTCAGAAGAGGTTTAGATAATGTGGCGAAACTGGAAAGACTTGACCACATACTTATGATCATGTCATAATGTTCGAAAGGTATGCTGCTGCTGAGAGCTCGAATCTCAACAATGAAGCTGCTGAGGAAAAATAAATCTACACAAATAAGACTTTAAAATAAAACTTTTAAGATCAGGTCTATCTTTTATTCCCAAGCAACAAAGACAGCGAGTCAGGATGGAAACCATTAAAACCAACGACAGTATTTTATACTGAGGGCATATGAGTAAAACAAAGACTACCTATGATGGCTGATTTTATTTTATTTTCCTTTTTTATACTAATGGAAACTGTAAATGCATCTTATGAACCCGTATTGTATATTATTTCCAAATTTATATCTGATGCACTTTTGTTGTATAAAGCCAAACTTGAACTTTTTGTAAATAAACACGTGTAATGAATTAATAAGGATAGCGGCATTATGGTTTGATATGAAGCTGTCTGCGATGCCGCTCTGCCTGTGGATGGAAGTTTGATGTGTTTAATATTGGAATAAAAACATTGTGCTTCATATACACTTTAGAATATATTACTTTTTCAGTGAGCTTGTCTACAGTCATCCTCATTTATCTCTTCTTCAGTTTCCTTTATTTGCTGAAGTACTTCCACAGCTCAGATGAGGCCTGACCTTTTCACTTTGAGTCTAGTGTTTGGGTGCAGAGAGACAATGACTGCATAGTAAAGAAGAAAGTCTCATTAAATTCAAGAGATTCTTGTTTGTGTAGAGAGTAAGTATTAAAATGTATGCAAACCCAAAGGGGTTCATGCACTGGTGAGCATGAATGTGCTTACAGTATTATACACTGCTCAAAAAAATAAAGGGAACACTAAAATAACACATCCTAGATCTGAATGAATGAAATAATCTCATTAAATACTCCTTTCTTTACATAGTTGTAAAGCTGACAACAAAATCACACAGAAATTATCAATGGAAATCAAATTTTTCAACCCATGGAGGTCTGGATTTGGAGTCACACTCAAAATCAAAGTGGAAAACCAAACTACAGGCCGATCCAACTGTGATGTAATGTCCTTAAAACAAGTCAAAATGAGGCTCAGTAGTGTTTGTGGCCTCCACGTGCCTGTATGACCTCCCTACAACGCCTGGGCTCCTGATGAGGTGGCGGATGGTCTCCTGAGGGATCTCCTCCCAGACCTGGACTAAAGCATCTGCCAACTCCCGGACAGTCTGTGGTGCAACGTGGCGTTGGTGGATGGAGCAAGACATGATGTCCCAGATGTGCTCAATTGGATTCAGGTCTGGGGAACGGGCGGGCCGGTCCATAGCATCAATGCTGACACACTCCAGCCACATGAGGTCTAGCATTGTCTTGCATTAGGAGGAACCCAGGGCCAACCGCACCAGCATATGGTCTCACAAGGGGTCTGAGGATCTCATCTCGGTACCTAATGGCAGTCAGGCTACCTCTGGCAAGCACATGGAGGGCTGTGCGGCCCCCCAAAGAAATGCCACCCCACACCAATACTGACCCACCGCCAAACCGGTCATGCTGGAGGATGTTGCAGGCAGCAGAACGTTCTCCACGGCGTCTCCAGACTCACGTCTGTCACATGTGCTCAGTGTGAACCTGCTTTCATCTGTGAAGAGCACAGGGCGCCAGTGGCGAATTTGCCAATCTTGGTGTTCTCTGGCAAATGCCAAACGTCCTGCACGGTGTTGGGCTGTAAGCAGAACCCCCACCTGTGGACGTCGGGCCCTCGTACCACATATCAGTGTTGCTTCCTAAGTGGACAGTTTGATTTCACAGGAGTGTGATTGACTTGGAGTTACATCGTGTTGTTTAAGTGTTCCCTTTATTTTTTTGAGCAGTGTATTTTACACCAGTCACTTCATAAGAGTTAAATGTTTTTTTGTGTCCAAATAGGCCTCATGATAGTGCTGCAGGAAATCTTAGGCAAGGTTTCCAAAATCTTTAGGATTCATTCTCTGGGGAGCAGGAATATTCTACGGAAGCCCTGAAGGCAAGTGGACAATCCTGGTGAACCATTTTCTAAGTCTTATCTAGAACAGGTGAAAAAAAAAAGCTTTTGCCAGAATAATCTTTCATTTATTTTTCATCTGCCAGGACGGAGAGCATTCACCAAAGTCCATTTTTGCATGCAGATGATAAACCTCCAAATACCACGCATCCCCTTCAGCTGTCATGACGTCACCAGCGAGGCTCAGTCCGGTTAGGTTTTACGCAACAAAACTTCTTGGTTAGGTTTAAGAAAACAGTAATTTAAACACGTTACATAACATAAGATAAAATAAATCAACGCTGACGTTTGATTTCACATGAGACTCAATCTTCTCTCCTCTGTGGAGGAGCACTGAAGACGCCTGGTGCCTTCTTTAACAACAGCCTGAACTGAAAAGCTATAACAGATGAAGTCTGTTGTTTTGTTCCTGCAGCTCTGAATTTTAAATGTGTGAAAAACATCACAGGCTTAAAAGTAGGAGGATTAAAAGTAAAACTCATCCATCTACACTGTGGAGCAGTTTCACATGATATAGTTTCATACAGTAGTCAACTGATAAACTGTGTCTGCTGCACTCTGATGGTTTCATTCTGATTTCTGTGAACCCCAAAGTTTCGAAAAAATGTCCTTAGAGAGGAGCATTTAAACATCGTTGCTAAACTGGAGAACTGAACTCAGCAGTTATGCAGAAACATCTTTCCCACCATGGGTAAATGACATCATTAGTTCTTCCACAGAGGGAAACGCAACAGCAAGTGAACCCTCAAGGCCCTGAACACCTGCACAGGTGTTCCCCATTTCAGTTGTGTGATTAGACCTCTGCTCAGGTGGGGGGTGTTTGAAGCTATGCTGAGAATTACACAACGTCCCCAAACCCCAATGTGCAAATACAAATAATAAAGGTGGAAGTAGTTTTTCTACTTTACTGTATGTCTCATTTATATTTACATGTTCTGTTGTGCTGCTCATGACTTTCTGTATTTTTTATCGTATGAACTTAAGAGGAGTGATGAAAACAACACCCCGCATTCAAACACCGGATTCATCAAGACCACAGTTCCTATCGGTGAACGGTTTAAATTGACAGTTGAACAAAACGTGTTACACTTTTGCCAGTTTCCACCGACATAAAGTTAGCGGTTAAACGTGCCCCTCTTCTTCTCTGAGCGGTGTGATTTAGACTCCGCTCGACAGCACTGACTGATAACTGATGACCACCAAACCAACTAAGCTGAATTTTGTTTCTGTTTCAGTTATTATTCTGTCAGAGCTCTGTGACAGAAGAATAAAATGTCTTCATATGAGTGAAAACCTTCAACGTTTCCATCTTTAAGACTTTTATTTTATGACTTCTATTATAAAGTACAAGTGTTTTAAATAATTTGTAATAATTAGACTCTTTTATCCAAAGCGACCTACAGTTGCTTTATGAGTCAGAGGTCGCACGCCAGAGGTTAAGGTTGGCCAGTTTAGTGTGAACCTTACACTCTGGTGCAGCGGAAAATGTTCCCCTTGCACGCTTGTCACATCTATCTGGCATCTTTGCAATTCTTTCTGTAATCTAAAAAGCTTTCTCCACACTGACACCTGTAACACGCAATCCTTTGTATTTAATTGTAGATAAATGTTTCCTACAAGTGTGAAATGTAAAGATGTTTAGTCTGAAAAGAATCAGCCTTTCAAGCAGCCAATTCTTCCCGTCACTAAACTGTGGTTCAGGGCTAAAACCGGCCTTTCAGATAGTAATCAGCTGCGGTGAGTAAATCAATAACAGGAGAACAAACACTGGTGGATGCAAACAGGAGACCTTTAATTTGACTTTAATTTCACTTTGCATGAAGTAGAACACCACAGCTGACATCGTGCCAACACATGAAAAGAATCTTTGGCTTCGTTTCAGCCACAGAAAAGCTGCCGTCAGGACATAAACGTGCTCCTGCGGTGTTAAATAAAAACTCTGAGTTAAAAAGCGCAATCAGCACACTGAGGGGCGACTTCACAAAGAATGTTAGCACCATGAATTGCGCATCACTTACAACCTTTATCTGTCGCGTCTCAAGGTCCAATTCACAACAGCAAACACGGCCATAATAATATCTGCAGCGGTCCCAGTAACATTTCATGAATGCGGCTGCAAGAACAAAACGTTCATCGTCGCATCTCAACATGTTTGTATGCCAATGAAAACTACTCTGATGATCTATTTACTCCCCCGCTCTTTCATTCGTTTCCACCTGCAGGATGTGACTGTGTGGGAGTGATGGTTATTTGCGGTGCTGTAACTGTGCGCTCCCCCTCATGCGTCAGGGCGCACGGAGAGCTGTTTTCTCTCCTCTGCTCTCTGCTGGACTGGAACAGCGGGAGGTTTCATGTTGTTTTCCACTTTGATTCCCTCCAACTGTGCCCACATGATGTTCTACGATTGCTTCACCTGGCTTTAATCGCCGCTGCCACGATCACTGGAAAGCCTGGCAGTTAGAAATGCGCTCCAGTTTCTAACAACTCCGTGAACACGCTGCTGCTGTTTGTGAACTGGACTTGTTTGCACTGAAAAGGGCCAACGTGTGCATATGACCAAATTTAAACACTGGAGCTGTTAGCTTTGTTAGTAACCAACATTTCACCCTTTGCAATAACGTTTCAGTTTGTTTTATTTGTGCAGGTTTATGGGCCACAAAAGCCACACAATCCCTTTGTGAGTTCGTCCCCAATGACACATTATCATCACGTTAAACCCCGAAAAGCTCCAGGCAGAAATCCCCTCTGTAATACAGGACCGCATGGCTTGGACACACGGCCATAAACACACAGCTCTGCTGCACGCTGGACAGATAGTTATTGATTAGAAGGACAGATGCTGCGTTCACATGCTGCTTTTTGTTTCAGAAAATCAAACCCTGATGACAAAAACTAAGAAGGGCAACGCCAGCACACAACTTCATTTCAACTGTCCCTCCACCTGAAAAAGTAAACGATCACAACACCAGTAAAACCAGCCTCGAAAGAAAAGTGAGGTGAGAAATGAGCCGCACAGCAGCAGCATCACGATTCGCTTTGCGGCTTCAATATGTGTTGGCAAAGTTAGAAAGTTCTTGGAGTCACTCTGTCCCTGCAGAGCGGCCCTTTGTGTGCTTTGTTTTCCAGAAGTGAATCTTATATTGAAAGCTGAGCTCACAGGTCAGTCTGGCTTTGCAGACTCAGGACTCAGACATCCTGCGGCTTCAAAACACGAGGAATAAATGGAGGGGGAACAAAGTGTGTTTTTGTCACTGCAGCAGCTGACAAAGTTTATCGGAAGAAGTTTTATTTTTCCAAGACTGAGTGACTCATGTGAAATGGTGGTGATAACTGCGGGTTGATGGAGCTGTATCTTCAGTCTAATCACTCACTCATCCTCTGTGGCCGAGCTGCTGCAGTGAAAACAATCTGTGGATGTGGAGAGCAGAGGTGCGCTTTGGTGCTTAACCATTTTTTAGTCTATAAAATGTACAAAAAGAGCGAACAGTCCAGAGTGGCGTCTTTATTTGTCCAACAAGCTGCTAAATAAATCAATAAATATTCAGTTTACAACAGAGAAAAGAAGCAAATCCTCACACTGGAGAAGCTGGAACCGATTATGTTATGAATGGATTAGTTCAGATCGTTCATCAAGAAACAAAACGGACTTTCTCTCGTTCCAGCTTCTCAAATGTGACTTTCTGCAGCTTTTCTGTTTTATTTTTGGATTTTAGTTGGTTGGTTGAAGGAAAAACCTGCAACATGAAGCTGTGAGGGACATTTTTTAATATCTCCTGACATTTTGTAGACTAAAAATCAGTTATCTAAACTAAATAATCTCCAGATAACTCGATAATAAGAGACAGTCTTAACTGACAGATGACTTAAAAACAATTAAAGGTCTCTGAGAGTTCAGGCTCAGATGGATGCCACAGCAGCTGGTTAGCTTAGCTTAGCATAAAGCCTGGAAACAAGGGCACGACACGAATATAAAAACATTAACATGCTATCTGGCTGGCCATTTCTTCATCAGTGGCATCAATCTGAACATCGAACTCTCCGTCAGGCAGCAAATATGGGAATTTTCCAAAATCTCAAACTATTCTTTAATCAACTGTCAACACTGCGGTCAGAGATTTCCATCTTATTGACTAATCGATTAATCGTGTAAGCACTAGCGGGAAACACCTGCTGCTGGGAGGAAAGAAGTGCTGCGTAGTCAGACTGCGATGAGCCCGAACACACATGAACCGCCTGGTGTGACGGTTCACTAGACTCTGGCGTGAAAGATGAACTGAGAAGTCAGCTGATGCACTGGGTGAAACACTCCTGCGACCAGAGAGTCTGTTTGGTGAAGAAGCACTTTTCCTCCCCGCAGGTTTCCACATGTACAGAAAGGAAAGACGGAGCAAACGGCTTTGTTTTTCAGCTCGACTGCGGCGGGTTTCATGTGCGATCGGCGGCTGGTAAAGATTAATCAGCCCTCAGAGGAGCTCCTAATCCTTCAGACTCAAACATGAAGACTCGGGAATTAACAAGGTTTTTTTTTTTCCACACAACAGAAGCTCACTTTTCAAACTAAACGCAGACTGCCAGACAAACTTATAATCCCCAACAAGGACTCGACTGACGTCCTGCTGTTTTCCCGGGGTCTTTTACATTTTGTTGTTTGGAAAAAAAAGAGCAAAGAACAACTGGTGATGTTTGATAACCACCCCCCCCCCCCCCCAGTTCTCCTTGTGCTTCTCATGTAATCCTGTTGTTAAATATAACTACCTGTCCGTGTGTGAAAACCCCAGAGGGCTGTTAAACAACACTTCCTGTTGTTGTCCTCAAAGACTCTTCAGTCTGCTGCACAATAAAAGACCAGAAGAAACTTTTTGCATCTATATTTCCTATCCATGGATGCAACGTATCTTCGTTCTTGTGTCATATGATGTTATTTTGTATGAAAATATAAAAGAAAACAATGTTACACAGACAAATAATGCTTTCCTTGAGACCTCCATTTATCAGCATTATATTTAAACGTTTGCAGTTGAAATCAGATATGAAGATATTTTATTAATCTACAGTAACTTCTATGAAGATATATTTGATCTGTTTAACTATGTTGTCATTCCTTATTACACTCACTAAGCTTCACGCTGTACATCTCTCATTTCCTGCTGCCATCTTCGTTTGCATACGGAGACGAGATTTGAGAAATGAGTCAAAAATCTTTTTTTATTGTGCAGAGAACAAAATACATTTCTCTCTCTGGGTTTTCACAAAGATCACTGGTTGTTCATACTGTGGAAATACAGATGATTCGCTCTGTGACTCAAATCATGATAAGAATTATGATGATAATAGCAGAAAGGAAAGTTACTTTCTCTACAATGCTGCAGCGTTTAGAAGTAAACACCATCTGAAACGGACCCACGGAAAACAGAGCAGAACTGGACGGGAGAGTAAAGAGAACCTGAAGGGAGGCGAGGACAGTCGGACCCGGTCCAAAACACCACCAACAGGACACTGGCAGCAGCTGGACATGCCGACAAATAAATAAATAATCAATAAAGTGAGGTCGAACAAAATCATTCAAAACATCTTTATGCTTCAGAAACAAATTTAAAGTCCTATTTTCACCTCCAGCAGCAGAAAGTAAAATTCAGCAATGATGAAGACAAACCATGTGATCAGATCCACTCCGGCGTCAGACCCTTTGGCAACAGAACAGGACCTCACATGGACCTAATAAAACTGAATCCTGTCACACACGCGAAGCATTTAAACCTCTTCCTGGTGACCCAAGCTAAAGCTGCAGCAGCACTGTGGGAAACATGTAAACCTGGTGACCTCGTCCTCCACCTCCAGGACTTGACCGTTTATTAAAAAAAGAAATAAGAACTGCAAGTTAAAATATGGATTTCCGTCTGGAAGAACATTCGTAGTTTCTGTACTCACATCCTCAGATACACCTTTCAAAATAAAAGCTCACGTACGCGCATCTATGGTGTCAATCAAACGACCGCACCGTGTCCAGGAAATATTTGGTTTATAGTTTCAATCGCAAGGAAAAGTACACTACATGGCCAAAAGTATGTGGACACTACAGACATCAATGTGCTGCTCCACCCCGTGGTGTGAAATCCACGCACCTCCCCAACATTTTGACCAGCGTTTGACTCAAGACTTTTTTTCTTAAACCATAAAAAGGAACAGCTCTTTGTGGACTTTCATATTAAAACAGAAAAGGGGACAAAGCCGGAAGAACACTACCGTCCAAAACTGCTAAATAAATAAATCTGAGGGGTCACAAGATGGGAGAGAATTAAAAACATTTTACATAATTATAAAGATACTTTCACCATTTCTCTGTCAAATAAACAGTTTGGGGGAAAAGTCACTTCTTTTTTTTATTATCCAGTCTGGAATCACAGACATATCAAAACCTGTGAAGAGAGGTCACACAAAGGTTTGGAAGCAGCCATCTCAAGCATCATTTCATGCTGGAGCTTTAAGATTTCCCTTCATTACAACTGAGGAGGAGGAATCAGGAAAATCAGCCCCAGATCAGAAGCAAGTGTCTGCATACGTTACGCCACATAGTGCAGTTTCACTGAAACGGCCCGAGAGAAAAACAAATACCAGCAAACTTTTAAAAATAAACTTCCTGAAAATCCCGATTGTTTGTTAGTATAAATTCTGTCCAGATCAGATCACGTGTCCTTATTCTGCCGTCCTTCCTCAACCCTCAAACCCAGTGAAAACTATTTCTCATATTAAAAAATAACGATATGTGTGACGGCTGATCTGCGGGGTGAACGCTCGAGGTCGGCTGCTTCTCTGCAGACACTCACTCTCTCATTCACTCAGACTGTGGAATCACAGTAACATGGCGTGCGTGACGGCCATGAACATAAGGCAAAACAAGAAGCAGCGGCGTGGCGTCGCTGCCGTCCTCTCTCTGCACCAACCTGCTGCAGTTTCCTCGGACGTCTCGCGGTGACCAAGCGGCCCCGGAGACGCAGACAGGCCGACGGACTGCCGTCTGGTTTTTAGCAATTAATACTCGAGGAAAAAAGCCGACCAGGTTCTTTTATAAAAGCTTTAGTACTGGACCATCATCCTCAGCACCGTTTGGACTTGTTAGAAAATTATAAGAAATTCTTTAAAAACAACAAAGTCTGTCTGTCATTGGTTCGTGTTGATGCTTCAGCTCTCAGGTCCGTTTCAGTGGAACTCCACGAACTCCTCCAGCGTTTTGGGGATCTGGTTGCGGTAGGTGATCTGGTGCTGCCGGACGGCGCGCGCCGCCAGGCACTTGAGGCTCATCTTCATCTGCGTCTTCAGCAGGATCTCCGACACGCCGGTGGTGCTCTTGTCCAGAGGGGTCTTCTTCTGCTTGTTGGTCATGTCCGTGTGGGCGCCGGCCTCCACCAGGTTGATGATGATGGCGTGCAGCGTGAGGAAGTCGCTGATGGGCCGGTTGTACTGGACGATGACGTGCAGCGGGGTGTTGCCTTCGTGGTCGACGGCGTTGACCTGCGCGCCGCAGTCCAGCAGCAGCTTGGTGACCTGCGCGCTGGGGAAGCTGCAGACGTCGTTGGTGTGGAAGTCGTCGACCGGTGTGGTGGAGCTGATGGCCAGGTGGAGCAGAGAGGAGCCTTCACGGGACCGCGGGTCCAGCTGGATCAGGTTGTAGATGTGCTTGTTGATGCGGGCGCGCTCCTCGTCGCCGCAGGTCGTCTTGGTAGAAATGCAGGCGAGGTACAGAAAGGTAAAAACGTTTGACTCGTAACTGTCCAAGGCCTGCGGCAGCTCTGGTTCAGCCGCCGTCTCCACTCGGGCCATGCTTCGCTGAATCTCCACCACGCTGCAGCTCAACACCTGCTCCACGGCTGAGGCCAAAACCTGCTCCTTCAGGTGGACCATCTGGGAGAAGACCTGGGCGAAGCGCAGCAGGTCCTTGTGCGTGTTCCGGTTGCCTTTCTGCCGCAGACGGAGCGCGTGAAGCCACAGTTTGATGCACTGTTCAAACTCCATGTTATCAGCGTAGACGGCGCCACGATATATGATGGGGTGCGACACGTCGATATTGTCTGAACCCAGGATGCGCTCCCGAATCATCAGCCCCTCCATGTGCAGAGCGTCCCTGTCCACGCGGATGGCATCCAGTTCTTGGGGTGTCCGGCACTCACAGCGCCCCCCGTAGGCCTCGATGGGCGGCAGCAGCTCCTTGTCGATGACGTTTTCTGGGTCACAGTAGCGCTCCGTCATGGCCGTCTGCAGGTAGTGGTACGTCTTCTGGATGTCGTAGTTCTCCCGGTCGTTGGCGAACGAGGCGCCCAGCAGCTCCAGGGCCTCGATGCGGCTGCACGGGTCGCAGTCGGCGTGCGCCAGCAGCAGCTCCACCACGTCTGCTTTGCAGCTCTCCGCAGCGACCTTCAGCGGCGTCATGCCGTGTCCGTTCACCACCATGGCGGCCTGACAGCGCACCAGCTCTTTTACAATCTCCAGATGGCCCGCCTCAGCTGCAAAGTGCAGGGCAGTGGCCCCACAGTGGGCCTTGGCGTTGGGATCCGCCCCCTGCTCCAGCAGGAACTTCACGACATCTGTGTGGCCCTTATAGGCTGCGATCATCAGACAGGTGTTGTTGTACTTGTTGGTGATGCTGATGTCGGCGTTGTGTTCCACCAGGTAGCGGACGATGTCCAGGCGCCCGTCGAAGCAGGCGGCCCGCAAGGGGGTGGAGTTGGTGATCGTGGTGTGGTTAACGTTGGCACGGTGACTCACCAGCAGGCGCACCACCTCAAAGTGCCCCGCTCCAGCTGCACACCACAGCGCTGTGGCCCCGTCGATGACGTAGCTGCAGGACAGACAGGAGAGAGACTTCAACTTTACAACATTCAGGATGTGACTTTCAAGTGCAGCACACCCTGGTCTCAATCTGAAACCTGTTCTGGTCTTCAAGACGCAAACCACTCAGGAATAAATGCATTTAATCTTTAACGCATAAATGGATCCAAAACTTAACTTCAACTTGTTTTCAACAACAACTCAGTGATCAATAAACTCCTTCATGTCCTTCCCTGTGGTGATACTAGCTGTGAGGACAACCTGATCAGGACGGAGAGCGATCTGATCCAGTTTCCCAATATTTTTATCTAACAGTTATTTGAAAAGAAAAGAAGTAATGACACCAAAACAACTACTTTGGCTTCAACAGGTGTCATTTTATGCAAAGAATACCCAACCCTAACAGATACTAAACAATTCTTAGGCTGACAGCTTCCGCTGAGAAATATAACATACATCTAGTCAAGGTTTTTCAAAACATATGAAACATATTTTAGTTTAGTATTGATACCCAGCTGTAATCTGTGGATCTGTATGGCTGCAACAAATAAATATTTTCATTGTCTATTCATCTGACTATTATTTTCTTGATTTATTGATCAGTCGTTTGGTCTGTAAAACATCAGAAAATGGTGAAAAATGCCAAGATGACGTCCTCAAGTGTGTCGTTTTGTGCACAAACCCTAAAGATATTCAGTTTACGGTCACAGAGAGGCAGAGAAACCAGAAAATATTCACATTTAAGAAGCTGGAATCAGAGAATGACTCAAATCAATTATCACAATTCATAGTTTTCAGTGACATGACCAGACCAACACTGCGAATCCCCCTTTAGAGACGCCGCAAACGTTTTAAAATTTTATTTGGATCACCTTTCAACTTAAGAAAAACCCAGACAGGGGGCGCCCCGATGCCATCGTCTATCCCGATGTTTCAACGTAGACATCGCCCAACCCTAATATTTCGGTCATAAGGTAACTCATTGCCTTTACTGTGCGCGTACCGGCCATGCTTACTGTCGCGCAAAGTCACCCCCCAAGGGCCCATTCTGAGCCAACTGCTAATGTCTACAGTAAAAAGTTATGTGCGTTATAATTTGGGCTCTTTCCGATATTTAGTCTGCCCTCATTGTCATAAATGAGCTGGACAAATAAATATCAGCAACATCTGTCAGTGAATCACAAATACACTTCTACACTTCACTTCACGATGTCCCTGTTTCTCTGGACAATCCACAGAACACAGTAGTTCCAGTGAAACCTGTTCCCAGTGAGGTCTGTGTACTGCGGTCCTTTAAAATTCAACTTAAAAACAGGTTCCTGAGAGTGACTCAGGGCATTAGGCATCACACAGCTTCCTGTTGTGGAGGTGGAGACTTTACGTAGTGAGTTTCAAAGCTGAAACGGTCAAATAGTTAACAGTTAGAAACTAAATCTGCAACCATTTTAAATGATCAATCAATTGGTTCCACAGTTCTCTCTCATTTTGGACTGTTGGTTGAACAAAACAAGTAATTTGAAGACGTCACTTGGGGCTTCAGGACACTGAGACAAGAGCTGCAACGACAAATCCAGAAGTTGTCAACTATTCCATCTTATATTTAAGAACTCCGAATCTTTTATCGCTCTTCCAGAGCCCTCAGATCATCAAACCAATCCCTTTTAGCCACCTCTCATTAGATCGTCCCCCACCTTCGACACTTTTAAGTCTCATCTTAAAACGCATTTTTATTCTTTGAGTCTGTTCAGGGCACCAGCGCTCTTATTGTTTTTCTATCTTATTGCTGTATGTCAGTTTTGTTTGGCCTGTTTTAATTTTTACGTCTTCGACCGTATACCTTTTTCTAGCACTTTGGTCACCTCTGGTTGTTTTTAAATGTGCTTTATAAATAAACTTAACTATTAAATTAATCAACCAACTATTTTGATAATCATTTCTTCTCAGATTCCAAATTCTGATTCCAGCTTCTTAAATGTTTATATGTCCTGGGTTTTTTTGCTGCTCTGTGATAGTAAACTGAATATTTTTAGGGTTTGTGGACAAAACAAGACATCAGAGGACGTCTGTCTGGACGTTTTTTCACAACGGTGAATGCTCCGTATTTCTCCAGAGGAACGCATGTTGATTGTGTCAGGAAATTATGAATGTAAAGACACGTTAACGGCTAAATATCGTGGCGGCCGACAGAGCCAGGGAAGCTCGTTGGCTTCGCATTGAGTAAATTTGTAGCCTAATTATCTTCAGTGTTCTGACTGTAGTTCAAATCTCTACTATGTATTTTACGGGCTCTTCTTTTTATGTGTAATATGATTAAGATGTAAAGGTCCTTTGTAATAGAAAAAAAAAGGAGCCAGAGGAGAGGGGGAATAATCCGAGAGAAAATTTAATCTCCAAGATTAATCTACAAGTAAAAGCCTGAATATTCTCTGACATTATAGTCACACATTTATGAGAGAAACTTCACTCTGCAAGGCTGCAACATCACACACACACACACACACACACACACACGTCTGCCGTGTATTATGCAGTTTAGCCCACAATCACTATCATGCACCTTAGAGACTTTGCCGTGGATTCAGAAGTGTGATTTTTAATCATAAATTTCAGGAAATGCTGACTTTTGTTCTTGTAAATTTCACACTTTTATCTAGGATTTTTCCCCCCTCGGTTATTCCCTCCCCCACTCTGGCTCCCTATTTTTTGGACAATAAAATAGTCAATCTAAATATGTGAAAACACGTCAGAGAATTCAATTATAGCCTACAGATGGGCTCCATCTAAGAAACTGTCTTGTTAATTAATTAAGATTCCTCTGCTCGGCTGCAGGGCTCGCTGTCTGAACGTGATGCTGCTGTGTTCAGAACTTCAGTGCAGCCGCAGTGAAACAAATCAGGAAGACATCTAAACATGTTTTATGGAGCGGTGTGTATTAATATCCTACTTCACATCAGTAACACTGAGTACAGATGTGGTGTGGAGTCCACGTGCAGGGGAACCTCGAGTTAACCACGAACAAAACCGGCTCGGAGAAGTTTAGAGATGCAGGGTAAATTGCCATGGCAACAGACACTTATCCACCTTTCGTAGTGCGGGATAACCGTGAATTTACACCCGACGTCACGAAGTTACCTGGATAAGCCAGTTACCCCGTTTCGTAGTGCAGGCCAGTCGTCTGGGACTCTGGAAAACACTGATTTTCCATCATTTTATAGAACAAGTATTTGATTAATCAAGAAATAAATGGACAGATTATTCTGTCATTAGTTTCAGCCCCAGAGACAAACAGTTCTCACTATTATCCAACATTTCATAGACCAGAGATTTTCAAAGTTTGACCCGGGCCTGAAGGGGGGGGGGGCACAGTCTCAGACCCTCTCACAGACCAAGCGATTAATCAATCCACCAAGATAATAATCTTCAAATGAATAGATCACTGTGTAATAAGATAAGATAAACGGGCTCATCTATGTCTGAACTTTGTCTCCAAAGCGACAAATGTTTCTTTAATAGAAAGTAGAATCCCGTTTACAGCGTTGGCCCAACAGGGACGCCGTTTCCGGAGAGATGTTATTGAATTTTGTTTTTCATGCTGAGAGCAACACAGAGAGATGTTTTTTGAGAAAGAAATGATCGGTTTTATTGTCTGGTGGTGGCTACTTATACTGTGACATGCTGTCAGTGTACAAAGCTGCTGAGTCTCTCTCTTTGTTATGCTTTGCTTATTTCTGTTTGCATGAAATGGTGATTGTGTTTGTTTACCTCCTGTGGTGTGGGGGTCAGAGACGTGAGGTATAGGTCATCAAATTGGAAGAATAATGCCGTATAGGAGCACTTTGATTAAAAAACTGCACACTTTTACACAAAAAATTTGATAGAAATCTCAAAACCTGGACGAATAACTGCAAAGTTTTCTTCATGTCACCAAACCCACAGGAGGTTAAAGTGTAAGAAACTTAACCTGGCAGCTCTTACCCGTCAAAGCGAACCGTCCCGGTCTGCTCGGTGTCCACCCTGTAGTGGTCCAGGAGCAGCCGGACCACTTTGTCGTGTCCGTTCCGGGCCGCGATGATCAGAGGAGTGGACCTCTGCCCGGCCAGCTGGGTCACATAGCTCAGCAGATACTGGGTCTCCGCCTCCGAGTGGTTGAGCAGCAGCGCGGCCAGGGTCAGGACTCGGCCCTCGCTGGCTGCCTTGTACACGTAGCCGGCCAGAGACTCCATCTGCGCCCGACAGGTAGCCAGGACCTCCGCTTTCTTCGCAACTGGCGCCCGCAATGTCCAATCCTCCAAAGCAAGCCGCCTCCCATTAAAATGTCGAAAGCGGCCCCAGTGCACACATGAAAAATGTATTTTCTCCGTTATGGCTACAGGAGAAACGTTAGTAATACCGACTGGTGAAGCTTTAAGCTTAACTGTCCGATGCCGAGCGTCCAGCTTCTGGGTCTCCGGAGCCTCTGGAGTCAGCTGGGGCAGCTAGCCGGTTAGCTACTGTGCTAACGTTAGCTAACTGGTCAACACCGTCTTCAGCTTCCGGGTTTGATTAGACAGAGCCCGTGTCGTGTTACTCGCCTTTAAAAAAAATACATCATCTAGTGGGGGCTCTGTGTAAAACTCAAAAAAGCGACAAAAGATTTCAAGAATAAACACAAACACTTTCACCTTTCACACTAACTACTCACTTGCCGGAAGTTACCGTTCAACTTAAAAACACCTCCAACAGGAACTTTGTCCAGCAGATAAACGTTCCGCCACTCGGACTTCCTCCCCCCTAAAATATCTTTATTTCACAATTTAACTGTAATTTAAGTAGTTAAATGTATGGCGCAATATTTAGAGTAAATCATGGAGGAATGCAACAACAACAAAAAAAGAAACAAGATATAAAAATATGAATAAAACTTTATTAACTAGCCTAAATAAGTACAAGGTAGATAATTATTTTTAATGGCCTGGAAACTATCTGTTGCCTGGTTAAAATACAGAAAAGGTTTTCTGAAAGAGAAGGGGGATTACGACTTAAGTGGAAAATCAGCTTTCGAACAACCAGGAAAAGTTTCTGTT
This sequence comes from Micropterus salmoides, assembly GCF_014851395.1. NCBI lineage: Eukaryota > Metazoa > Chordata > Actinopteri > Centrarchiformes > Centrarchidae > Micropterus > Micropterus salmoides. Next base: position 2,158,720 of record NW_024044570.1, on the reverse strand, counting down.
TATTCTGTCAGTGGCATTTAATTGTGGAATAAACTAAATGATGTCCAAACACATTCCGTTCTAAAAAGATGTTCAAAGAAATCATATTCCAGAGGTACAGAAAAATACAATGGATCTATTGAATTATTTGATGTATGTGTATTGTGTTTGTGTTAATAAACTTATGTGAATATAATTATATTTGAATATGTATTTTTCTTTCAGCATAGATTTTTTAGTTCTCTAGATTTATAATTTCATAATTGTCTTATTAATTATGGTATATGGGGTATAAAATTAAATAGGCTACAGCTGTGTAGCACACAGAAGCTGTGGTCACTATCTATGGAGCACTTGTCTCCTTGTCTGTTCGCATGAGAGGCGCAGAGCGACCCCGTGGGGCCAGGCGACCACGCAGGCAGAGCGTCGCTTCCCATGTGAAAAGACCTTTATGCTGCTCCTTGATAAAAGAAAAATGTTTCTGCTGATACCTGTTCAGAAAAACCCCAAGAACACTGGACTCTGATGGGAACTTGGGAACAGCTCTGAAATAGAGAATGGTGAATAAATAAATAATAAGTGGAAACCAGTAAACAGGTGGCTGATTAGAGGCAGAGTTACTGGGATTGTTCCTGACACTGTGAGTCAGAAATCAGCTGTTCATCAGAGTGATGGCTTGTGGGAAGAAACTGTTCCTGAGTCTCTTGGTTTTGGCGTACAGTGCTCTGTAGCGCCATCCAGAGGGGAGGAGCTGGAACAGGTTGTGTCCGGGGTGAGATGGATCTGCACTGATGTTTCCTGCCTGTTTCCTGACTCTGGAAATGTATAAGTCCTGAATGGAGGGCAGGTTTTCTGCAGTCCTGACTGTCCGTTGTAGTCTGCTCCTGTCCTTTTTCAACAGTGATGGAGGTGCAGAGGACAGACTGGATGATGGCTGTGTAGAAGTGGATCAGCAGGAAGTCCTCTGCTGGGCCTTCTTGATGATAAAAGGAAGGGGACATTAGTTCTCTGCATTTAACACATCCTATTTAGGAGCAGAGGGCTGCCATGGTACGGCGCCCGGGGAGCGGTTTGGGGTTCAGGGCCTTGGTCAGGGGACACCTTCGCCATTGGTTCGGGCTTGACTCGATTCGGCGACCTTCCGGTTTCCAAGTCCTAACAGGCATTAGCAGGCATTTCCATGCTGATGCAGAGTCGCCATCTGAAAAGCTCTTTTCACTGTAAACCAGGGTTTATTGTTGTTGTATGTGCAAAAGGTTTTGGTCGAAACACATGTGTCGTCACAAAAGCTGATGCAACATGTCACAATGTCAGTTAGATCATCCAGGTCTTTGGCTGCAGCCTCAAAAACACTCCCACCAGTAGAATCAAGGCAGGCCTGTAAATCCAGTTTTGACATGTTGGTCCATCTTCCAACCACAGAAACCACACAGAACCAGACAGCGATCGGAGAGTCCCAGGGCTGCACGGGGAACAAAGCGACACGCGTCCTTTAATGTTGTGTAGCAGTGGTCTGGTGTGTTAGTTTCCCTGGTGGGACACTAATATTAGGGATGCAGCAAAATGAATGAAAATCCGAAGCCGAATATAATGAAAAAAATTGCAGAATACTGAACAATTACATTCACATTTTTTTCCCTTTTATTTTCCCTTTTTTTTTTTACCGCTGCATAAATCAAATAGTCAAAATGGGCTTTTTACTCAGTGTTTCCTACAGTATTTAGAGAGACTATGGTGGTGGTGGTGGTGGGGGGGCGGGTCCGGGGCCCCAGAGGGTCCGGTAAAGTAAATTACATGAGTCCATTTCCTTTTAATGGACACATGTAATATGTTTTATACTTTCTGTGAATATAATCCAATCTTATTTCCATCATGTACCTGTGCCTGATCGCCCTGGGCTGTTTCAGTTACCATAAAGGCTTGAATAAGTGCGCACTCCAAATTTAGGTGCGGCTAGCTTAATCTCCTTCTCACAGACGAGTGACAGAAACACTCAAAGAGGTTCTTTTCTAAGAAGTCAGCCACAGATAGAGTGGATGTGCTGGGAGACTTGGATGCTTCCACACTGACGACTATTCGGTCTTTTGACTTATTAGGCCGAACACCGAAAGTGATTTTTTTTTGCCATTTTCGGCAGATTAATTTTGGTGGCCGAACATTCGGTGCATCCCTAACTAATATGCTGTCTGTACTTTTAGAGGTCACGACTGAGGTTTGCTCTGTTAAAGTCCCGAGAACACTGGATGTTTTTTCTCCATGTTTGCTTTCTGGTCGGCCCAGATGTAATTAAATTTAATTTTCGATGTATTTATACTTTATTGTTATACAACACAAGGTCGTATAACAAAATAAAATAAAGTTTGTAGTCTCTTCCTGCTACAGACACAGAGCTTAACAGATAATCACATTTATATTAAGATATGGTAACATAAATGAAAAATGAAATAAAACAACATACAGTTAGCTATTTCTATACATATACGAATCCACCCAGAACATCCCAGTGCATTTTTTTTAATTTGCATCTGGGGAGAATGTAAACAGCAGCAACAAGACGATCATATGAAAGTTTCATCTGAACAATAGTCCATCTTGACTGAGTTGTCTTGTATGATGATGAATAAACAACCTTGTAAGGCCTCTCTTATATTATATAGTTTGAATTCTTTCTCTACTCCTTTTCTTGCTTTTCTGCGGGCTAAATAACTTACTTGGGATTTAAAACATGTAAGAGAAATGATCTTAGTTACGATCCATGCTGAGTTCTGTGGTGAGGAGTTCCACATATTCACCCCCTGAACACAGAGTTCAAAGGAGGTGAAAGGTGAAAAGTTTCCCACGTCTGCACTCGGCGGAGCAGCTGCCAGAGACGAAGGAGTTTCACACTTCAACTTCAATGTGAAAACGCCATGAGATGCATGAAATCATTTTCAACCTTGCTGACACATTTCTACATGTTTCATCAGTCCAACCTTAGCTAGTGTACTTCAAAAACCAGTCTGATACATTATTTATCAACTTTTAAATGTCTTCCATTGACTGGCAGTGAAGACTAAAACCATGTTGACGCAGCTTTTCTGCATTACGTGTTAGTCAGGACTTTTCAAACACATAGTACATCCAACAGTCAAGTCATTTGTTTATACTGCCAAAATCAAGGGCTTTAAAATTTGTGCAACATCCAATTTAGTCTCTCAGTTTAGATTAAAAACAGACAGTTCAACCTAATGGAGAATAGAGAGAAAGACAGATGCATGCAATAGCCAGACAATAAGGGATGGATATCGCTTCTCGATACCTTTATGGTAGCAACCAAAACATCCCAGTATCAAGTAGAATCGAAAAGTTTCCAGTCAAAGCAGTGCTTCAGTTGATACTTTTTGTAACCACATCGTGGCAAAAATGTACTATTTCTATAGTTTTGCTTGGAGCCAAACACGCAAGCAACCCACCAAAAGAAACAAGATCACACATTTTTTTTCCCTTATGTGCCCGCACCATAAACTGTACAAAAGCCTGCACACGCTCAGTCCATGCGATTTTAACAGCCGCATTCGTCACTGCATAGATATTATATTGTTTATCTGTTAATTTTGGCTCTGGTAACATTGCAACCTAAACAACCTACTAAAATGTAACGTGAAAACAGGACAGACTGCTGATTGGTCGGCGGGGGAAGCCTGCTGTGACCCGCGGGAGGAGCGCGTGAGGCCGGCCAGCCGCCCGCTCACAGAGCCCTCTGCTCCCGCCGTCACACAGACCACTGCAGCAACGGCAGAGGAAAACACAGCTGGAAGCTTTTCATACATAAGGTTCAAACATTTTAGTTTAAAAAAGAGAAAGCTGTGTGGGTCGCTGGTGTGTGTGTCGCATTGAACATTATGTCGCGGCAGTTGTGTGTGGCGTCGCTATGACGACAAGCTACTTACTATCTCTGGGTACTATCTGCAATGGAAAACGGAGCAGGGCCGAGTAGAGTCGAGTCTATCGATTTGCGCTATGGTAGCATTTTTTTGCAAGGCAGCACAGATCGTCAAAACACCGGCAACAGTTCAACGTTTAGTCCTAAAAGACGATGCAACTCTGGAAATTCACAATCACAACCTGTAAGTTTGCTTTATTGGTTGTGAATTATATTTAAAATAAACACGGCAATGTAACTTCACAGACTGTTCAAGTGCGGAGTTGTTGTAAACGTTGGCTAACGCAGCTAAAGTTATAGCTATAATGCTAATGTTACACCTGATGTGAAAGCTACTGAGTAAATGTTCAAATAGTTTGGCCAACTTTTATATAAAATTGAGCTGAGATATGGTGATTTCTGTAGTGGTTTATGGTAAGATGTGGAACATGATGTTTTGGACTTGTGAGTAACTTCTACCATCTGCTAGGTTACGGTCACAGTCTGAAGCGGCTTTGATTTGGATCACACTACTTTGTTTCTTACGACCCGCCCTTCTCTGCTTCTGGGAACTGCGCATGTGCAACTCCCAACAAAGATTTTGTACAAGTAAGATGCATCACTCTGTAGCTCAAGAGCGGAGCGTCCAGCTGCAGCAATGTGCACCATGAGAAAAATATGGTGTAAACCATGTAAACCTGTTCTTTTACAACCCCTAAATAAGAATTTGAACCTGAAAATGAGCAGAATACCACCTCTTTAAAAAACTTTCAAAACATTACCTTAAATTTGTTTCCCACAACGTTTTCGGTCACTAAACTATTTCACTCCTCCTCCCTCATTCAAATATATAATATAAAACTCCTGTATACATTTATTCATTTAGCTGACGCTTTTCCAAAGTGACTTACAATTGCTATACATGTCAGAAGTCGCACGCCTCTGGAGCAACTAGGGGTTAAGTGTCTTGCTCAGGGACACAATGGTGGATGGGTCACAGTGGGGGATTGAACCCGGGTTTCAGGCAGGCAGGCGTCTTACCCATTGCACCATCGCCACTAATACTACCCGTGCCGTGAGGATGACCTAGGAGCACAGCAGTTTATTTACATCTGAAGGACAGAGGACACTCGTTTGAGGACCACCAGGCGCACATTTTAGACATTTTAACGAACCGGCGGTATCGACGATTCTGGCAAACGACCCCTCTGAGGTTAAACAGCTGAGTTTCCCTGCCAGTCAGTCAGAACTGAAGAAGTCCTTTGGATGAGGGATGAAACGTCTTCTAGTATCTTTAACCAAGTCCAGTTGCCTTGACTTTAACCTTCTTTGGATCACTGTAAATGTGCTTGTGATGGCTAAAAGGCTATAAAGCACAGCTCTCTGACCTTTACAATCTGTAGGTCGTAATGAAGGCCTCTACAAATTGGACTGTACTGACCACCACCTGCAGGGGGAGTCTGAGCTTCTACTCTCAGGTGGGACTTTCAAAGGCTGTTGTGTTTGCACTGCAGTTAGTAGGCTACATTTGCACTAATGATTGGTACTAAGCACTTGTTGCACTTGGAAATTAGCTCACTTTTGTTTTTCACGTGAAGTGATCTTGTACTGTACTCTTTGTGTTGTATTTATGATGGATTGAATTTGGATGGATTTTTTAGACCTGACTACAATCAAATTTCGCCTAGTGGGATAATACATTTTGACTTGACTTTTGACTTGAACATTCAACTGCTGTCCCTTGGCCTGATGATTAAACAAACTGTTTTAAAATGAATTGTTTGTTTCTTTTGACATGAGTTAGCTGTTTCACCTGCTAATTCAAATCTTCATATATTAAAAAGGAAATTCAAACATCTACAATTCCAGCTGGGCAAACTCCATCTGCGGAGGAACACTGGGTGATATGACTGAAAGCTCTAACACCTACTAAATTGAATGTGAGGTGATTTAAAAGGGAAAGCTGATATGTGGTAGTAGTTTTCTGACTGTGGATTTAAATCCTACCATGAAGTTCTCGTGATTGCAGCTTCCAGATGTCCTGCGGTGTCAGTCCGCGTTGTTAGCGCTGCATTACCAAGGCAGCTCTGAGCCTCGCTGTCTGACTCACTGAAGGGTTTTTACCAGCAGAGAAACCGGTGCAGTCAACCTGATCTGACAGCCAATGAACCGTGGGTGATTTGACCTCTGACCTTCCTCTGAGAATCATCTCTGAGTGTACATCTAGGCCAGTCTGAGCGGTCTAATAACACACTGTATTCATGTGACAATGACTTGCATCCTCACTAGCTTATCCAGGTGTTTTAGTAGAGGCCTCTCTCCACAGTGGAACACATGAACAACATAAAACCAGATAAATCTCTTCTTCTTTTTCCTCTTTTCAGTTTGCAAACAACAAAACAGTCGAATCATTCTTTCATGGTCTCAGAATAACATAGAATAGCAGCTGCATCGACATGTAATGAGTGATGACAGAACATGTTAGACAGTCAGACCTGCGTTCAGTCAACCATATTGTTCTCATGTAAGTTTATGGATTTGGCAGCTCTGCATTGTGAGAGGCGTATTGATGCCACCTGTCTCAACGTACAAAAAACGTCCATGAGGAGCATGCGTCTCGTGGAGAAAACTGAATAAACGTCTCCAGCAGCAGGACATAAGGCATGAAAGTGGATTCTGAGTGGGAATAAGTGGGCAGAGAAAATGGATGAGAAAGTCGAGGCGTTCACAGGCATCTCCATCCTTCTGTGTGCTTTCAACTGTGACTCCAGCAGCGGGTGCGTTTGTGTGTGCGTCCCATTGGCTGTTGCTGAGTTACAGAGACCGTTTTGCACACAGCGTGAATGAGACTGACTTTACCAGACATCACAGAAATAGCACGCTGAATTCAGGATGGAATATCTACAACGGGACACAGTCGCTGGATCAGTAACGCTCAATTTTACTGATTTAAAGTATTTCACACATTTATTAGACATCAACCTTCATAACAAAACAGATTTTTAGCCTCCAAAACAAAACACGCTAACATTTTCTGACCTGTCCCCTCTAGAACCTGCAGGGCCGAGGTTCAATCAGCGGTGGAAAGTAACTAACATCTACTCAAGAACTATATATTTAAAGGTTCAGTGTGTAATACTTAGGAGGATCTATTGACAGAAATGCAATATAATATCCATACTGTGTTGTCAGCGGTGTATAAAGACCTTACATAATGAACTGTTATGTTTTTACAACCTTAGAATGAGACATTTCTATCTACATACACCGCTGGTCCTCTCACATGTTGCGTCGCCGTGTTTCTACAGTAGTCCAAATGGATAAACTGCTCAACAGAGCGCGTTTCATCACTACGTTGAATCCGTACAAAGACAGAAGAACTACAAGAAACGTTAGCAGTAGACTGGTTTATTAGAATTAAGAAAAGAAGAGAAATTTGGACAAATGGAGGACCACACAGTGAGCACAAGAGAGCGTGTCGGAATCATCAGAATCTTTTTTCCTCCTTTAAATCTTTATTGCAAAAAGAGAAATAAAGTGTACATGGGACATAAAGAACACACAGAACATACAGAACTTTGATTTGTGTAAAATCACATATTGCATTTACAGATTTTGCAAACATGTAATTTGTAATGTGGTTATAAAGGTTAGTTTGCTGCCCATGTAGAGTGAACTTGATGTCTGCGTGTTGTTTATACGCTCTGATAATATTAATCCAACACATCTTTGTAGCAGAGTCCATGCTGATTCCACATTCAGACTTCAGAGCACATGAACACACACTAAAGTCGGAAAAACACTGTGGTATAGCTGGTTCATTTGATATGAGAGCATTTCATCAAATCTGAATCAAATAATAAACCTGCTCATAAACTCTGAGGGTTTTTAAATTCCTGATTAACTGTGTTAACTGTGACCCACCAGATGCTGCAGACTGCCGTCTCTCAGCTTTCTTTCAGTCTCATTAAAACACGTTTTACAGGTATTCACCATCTTTACGATGAACCCCAGTTGGAGCATAAGCTTCTAACCGATTTAATCTGAAACCAGATTAATGCTGTCTAATAAAACACTGGGAGGAGGCTTATACAGATTACAGGCTTATCTGCTGGGAGATCAACCTGCGGTTTAACTCTGAGGCCGCTGTGTTTTATCATGAAATCATTCAGCTTTGTTTCAGTCCAAGGTCAACTGTGAGGAAACATGTTGGGCTTTTGCAGAGACACAAAGAAAAGTCCAGAGAGGACACAATGAGGACGGGGATTCTCAGAGAACATCACAAGACAGAAGAGGATTTACATGTGAAAGCTAGTGAAACTGTAACTCTTTGAATTTAGTGTAGAAACAGACGTCCAGCTGGAAAAGAGAGATGCAGCCATTCAGCCGGAAGAGACCGAACGTAGCTCTGCATGCAGCAACTTTCATGTGCAGGTTTGTAAAATTAATTTTTCATAATTAGTCCCACCCTTAATCGACTATTCCAGTCATCTCTAATGATTCACACAGCTCGGTGATGATTAAAGATGCACCTCCTTCCTGGTTTTATTTTGGCACCTGAACCACAAAAGGTTCTTCCTCACTCACTACTGAAAAACAACTCGGATCACAATTGAGTCATTTCCTCCACTCTGTTTGGGTGAGGTTAACCTCCTGAGTGGATGCTTTACAGACAAACCGGTTTGATTGGATGGATTTCAGTCATTCTTCTGTGATGGTACATCGGCAGGAGCTCTTATTCAGTGTCATTTTGATTATGCGTGCCTGTCTTGGTATGCAGGTGCACCTATGATTCTTAAAAAGAAGCTGCAGACATTGCAAAAGAAACGAGGGTGATTGGTCCTTAAACTTCCATCTAGGACACTCCTCGCTCCTTTCATCAGCCTTAAATGGCCGAGGGTAGAAGAGCGAGTTTCACAAATCAAAATGTGTCTTCAGGCTGATGGCTCCAGAGTACTTGCACAACTACTTTCCCAAAATCAGGGCATCCCGTAATTACACCACAAGAGGGAGTGTAACTGATTTGGTTGAATGGGGAAGGACACTTTCCTGTAATCAGCTGCATTATGTGGAACGGGTTACCGATGAGCATTAAGATGATCAACTCTTAAGTCAGCTTTAAGTCCTCACTAAAAAATGGCTGAGTGCTGATTGCCCTCATAATGATTATAGTATGATAGTAAATAGTTTGCACTGTAGTCAATATGCTGTTCACACTAGTTTTTACTTGCTTTGCAAAGGCTTATCTAATTTAATTAAAACTGAATGCACTCATATAGAGTAAAGCAATGTTGTGACTGAACAGTCAAATTGTTATTATTTTTCCATTTCTGAAGTCTTACTTTACCTATGCGACCGGGCTGGACGGGAGGGGAGCAGCTCTCCAAACTTAGACTGATCCTCGTTATTGCTGAAATGTGATTGGCACAATGGCGGCGATCAGAGGAGTTTCCTTTCCATCCAGTTTTTGTGACAAGTGCGACAGAGATGTAAAAGGTGGCAAAAAGAAAGAAAGAGGAAAAAGGAATTGGTGGTGATAAAAAAAATAAAAGAAACAAAGGCGTCCCTTTGTGTTGAAAAGAGGTGGAGACAAGGGGCTCAGATAACTGGTATGAAGAGACACTTAGCTTGTGATACATCATGAGACACGTTATTAGGTTTATGAGAACGAGAAGATAAGATCCTTAAACAGCGTTTTAAAGATATCCCCAATGTTGAAATTTTGATCATTAAAGGCTTAATTTCCTGCATTCTGGTGACAGTTTCTGCACCAATTTATGGTGGAAATATTTTTATTTATGTGAAAGGAAACACAAAATGTGGTAGCACGTGACATTTTAAAATATATCGATATAACAGAATCTCAGTCAGTGCAGCTCTCAGTCATTCTGTGCTGATTTCAGATCAGTTTCTCCTTTAAATCAACTTTTGTCATGTTCACAGGGAGAGAACGGAAAACTTGGCCAAAAAGAAACTGTGTCAAGAAGTTGTTAAAGTTACTGCACGTTTTTGGGTCATTTTATAATCTGCAGCTTGCGTTTTTTTTTGGACAATGCACATTTGTTTCTTCTATATTTTATTTGCATCTCATGTTTTCTTATTGTGCTAATAAACCTTTTTTTGAAGGCATTTTCATTTGTTATGTAACTGCAAGCTATATTTCTTGTGTTTAAAAACAAAAACAAATTATGCTTTAAAAAGTGATGGGGACAAAATCAGCTATCTCAAAGAGTGGTGGGGACATGCCCCCAGCGTCCCCAGTGTAAATGACACCTATGAAAAGAAGGAACAAAGCAGCAGCTAACCTCTTACAAGATGTTTGTCTCAGTCTCATGTCTGCATGTATTAGCTGTTTAGGTCATATTTATTACTGATGTTCTACTCGTGCATTATGTAGCAGCACAAGCAGAGGCAGAGTCCAGCTCAGGGGAAGCTGAGCCAGGGAGAGGCCTGCACAGAGCTGAAGAGGAGGGCTTTGATTTTTTATGCACACACACTGCTCTATTTTATGAGACTACATTGTAGTTTTTGATTATATTAAAAAAACACACTCAGTTTCTGGGGATGTACAGTATTGTGTGTGTGACCGGTTCATGTGAGCCTGAGCTGGTCTTCTTGAAGGTCTTCATCATAATCTCATTCATTTTATCCCACAAACACACTATTATTATATTATATATATATATATATTATATATATATATATATAAAAACTACAAAAAAATATTTCTTGCTCTCAAAGGACGCTTGCATAAAAGGCAGAATTTCAGTCGCAGTCCATCCCTGTTGGATTCTATGTAGGACGTCATCTTTATGAATTAACATTATTGAATATTGGATTGTCAATTAGATTTTTTTTTTAAAGAGAAATGATGTTGCCTTCCCAAAAAGGATCACAATAGAAATAAGTGGTTTGGCTTTATTGTGTTTTTATCCTTGTAATGTTTTTTTGTAGTTGGAGCATCTCTTAGAGAGCGCCACTTTTATATTTACAATCAGTCAATCAACCTTACCGTGAGGACTGGAAACCAATAGAGAAAAAAAACAATGGAGATTTTGAGAATGAACTAAGAATGTTTTGAGACAAAAGCCCTAATCTTCCACCTCAACCACACCCATTTCTGAAATGAAGTGTGTTTCCTTTTAACATTTTATTAAAGAAGAAGATGCATTGGAAATAAATAAATAACTCAATTATCACAGAGGCTGAGGTGTTGATACAGAAAGACTCCCAGGTGAGGTACACAATGCGATGAGGAGGCTGGAACCTTCGTCACATTAACACATGAAACCAACAGAAATGTCTGATTTCCGTAACGGTCTCCACGTGGTTTGAGCTTTGACTGGAGCTCATTTAACGAAGGCCTCTTATTCTTCTTCTGCGGTGGTTAAACGGCAGCGACTGGAGAATCAGCTCCACCAGCTGTTTATCTCCATGAGCTCATGTTCCCACAGCAGCAGTGGACGGAGACACACGTTCTCTCAGGTTTGTGCTAAATTCGGATGGAAACATGACTACTGTCACACATTCTCATTCATGCGTTCATCTCATCAGGACTGGACTATTTGACTCACTGAAAAACTCCAGCTGCTAGAAGTCTTACTAAAACCAGGCTAACACCTGAGCACATGCACAGGATCTGTGCTTCCTTCACTGGCTCAGGTCAAACTACTTATTACCCAGAAAATGCTTTCTGCTTAGCATAATCTCATTATTCCAAAGAGTAATGATTTACTGTGGGCAGAGCATTTTCTTCCCGTACCCCACTCGCCCAATCAGAGAGACAGATTTTTAATCGAGACTGAAAACCTAATTATTTCTGTGCTGAAATTATCAACTCATTCTGTGATAATCTTTTTTTATGAAGTGCACGGAGACACTGTGGGATGTTACACTTGAAAAACACACAGTTTAATGACTTACTAACGTCAGGACAACAGAATAATAAGAGTCTTTTTACCCCGCAGGAGATAAAAATTCACCATCCACTTGAACATCTAATTCCACAAGAAGAAATTACTTTAGTCTTTATCCCCCCCCCCAGTGTTCCCACCACTCTGTCGTCCAGTAAGCACTGAGCCCAGCTGGGTGTGTAACCTGGGGTCGGTTTACAGTTTGAACATGAAATTTCACAAATATATTACACTTTGAGAGGAAGTCTGAATTGTGTTCTGTGCTGTTGGTTCGTGTCTGTGAAGTTTGTCCTGCTGATGTATTCGTCGCTGGCTCCTCTCTGAAAATGAGATTGTGGATGTCAGTAACCTGATTACATAATGAATGCAGCAGGACATTAGCCCGTCCTCTGCTGGGTGTGTGACAGATGAACGGATGAGATTAGAGCTGGACGGAATCCACATTCACAGAGTTTGAGGATTTTAGGAGGAGAGCATACGTCAGGTCACGACTTTGGCTTCAGGCCTTTTCAGGACTCATCAAACCCGCTCCTCTGTCAGCCCGTAGACCCAAAACGTTATCGCTTTTTAGCCATGCGTGGCTCTCTGGATGGAGATGTGGCATAAAGAGCGAGAAAGTCCGCATAAGGAGGTGAATGGATGAGTCAAACCCAGGACTTTCACACACACAAGACCAGCTTTTAAGTCAGCTGAGTTTTAAGTTAAATGGCGTTTCTGAATCACTCGTTCATTTTCATGAATTACCTAACGTACTTACTTTAAGCCAAACCAGAAACTTTCCCTAAACCTAATCAAAGTGTGACCGTTTCACAAGGTTAACCACGTGTTAACTTAACATCACATGACTTACATAACGTAGTTAAGGCCTGTTGCTGGACGTGTTATTATTTTTCCAGTCAGAGTTTTGACAAGTCCCGCCCTACTGTGCTGTGATTGGCTAACACTCGTTGACACTACTGATGATACTGATGATAATGTAATAATACTAACACAAATCTAAATGTTTCAAACCTTTTTAATCTACAGAGGGAGTGCAAAAAAGAGTGACAGACTAATTTCAAATCCAAAAATGTAAATACAGATAAGAAGCTTTGCTTTTTTGCCTTTAGGAATGAGCTCCAACAAAACACTTCCTCAAATTCAACAGTCTCTAAAGCAAAAAGCAATTAAAACTGCAACAGCTAGTTTTGCAGTTAAAAAATAAATTTAGATTTTATTTCCCCCCAGCCTAAACCCTTGTAATTTTGAACTTGTTGTACTGTTATACCTGCTTTGTACGTTTGTACTGGAACTTTATACAACTAACAGCATAACAACAATGGATGGAGGGGCACAGTGGGAAGAGTCCATTATTCTGGATTGCTGCGACACACCTCTACAGCCTGAGACCACAGCCCGAGAAACGCCCGCAAGCGTTCGGCGGGGAGGTGGGCCGGGCGGCTACGCTCGCTGTAGAGCTAGCATCCGATCACAAGGACACAGGCAAGTGACGAGTACTAGCCAATCGCAGCACAGTAGGGCTTGTCGAAACTCTGGCAAACTCTTGCTGGACTGATACTTTCTGACGGTCATTGATGTTGTTTCTGGAGGAATTGACAAATAACCTATTGTGTAGTTTAGGTATGAGGACATGTTGTAAACATTATACCTGCTAATCATCAGCGTGTTGTGGCCTTTTGTCTTTGTTTGGCAGTCGATAGGGTGGAGAGACAGGAACCATGGGGAGAGAGAGACAGGACATGCAACAAAGGTCCTCGACCAGAATCGAAGGCTGAACGTTGCAGTTTGGTGCCTTAACATCAACTATACCAGATGAAAAGTCATTACAGTTCATCCTGAAGGGAACACGAAGGCCTGAACGCTCTCATTAAGAAAACCATCTAATTATTCAGCTCTAATTAGCAAATGAATCAGGAGTTTATATTTATATTTTTTTTATATTTCTGTAGTTATGTTTATGTGTACTCTTAAGCACAGATACGTACCAGGGCAAATTCCTCGAATGTGAAAATGTATCTGGCAACAATTCATTTGTCCTACTTTGAGTTGATTTGGTGCTTTCACGAATGTCTTTTGAATCGTGTTGCTAACTTTTTACGTCGGCATCATTTCAGATACGTTTTGGTTTCTTTAACTGCATTACAACATTTAGGATCTCCTTCATGGCAGTCGGAGTCGCTGGGTTCAGATCAGTTGGTTAGAAGACCTTTGTGCTCGTCTGTCTTCTGTAACGTGTTCTGTGTTCTGCAGCCAGTCGGCCGGTTCTGCTGCGATGGAGTCAGTTCTGTCAAAGCCTCGGTTCCACCTGGATCTCTGGCTGAGCTTCACCGTCCAGAACTGGATCCTGGATGTGGGCCGGCCTGTTGTCACGGTAAAAGGATGATAACTGGCGATAAGTCCTGCAGGATAAATGTCTTGTTTCCCTAATTACCCAAGACTTTATTGAAGAAAAAACACAAAAAGAGAAAATTATCCTTTCTATGTTGATCTGTTTTTAATTTGTTTATTTCCGTTTAATGGATTTTGTTTTCCTGCTGTGTTTTCCAGTTTCAATTATTTAAGATTAAAATTCAGCACTTCATGATTATCATGATTTGTCATGGCATTATCAAATTATCACTTTCTCTGGTTCCTAATTCTTTTAAAGAGGGTGGGTTCAGGTTGAGTGGGACACTGTTAGTGCTGAATGTCTGCTGGACAATAAACAGAGGTCTTGATTGGTGAAACCACCTCACCCAGAAACCCTCATGGTGAGAATGCTGATAAATTAAACTTTTTATCAATTATTCAAATCAATTATTGAACAGCAGTGAGAGAGAGAGGAACACCATTGTAGAAAGGATGAAAGCTGAAGGTTACTGCATTTATTTCAACTTAGATTCATTTTTATCAAAACCCCGTTTTGAATCTTTTGATTGGTGGACTATAAATAATCGAGGAATAGACACATATTCGGACCTAATGACTGTGCCAGTAAATCTGAATGAATTATACTTTGGTGCTCATTGTCTGTGTAAAATGAATTTAACGATTACATTGTGGAGAATCTTAACTGCTCTAACAATGTGCAGCATGTCCATACTGACAAAAGTTTTAACATTTATGTTTTTATGCAGAATCCAAGCAGCTTAGAAATAAAGCAGGCAACTTGGTGGGCTTCAAGAAATTTTATACATCCAGAGAAAACTAAATAAACTATCCTGCATTTATTTGTCAAACAGTGTAGCCACACCAGGACAGGAAAGGGGACAGGCGCCTAATTGGGACTCTGCTTTTAATTAAAGTTGCAGTGGTAGCTCAAATCTTTTATTAATCATCCTACAGAAAATGGCACGCACACCACAGTGCAAGGGAGAGAGACGGAGAAAAGAAGTGAGAAACAGCAATCTGTGTGGATGAAAGACAATTAGAGGAGCTGTAAGAAAACATACATCAATGAGGTTAGACCCTCAGGGTAAATCAGCAAGTCTGATCTCCTTTAATGATCTTTTGCTTTTACAGTATTACAGCTTTTAGTCACAGCATTGATTAGTCAGTGTAGCTGACTACTGAATACTGTGAGTTATCTAAATCAATGCATATATGAAATTTAGATTAAACAGAAATATCTGAAAGCATATTTTGCATTGTTTGTTCATGTGCATGTGTTGTTTTAAAGCTAAAGTCAGCGTCCCACTCTGTCCCCAGCAGGACATCAGAAATAGTCCCTCTCTCAGTATTTCATTTTCTCTTTAAAGCCCCTTAAAACCTGAAATTTATTTCACTTAAACATGAAATATTTATGACTCGTGTTGAGTTTAACACATGAGTGAGAAGAACACATAGACTGAAAGAAAAACTGAACTCTCCCTCGTGAAATAACCAAACTGCAGAAAATGTGTTTGTGTAGGATCCCATCGCTCACAGTTGGAAGCTGATTGGACAAAATGAGTTTTCAGGGCCTTAAACTTTTTTTCTAGGTTAAAATATCCCCCCAATGATCTGGTACAGCACTGACAGCTAATGGTAAAAGTTTTTCTGAAAGAAGCTACATGTACTCAAACTGATAAATCTAAATGTTAAATGTAAGTCGTGTGAGGGAGAAATAAAATGCAGAATCCATGTTTCTTGCTGCCTGCAGCTCGTCTTCCCAGCAGACTGGTTTCCTCTGAACCGTCCCGGTGCTGCAGAATACCTCCACCTACTGTACAACATCACCACACCGCTCATCCTGCTCAAAGTAAACGAGACACTCACTGAATAACAAACTCGTGTGAAGATGCTTTTCTTTCGTGAGTCAGATCAAAACACCTGTTCTCCTGATGCAGATGCTTGAACGCAGCCCCAGGACACTGCCCCGCCATGTCGTCCACCTCGGCATCATCGCCGTCATCATGGGAACCAGCCTCCACCTGGCGGCCGACTCCATCATCAGACGGCTGCTGCTGATTGGCTACGAGCTGCATCTGTCAGTCAGAGAGAATCCAGTCATGAAGAACCTGGAACCCTCCTCCCTGGTGGGTTCTGCAGCTGCACATTAACACGTTAATCTGTGTTTTAGATTGATGAGTACACTATATTTTAAAAGGAGGGAATATCTACAGTCGCAGGAAAAAGTATGTGAACCCTTTGGAATTACCTGGATTTCTGCATAAATTGGTCATAAACTGTGATCTGATCTTCATCCAAGTCACAACAACAGACAAACACAGTCTGTTTAAACTAATACCACACAAACAATTATATGTTTGCACGTTTTTATTGAACACAGCGTCTATACATTCACAGTGCAGGGTGGAAAAAGTATGTGAACCCCTAGGCTTATGACTTATAATAAAACTAAGTGGAGTCAGGAGTCAACCAACCTGGTCTCCAATCATTGAGACAAGACTGGAAGTGTTGGTTAGAGCTGCCCTGTCCTATAAACACACAATTTTAATTTTGCTATTCTCATGAAGCATTGCCTGATGTGAACCTCAAACAAAATAGCTCTCAGAAGACATAAGATTAAGAACTGTTGATTTGCATAAAGCCGGAAAGGGTGATGAAAGTATCTCTAAAAGCCTTGATGTTCATCAGTACATTGTAAGAGAAATTGTTTATAAATGTTTAGCACTGTTGCTACTCTCCCTCGGAGTGGCTGTCCTGCAAATATTACTACACGAGCACAGCGCAGAATGCTCAACGAGGTTAAGAAGAATCCCAAAGTGTCAGCTGAAGACTTACAGAGATCTCTGGAACATGCTAATATCTCTGTTGATGACTACGATAAGTCAAAAACTAAACAAGAATAGAGTTCATGGGAGGACACCACGGAGGAAGCCACTGCTGTCCCAAAAAAAAAAACATTGCTGCACGTCTGAAGTTTACAAAAGAGCACCTGGATGTCCTATGGCACTACTGGCAAAATATTGTGTGGACAGATGAAACCAAAGTTGAGATGTTTGGAAGGAACACACAACCCTATGTGTGGAGGAAAAAAGGCACAGCACACCAACATCAAAACCTCATCTTAACTGTGAAGTATGGTGGAGGGGGAATCATGGTTTGGGGCTGCTTCACTGCCTCAGGGTCTGGAAGGGTTTCTATCATAGGCTTATCAGGAAATTTTGCAGGACAATATCGCTGAACTGAAATGGTCCAAAATTCCTCCTCACCGTTGTTCAGGTCTGATTTGCAATAACAGGAAATGTTTGGTTGAGGTTATTGCTGCCAAAGGAGGGTCAACTAGTTATTAAAACCAAGGGTTCACATAATTTTTCTCAGAATGCCTGAGAGCTGCACTACATTATATTCTGTTAGATTTTTAATTGTTAAATTCAACAGCCTGAAGAAACAGGTTTGACTTTGATGCTTGCAGCTAGTGGTGAAACAACTAGCCTCACAGTCAATCAATAGTCTGTTATTATCACCTTAATGGTTTAGTCAGTTATCAAACTGAATACAATCACCAAACATAAAAACAGCGTGTTAAACTTAGTTTAATCTAAATCTTTGGAGGTTTCAACTGCTGCTCAGAAACCTTAAGATAAGACTTGTTAGTTACTTCATAATTATTAAATATTTTTTTACTAGAAAATTGATTGATAAGTCATTAGCAAAAATAAGGGCCAGATGCATCCCCTCTTTTAAATATGAATTATATGTACCTGACTATTAGTGCCTGAGTGATTTGGACAAAATAATTTCAACCACACCACACGGTCCTCATCAGCAAATTTCATTTTACCTTCATGTGAGAGCTGAGATGATTACTCTATTAACTGACCGAAAGTAAATGTATAATGATTTCCAATTTACAACAATTTACAACAGTACATGTGTCTGATGCAGCCTCCGCCATGTGGAAAATTACAAGTGAAATTGAATTTGCGAACCTGCCTGTGAGGACGTGTCAGGAATAAGAACAACACAACAGACCCACAATCTCGGGGACATCATGAAAAAGTTTTTCCTGTAAAGACACAACGAAGGAAGAGAACATCAGTCTCTCTGATAAAGGCTCAGAGTGATGAACGTTGTTTTGTTTTGCAGATCGACTCTTTTGAGCTTCTGTTTTACTTCGACGACACTCTTGGTCATCTGATGTGGTAAGAAGCCCCCGAACTATTTTTTATTGTAACTTACCAATGTTCAGTCGACACACCAAACACCATGAAGTCAAATGTAAATCGTTTTCCAAAAATGCAAGAAGATATTTAAGTTTGGTGATATTTTAGATTTTTATGTTTTTGACACTGTCTGACTTCCTGTCTGTGTCTCTCAGCTCCAAGTCCAAATAAATATTAAATATGACCAGACTTATCCTTTAATGCATTTGTTTATAAGTTATTCATACTGCGGTCAAATATAGTTTCTTGCTGCCTACCAAATTCTATCAATACAATGATAAAAAAATACACAGTTACAAGTAAAAGTCCTGCATTTAAAATCCAGCAGCATCTCCTGTGACTGATATCTGATTCTGTCTGACATTAATCGATTGTTTCTGCTGAGGTATCAATGTTAGAGCAGCACATTACTGCTCAAGGTGGAGCTTTAACCACTTTATATTAAATTAGCAAAAACAAAGTTCAAATCTACTTTCAGTTTTTGGACTTTTCTTTCAATTAAATGAGCTTTTGGATCAGTTGAACAGTTACTGAAATGAAATCATCATGCAACTGCCAACAACTGAAACACGACGAGGAGACACTCATTAAATTTCCATGTGCACGTGTATTTTACAAGCGTGTGTAAAATGTAACTAAAGCTGTCAGATAAATGCAGTTGAGATAATATTTCCCTCTGAAATGTAGCAGTAAATCTTCATGAATCTGTTAAATTGTCAGTTTTGGTTTACCTGTGAGATATTTGTCACACTCACAAATGAAGGAAGCTCTCACATTTAATACAGTTCTTTACTGGCACTATAACAAATTTCAATCAATGAATCACATTCTCTACTCACTCTCTGTATTGTGATCTCTGTATTGTGAATGTAGCATGTTGCACACAACCACCTGCCGGTGTCAAAGAAATTGTACTATTTGATTTAATACAAATTTATTCACAAATATGAACCATGTAAGCATTTCGGAAACACAGACTTCCTTTGTTTTCATTACAACTTTATTATTTACTTTTATCTTCTCACACATTTACATTTATTCTCATTTATAGGAATTTACAAGCGTTAGCCGGGTTTTGTCGCATGATCACCACTAACTGTAAATCAGTGAAATAATGTGAAAATGGCAACAAGAATGCGTATCGCATCACCTGAGTGCTTGTGCCCTCATTAAAAAGTCATCTCTACCAAAGGGTTCCTTAATTCAAGTTGCCAGAAAAGGCACAGTGAGGCTGGGGGCGTTGGGGGCCACTCCCCCTTGGCCTGTAATCCCAACCCATTCTCATCCAACAAAACTATTTAGTTAGGTTAAGGAAAAAATGGTTTGGGTTAAAATAACTACATTACTTAAGTTACGTAAGTTAAGTAATGTTATTTAACTAAAAACAATCAATGTTGAGTTTTTGTTTCACAAACAAACACCAGTCTCCTGGGTGAAAGTCTGGTTGCTGATCCATCCAACACATCTAACACATCCAACACATCCTCACCTCTGTGCGTCATTACTGACACCTTCAGACAGCATGACAAAGTGTAGATATATAACTCTAAAGGTACCCTTCAGCGTCTGTTTGAAACACCGCAATTTCCTGGGTCTGCGCAACACAAAGGAGTCGACATGCATACAATCACTAACTTACATTTAGGCACAAACCCCTGTGATGGTTAGAGTAAGGTTAAGGTGCTTTGGGTGGTGGTGGTGGTGGGGCTTTCCACGTCTCATGCAGACATGAACAATGACGCTAAAGGGCCTCCCCCAATGTGTCGAACCATGACGCTGAAGGCTTCCATGTGCGCCGAAGGAGGCGACAAGGCGTAGGTGTCTGATGCTCTGGGAATGAGAACGGGCTGGCAATCCAGCTTTATCCAACACACAAGGCTGATTATTCTGCATGTTCTTGTTGTTTGCAACTTTTTAAACGCATTTGTTTGGGACTATTTTTAACCAATAGTGTTTTTACAGGTGTTCCTAATAACATTAACAATGGCTCGTTCTAAGTGTCCCAGTTGTCCAGTGACACTTGTGTGGCCCTTGCAAATAATACAAATGTCTCTGCCACGTAAATTTCATTTCATATCATGCACAAACCTGGCACATTGCACGTATTGTTAATCTTTGTAGTTATGTAAATTAAAAATATATGTACACAATACTCTCTTCTGTTGCAACACGTCTGCACAACAAACCTAGAATAATGCACATGTAAATATCTGCGACGTTGTTCTTTCTCTGCAAATAGTTGTATAACTTTTTAATATTCTTATATAACTTGCATTGTCTATTCCATATTTATATATTTCTACTTTTATTTATGTTTGTCTACATGTAGCACCTTATCACCAAAGCAAAAACCTCGCATGTGTAAAACACTACTTGGCAATAAAGCTCCTTCTGATTCTGTGCTGAACTTTGTAAACGTAGATAGCTTAATGCCTGTAATTACACTGACACTCCAAGGATGTTTGCTATTCCCTTTTCAGGTTGACTGGACCATTAAATATTAAAACAGTACTGTATGTAGGCTTCTCTCAATGCAGATCGTGCCAAGTTTAAACTGACTTTGTTGTTTAGCAAGTTGAGTTCACGAGTGCTAACTCACAAGACAACACAAGCGTTCCTGGTGTCAGCACACTGTGTATATCAAGGACTTTGAATTGGAACAGTGGTGACTGGTGAAATTTGACAATCTATAAGCACACGAGCGCAGACTCAGAAAGGCCTAGTGTTTTTCTCTTTCTCCTCTCTGTCTCCTCCAGGTATGTTCCTCTCTTCCTCGTCCTCTTCCTCTTCTTCAGTGGTGGTTTTAGTCACAGGAAACATCAGGAGAAGATGCCGGCAGCAGCGTGGATGCTGCTTATACCCAGCGCTGCCTACTACTGGTAAGCCTGCTTTAGATCCCACAGAGGGGCTGTCCTGTAACTGAACCGTCACAGGTTCAGTCCCTGTTTATTGTTTATCAGGATCCACATTAGTTGTTGGCAATCAGCAATGTTTGCACTTCATACAGCAAACAAAATTACGAGGGCTCGGCACGTTAACACATTATTAATTAACGCAGACAATTATTTTATCACACGTTAATGCAGTTTTTATTATTATTATTTTGAAAGTCTGTTGCTTACTGGCTCTGGTAGACTACGCTGGATGCAGCGTGTGGGAAAAGTAAGACAGCGCCGCTAGTAAACGGCAGGCGCTCTATTGAGAGTGCGCTATACAGCTGTAGCCTATTTAACTTAAATTAACATTATAGTCTACATAACTTCACCTGACAGGCCTACATCTAGTTTTGAGGGGATGCTCTGCCAAGCGAATGCCCTCCTGTTGATGTCCTGTTTAGTTAAACAGTAATAGATTCTGGAAACTCCAAACAGCGAGGATCAGTCTCTCTGCCAATGATCTGTGCTGCGCGTCGCAAACAAAAAGTTTGAGACAATTCAACTTCAGCAGCGGACGGGCGTGTGCATGAGGCTATGCATATTCAGAGGGAATTTACATGGCAGAGCGTCCCCGCTCTGAATGCAACTGAAACAGAATGCATCAGGTAAAGCGCACAGAAGCCGTTGCCGTGGTTACTATCTGTAGAGCGCCTGCCGTTTACTCGCTGGCCGCTTGTCTCCTTGTCTGTTCACATGAGAGGCGAAGAGCGAATATGCAGGCGGAGCGTCGCTTCCCGTGTGAAAAGACCTTTCTGCTGTTCCCTGATAAAAGAAAAATGTTTCTGCTGATACCTGTTCAGATCAAATCCCAAGAAAACTGGACTCTGATGGTAATTTGTTTTACCAAGCTAGATAAAGGTAATTCCCTGGCAGCGGCAAATAGCTTTGGTTTTATATTTGATTAGATTACATTAATGTTTAAGTTGATATTTACAAGAAATATTTTATTGCCGCTGTGTAAAGGGAATACTGCTGGGAAAAAGCACCTTATTTGTTTACAAACCACATGTTATTGCACTTGTGTGTTTATAGCAGTACATTTAAATTAAAAGTGGCAACACATTACTTTAGAATTCATTATTCAATTTCGCACATAATAATGTGATTAATCGCAAGAAAATCATGCGATTAATCGTGATTTCTTTTTTTTTTTTTTATTACTGCCCAGCACTAAAAATGACATCAAAATGCTATATATCCAAAGCATTAAAGAATTACAGCAATTTAAATCAATTGAAAATAAAATGATCAATAGTAATAAATCAAAAGGAAGCTTATTTACTTCTTAAACCTTTTGTTGTAAGAGCAGATATATTGTTTCCTGTTTAAGTGGAAGAGAGCTGCAGATCACAGACTTCATGACTATTATGGTGGTGTTTTTACTACATCTCACCAGAGGAAAACTATTTGCTTTTGCTCTCAAATAGTGAGAAACAGATGGAGCCACTGAGGGAAACATGTGTTTGCTGGAGGTGGTGATTAAGTCCATTAGCGGGCTGCAGGTGCATAAATCTGCATTTACTTTGTGTTGAGAGCGTTGTGTAAACTGTGTGAGGAGGAAGCGTGAAGTCTGGTCTTGCATTCTGCACTTGACTTTGGCACATTTATATTCTGAGATGCTCTCATCCAGACAGACGTCCTGCGAGGCCAACAGCAGAAAGAGATTATATTCCTTTTTCATCAATATAAACACAATCTGAATCTAAAGAGCTCAGGGGCCGACCGGCTCCCTGCTGAAACGCTGCCAGAAAAACAGGAAAACAAACAAGGACATCAAAATAGAAGTAGTTGAAAGAAAATGTTAGAGAAGCCATAAGAAGCTGTGAAGTTATCAGAAAACTACATGCAGGCTAATAACCACGAAGTGTGTTATTTTTTCATAACTACACAGAGTTCATTCAAAGAGAATCGATGTTTTGAGGTAATGTTTTTAAATATGTTGGCACTGTCTTTTCCAAGCGGCTGAAACCTTCTGGCTATCAGGATGAGTTTAGACCACTGAAGGTGAGATGAAAATGCTGTTATCTGAAAATGATGCACACATTCAGAACACACTATATTCTCAGTAGCCATGGTATTAAAAAGTGAATTCAAAAAATGGATATCAAGAATAAACATGCACAGTCAGTTTGTATCGTCACTGCAAATAAACTTTGCAAAGAGAAAAAGAAATGTTTTTTTGTTATCTATGATCCTCTGTAAACGCCTCACCACCATCTGCAATTTATTTAATATTATGCCACTGAGCAGGTCTAGCTTGTTCCTTTGTACATACACAACAAAATTATAAACACTTTTGTTTTTGCCTACATTCAAGACTTTCTTATGCACACAAGAGGCCTGTTTCTCTCATATTATTCACAAATCTGTCAAAATCTGTGTTAGTGAGCACTTCTCCTTTGCCGAGATAATCCATCCACCTCACAGGTGTGGCATATCAAGATGCTGATCAGACAGCATGGGGATTGCACAGGTGTGCCTTAGGCTGGCCACAATAAAAGGCCACTCCTCTTCAATGGCTGTGCGAAGTTGCACAGGTCAGGTTGAGACCCCGATGAGGACGACGAGCATGCAGATGAGCTTCCCTGAGACGGTTCCTGACAGTTTGTGCAGAAATTCTTTGGTTATGCAAACCGATTGTTGCAGCAGGTGGCTGGTCTCAGACCATCTTGGAGGTGAAGATGCTGGATGTGGAGGACCTGGGCTGTTCTCTGAAACGCCTTTCGAGACGGCTTATGGTGGAGAAATGAACATTCAATTCCCGGGCAACAGCTCTGGTGGACATTCCTGCAGTCAGCATGCCGACTGCACGCTCCCTCAAAACTTGCGACATCTGTGGCGTTGTGCTGTGTGGTGGAACTGCACATTTTGGAGTGGCCTTTTATTGTGGCCAGCCTAAGGCACACCTGTGCAATCCCCATGCTGTCTGATCAGCATCTTGATATGCCACACCTGTGAGGTGGATGGATTATCTCGGCAAAGGAGAAGCGCTCACTGACACAGATTTAGACAGATTTGTGAACAATATTTAAGAGAAATAGGCCTTTTGTGTACAGAGAGTCTTAGATCTTTGAGTTCAGCTCAGGATGAATGAGGGCAAAAACAAGTGTTGCCTTTTATAATTTTAATCACTTAACCCCTAGTTGCTCCAGAGGCGTGCGACCTGACATGTATAACAATTGTAAGTTGCTTTGGATAAAAGCATTAGCTAAATGTAATGAACATCAAGTACGTTTTGTGAACACACTGCATACTCAGAACCTGTTTGGGATTAGTTTGCTGTCTGTCTGGAGTCTACAAGTATTTAAGTACAAGTTTAAGAGGTAATGTTTTCCATGTTCAAACCCTAGTTTAGGGTGTTAGCATACAAACATTAGCTAATTAGCAGTAAACACACCGTAAAGCTGAGGCTGATGAGAATGACATTAACATGTTGACCTGATGATGGCGCTACATGAACAGTCAGAGGATCATAAGTCATTAGGTGTGTTTGGGCTGACTTGGTCATCAAACATGAGTTGCAGGGAGGGGCTATAAAAACACTGCTGTAAAGTCAGACACCTCCCAAAATCTTTAGCTCAGAATAGTCTTTCCTTTAACTCTCAAAACATTAAGATCTCAACTTTATCTTTTTGAGATCACTTTTGTTACAAACCTCAGATTGAAGCCCAGGGGGGAGGTGGTAAGTACAATTAATTTGTTCTAGGGCAGAAGAAAACCAGGAAACAGGAGTAAGTTAACCAAAAAAAGGATTTATTTACAATATTTAATGTCTAAAATGCACTCGGAAAACAACTCCCAAAAGGGAAGCCAGAACAAGGGTCCTTTTTAAAGGGAACTAAGGTATCGGATAAACACAAAAGGAGTGATAGCTAACTGGCACACAAGCAAACAACAAAAAACAGTAAATCACTACACTTAACCGCGAGACTCCCACTGTTGCCACTACCGGTCACTGTCTCTGCCAACAACCACATGCTCGCCGCAGACTCCAAACACTCAGTAACACTGTCTCTTTTGTTGTAGACCACCATACTCTCACAGACAGCTTCCTTCACCAGCCCTTATACTCTCCACTGATTAGGAGAGTGGAATCAGCCGCGCTCCTCACGTTGCTGGCTGCAGCATTGGGGGCGGGGCAAGGTGCTGCTGGTGGCAGAGAGGGAAAACACACAAGCACAACATCCCATATACACAAATGGCTTAAAATCTGATTTGTTGCTCCTAAAAGCCCCTTAGGAGAAAAGATAAGATAAGGAGAGACTGTGTTTTTGAGACTTGGGTAAGACAAGTGGATACTGAATTGAGATTACAATATGTGAAATGGAAGAGATCTTATCATTGTATCTTTTTGAGGTCATTAATGTCTTTCTTTTTCTCCAAAAAAAAAGCAGTTCAGAGCACAAGGGAGATATTGGAGCTTGATTCTAATGCATTACGCTCTATGCTTGGGGAACCTTACTAGAGGGATGTCCTGAGCTGGGTTTGAACCTCGGTCCTGAAGTTGTAAGGGTGACAACACTGCCACTGCACCATCTAGCCACAATTAACAGTAAAGAATAGATTGTCTTTAAATATAGTACAAATTTTCTTCTGATTTGAAAGAGGAGAAATACCATACTCACAATTAAAGTCCTTTAAATTCTACTCAGAGTATTCTAAAGTGAATGTACTTAAGTTTCAAAAGTAAAATTCTGCTCATTCTGCATGACATTGTTGTATCTCATTTCTTACATGCATTCACTACTTTAACAAATTGAAATATTAAATTTGAAACTGTATTTTTTCATTGACAATATAAATGTTATTCTTCTTTGCAGTAACTTGTAACTACAGGGTTCAGATGAACAGCAATAAATACAATACAGGATTTGAAATACAGCAAAATGTCCTATATACTGTGTGTCAGTATGTCAAGTAAGTATACAGACCAAACCTCTGCACACCTGCGTGTGTGTGTGTGTGTGTGTGTGTGCGCGCCTCCAGGTGTTAGTAATAATTGATTAGGTAGTTCTCAGGTGTTGCTGCCTAATTACTTTAGTCAATGAGGTCAGCACTTAAGGATGAAAGCAGAATTCAAGAACCACTTCAGGGGTTTTAAATATGAACAGTACATCCTTCACATTATTGCTCCATAGTTATTTTTATTTCTCAAATAAAAAAATAAATTTAGCAATTTGAATGGGGTTTTTTTTCCCCCCACAAGTTTGGTTTTTAAACATCTTTGAGCTCAATAACATCTGCTTGGAAGGAAGTTAACAACAGCAGAGCAGTGAACAGACACATTAACTCTCCCTGTTTCTCCTGTCAGGTACCTGATCACTGAGGGACAGACCTTCATCCTCTTCATCTTCACCTTTTTCGCCATGACAGCCACAGTGATGCACCAGAGGAGGCGCGGCATGGTTCCCGACGGCAACGGCCTCTTCGTGCTCTACGGGTATGACACACTAGTACATTTTGAATGAACATTTTACACACTTAAAAAGGTGCACAGTCATAACTTCAGTTGCTCTAAAAAGCAATGAAAGTTAACTTGGACACATCCCAGAAACCTTGGCCAGGGTGGTGAAGCCAGGGGTTTCCCCTTAGGGGTTAAAGTTTTCTTCAAAGATTTTTACATGAAACCAAATTTCGTGACAACCTGTCCAAGCTGTTGAGTCATTCTACACAAACAAGATGACACAAAACAACCCGTGTGTTCAGATACTTTACACAGATGTCTGTTAACGCGCTCTGGTTGGTAGTTTCTCTGCAGCTCTGTGTCTGGTGGCGGTCTGGGTGGCCTGTCTGTGGAACGACAGCGTCCTGAGGAAGAAGTACCCCGGGCTGATCTACGTCCCGCAGCCTCGTGCCGTGTTCACACTCCACCTCGGTCAGAAAACCCCGGCATAACAGAATTTCAAAAGACAAGTTTGAATGACAAAAAGCCATCACTTTAACAGAAAGATGAAGAAGCCAAAGTTGCATAGTCCATGTCAGGAAAGGGCTTAATAAACCTTTTATCACTCAAACAGCAATGTGTCACCTGTACCTGCAGCAACCCCCCACAGCTACACGGCCCAGGGGCTTGTCTTTTTTAAATATAGTAAAATATTGTAGTTCTCAACATGGTCTCAGGGCAGATTTCACTAATAGAAATGAAAAGTGAAATTAAACTTTTTTTAGTTTAAAGTTTAAACAATCAGTATCACAACTTATATTTAGGATCTAATGCCTCTTTTGCACCGTATGGTACTAGCTCGCCTCGACTCTACTCCTTTTGTTGGTTTTCCAACAGGGAAAAGTTGTATCTGCACCTATTACCTGGTTCCAAGCGAGCTGAGGCGATACTAAAATGTGACGTGAAAACATTGGAGACCACCGATTGGTCAGAGAGAACCTTCACTATTCACTATCATCATTATGCACGTCAGAGGCCAGCTACAAAAAGTTTTACAATTTTCGTACATTATTTCATCACTAAATCATCCATCCATCATCAGCCGCTTATCCTGCGTACAGGGTCCCAGCCGCATGTCTTTGGACGGTGGGAGGAAGCCGAAGCACCCTGAGAGAACCCACACAGACTCGGGAAGAACAAGCAAACTTCACACAGAAAGGCCGGGGCAACCGGGATTTGAACCCACAACCTTCTTGCAGTGAAGCAGCACTATCCATCGGACCACCGTGCCGACCCCTCACTAAATCCACTAATGAGAAATTTTGAGGTCAGTTTTGAAGTTGAACAACTATGTAGATTTCAAATATTGGCAGTTTTACGAAAATTGATGTTGGATCGAAAATGTGCTTAATTGTTTTCGGAGTTGAGGAGCTCTGCAAGTGCTCACGGAGCCCTCTGGTTCCACAGTCCTACCGACTACTGCAGCCAACGTCGCAGAGACTCCAGCAACAACAGCAGAGCAAAACCCAGTTGTAAAATTTCCATACCGATTATTCTGTCTTTACATTCTGAGTAATGTTGTTTTAACTTAAATCAAGAGATGAAGTTAATTTTTAACTTAGGTTAGAGAGCCGGGGCCACACTTAAACCACACCTCTAGTCACCTGACGAGCCTATCTATACCCTTGCTACTCAGCCGGCCTCATTTGTCTCTGATTGCTCGACCCCCCCCCCCCCCCCCCCCCTCCCATTCAACTTCCCCACTCATCCCTCCCTCCCACCCTCCACTAGGTACTGTCTGGGGGGCCAGTAAATTATTTGGGTGGAACCACTTCCGAGACGGAACCCCCACTCTGAGTCTCCTCCGCCCGGTCATCATGCACCCTCCCAACCGGGCTATCAGACGGCATCCTTCCCCTCTACATCCATTTATCTATCCGCACATTCAGAATATTCAATACACCTTTAAATGACATACTATTGTGCCGTGGTCCTTGCTAGTGAAACAGCTGGTGTGTGTGTCGTGTTGTACATTGCGTTGCGGCAGTTGTGTGAGGCGTTGCTATAATGACCAGCTACACTGAGAGGATACAATCTGCAATAATAAATGGAGGACGGCGGGCCAAAGTCGAGTTGAGCTGGTACCAGTGGAAAAGGGGCTTATCTGTGGACACTGCAATGTCAAGGGAGGTCTACAATGCGCCCAGTCAGTGTTACGTTGATGAACCCCAATCAGTCTGTTTAATTAGAGCTGGCTGTGGGGCTCGTGACACCACATGGCTTTTGATGAAAAAGCCTTGGAGTGCTTTCAGCAAAGTAAATTAAATGTATCAACATAGTTTTGTGTTTGGTTTTTGTCTGTTTGCAGATGAAACAGACCTGCATTTTTCTCAATACGCACGTGTTTTCATCCTACTGTATGTCCATATGGCGTCTGTGGTCTGAATAAAACAGTACTAATTAAAATAAATTGAATCCCCACTTGGTTGTGTGACTGATGTTCAGCTGTTGTTTGTTTCCTCTGTGGTTCCAGAGAAGCTAAACTCTGTTTCCTGCTGATTTGTGTGTTTTCTCTCCATTTGCCTGTTGATCTCTGATGCTTTTTTTTTTTGAGGAGGCGTGTGTTTCGAATCGCATCTGAGTCATTCACATTTTGGAAGGAAAAACATGTTTCATATGGAACATTAAGATTCATCTAGTTCAGCTGGGAGGCATCTATACATTATTGTCAGTATTCATAAAGAAATCCACCTTTAGAGAAAGCACAGAGACAGATTTCTACACCAACAGCAGCAGAATATAGACCAGAGTGCAGTAATGAGGAGGGGGACTATCTTACGAAGAGAGCAAGGACACAGCCAATCTCTGCTCCTGTTTCCCTCTCCATCTACACAGCTCAAACCTTCAGTTGTCTTAAGGGTTTTCTATCAAGACAGAATAAATGTTGTGGGTTTTTCACATGGACATGTTTCAGATCAAATAAATTGAAATATTAGACAAAAATAACACAAGTAAACACAAAATACAGTTTTTTATTATGAAAAAGTGATTGCCCCCCTTTTAGGAAAGCTTAGTTCAATATCTCAGCTGCCACACCTGTTTTCAATCAAGAAATCACTTAAAAAGGACCTGCCTGACAAAGTGAAGTAGACAAAAAGATCCTCAAAAGCTAGACATCATGCTGCGATCCAAAGAAATTCAGCAACAAATGAGAAACAAAGTCATTGAGATTATCAGTCTGGAAAAGGTTATAAAGCCATTTCTAAAGCTTTGGGACTCCAGCAAACCACAGTGAGTGCCATTATCCACAAAGGGTTTTAACATGAATCAGTGGTGAACCTTCCCAGGAGTGGCCGGCCAACCAAAATTACCCCAAGACCGCAGCAATGACTCATCCAAGAGGTCACAAAAAACCATAACATCCAAGGAACTGCAGGCTTCACTTGCCTCAGTTAACATCAGTGTTCATGACTGGGCAAACATGGCCGGCATGGCAGAGTTCCAAGACGAAAACCACTGCTGAGCAAAAAGAACATGAAGGCTCGTCTCAGTTTTGCCACAAAACATCTAAATTAACATCAAGACCTGGGAGAAAATACTCTGTGGACTGACGAGACAAAAGTTGAACTTTTGGAAGGTGTGTGTCCCATTACATCTGACATAAAAGTAGCAGCATTTCAGAAAAGGAACATCGTACCAACAGCAAAATATGGTGGTGGTTGTTTAATGGTCGGGGCTGTTTTTCTGCTTCAGGACCTGGAAGACTTGCTGTGGTAAATGGAACCATGAATTGTGCTGTCTATCAAAAAAAGGAGGAGAATGTCTGGCCATCTGTTTGTGACCTCAGGCTGAAGCGCACTTGGGTTCTGCAGCAGGACAATGATCCAAAACACATCAGCAAGTTTACCTCTGACTGGCTTAAGAAAAACAAAATGAAGACTTTGGGGTGGCCTAGTCAAAGTCCTGACCTGAATCCGATTGAGATGTTGTGGCGTGACCTTAAAAAAGTGGTTAAGGCTTTTTCACTTTTTCACACAAGGCAATGTAGGTTAAGATTTTTTCCCCCTTAATAATAAAAACTTTCATCTAAAAACTTTGTGTTTACTTGTGTTATCTTTGTCAATTTGTTGATCTGAAACATCTAAGTGTGACAAACATGCAAAAAAACAAGACATCAGGAAGGGGGCAAACACACTTTTACACCACATAGCAGTCACTTTAGCGTCATTGTTCAATGCCTAAAGTAGGCCTAGTATAAATAACAGGAACGTCACAGTAAAGAGGTGGTTGGGGTGGACGGGCGGGGTCAGAAACTGGACTTTCACCCAGTGTTTGTGGAAGTCTGGTTACTTATGTAATTAATCACGTAAGTAATGCAGTTATTTTTATCCAAACTATGGTGTTTTCCTAAACCTAACCAAGTAGTTTTGGTGCTTAAACCTAACCAAATTGTGATAATTGTGACATTAAACACTAGTTTTATTTTTAAAGTCCGTCGTTGCTAACTTGACAGTGGAGCCCTACATGTGCAAAAAAACTAAAGGATAGGGCACAAACAAGGCTAAAGTTGGGATGAAAACGGGTTGAGGCTTCAGAGGTCTGGTGAGCTCACTTCTTTCTGATTCCACACCAATAGATTTGTTTCATTTTTATACATCACTTGAGGACATGTTTCAGACTTCACACTGCTCCCTCTGAGACACTGAAGGCTTTACGATACTATTAAGACATTTGCAGTGGAGCTCCCCAACAGCTAAAGTCATGTGCATGTGGGAAATCTGTGGAGTTCCCCTTTTAATGCAAGAAAAATTAAAACCAGTGTGGCACTGAGCTCTAACAGCGGGGGTGGGGCATCGGTGACTTTCTTCCTCATGGAGTCCCAGCCAGGATGCTCCATCCACTTCACTTACGTTCCTCATCTTACACCGGCTAGGATCAGTTTCCTGAGCTGAGTAACAGCCGGCAGAGTTCAGACCATCTGCCCGCTCACACACAGCCACAATGGTGAGATAATTACTGAGCCTTCTTTGATATTTTACCTGCAACCTACTTTCTACTTTTCCCCCATTCACTCGTGCTGTTTTCCTCCTTTCATTGCAGGCGAAGTTCCTGACACAGGATCAGATTAACGGTAAGACTCTCATACATTTCTGGTTACAGCTGGAGCAGTAATGTGACACGAGCGAATTCCAGCTTCCAGCTATTAGAATAAAAACTGCCACTTTGCAGATGACTGATACGTTTCTTTTAATGTAATGTTTTGGCAACGCCGGGAACAAATTCAGTCGTTTTTATGAGATTATTTCTCACAGACAAGCCGAGCCAGAAGCAGCAGCGTTGGTATTTAATCAGAGACAGCAGAGTTTTCCGTGTGCCTGCCTCAGTACAAAGCAGCACTTGTTCCTGTTCACGCTGAGCAGAATCACACAGTAATGTGATTAAATACAAAGGTTTCCTATCTGAACACAGATTTTAGACTAATGAGGAGAAATTTAATTCAGATCTTTGTATGTGCTTGAAAGAATACAGGAGTTGTTGTGGATTTAATGGTTTTGTTTCTATCAAATAGATTTGAACTCACTAGTTAATTGACTGGCAGTCTGTCAGCTTTAGATTAATTATTTATTAAATGTTTATTGGTGTTAACCAGCTGTTTGCGGCTGAGCAGGAAGTATAACCACTGCTGCAAAAAACAAAACTAGCAACTTAAACTCTATTCTTTTTTGCATTTTTCGCTCTAGTTCCTGGTGAAGATCTTCATAAGTCTCCATTTTTACGTATTTCTATTAAAAATATTGCATAAAGGATTGTCTAGAAACTGGAATAGAACTTCTTTGATACGTTTTTGTTGAATAATATATTAATGTGATGCTGCAAGACACCCTGAAGATCTAGGCAAACCTAAAACTGTCTTTAACGTAGGATTAAGAAGGTAGCTCTGATCAGTGTGCGTATAATCCTCTTTGAACCTTCATGACTTTTTCATCCAGCTCCTCATGTTTATTCATGCTGGATGTGTCCAAGTCTTTGCTGTTCTTTTCTTTGCAAACCTTGGTTGTGGTTGATTGTGTTGTTGCAGACTTTAAGGAGTGTTTCTCTCTGTACGACCGCCAGCGGAAAGGGAAGATCCAAGCCCAGGAGCTGATCAAAGTGATGCGATGCCTCGGATCAAACCCCACCCCCTCCGAGGTCCAACGACACCTGCTGAGCCACAACATAGGTACACCTGTGGCTGTGTCACCTGTCTGTGGTCCAATTTTTCTTTCATCCACTTGGAATTGTATGGAACATTATAATCTAAAGGCGAAAGTAGACCACAGAATAAACTTTGAATGATAGCCCCCTCATTTGAACAATGAAGCATAAACACAGAAATAAAATTCATACATACATAAAATACATTAAAACATTTATAAATTAATAAATCAAATGAGAAAGTAAAATAGCGGGACTAATACAAATGTCATAAAGTTAAACACAAGTTAATAAAAACAAATTAATTTAGAAAATGAAACATTTATTTATACTTTTTTTAAAATATTATTTTGGTGCATTTAAATGGCTTATTTATTAATTGAGTCATTTAATTATTTAATTTTATTTGTTTATCTTAATTTATTTTGGCAATTTAAAAGTAAGGCAAGGCAACTTTATTTGTATAGCATATTTCAACAACAAGGTCATTCAAAGTGCTTTACATAAAACATAAAAGCAACGTAAAATATAATAAAAGTTACAGTGTTACAATCAGGGTTAAAAGAGTTAAATGGAAAATAAAAACAGGCTGAGGGGTTGAGCAAACAATTGAGTTACAATCATTTTAAAAAGAGAATAAACAGAGAAGTACACAAATTAATCTACTCTCTCTAGCTAGTCTGTACTTGGGTCCATGGCAATCTTTGGCGCCACTGAAACTCCAAAAACCCTCAGAGACTACAGAGAAACCAGGACATGTCTGTCCGCAGGCCACTTTGACCCAGTTATACTCTGGACCCACCTGCGCGTTTACAGGTAGACAGAGGTTCCTGCAAATCACACAGGCGCGAGATTTAAGACCACTTCCTTCACTCTGTTCAATCTCGCTACCACAATCATCCAACTCAACTACCTACTCATTTCTCACTGTGTAAATATTTAATTAAAAGCAATGGTAAAAAGCTAAAAACAAAAAAAAAGAAACAGGACAGTAAAGGTTACAGTGCAGTGTAAGTTATCAATAAAAAGAAAAATCTTAAATATTTAATAAAAGCAGAGGTAAAAAGAAAAGTCTTCAGTCTTAATTTAAAAGACCTGACAGTTTCAGCAGACCTGCAGTTATCTTGTTCCAGATATACGGAGCATAATAACTGAACGCTGCTTCACCTTGTTTAGTTTTGACTCTGGGGACAGAAAGCAGACCTGATCCCAGACGACCTGAGAGGTCTGGATGGTTCGTAACGAAGCAGAAGATCAGAAATGTATTTTGGCCCTAAACAA
The DNA here is from genome assembly GCF_014851395.1 of Micropterus salmoides. Taxonomy (NCBI): domain Eukaryota; kingdom Metazoa; phylum Chordata; class Actinopteri; order Centrarchiformes; family Centrarchidae; genus Micropterus; species Micropterus salmoides. The sequence goes on along the minus strand of NW_024044570.1, from coordinate 2,124,542 downwards.
TTTAGTGCTTTGTAAACTAACAGCAGGATTTTGAAATCAATTCTTTGACATAAAGGAAGCCAATGTAAAGACCTCAGAACTGGACTGATGTGATCCACCTTTTTGGTCTTAGTGAGGACTCGAGCAGCAGCGTTCTGAATCAGCTGCAGCTGTCTGGATTTCTTAGGGAGCCCTGTAAGGACACCGTTACAGTAGTCAAGTCGACTGAAGATAAATGCATGGATAAGCTTTTCCAGGTCTTGCTGAGACATAAGTCCTTTAATCCGTGAGATATTCTTTAATATGGCTCCTCAAATTCAGGTCTGAGTCCATGACTACACCAATATTTCTGGCTTGATTTGTGGTTCTTAACATTATTGATTAAAGTTGAGCACTGACTTTCAATCGTTCCTCCCTGGCGCCAAAGACAATAACTTCAGTTTTATCCTTGTTTAATTGAAGAAAATTCTGGCACATCCAATCGTTGACCTGCTCAATACAGTTACTCAGCACCTGTATGGGATCATAGTCCCCTGGTGAAATGGTTATGTAAATCTGTGTCATCTGCATAATCATGGTAAAATATTTTGTTGTTTTTCATAATCTGAGCCAGTGGAAGTATGTAAATGTTAAACAAAAGAGGTCCCAGAATGGAGCCTTGGGGAACTCCACATGTCATTTTTGTCAGCTCAGATGTGTGATTACCTATAGACACAAAGTAGTCCCTCTCCTTTAAGTAGGATTCAAACCATTTTAGTACTGTGCTAGAAAGTCCAACCCAGTTTTCAAGTCTGTCTAGTAATATGTTGTGGTCGACCGTGTTGAATGCAGCACTGAGATCCAATAATACTAAGACTGAAATTCTGCCACTGTCAGTGTTTAAATGGATGTCATTGAAGACCTTAACAAGAGCCGTCTCAGTGCTGTGGTGTGGTTGGAAACCTGACTGGAAGACATCAAAACAGTTATTTAGTGCCAAGAAAGCACTAAGCTTTTGAAAAACAGCCTTTTCAATGATTTTACTTAAAAATGGGAGATTTGATATGGGCCTGCTCATTAGTGAACTGTCTAGATTGCTCTTTTTTAAGAGTGGCTTAATGACTGCAGTTTTCAGGGCCTGTGGGGAAAAAACCTGAGAGGAGAGACATGTTGACAATTTGTAGTAGATCTGAGGCCATGCATTTAGACACATTTTTGAAAAAACCTGTTGGCAGAATATCAAGGCAGCATGAGGAGGATTTCAGATGTTATGTCCTCCAGGTTTTTATGGCTAATAGAATCAAATTGTCTCATGCTATATGAATTGTTTTTAAGTGGACACAGGGACAAGACATATCCTGTTACTGACATGGAGGCACTGATTGCTTGTCTAATTGTTTGAATTTTGTCTGTGAAGAAGGAGGCAAATTCATTGCAGGCCCTGGTGGATAGAAGTTCAGAGGCTACAGACACAGGAGGGTTGGTTAGCCTGTCCACAGCAGCAAACAGGACACGTGCATTATTAGTGTTTTTGGTGATGATGTCAGAGAAGAAGGACCGCCTTGCATTAAATTATAAATGTGAAGTCTCTCTTTATAGATGTCATAATGAACCTGGAGATTTGTTTTCCGCCACCTGCGTTCAGCTTTTCGACACACTCTTTCTTGAGTTCTACTCAGCGTGGCATTTCTCCATGGAGATCTTCTCTTACCAGAGACCACCTTCACCTAGGCTGATGCAATGACATCAATAACATTTGTAATTTTAGAACTGAAATTATCTGCAAGCTCATTGACTGAGACCCGTGAGAGGGCGGGTGTCGAGGAGAAAGCCTCAATAAATTTTTCACTAGAGTTTTCAGTGACATGCCGTTTTGTGATCACCTCTGTTTGTACATTTGTGTTCACGCAGATAACACTCTCAAAGAAAACACAGGAATGATCAGAGAGAGCAACATCAGTCACCACAACCTTGGAAATGTCCAGACCCTTGGAGATGACCAAGTCCAAAGTGTGCCCCTTATTGTGCGTGGACTCTTTTTTTTTTCAGTGTCATTTTTAACTTCAGCTCATTGTGAGCAGCACGTGTAACAGAATTTTAAACTGAAATGCACCATGGGAGTCGTAGTTGATTTCTCTCCTTCAGTTAATGTGCCCACAGATTTCTTGTATCTTCGAATTTTTATCAAATAACTAGATATTAAGATATTTTCAAACACAGTTGTTCATGTTTTGTTTTGATGATGCATCCAGGAGAGTTTCATGCTGATCCAAGCAGTAAAAGCGCTCCAACTCTGCATAACGTAATAACGTTTATGGGGAATTTGAATGGGAACCAGAGGAAATAAAGTACACTGCTGCTCCTTTTCACTGTGTGATTTTGGCTTTTTCCGAAAGAAAACATGACTCATTGTGAGACATATACATTCGACAGCCGATTCGAGAGCCAAAGACAGTCCAACCGATCCAACCATGAAATGATGCAACATACACTGGCAAACGCTGTTAGCTTCAATTTTTGAATGAAGATGAGAAAACTGTGTCCCTTTATGGCTAAAACTTGTTTTGCTGTATTTTCAAAACATAAGGAGGGAAGCAGATGCTGCTGATGACCACGAATTCATCACACCATCTGATGTGTTTTAAAAATCTGTTTATTTTATTCTAAAAGTCTGACACACACTGTGATAAATGTTTATCAGACCCACCTCACGCAGTGTGACGCGTAATAAACCTGCCAGATGTCTCTGGCTGGGAATTCTCTGTATGTTTTTGAGACATAAAACGGGCCTGCGACTAACTAGCAATCATTTAGGATATGATATAAAAAAACCCAAGATGCTTGTTTGTCTGTTCTCCAGTTAAAACTTTAAAACTCAAAGATATTCATTATTTACAGAAATGTAAAAACATAGAAAAGTCAACCCGTCCTCACCAGAAAAACGGTGCTATAGGTCGATGTTGCAGCAGCTTGTTACGACCCGTTTCACAATGTTTTCCACGTGTTAAACAGAATGTAACGTATCAAGATCCAGTATGCCTGTCACTGGACTGGTACTTACCAACGCTCACTTGTTTTGGTGCACGTGACAAACGGAATGAGGACGTGTTGATAAAAGCAGAACATCTGAGGAGATGGAACCTGTAGATTTTTGGTGATAAAACGCTTGGTGATATCGACAGCTGGGATTGGCTCCCCACGACCCTGTACGCAGGATAAGCGGTTGACGATGGATGGATGCTCTATCGACTGACAGATTAATCAACTAATGTTGAAAATATATGAACACACACAGAGAAGGCAATCGAGTCATGCTGTGAAAGTGCTGCATTAAAAAGCCGTCCGTGTCTCTGCGTTACAGCACGTGTCGTCACCTCGTTTGACATAAACATGAAGGGAAACGAGTGATTCCTGCGTGATGATGAGGAAACACAAGACAACACGACACCCTGAGGTGACCGTGAACCACAGGGAATCATGTTGTCTTCCTCAGATCACAGATCCTCTCTGATCTTATTTCATCTCATTTCCATCATCATTACTGTTTCTGCGCAGGCTGTCATCATCCATCCTCCCTGAAGGACCACAGGAATACTCAGCAGGAGTTTCAACCTTAAATAATAGGAGCAGAAAGCACCAGAGCACAAACCCCTGCCAAGAATACACAATCATCTACATTTATCTTTGGATCAGGATCCTTTAACTCCCTCATAAAACAAACTTCAAGGCCCGCCTTTCTTCACCTGCGTAACATTACAAACATCAGGAACACCCTGCTTAGAAATGCAGAAAAGCTAGTCCACGCATTTGTTCCTTCTGGGCTGGATTATTGCAATTCCTTATTATCAGGATGAATAGGTCCTTTTAGACCAGGGGATGGGCAAATGAGTCTGGCACTGGGCCAAATGTTTTTCAAGACATTAGATGGTGGGCAGGCACATAGTCAATTTATCAATGATAATCTGTGTTGTAAGGTGTCTTTGTTTAGCTCATTCAGTAGTGCTCTGACTCCCGTGCGAAGGGTTGTCTGTGCAATCCCCGCTTGCTGTTATTAGAATAGATCGTTTTACATGTTCACAATTAAGTATGTGCAGGAGAGTCCCCCCCCCCCCCGGTCCACATCAATCTACGGACGCTTATTTTCATTTCCCCACTGTCACCAGGCAGAGAAAATTCCTGCATTTCTCATTTAGGGGAATCCCATCTCACATTTTCTGATGGCTTTTTCAAAGGTGTGTCAAGCAAGCCAGAGACTCTCACAACATAAAGTACTGCTGCAAAGACGTTCTCGCGTTTTTATTTTGTAGCCACAATTGCTTCAGATTTAGTACCAGCTGCTATAATGTTGTTTTTTTTTTTGCTGCTATCAAAGTAATCTGGCCAGGGGCCAGATTTGTTGCTGGTGGGCCAGCTTTGGCCTGCAGGGCGCCTATTGCTGACCAGAATACTGTGGCAAATGTACTGACAAGAACCAAGAAAAGAGCTATTTCTCCTGTATTAGCGTCTCTGCACTGGCTCCTGTAAAATAAGTGCTGTTGAATTTAACACCTTCAAAAAGACACTTTAGTAAGTAAACTTTATTTATTTATTATATATATATATATATATATATATATATAGCACCCTTCACAGACAAGAAGGGTCACAAAGTGCTTCACAGTAAAAAATAGAATAAAATAAATAATAAGCTTGTCTAAAAAGATGTGTCTTAAGGTGTTTTTAAAAAGGTTTCCACAGAATCCAAGGCTCTCACGGCTAAAGGGAGAGCGTTCCAGAGCCTTGGAGCCACCTCACAGAAAGCACGATCACCTCTTGTTTTATAACTTGTTCTGGGGACAGTTAAAAGGGCCTGGCCAGAAGACCTCATAGAGCAACCAGAAATGTGTGCATGCAACAGATCCTGGATGTAAGAGGGAGCTTGACCATGCAAGGCTCTGTAAGTAATGGTTAAAATTTTAAAATGTACTCTAAAACCAATCGGAAGCCAATGAAGAGCCTTAAGCACAGGAGTAATGTGTGATCTCCTGTTGGTTTTCGACAAAAGTCTTGTAGCTGCATTCTGTACAACTTGCAGTCGGTCTATGGAGGATTTGTTTAGACAAGTGTACAGTACATTGCAGGGCATTGCAGGGCAAAAATCACCATCTCAGTTTTGTCTGTATTTAGTTGCAAAAAGTTGTCCGCCATCCATTTGTTAATGGAGGCTAAGCAATTGTGCAACACGGACAGTTTGTCTAGGCTATGAGGACTAAAAGATAAATATAATTGGATGTCATCAGCATAACAATGATAAGATATGTCTTCAAAGCTACCAATAATCTTTCCAAGAGGAAGCATATACAGACTGAACAGCAGGGGAACGAGCACAGAACCTTGGAGCCCACCACAGGACAAAGGAGCAGAGTCTGACATATATGTTCCTATGGACACAGAGAAACTCCTGTCAGAGAGATAGGAGGAAACCCAGTCCAGAGCTGATCCAGTAATGCCCACAGTTGTTTTCAGTCTATCAGAGTTCATCAGAGATCTAATAGGACCAGCACAGAACATTTACCCCCATCAGCAGCCATCAAAATATCATTTGATACCCTAAGGAGGGCAGTCTCAGTTGAATGGTTTTTTACGAAAACCAGACTGAAATTTATCAAAGATATTATGGGAATCCAAAACATTATGTAGCTGGTTCGCAACAACCTTTTCTAGAATTTTCGAAGAGATGAGTTTAAAATTGAAACCAAACATGGGCCAAGTAGATGTATGGATTTTAAAAGCAAAGATGTGGGTAAAATATCGACAGGGCTTTGTGAAGGTTTCATGGTGCCCTCTAACTTAATGATGTCATTCAGGGTAATGGTGCAGAAGGAGTCCAGTATTGAAAGTCTGTGATGTTTAAGTATATGTGGGTTTGCTGATGGAACAATGCCTGCCCTGACAGCTCTAACCTTGTCCACAAAGTGAGACAAAAAGTGGCTGCAGTCAACATTTGAAAACACAGGGATAATACACGCAGCAGGAGAAACAATGTTGTTAATGGTCTCAAACAGAGCTTCAGGGGTTTTTTGACAGGCAGATTTCAGGTTAGTAAAGTAAGAGGATCTAGCATCCTTGATCATTCCGTTTAAGTCTATTGAGAGCTCTTTAAGATGCAGGCGTTGGACTTGGAGCTGAGTCGCTTTCCATAAACGCTCAGTTCTCTGACAGACACGCCTCAAGCTGCGAATGGCGTCATTCATCCACGGGGATGTTTTAACAGAAGGAATTTCTCTAGTGTTAAGAGGCGCCACTTTGTCCAACAGCAGGGCGCAGTGATCATTAAACGCCTGTGCACAAGCGTCCGCGTCATTCGAAATAAGAACCGAGCTTGCGTCAAATGCGGCTGAAAATTTCTCAACAGTAAGCTGGTTAATCAAACGTGAGCAGGACGCTCATTTAGCAGGCAGAGGAACCTCATCACAAACAAGATCAAATAAGATGCATTTGTGATCACTAACTACAGCTTCGATGCACACATTATTAATGTTTAAACCGTGAGAAAGAACAAGATCGAGCGTATGTCCCAGAGACATGCTGAGTGAAGTTAAAAGATTCAGTAATATTTACAAATTCAGAAGCATTTTTGCAAGTCATATCATCCACATGGATATTAAAATTAAAATGCGTAGGACCAGAGACATGCTGAGTGAAGTTAAAAGATTCAGTAATATTTACAAATTCAGAAGCATCCACATGGATATTAAAATCGCCAACAATGCTCACTCTGTCCAGCTTAATAATGGATGATAAGAAGTCAGAAAAATCAGTAAGAAAAGAGGCGGCTGGCCCAGGTGGCCGGTAGACTAAAATACAATAAAATGTATTTGAACAACCAACCTTAGTCATCTGTAGTTCAAAAGAAGAGTACGTGCCAGCGCTCACTGACTGGCAGATAAAATGTTTTTTAAAAACCACAGCAAGACCTCCACCACGGCCTGTGAGTCTCGGCGTGCTGATAAAATTGCAGTCCACAGGACAGAGCTCATTCAACTGATAGTATTCCATATCCTTCTGCCAAGTCTCTGTGAGCAACAAGAAGTCCATGTTCTTGAAGGTAAATAAATCACTGAGCAAAAGAGACTTGTTTGCAATTGAACAGGCATTTATCAGACCCATCCTGAGCGGTGCAGGAACACCTGAAGCAGAGAAAGAGGCTCGCGGCGGCGACCTTAGATGCACGGAACACACACCGCGGCCAGTGGTAGGGTTTCTCCAGGGCACGGGACCAGAGTCCTGGGGACGTCAGGGAAGACAGAACGAAGACATGAAGGTCTGGAGTCGCAGTCAAAGACCCCCAGATTCAAGAGTTTTTTCAGATGAACCTGCCTCCCTGCCCTTTTTCCTCGCTTTCTCTGCCGTCTATTTGTAGGTCGTATTAGGCTCTCTCCCTGCCGCATGCAGACAGCAGTTGCAGTCGGACAAACGAACGGGGCTGCAAACTCACCTGTACCACTCCAGGTACATCTGTCACCGCACTCCGCCATGGAGGATCGGATCAACAGCAGTGTTTGGTGATCATACACCCATGCAGTAGACACAACGTTTGTTGACAAACTTAGTAGCAATATAGCGCAGGAAACAAACAAAACGAGTAGAGACGAACAAACAGCCGCAGCGGCGAAGCCAAACACAGGCGCCATACCGGAACCGGAAGTGAGGTGAGCTAGAATGTGACACACCCTGTTAGTCCCGCTAAAATGCACATCCGAGTATACACCTGAAGCCTTAAAATGATGGTCTCTTCAGAGGGGTGTGGTTAACCACAACCTACTTAAAGGTTCAGTGTGTAAGATTTAGTGTCATCTAGTGGTGAGGGTTGTAAATTGCAACCATCTGTCCAGTCTACCACTGCCCCCTAACCTTTCAAAGAGCGCAGAACAGCACAATCCATCATAAACCACACATTTGAAAAAGTTTTTATACAAACATTGACAAGGGAAACACATGATTATGGACCCTCACCAAAACTGCCAACAAACATATTTGCAGACCCCTGCAGTATATTATTACTACTTCTTCTTCTTCTTCTAACGTACATATTCAACACAGTGATGAGTGTCTGCGCTGCCTGAATTCTACCAGAAGTAGAACAAGAAGAACGTAGTGACGAAACGCGCTCTGTAGCGCTGTTTGTCCGTTTACTCCTACTTTCAAGTATAAAAGCAAGTTATTTAATTTCTCAAAGCTGAGAATCACTCTCACTCTCCCAGTTATTTCAGACAGAGGTCTCCAAGTGGTCAGGAGCTGCCAGCAGGGCTTGTGATGGTGCTGTGGAGACTGGAATCATGCACAAATATTTCAGGAGAGGAAAAATGTTTCTGAATTATTTGACGACTCGCAGTTAATAAGACGAGTCGGACAGCACAGGCATAAACTTTTTTTCACCATTCAGTGTGAATTTATCTGAGAATATTCTTAAATAAGGAAATCTCTTCAGTGATTGGTCCTTGGCTACATCGTCATCCAAAATCCTATTTGCGGCTCAGCAAAGTGTCGTGAATCAGCTCTCAGACCGACACTTAAGATTTAGTCCTACACTTCACTCAAATTAGGACTGAGATGATTGATAACTTTTCAGCGCAGCTTTGAGCCAAGAATTATTTTCCTCTTAAGTCAGTTCTTAGCAGAGTTCCTGTGAGTCATTCTGAGAAGCTTGATAAATGCAGGCTCTGGTATCTTGAAGATTCAGCAGATGTCTGTGACTATTTTAATGAAAAGCCAATCAGTATATTTCTCTCTATGTTGGACTCACACAGCAAACAAGCGTATATATTTGGAAATGTGTTTTTTTTAATAACATTACAACCTTTGATGTACAAATGATTCTTTAGTTCTGCTTTTGCACATTTCAGAACGTCCTGACTTTCTCTGCTTTAAACTCAACTTACTGGAAGAAACCGGCTTATTCGATGTCTGTTTACCAGCTTGGTTTTTTCTATAACGCTTTCTGTTTCAAAACCGGTAAGATAAACTGAGCAACACGTGGAGGTCAAGCTGAAAAACAGTTTCCGTTCCTGAAAAGCTTCACCTTGACAGCAGCATTATTTTCATTTTATTTTATTACGGTTTTAATATTTCTCTCTGTGTACATGAAATGCCACTGATGTTTGACTTTCTCTTGTCTTATCTTTGTATAATACATATTTAAATACATCTAAAGGGAAATTCTGTGTGTACCAGCTGGAACACACAGCTCACAGTTTCCACCCATACAGTTTATTCGACATGTTTAAACTGTCACCATCTTATCTAACAACGCCGCTCTTTACATTCTGTTTCATTGCTTCAGTGTTTGAACAACTTATTTCATAGTCACTGAGTGATATTATTTTTTTCCCCCCTTAAGAGAATCCTTAAACTTTTCCTTCTCCTCGTTTTTCATGCAGAGATCAATAAAGTTGTGTTTTATCTATACATCTGGTGACATAACAGATACTGTAAGTACATTATTTTTCTGCAGATTGGGGCGGAGAGCTGGACTTCTCCACCTTCCTGAGCGTAATGCACCGGCAGCTCCAGCAGGAGGCGCCGGAGGAGGAGATCCTGGAGGCCATGAGGATGGCTGACAAGGAACAGAAAGGCTTCATCCTCGCCTCGGAGCTGCGATCCAAACTCACCGGGCTGGGAGAGAAGCTGACAGATCGAGAGGGTGAGAAGCATTTACAGACACCTAAACAAATACATTTCATTTAGAATAATATCACAAGGTTTACATGTCTGATCCTCTGAGTTCCTGTCAGTTTTTAATCCCCCAGTGTTTAGTTGTTTTGCTGTTTACTTTGAACTGTTGTTCCCAAACCTATTGTCTTTGTTCTATTATTCTGCCCCCCCGTTCCTTCATTTTAATCCTGTTACGTGTCGCCCCCAGGACATCAACAAAAACTTAAGAGGTTTTGCATCCAAGTCTGGTTCCAAGTGGGGGATTTTAATTTCTGCAGATAATTTGAAAAAGGAGCCGTAGAAAAGAAGAAAATAAGTAAACCATTAACATTTTACGAGATTGTGTTTAAAGTGATCTACTGGTTTTAGTTTCAGTCTACTCAAATGGGATTTAGTTGCACAAAAACACATTGCAGAAAATCTCAACATTAAGTGTCTGTGTGATGAAACAATAAGACAGATCCTCTAAAGGGACCGTCTGATTTCCTATAACAGCGCTGTAAACCCACACAGGTGTTTTCACTTATTCTGGCTGATTAGACCTCTGCTTGGAGCAAAGCTGCAAATACATGAGGTCACCAAACTTCACAAATCAATAACAGTGATAAGGGTGTAGCTGTTGGCACCCAGACAGGTGCAACAAAACAAACAGAGGCCTTTAAATGATGCCGGGCGGCTGCTGTCTGTTGTGCTTTGAAACATGTATAGATTTCCATTTAACAATGTCAATAAGCAATTTCTTTATGTCCTATCTTGTTTTTTATGTCTCAATGTTTTTCCAGTTGTTTATTTTGTTGTTGTCTGTTTTATATCTCATCACTTAATAAAAAAAAAGATTTTCATTTAACAAGAAGAAACATTTGTCAGCCACCGAAAGTTATCGCTGCATCGTCTGTCAACAATATCTCTCATTTATAATGACGTGAACAATGTTTAACAGTTGGAAAATGGAAATTACAGCAACTGTTATGACATGAAGAGGGAAGAAGTCTCTTTACATATGGCCTCGCCGTGAACTCCAATAAGTGATCAAAGTTGCCCACACAGCCCATTCTCATAGGGCGTAATGCACGTGGCAGCCTTTTACGGCATAGTTGGGTGTTTGTTTCTCATACGAAATAAAAAATCAACATTGATTCTTTTTATTTATGTTACGTAACTTATAAGAAATGTTATTTTTTAGTTATGTAATTTAAGTCATAATGTAAGTAGTGTAATGTAGTTATTTTAACAGTGTGGAAGATTTAGTGTCATCTAGTGGTGAGGGTTGTGAATTGCAACCATCTGTCCAGTCTACCACTGCCCCCTAACCTTTCAAAGAGCGCAGGACAGCTACGGTGGCTGACACAGCACAAAAGGTGTCTCTTTAGTTCGTAGTCCATTATAAACCACACATTAGATAAACTTTAGACAAACACTGGCAAGGGAAACACGTTCATTCTCTCTGTGATTATGGACCGTCGCCAAAACTGCCCGCCATATATAATATCTGGCCCACTGCCAGATTATGGTGCTTTGATAGCAACAAAAAATATTAATGAATAAATACTTTGATAGCGGTGCTGAAATAGATCTCAGTCATGGCAGCAAAAGTTACACACATAATCACTTCCTCTTTAGTGGTTTTGCCTACAAAATAAAAGCACAAGAAGCTTTGTTTACTGTAATTTATTTGCAGTTGAACTGAGCTTTTACTTTGAAAAATTCTGAATGACATTAAAAGAGTCTGTAGCTGCTTGGCACACCTCTGAAAGAGCCGTGAGAGAACGTGATTCCCCTAAATATCCTCTGCCTGGAGATACTGGGGAAATGAAAAAGCATCTGTAGATTGATGGATGAGGATCAAACACCGAAATAAAAACAGTGCAGCACATGGCGTAATGTGAGCCTGAAAAACAGTTCCTGCAGAATCCATTTGTTGAAGAGAGAAACAAAATGGTCCCAAGGTGGGATCGAACATATAACCCTCAATCTTTTCCTAAACTTATGCAAAAGCTGAACTAAAGGATCCCAGGGTGTTAAAAAGCCACGCCAAGGGGTCTTGACCAAGTGTCCAATTGTGACGACCTGGAATAAGAATGTGTTGAGACATGCTTCACCGAAAACCACAATTTAATGCATAAAACATCTCCTACGTAGAAAATTTGAGTTGATAATAAGTTCATATATTACATTAACATACAGGTTCATTAAACAAACTTTGATCGGCCTTTCACTCTGGTTTCAGTGGACGAGCTGCTGAAGGAGGCGGGTGTTGGAGCTGACGGGCGGGTCCACTGCGAGCAGTTTGCTAAGGCGGTGACACGCTCCTGTGCAAAGCGCTGACATCACAGTCAACATCCCCGCTGCAGTGGAGACACTGAGCTGCTCCAGGCGAACCTCTGTTCAACCAGCAGCTGTTCCTCAGTGCAATCTCTCATTTAGCATTTCTTCATAATTAGCATCAGTCATCCTGAAAAATAAAGCCTGTTCCTGGAGTTTCCTTTTCATATTCTCAGACAAATTACCTTTTAAAAACAACCAAAAACAGAAGAATGGATTAACTTGTCTGTGTTTGTTTTTAAGCTGCAGAAGTTAGAATACTTCCAACTAGCTTACCACCTACAGTAGTTACGTAGCGTTGCTTCCAAGGCCAAGGAGCGTATCATTAGCTAACGTAACTTATTGTTTAGTGAAATAACAGGTAAAACAGTAGAAAATTCCCCATTCAGGACACAGACATCTTGGATGCCATTACATCAGAGTTTAGGCTAACATTAGCAGGTATTTCCTGATGACACTGATTAGTCCTCATTATCAGAGCCTTTTGTCTCGTAAATGTGAAAAATGTTGTATGAATAAACGAACATACATCGAACCTCTGCGTTGCTTGTCCAAGTTTCTGTATACCTTTTGCCTGGAACACATTAGCTTTAGCGTCTTAGCATGATATCCTGTATGTTGCCATTAAGACAGCGAGTTGGAGCTTTGCAAGGGGAGAATTTAAATTCAATATTTTAATGTATTCATAGTTCAGTTCGGTGACCTGGAGGGCAAAACAGCAGACCAACATAGACGCCGCAAAAGCAGTCAGATTTTATTTGGATCACCTTTCAACTTAAGAAAAAGAAAGATATGAACACAACACAAGTGTTGGATCCGTATAAGGTTACAGAATCCGCTGCCGCATATCTACCATTAAAAACCGCCAGGTTCCTGCCGCCGCTCAACTGCAGTAATGTTTACTTTTACCTTCTGGGTAATCCCTCACCTAACACAGCCCGGGCTTTTCTCCTCCTCGATTAGTGCGTCTGAAAGCACAACAACCATCCAGCATTTTGGCAACGCAAATGTAACAAACTCAAAGTAACAGTGCATCACTTGCTGAACATCTTTTTCCAAGGGAGCGTTTTCCTCGGAATGTGACGTCACGTGAAAAGTATGAATTGGTGCATGTTTCATATCGGTCAGACTCACATTACAGGAGATACTTTCCCATCCTCAGGCATAATGTTGTTTTTAAGGCCCAGTCGCACACAAAAGGGTTTTTCTCCTTCATTTGAAAAAAGAATCTCTGTCTATATGAAAAAACACAATTGAAGTGCTGTCAACAACCCAACCAACAGGCAGCGATATAACGCTTACATTAATAACATGTTAGCCAATCAGAAGCCTGACAAAATATTTCTGGTAGGCTGCCAGCAACGGCAGGAAGGGGGCATCAAATATGTGGACTGACAGCAGAGTGGAGTTATTTCTCATTATCACACTTAAATATAAAGTTAGCAAAACAAATATGTTAGAACGAGCAGTGTTGGGTCACGTCCGCACAAAATGTCACCCCATGTAAACAAAGGAGACGACGGTGCGCACTCTGACGTCACGAGGCATCGACACTGCATCAAGAGTTTCTGCAAATCTTCACCCTGGCAAGAGTTTTCAGAAAGGTTTGTTTTCAGTGACCTTAAAAGCAGTTGACGTGTGGACAAAAGGCTAAGTTTTCTGAAATATCCATGTATGTTCAACATCTCTGCAAATCAGGAACCTGGCACTTTGCAAACATCTTCTGTATGATATGCTGTGCAAACACAGCTTGGAACATTTCATGAAGGGGAAGATTATTTCACTGTAAACCATCCTGTCATTTCCTGTTAGTAGAGCTCCATGCGTGGAAACTACATCAACTCGGTTTTGACTTTGCTGTAGTGAGGATACAAAGCACTGGAACCTTGCTCTAGAAATGCACAGTGACATCTCTTCTGGTCTTATGTAATCGCTCAAGGAGAGCATGGATTTAGGAATAAACTGCTCTGTCAGAGTCCTCTGGTTTAAACCTGCTCCTGAGGGACATTTGGACGACTTCAATCTCTCTTTGAGCCTTCAGGGGCAGCTTGTTCTGCATCTCGCTGTGGAGTGTTCATTATTACTCACAATAAATTACATACTTCTCAGGATCCAGCTGAATAACTTTCACCGCTAATAGTCACCTCCAGGCTTTACCAGCTGGTTGCCTGTGACTCGTTAATGCTGATTATCAGGCACTTCACCATAAACAGAGTTCACCCAGGCGTTCCACTCAGCCAGACTTTTCACTGCATTGGTCTTCACAGTCAGCCTCGCTAACCTTGTCTCTTACTGAAGTCACTGGAGGGAATCCTTTTGGAAAATTACATGGATTTATTCACAGAGTCAAATAAATATTACTAAAACAGATTCTGAGTTAAGTTAATAATCCAAAACTGTTTCACACAAATACCAGTTTTTCTGCTAATTATGATAATCTGGTCTTAATATCCAAGTAGGGTTGGAGTCAATGAAAGTTCGCTCAACTTCGCTTTGAAAGCTGAACTTTTTTCATCTCCTCTTTGGCTGAAAAGACAGAAACAGTTTAGAGTTGACAACCATTAGCACCAACCTGAAAATGAGATTAAGATATGAAATGTTAATTAAATGTATCTGACAAACTGAAATAACAGGTATACTTAGATTACTCTGTGTTATTCATAAACTCAAATATCTTAATTCAGCTAAATTGATGAGTTTAAGATTTGAGTCTCCTAATATTTATGTGATTCGAGGGGCCAGATTTATTTCCTGTGTGTGTGTGCGTGTAGAAATTCACGTGAACTTTCACATGAACACCTTTAACCTTCCCAAAATTTCTATTGGCTGTCTGTACAAATTGTTGAACATAAATTAAAAACCAGGGCTGGGTACGTTAACACGTTAATTAATTAACACCAACAACTATTATTATATCACATGTTATTGCAGTTATTGTACCGTGGGTCACAGGAGGGGCGGGATGTTGATCAGCCTGCAAATCACCACCCAAACAAGCAGCGGAGGCTTCGGCAGACCACGCTGGATGCAGCGTGCGGGGGAAGTAAGACAGTAAACACCAGGCGCTCTGTTGCAGCCTATTTAACTTCAGTTAAAATTACAGGCTACATAACTTCACCTGAGAGGCCTTCATCTGGTTTTGCGGGGACGCTCTGCCGTGTGAATTCCCTCCTGCTGATGTCCTGTTTAGTTAAACAGTAATAGATTCTGGAAACTCAAACAGCGAGGATCAGTCTCTCTGCCAATGATCTGTGCTGCTCGTGTACTTCACACTTGCTGCTGAACACAGACTGTTTCTGCTGCTCCCTGTTCAGAAAAAAACCCAAGAACACGGGACTCTGATGGCAACTTGTTTTAACGAGTTAGATAAAAGGTAACACCCTGGCAGCGGCAAACAGCTTTGGTTTAATATTTGATTACATTAATGTTTAAGTTGAGATTTACAAGAAATATTTTATTGCTGCTGTGTAAAGGGAATACTGCAGGTAAAAAGCTCCTTATTTGTTACATTTAAATTAAAAGTACACAATACACTACTTTAGAATTCATTATTCAATTTTGTGCATAACAATAATTAATCACGATTAAGAAATGTAAATGTTGCCCATCACTAAATTAAATTAAATCAAGCAATTTAAAAAGTTAAAAGAAACAGTATTCTACGACATTGATACGGTTAAAATGGATATATAGGACAAGATAGAAAAGAAACTATGCATAAAAATGAATAAAAATGCTGTTTTGTTGTATTTAAGTATGTCTTGAAGTGATTTAATCAGGCACGGTGTTCCAGAGCTGAGGAGCTCTAAGTGTAAAAGCCGGGTCACCTTCAGTCTTGAGCCGGGACTTAGAAACAGCTATCAGAGCCCTGCTGCCTGAGGATCTGAGGCTGCACTCTGGCTCACAGGGGAGCAGCAATTCAGCAATGTAGCTGGGAGCAGAACCAGGAAGTGCTTTAAAAGTGATGTGAAGCGAGGCTAAAACAGGACTGAATGCAATGAATTACAGTAATCCAACCGAGTCGAAATAAAAGCTCAGATGACCTTCACAAGAACAGGCCGAGAGAGAAAATACCTGATTTTTTAGATGTTTCTTTACTGGAGTTTTTTTATCGAAGGGATGGACAGTAGCCACATTGGGAACAGGCTAACCTGCAAAATAATCACTTATGCACCAAAATGCCGGGTGAGGCCGGTGTGGATCCATCCTCTGGTTCATAACCTTACAGGACGTCATTGAGAAAGCTGTCCAACAGTAAAACAGCACACACGTTTAAGACTTTTCCAGGTGTTGTGGGGACATTTACATTAACAGTTAATCCACTGGGTCTTTACTTCCTTGGATGGTGGGAGAAGATGAAGACTTCTGTGTGGTTCCAACAGAAAGTGTTTGTTTCCTGTGTGAACTCAATTTTAACTCAAGTGAAGCTATATCCACCATACTTAAATTTACGTTTACACTTACTCATTTAGCTGACGCTTTTATCCAAAGCGACTTACAATTGCTATTTATGTCATAGGTCGCACGCCTCTGGAGCAACGAGGGATTAAGTGTCTTGCTCAGGGACACATTTATGGATGTGTCAAAGTGGGGAATTGAACCCGGGTTTCTCACACCGAATAAGGTAACCAACCTACTTACTTTTGTTGCCTAAACCCAACCAGACTGCTTCATAACGTTAACCAAATGTTTTATTTTTTATTTGAAGTCCAACCGGACGTTGCTAACTTGAGCTGATGTAGCATATTTATTGTTATTTTGACCATGGATTCCTGCACATCCACAAATTTTGCTAAAGCCGGACTCAACAAAAACAACAGTAGTAGCCTAGTTAACGCAATAGTGTAAATGTAGCACGAGGTTATATCCACAATACTAAGTTTTAAAACGAATACGATCTCCGTCCTCACCAGTGCTTTAGCTGCGTATCATAGTTGATCTCCGTCTATACTGAAACAACTGGGAGTTGTCACAAAGTAAATACCAATCCATGTGTAAAAATGTTATTTACACAGTACAGAATATTTTAATAAAAACACCAAAACTTAAACTCTGTCAGCAGCATCGTGTTTCTGCTAAGAGCCAATCAGGGAGCCAAACGTGAGCGTCTGCGTCATCGTTTTTAAAGTCCTCCGTTTTCACCAGTTCGCACTAAAACGCTACCCCGGAGTTTTAAGACAGAGCTCAAAGTTTTAGATAGAAGTAGACAAAAAGGAGACATCTCCATTTGAGTTAGCCATTGCCGATTTTGACGGCTAAAGACAACAGATTAGCTGTAACTACCTAGATAATTAACATTGACTTAACTTCACTTTCCTTTAATTGTCAAATGACCAGTGTCAGTGCAAAGTGTGTTCTGCACAACATGGAAAAAAAGCCATTTTGACGCTGCAAGTTGGAAAGGCCATGAAATGGACACGATCCTCCAAACCAAGAAATGCACTCCTCCAAATATTTATTCATCTGTGCGCACGGATTGTTAAACCAAACACACGCTCCATATATAGAAATTCAATATCTGTGGGTTTACGGCTGATTCTGGCCACCGCTCTGTGTGTCATGTTTTGAAGCAATTTGGTCACCTTGAGGAAAATTGTTATGTACTTTCATGTAAATCTACAGTGAAGACCCCTCCAACAAGTGAAGCACACACTGTGGAGTCTCTCATGTGGTGGAGGAGGGGGGAGACTTTTGCAGTCACTTGACAGAGTTAACGGAGGGGACAAGATTTATATGAAACACTTTGGGTGACCTTGTTTCACCATAATGTCACTTCATACAAAACACGCGTAATTAATCTTGTAAAGTGATAAAATCTGAAGCTCACAGCCAGACTAACGTGTGGGCAGCCCGCTGCTGAAAACACTTCAGAATGAGAGATGAGTTCAAGGGTGAGAGATTTGTTTTAGTGATAAACGAGGGTGGCGAGCTTCATCAGTCACCTCAGTGTGACTGAGCACTGGTGTTTCTCGATCAGACAGTTGGAGGAGCTGCACCTCGATGACACTGGGGACATGCATTAGGTTTTCACGCCATGTTGTGAATGTGAAATGCATCAGGAGTCTCCAATTCAGGCATTTGGATTTGTTATATTTGACAGAGTGTTAAACTGTGTTTCATATCACATAATTACTTTGAGATGAAACGAGCACTGAGCCGGCCTGCCCACTGGCTTGGCAGTAATCATCGCCACACGACACGGCACATCAAGTCATTCCTCTTGCTACATGAAACCTTGTTAGACGGCTGAAATTATGAGACAACGGCCTGGAGGTCTGACCTGACACAGGCTGGATTCCTCACTTCCACTCTGAGCTCATGACCTGCAGTAACAAGTACAAACACCAGGGGGCGACTGTCTGCCCTCAGCCTGCAGAAGAAATAAACACCGACAGTGTTAAAGTGCTGGCAGCAAAATAAAATTCACACTCATGATTTTGACTTCAATGAAACAAACACCATCACAGAAAGAACATTCACTGCCCTCTGGCTTTCCGTACAAACAGCAAATGAATACTAGAAATATTTTTAACTAACTTAACTTTCATTTGTAGATAATGACTCAATTATCTCTTCATCACGACAAAAAACTGCATTTTTATCTATGAGAAGATAATGATGTAGTCAAGAGGTGATCTTAAACTCTTAATTATCATCATGAAAACAAATGTTTCATCACCTCGAGATAAAAAAGCCTTGTGGTCTCTCAGAGTCTTTCATCAACAGAGAAAAGAAATTGATGAGGTAGCTTAACAAGCACATAACGTTTGTGTTGTGGCAACTGTTTACTCTCGAGATAATGAGATGAAGCTGATTAACTTATAACACAAGATCACAGTTTGACATGTTGAGATAAGGAGATAGATTCTTTATCTTGGCCATAAGTGTATATACACTGAGCAAAATTATAAAGGCAACACTTTTTGCCCCATTCATCATGAGCTGAACTCAAAGATCTAAGACTTTCTCTCTGTACACAAAAGGCCTATTTCTCTCAAATATTGTTCAGGTGATCAGACAGCATGGGATTGCACAGGTGTGCCTTAGGCTGGCCACAATAAAATGCCTTAGGCTGGCCACAATAAGAGGCCACTCCAAAATGTGCAGTTTTATCACACAGCACAACGCCACAGATGTTGCAAGTCAATACAGGACACCCCAGAGCATCTCATATAGACGCTTCTGGAAGCGTCTATATGAGATGCTCTGGGGTGTCCTGGTGCGTCTCACACAGACGCCCTTTAGCGTCAAATAACTACGTTTTGTCACTTTTTCTGAAAGCGCTGGTATTGGACGCCCTGAGATGAGAACGGGCTCTAATTTCTCACTTTAGATCAACATTCTGTCTTGCTACTGGCAACACCTTTAGTCTACTACTGAGCAGGCTTGCAGACTTGCTCAGCGAGGAGAGGCTGATGGGGGGGAGGTTAGGACAGTGATGTGTCTTGGAATCCTTCTGCATCTGATGGCTCATCACCTGACAGCGATCCACTTGCACAGAGTAGGCTAGACATGTACAAACGCTGTATTCGTTTTCAGTTGCCAACAGCAAGGCTAGACTGAATGGAGTGAAAACTTTTAGGGAGGCATGATCATCAAAACGATTGATGAAGCACCCACATTTTCCACCCACAGGATGAAAACAAATACAGAAATTGGTATAGCAGGCTGATAACATAAGGTTATCAAAAAGACCAAAAAGAGTATTTGGCCTATCTTGCACCCAGCACAAAGCGGTGCAAAGTGCAGCGCAAGTGTCTAGTTTCCAACAGGCACAGTTGACATTAGCACGCCAAGCGACCAAGTTATAGCAAATGCACTTGCGCCCATCTGTGCGCCCATGGGAGTTTAGGTCTTAAAATGAGGTGTGGTCAGGCACATTGCCATTAAGGCAGCAGAAAGCGACTGCACCACTGGCCCCAAAAAACAGGTCTAAAGTCAGTGGCACAGTATTTCACTGTTTTGGTTATTTTAGGGGTGCATTACTGTGACACTGTGCGCAGGAATTGGTCAGGATAGAATGTTAATTGATATCCTTTGTTCTTCTCCACATCCAAAAGGTCCCACACACAGTCCAGGTTTATACAGTGAAACTGTTTGGTGCAAAGCAGCCGTCCTCCTGATCAATCCTGAGCTCCATCAGAGTGTCTAAATAATTTCAGAAGCTAAAAGCTGAATTCTGTTTCCTGCCTTCCTTTATTGCGCACATGACGTTTAAAATGACCGACAGCAGCATCTCTAAGCATGAAAGAAAATCGTTAAAGAAAACACTCATACATCAATAAAACACAAAATACAGAAACCAGTGTGGGAGAGATGTGAACCATGACCAGTTATCATAGTTTATATTAACGCAGTGCAGTGAGGATCCAGATGTTTCATAGAGGAGACAGCATCTGTCTGGTAACAGACTGGAATTCTGACACTTCACTGATGAACTACAGAGCAGCAGAGTAACAAAAGCTTCACGATCAGAGATGGTTTTTATATCACATCCACACATCTCTCCATATCCCCTCTCTTCAATCAGTAAATTGGTGTTTTTCATAATGCACCATTTATACCCTATTATTATAGCAAGCGCACCCTGCTGTGAAAGGGAATGGGAAATGACACTGGTGTATTGCATGTTGTGCCCTACACGTCCATGACAAATTCACGACTCTGACCCTGGCAAGGGGGCAAATCTTACAAGATTGCACCCTCAGTCAAATCCTGGCGCCGGGACTGTGCTGATCATTCCTGTTTTTAGTCCACTAGACGACAATAAAACATAGAAAACAAGTAAGTAGTAGGAGACAATTCACTAAACTGCACTAAAGTCTCTTATGAAGCAAGTAAAGGACAATAAAGCCGCTCATCCAGCCTATCTAACTGACTGCATCTGATGAAAGCAGCCGGCGGCTCCGCGAGTAAAATCACTGGATCAAAGTATGAATGAAAGCTGCTGCTCTAAAAAAGAAAAGTGTCGGATTGATATGATGGAACGCAGCGATCGATCGGTGACCAGTGATGTGACTTGTGTTAAAGGATATCAAAAGAGGAAATAAACTGAAAGCCTAAAACTGAGCGGACTTTGATACGAGTTACATCATCTCAATTTCCCTGAAACATTTGGCCTAATAAATCCCAAGCCAGCATGATCATATTCTGGGTTATTCAATAACGAATTCACAATCAGAATCAATAAATATAAATGCAGATAATATCAACGTTGTGCCAGTAACCTCTTCCTAGTTCCTGTGCGTCTGAGACACAGAAACCTGCAGGTGTTAAACAGGTAACAGCTGCAGAGAGAATCGTGCTGCACTGATAACTGAGACTTTATTAGTATCAGAACAGCTGATCCAGCTGTGATCGTTTACATTACATTTATTAATTTAGCTGACGCTTTTTTATCCAAAGCGACTTACAATTGCTAAACATATCAGAGGTCACACGCCTCTGGAGCAACGAGGGGTTAAGAGGTGGTTAAGAGTCTTGCTCAGGGACGCGTTGGTGTCACAGTGGGGGATTGAACCCGGGTCTCTCACATCAAAGGCAGGCGTCTTATCCATTGTACCATCACCACCTGCAGATCAGCTGCCACCGTCATCAGAAATGGACGTCGCTTGTGACGCTTTGAGGAAAGGACGTCTCATGTTTCTAAAAACATATTTCTTCGTTCCGTCTCTCCTGGCTTGGTTGGGACTAAGACACAAGGAAAAGACGCAAGTGAGGGAAACGTGGATGCAATCAAGAGTCTTGAGAAGCAGAAACCAGATGACATATCCTCTGTTCTGAAAAGGGAAACTAAATAACCTGCGTCCTCTCTAGCAGCCAGCAGGAGGCGACTCCAGCGGCTGCAGAAAGAAGTGTGATTGTATAGAAGTCACTGAGAAAATGTTTCTACTTGTCAGCTGATTTATTCCCTCAGTAAACACTTTCCTGATGCGTTTCTGGTCTCAGTCGCTCGTTTCAAGTCTTCTTCAACACAGCGTGATGTTCATTTAGTAAATTATGGTCCCATTTAGAGGAACAGAGACCAGGAAGCAGGGGAGGCTTTAGGGCGGGGCTACAAGCTGATTGACAAGTCTATCACGGCAACCTGTCAATCAGGATATCAGCAATGTACTGCTCCACCCTCCAATCCAAATATGATCACTTCTGGTTCGACAAAACCAAGATGGCGAAGGCCAAAATGCCAAACTGGAGGCTTCAAAACGGTGGTGCACAAACCAGCGTGTGACATCGCGGTGGCGACGTCCACTTCTTTGATGCAATCTGTGGTTTTTACAGCTTTTTCTCTGAAAACGATGCCATGAGAGCAGTGAGAGGGAACCAGAACAGTAAAGCTGCAAACAGAAAGATAAATGACGAGCTGAAGGTCACTTTAAAACTCTGTAAAGCTGAGAAGCTGCAGATTTAACTGATAACACACTTGCCACTCAGCTGACAATGTCATTTCAGACTTTTTTAAAATCTATTTTCTAAAGCATAAATTTGTTAGAAAAACGGTTCTGAAATATAGCTTGCAGTTAAATAATAAATGAAAATGCCTTTTACAAGAGAGGTTTATTTGCACATTAAGAAAGCATGCAATGCAATTAGAATATAGAAGAAACAAATGTGCATTGTCCAAAAAAAGTAACTTAAGCTAAAAAAACAAGCTGCTGATTCTAAAATTAACCAAAAACGTGCAGCACCAATCAGTAACCAACAACTTGAGACAGTTTCTTTTTGGCCAAAGAGGAGGGAAGACTAAATCCTGCCTGCATGTGTGTTGCCTCAGCAGGGATGATATTACAGGAGAAAAGCTGATCTTCAGGACAAACAGATCTGAAAGCGACACAGAATGACTGAGATTCTGTTATATTGATATATTTTGAAATATATACATTATATATACATGTTTAAAGACATCTCGTCATTGAGGATATCTTTAAAACACTTTTGTTTAAGAATCTCGTTCTCGTGAACCTAATATCGGGTACCACGACGTCTTGTGAGTATCTCTTCACACACCTCATCTAAGTCCCAGCACTTTTCAAAACTAAGTGAATCATAGCTGCCGCAATCATAGCTCGATAGGGCTGAGATCTGGTGGTTTGTGCCGGCTGATCCATTACAGAGAGAAGACCGGCTGACTGCTCCTCTGCTTCGTCCTGTTGTGAGACGAGACTACGTGGCTTGATGGATAGCATCAAGCATTCCTTCAACTGTTATCTAACAGGTTCTTTGCCTCACTGAAGTAGTAAGGGGCAGAATTCGTCCAATGAATCAATATCAGATTGATTGCAATAAAGGTCAGGAAAGCAACACAATCTCATTTGTATCTGGGAGGACCCTGAAGACAGCAGTGATTGATGATACAAGGATTGAGAATCTCACAACCTCATCAAGTGATTCAGTACGAGACTTCCAATGCAAAGTTATAAAAAGGGACAGGACCAGAACATGTGGTAAAGGTCTACCTGGTAAGTTCTGAAAATCTTTACGACGAAACAACTTAGCATAGCCCTGACTGAACACCGTTTTAGAAGACAACCATTTTTAAAAGTCGTTTGCTTGTCTTCTTGCGGACAGACCTGACAAAGTATGAAATCCTATGTTAAACAAATTGGCATCATGATGTAGTTGTTTCAGCATCACTGTGATCTATTTATTGCAATTAAAAATCAGCAAAATGTTTATTTTGGGTTCACGCGGCTGTAGTAAATTAGATTAAGGGTCCTGTTTTAGCCTCTCTTCCCTGCTCACCTGGTAGTTTTAGATTTGATTTTATTGATCACTTTTAAAGCACTTCATGGTTCTGCTCCCAGCTACATTGCTGAATTGCTTCTCTCCCGTGGCCGTCTCAGATCCTTGGTCAGGGCTCTGTTCAGGTTTAAACCTAAAAGGTTACCTGCCTGAGAGCCTGAGGCTTACAGGATCAGTGACATCTTTCAAATCACTTTAAGACATACTTTTACATATAACAGCCTTTTATTAATTTTAGTACCATCTTCCTTTTCTATCGTGTCCATTTCAACTGTATCACTGTTGCAGAAGGTTATTTCTTATTAACTTATTATTAACTTTCATTTTAAATTGCTTGAGTAAACTTCTGTCTTGAAATGTTTTCAATTTGTGTTCAACCATATAAAGCACTTGGTATCTCTGTTTTGATGAGTGCTGTATTAATTAGGTTTATAATTAATCATTAGGTGAAAATTCACTTTGCGTTGTATGTGAACACACCATAAGTTTTGTCCACCCTGTGCGCAGTTTTGCATTGAATCCAGTGATGTTTGGCACAGACTAAAGGGTTGTGGACACGGGTGTTACAACCACAACAAAACTCAAACTTAGTGCGACCAGCAACATACCAAAGTACCTGAGGATTGGTTATAATCAAATTAAGTCATTGCAAAGTAAGTAACCGATTTGTACGGAGTACCACATCAGCAGATGCTCACAGATGTGACACTTTTATGTGGAGCGAGGAGATAGTACTCCAAGTTTGATCTATGAAACCTTTAACTGAAATGATGCCACAGCCATGCTTTAATAACAAAGAATAATCCTACAGAGCGGGCAGGAACAGCAGGTTTGCATGAAGTGGCATGGTAAAGTGAAGATGCTTAAAGAGGTGGTATTCTGCTCATTTTCAGGTTCCTCATCTTATTTAGAGGTTGTACCAGAGCAGGTTTCCATGGTTATATTTTTGTCATACTGCACATTGCTGCAGCTCCTCTTTCCACCCTGTGTTGAAGGCTTCGTTTTAGCTGTGGAGTGATACATCTTGTCTCTAATCTTTGTTGGGAGTTGCACATGCTCAGTTCCTAGTTAAGGACTACTAGCCAATCAGAAGCAGAGTAGGGCGGGTCAGCGAGAAGCCGGTAAACGGCTCGGGTTCAGCCGTACGTGTTGCCGACCGGCTCGGCAACACGGACTGGAGCGAGAGTTTCAGAGCGGTGAGTTATTAATCTGTATCCATAAAGTTTTAGCTGAGCTCTGTCTCTACATCACAGGAACAACTTTCTGTCCACTGACTGCCTGGAGGGTAGCTAGTGTTTGGAAGGGAGAGGAGAGCTGTGTGCTGCAGCTCGCTGTTTCTGAGGAGTTCGCTCGGCGAGCGTTATATGAGGCGCGTTTTGCTTTCATCCCTGTGACGTCACAGGGATGAAAAGGGAAGCGGCTGGAGTTTTCTGTGGGAGATGGGAACTCCCTTTGGGCTGGACTTTGGGTTTTTTCACTTTGCAAACCTGTTACATGCACAAAAAAGGTTTATAACTCAATAAAGGAGGGGGAAAAAGATAAGAAAAAAATACCATCAAGAATCCCTACAAAACAACATTTTTTATCATTGTTGGGCCAGATGCTGGTGTACTGGTGACATAGAGCGCAAGGCAAATGCAATAAAACAAATAAACATCGACCTTTGATTTCATGGGGACTTTAAGGTGAAAAAGTAGTTTTGAATTGAACCCAAATTTTTAAACTGGACTGCAACAATATTTTTTGTGTACTGAGAGAAACATTGGTCAAGAGGATCAGTATTTAGCTTGTTCAACATTAGCAGCCAAGTAGTGTAACTGAAAATCAGGCAGGACCAGACCTGAATTGAAATAGCAATGCACTGAAAAACACAAGATATTATTTTTAGTTAGTTTACACTGCCTGGCAAGGTCAGAGGAAGACGTGACCTGTGCTCAAAACACTTGTAAAGCAACAAGCAGCAGGTCAAATCGTTCAGAGAAAGTATCAGGTTCACTTCTGAGTAATCTCAAGCCAAAAGATCTTGAATGGTGATGTATGGAGTGGGAACACTCGAGCGGCAGTGCTGACTAGCAGATGTTCACTGTTGCTGAAATCCAATTTGTACCCAGATATTTCCCCAAAGTGTGAAAGGATACCATGAGCAGATTATAAATTGACTTTGTTGGGTCTGAAATATGTAAAAAGAATATGCATCTGTTCTATTTTACCCTGGTAATTCCAGTGATATTTGAAATTTTGATAGCTACCTCTAACGGTAGAGGTGAAAGTTGGCATTCCTGACTTGACGGAAATATTTAGAATAATTCTTATTGGAATAGTTAAGTTTTTCCCTACTCTAAATTGGCTTAGCGTTTCAAATAATTAAGCCCACTCCACTTGATTGATTGAATCAATCCTGTTTGATCTGTTAAAATAATGGATGGGAAAACGGACTTGAAGCGAAGGGCTGGTACTTTTACTCATCATTAAGAGTGAAAAGAGAGATGTTAAGCAGAAGTGAGGTTGGTCGAACCAGATCATTTACCGCTCTGCAGAGATGCAGAGATATTTCTTCATTAGAGGGACACATTTTTCGTCTGTTAGATTTGTGGTGTTAAAGCACAAAGGGGAGCGTGATGTAAGGAAAATGTCCACTGAGACCACAGCATGGCCAGAGATTATAATGGGTCCACAGGGGCAGGAAAGTAACAGAAAGAAATGAGTGCGAGCTTTGTTGAACGGGGGAGAAGAAGGAGGGTGGATGAGGATGAACCAGAGTTGGTTGTTCTTGGGAAAACTTTAAATGTGATTCATGTTCCTTGCCGTTGCTTTTTAGAGCCCCGGGTACTCTTCAGCATTGTTTTTGCACAACAACATTGTGAAACGTCGGTTGGCTATAGGTAACAAAACTACCTGGTTAGGTTTAGCAAAAGATCATGATTTGGGTTAAAATGACAATGTTCCCTTTGTGAATTAACTTACCGAAGTTAAGTATCTTAACTAAAAAGAATTATTATTAACTTTTTATTTCACACAGGAAACAAACACTGGGTGAATGTCCAGTTTCTGAACCCCCCCCCCATCCCCAACATAAAGTGTGATTTATACTTGCATTGAATCAACGCCGTAGCCTCATGTGCACTTCCTCAAAAATGTAACTACACGTCGAGGCGGTGCGGATCGTAAGAACTATTGGCTCTGAGACATTGGTCAGCTGGGAAGCTTCGCAATGCCTCCGAGCCGACAGGAAGTGCCAGCGGCTGTAACACAGTGAATCAATATATTTGACCATCACAACCCGAGCGAAATGACTCGTTTCACTATCAGAATGTGATCCATTCGGTCGATGACATTTGAAAAGTTGCAGCCACACATATACAATTTTACCCCCATTCAAGTTTGTGGATGGCTAAACTGGAAGTTAGCCTGCTCGGCCACGAAAGGTCTAAACGGAGCACTGTAGTGCTACCGCTAACTTGCGTTTGGCGGTGTAGTTGCAGAATGACGCAGACACCAACGCACAAGTATAAATGCATGGCTACATGCTTAGGCTACGCACGTAGACCCGACGCAGGAGTATAAATCCAGCTTTACTCTGATTTTCTGTTATTTATACAAGGCCTACTTTTAGCGTTGAATGACGAAGCTAAAGCGCTTTGAACTATGACGCCAAAGGACTTGACAAAGTAAAGTATGTATTTGACACCCTAAGAATGAGAATGAGCTGAACATTTTAAGCTGCACTACTGGTCAGAGTCTAAAGAGTTGTTCTTTCTTTGTTCTTCTTTGAGCTGGAACAAACATCCCTAGTGGAGTCATTAGACCTTTTAGTTTTGTTTGAGAACATCTTGGTAAGAAAATGTAGGATTTAAAATGTGGAAGTTCGTTATGAACTGTAAGTTGATTAGTGGTAGGAAATGTAGACATTACATAAGTAAATGGACCTGTCCTGTCTGCGTCTTCAAAGTCAAAAGCTTCTTTCAGACTCTGTGTATTAAATCTGAATACAGTTACACTGAAGCCACCACAGCTGCCACGGAAGCACTGCTGACCTTATTAAACCACTGCACTGTGTGTGTGTGTGTGTGTGTTCGTAAGCTCAGACCTCTCTGATAATGGGCAGCTGTATATTCACAGACCAGTAGTTTGCAGCTTTACAGTATGTGATGAAAGATTCATGGAGCCGCCTCTGCGGGCTCGTAAGGGAGGGGCAAAGTCCACTTCAGTGTTTATAGGCTGGACTGTCTTTACATAATGTGCAGTACGTGCTGCTCTTTGTTCTGTCCTGGTTGTCCTCTTTTTTTATTGTGAAGCCCTTTGCAACGCTGCATTTGATAAGTGCTTTACAGGTACACATTATGCATGTTCCTGCTGCTCTCTTTTGTTTTGTTTTAGATATAATCCAAATACGTTTTCCCAGTTCTTCTAATTAAGGTTAACTTATAAAAGCAGAAGTACACAAGAAATCAACTCAGAAGTTTCAAACTCCAGTCACAAGAGTTATTTGATCTTCATTTCTTCCAACAGATTTGGAGGAATTTACTTTTTTTTAAGAATACAACCTTTTGTCCACACTAGTTCCAATTTTACATAATTTTTACCCCTCCATAAAAGCTCACATTTGTAGTATTTAAAAATAGCACAATTATCATTCAAAACCACAGAAAACCACACATTTCTATGAGAACATTTAACTTTTTATTGTTTTGTTTTAAGATAGTAACACTCATGACGTGAACATGTTATGCAAAGTGATTTGATTTAGTTAAAAGTGAGTTTTTGGCATGAACCTGTAGACCAGCCTATCAGGACCAAAACCTCACGGCACATGAACAGTTTCCTCCCATCTGCAACAAGGCCCGGGTGATCCCCGCAAATGTTTGCACAATAGGAATGTGATAAAATTGCATGTAAATAACTGTCACAATGCAAATACTCTTTTATTTTATTGTACAGCTTGGTTATTCCACAGTTTTAGATTTACATTTATTTATGTCAGGCAGCGACTCACCAAAGCAAATTAATTGTATGTGTATAAAACTACTTGGTAATAAAGCTGTTGCTAATTATTATGAGCTCTGATTGGTTGACAGCAGCAGCTCAAATGAAGTTTTTGGAGGATTTCAATCTTAAATGCTGCAAATGCTGGCATGACTGGACAGACAGAGGCAACCAGGGTGTGTTTAAAAAACCATCATGCTACAGCAGAAGCAAATAACAAGTTTACTCTTGATCTCGAGTTATTTTATCTTTTTTTAATTTTATTTCAACTGCTCTGCAGTGTCTGCAAACATTTCTACCATTAAGCTTAATTTCATGGCAAAGCTGTGCTTATTTGAACACTTTATTTTTTCAGTAAAGGTGAAATCCTGACCACTCAGAGTCCAAATAACTCTGCATAACATTTACACTCAAACATGAACTAAAATAAAATGGCAGCATTTTTGTACTAATTAGATGAAAATACACTTCTAGTAATTAAAAATAGAGCCATGACTTTTCACAGTGCATTATCAGAAAACACGTTGCTAACTCATTTGTTTTGTGTTTTTTTTTTTTTTTAGAGCTGCAACGATTAGTCGATTAAATGATGAGTGGATAAAAAATTAATCTGCAAATATTTTGATATTATTCTAAATTACTCTAAATAGGCTTTAAAAACAAGTTTTTAAAATCATTTGTTGGTGTTTACTTATTAATGTTTTCCAAATATTGTAACTTAAGTGAATTTTTGACATTAACGTCATTATTTAAAGCTCTGGACCCTGATTGGTTGACAGCAGCAGCTCGTCTAATTTTGTCTGCAGATTGGATGATTCTCACTTCAAACCCTCATAACTGGTTGGAAAGGACAAATTTGGACCGAGCCAATCAGAATGGAGCTCAGCTGTGAGGTAAACTATGTGCATGAGAAAAGAAGTGATGTTATATAGAATTAAAACAAATTTATACTCAACTGCTCAAACTAAATCTAACCTTTAAAATGTCTAAAGTAAACATCTTTGAGGGAACAGAAGACCTTCACAAAAATATGCTCCTTTAAGTGCTCTGATGCAAACAAAAAAAAATCTTAAACATTTAAAAATAAACATTTATCTTCATCGTCTCAAATAAAAGTCATCCCCAGGCTGTTGGGATTATCTTCACAGCAGAGGGAGTCACACACAGACAGAGCAGCCCTGAGGCCGCTGGCATGTAAACACTGGAGTTCATTTCCTACATTTCTGCCAGTAAATCTGATCCACTGCCTCACAGACTGAACCCCTGAACGCAGCACAGCCTACAGCCCCGTTTCCACATCTAAACACAAACCTTAAACAGCACCAACACTTGGATTAATGTCAACACAAAGGAAATATTTTATTCTCCAAACATTGTTTTTAAGGTTGTATTGGCAAGTATTTGTTTTACATTCACTTAATCAAGCTTGTACATTTTACAAATCAGCCACAACAAACACTAATAATACTCCACAGAGTGATGCTGCGCAGCCGATCAGACAGAGCTTCGTTTTCAACTCAGATCAGATTTGTGTGTTCGTACTTCGTGTAAACTCAGCAAGCTGCTCCTTTTTCCAATTCTATACTTCAACAAAAAGGGCACTCGCGCTCTGTCTGATCGGGGCCGGATCCTCCCTGCAGCACAGCGACCGGACTGTGACCGGATTCCTCTGCTTGGAACATAAAGTCTACACAGAGAGCACTTTAGAGGGCGAGGCAGCACTGGATGAGACACTGAGCCTTCACTTCATTTATAGTAGAGGAAAAAACAAAGAGTAAGCTTTTCAAAATCAAATAAACAACATCAGCATAACTGTTATGTGAGATCCCAGTCGGACTCAGAGCAGTCAAAGCGCAGATGGTTGGTTTTTACGCACCGCGCGTCCTGGTGCGCAATTTACGCGTGAATGCATGTCCTTTTATGTCTCACACATTTAAATTGCGATAAAATCTAATCAAATCCATTTGATGCAAAGTCAGAAACATCTCATACGCCAGGTATAGCAGTGATTAGTTGTCCGGTCCTTCGTTTTATATGGGAGATGGATTTGGCACAGTTTGCACGGCGTTCTCCGAAATACTGAGGCCAAATATGATCTTGTGTGCAGTGTTTTGTTAAAAATAACAGACAAGCTGTCAAAACTCCAGCAACACGTACAGTACAAAGAACAATGTCGCTGTGAGGAAAGCTGAGACAATTCGCCAGGATTCAGGAGGACAGTCAGGGTTTCTCTGAGTGAATAGTTTTAAAAGATCAGTCATCACTCAGATGTTGTCAGCTGGTTTCAAAGATTTTCTGTTATTGTGTTTTTTACTTTAAAGTGTGGTTTACCTCTGCAGCGGTTCGGTGTCTAACTGGTCCGTTAAAACAGACAGTCTGCAGTTCTCCGTCTCCACGTTGTTCAGCGGGATGACAACCTGCGTGTCGTCGGGCTCCGCTCTCACCGTCCCAGAGAACGGTCTCAGGGGGCAGGTGTTCGTCCCAGTGGGCGAGGAAATCCTCCAGAACAGATCCTTCATCTTCTTCCTGAACTCCCGGCGCATGAGGCAGTACAGCACCGGGTTCAGGCAGCTGTTGGTGTGCGCCAGGCACACGGTCACCGGGTGGACGTACGTGTGCACCATGTAGTACGTCTTATCCCAGTTGACCACGTTGAATTTCACCAGGACGCCCCAGAAGGTGATGGCGTGGTTGGGCATCCAGCAGATGAAGAAGGAGAGGACGACGATGGTCACCGAGCGGGTCACTCTGGACCTCCGCTTCACCTGGTTGTTGTTCATGCTGCGCAGGCGGACGAAGCGCAGCAGCATCAGGTAGCACACGGTGACAATCAGCATGGGGAAAACGAAGGCTACCAAGATCTTCTGAGGTGGTACAGCGCCAGCCACGACTGGCCGTCCGGGAAGCCCAGCAGACACAGCCTCTCCCCGGCCACGCTCTTCACCGTGGAGAAAATAGCGGTGGGCAAAGAGGCCACCGTGGCGGAGACCCAGAGACCGGCGATCACCCAACGCACCGGGCACACCCGCCTCCGGGTCCGGTCCTTCAGCGCCGAGGCCACCGACCAGTACCGGGTGACGCTCATGGCAGTGAGGAAAAACACGCTGGCGTACATGTTCATCACCGTCACGGAGAGGATGATCTTGCACATCGCGTTTCCAAACGGCCAGCTGAAGTCCAGAGCCGTGTCCACCGCCCAGAACGGCAGAGTCAGCACGAACTGGAAGTCCGTCACGGCCAAGTTGAGGATGAACAGGTTGATGCTGGAGCGTTTCTTCCTGCCCCGCCGCCCTTTCATCAGGAAGAACACCAGCAGGTTCCCGACCAGTCCGGCGGCGCACACCACCGAGTACACGATGGAGATGACGATGCGCAGCGCCGGGGAGCCGTCCGCCGGCACGTCGATGTCATCCAGGCTGCTGAACCGGTCCTGTCCTCCAGCGGACCGGTTCCATGAGGACGTGGTGCTTTGGTTCCCCAACTCTGCCATCCTCTCTGGTAACAGACCCGACTCGAGTCCAGCAGGGCGCATCACCTCCTGCGCTCCTGGAGAAAAGAAACTTCCAGCGCTGCCAGGTGCGCAGAGTTCCCGCAGCTCATGTTAACCCCGCGCTGTGTTTTCTCTCCTGCCCTCACCAGGCGCTCTCAACTTTCCGGAGCTGCTCTCACCGCCGCTCGTTACTGGATCACTGTTGAGCCCCGTGCGCGCGCAGCTCACTTTATATTCTGCGGGTGTCCGCGGAGGCGCGTGCCCGACCAGGGACTGGCGTGTCATTTCTAGACAAAACTACACTGCAGAGGGCAAGACCGGAGATTTAAGGGCTAGAGAAAGACTTCATGACCCTCTCCACCCTCCTGCACCCGTGTCCTATAAAACAGAGGGAAGGACACATGTAGGTCCTTCAGTGTTATAATAACCTCTTTGGGAATAAAGTGTCTTCAAAATGACTTAACAAGCTGCACAAATGGAGATTAAATCATTGAATAAAAAACTACCTGTTTGTGTCACAACTGGTGTTCTTAAAGATTTTGAAGTAAACACATCTTTATGAAAAAACTCAGTAACATTCATTTGTTTGTTATTATACAAATTGAATCTTGTTATCTTATCACCTCAGGTGTTTGGTTTTTAATTGCTCTCAAGTGGTTGACTCAGCCTGCTCTGTTTTACAGTGGTATTCATGCCTGGTGAATGTCTAAACATTGCTTTCCAATTAACAATATAAAATAGCTTACAAATACAGACAAACAGAGCTGACAGTGTGTTTCTAAAAACACCTTTCTGTCTGTCCTGTGCAGAGACACGAGCCAGTTTAAGTGTACAGCGGCATTTATTATCAGACGTTGACAAATGTTTTGCAGTGATTCAAACCACCAAATGAATCTGCCACATTGCAAAAAAATATGAATTTAATCTGACATGAAGGGCACAACGGGACTGAACAACGCTTAAGACCGGAGCAGACTACAAGACTTTCCACGTCGGCAGATCGCTGTGCTGTTCAGACTACACAGATGTCGTCACTACATGACCGGTCGGCGACAGGAGGTCACCCACAACACGAGCTGATGACTCTGTCACCCGACCAGGTCTCCAAACCAGGTTCTGTCAAGAAAACACACTCGAGATGTAACACAGGAAATGAAGCGAAACCATGTTTCAAATTGATTCTCACAGGGGGGCAGCAGGGACTGTCTGTGTTACAGAGAGAGTTGGAGCCCAGGTGCATAAAAACTGTTTAGTAATGAAAAAGTAGCTGCCTGTGTGCCTTCGGATACGGAGTCGGCAACAGCTCCAGATATTTGGCATGCTAGAGATCTGTCTTGGCGGACCGAAATCGGGCTTAAAATTGCGTAGTGTGAATCAGGCTTTACAGTTTAAAGCAAACTGCCACACAGTTTCATCACAGGCCAACACATTCTCACTCCCAACTCCATATATTGCTGCTTGTTAACGCCCTGGGTAACCCTTTAGAGTCATTTTTAGACGTTTAGGGCTTCATGGTCAAAGTAGCAACTCCTAGCCACAACAAATATGCAACATCCGGTAAAGTTAGCAACACTAAATATGCAATAAAACGCTAACGTTCATTTTCAAACGCCACGTTATTAAAGTTGTGAAACGTTGCAATTTGGTTAGGTTTAGGCAACAAAACTTCTTGGTTGAGGTTAGGAAACGATCCTGGTTTGTGTTAAAATAACTACGTAGGTCACTTAACACGTAAGTAAACTCGCGTAACTTAAATAAAAATATTTAATGTTGACTTCTTGTTTCACACGGGACACTAACCCCGGTCTCCTGGTTCACTGTCAGGGTTCTGGCCCTCCGTCCACCCCAAGCACCTCCTTACTCAGTCTTTTCTGCTAAATACCATAACATTTACCCCCACCACCAAAAAGTGACGCTACAGGGCTTCCCCCGACTGCACTGAACTATGACATATGACACTATATGGACCATGCGTCCATATGTGACGACTCGGGGAGGGAGAACGGGTTGCAAAGGCAGCGGTTGGTGATGCCGCCTCGGAGCAAGAAGGGTTCTGGGTTCGAACCGGCCGGCCAGCTGGGGCCTTTTTGTGTGGAGTTTGGATGTTCTTCCCATGTCAGAGTGGGTTTAGGACCCCCCAGGCTTTCTCCCACAATCCTAACTCATGCAGGTTCATAGGTTCATTGGTGACTCAAAACTGCCCACATGTGTGTATGTGATGAACTGGCAACCTGCCCGGGGTGTACCACGCCTCTCGTCAATGTGAGCTAGGATCGGCTCCAGCCCCCCGCCACCCTGCAAAGGATAAGCCGTTATAGATAATGGGTGGATGGAAATTTATGCAAGAGCTTAAATCTTTTATCAGGCAGCAGAAAGGACAGAAAATATGATTTAAGTCTTCATAAAACCAGTTGGGTGAGTAAAAAGTTAAATAACTGCCATTTAAAAATGAATTTATCTTTCTCTCTCTGAGCTCTCGCGGGCCAATAGTGTCATACATTACCCGCATTAGCTCAGGAAGGGAGTAAGTGAATTACTTACTTGATGCAGGTTCACTCAGTTAATGATGAATCCACACAGAGACAACAGTTCAGCAGCCAGATGGCCCACGGCAGCATTTTTCCCATCACCCTCCCCTCTGATCCAGCTGGTTGGTGCCAACAGGCTTCCCTGATCCCGCTCCACAGCTCTAACTCTGCAGGGAAAACTGGATTGTAGGTTTCAGCAGAGTAGAGGAACATGTTTGACTCAGTACACAACAGGCAGCCACGCTACATGACATGTAAAAGCAACATGAGGCGATATGAAAGCAATTTAAATACAATTAAACAGAGTTAAATAGAAAATACCAATAAAACAGGAGAGTAAAAGTTGCAGTGCAGTGTAAGAAATTAATTTAAATAAAAAAAGTCTTGATTTAAAAGAACTGAGAGCAGCAGACCTGCAGTTTCCTGGGAGTTTGCCCCCAGTTAAATGGTGTATCATACTGAATGCTGCATTTTCTCCCTAATCCGTTCAGTGCTTTATAAAACAGCAGTGTATAAAATTAGTTATCTGCCTAAAAGGAAGCCAGTGTAAAAACCTCTTTGATCCACTCTTTTGGCCTTATTAAGGACTCGAGCAGCAGCGTTCTGAATCAGCTGCAGCTGTCAGATTTTTAAGGAGACCTGTAAAGACACCGTTACAGTAGTCGAGTTGACTGAAAATAAATGCATGTTTTTCCATTTCCTGCTGAGACAGAAGTTCTTTAATCCTTGATATATTCTTCAGGTGATCGTAGGCAGACGTTGTAATTTTAATGTGGCTGCTGAAAGTCAGTAAGCCAAGAAGATCTGTTCAAATGGCGCTAAATAATAAATAATTGTATTGAATAGTCCTTGGCAAAGGAAACACATGAGTCACGCAGGAAGTAAAAATCGTTAGAGCTGAACAATTTTACCCCTTGACGTGTTAAGGAATGTCCATCTGCCTTAACAAGATGTCTGACTATCAATAAAGTGCACTGTATGGATGGAACAGCCAGAACTCTGCTGAATCCCTCAACTCCTCTTCTGATTGGTGTTACAGGGTCACTGACAATCACCTCAGCGTTCAGAGAGCTAACAGATCAATAAAGCTTTGTTTCAGCCCGCCCTTTCCAGAGAAATTACCATACAGGTCGATTATGCAGCAGCTTATCTGGCAAAATAGATATCGTACAGCGGCTGTTTTAAATTTATGTTTTAAAAAAGCCTTGTCGAAGGAGAATTTCTGTCACTGTTCTAATCTATCTATCTATGACCAATATTAGATTTTTGTTAGGCCGTGACTCTAGTGTCAGAAGTCAGATGACGTAGTATGAAGAGCGTCCCAGTAAGGAGGTGGTGGGTGGATGGGTGTGTCAAGTAAACTCCTGACTTTCACTCAGGAGAGGAGGAGGAGGTTTGAGTCCCGTGTGGAAGAAAGTCAAAGGTGACATGTTTTAACTTAAATAACGTTTGCAATGTTCTTAAGGTTCGGTACGCCTGTCACTGGATTGGTACTTGCTCATGATCTAACATGTCGTTTTGGAAAACTTTTCTCGTTATTGCAGG
Source organism: Micropterus salmoides (assembly GCF_014851395.1). Taxonomy (NCBI): domain Eukaryota; kingdom Metazoa; phylum Chordata; class Actinopteri; order Centrarchiformes; family Centrarchidae; genus Micropterus; species Micropterus salmoides. The sequence continues at coordinate 2,088,284 of NW_024044570.1, read as the reverse complement.
ATCATTTTCTTGTGATCTCGAGATAACGGGTCATAATTCTCTTCAACAAATTTCTTATGAAGAGACTGTTACTCGACTGTGTGCATCCCGAGGATTGGGCCACATCGATTAACCTAAGGACTTTTCATTTCCCATCATTCACAGGCAGAGAAATTTCCTGCACTTCTCATTCATGGGAATCCATTCAACGTTACACATTTCCCGACGGCTATTTCCGAACCTTTGAAATAACTGTCGGGAAATGCGTGATTTGATTTCCCCGAAACTCATCATAACTTTGTTGAAGAGGATAATAAAAAACACACAAAAGAAGAAAATAAAATCGATTAGAGCAGGAGTCAAACACATTATCCTTGGATTACAAGCCCTATACTCCACCAACTGAACTAACCACTGACACTGATAATCTATCTGAAATTATCGTAAAGAAATGCACCTGCCAACCCCTGTATTCAGCTATGGTTTGTTCTCTCGAGATCACAAGATAATAAGAGTAAGAGGGCTTCCGTACATTTCAGCACTTTAGACTCAGATACTGGTCCCTGTTTGCAGGATGTTTCCTGCCCAGTCAGAGACCATTTCCGCATGTTGGCGTTCTTACTGCACATGCTTCTTACATGTTTTACAGTCTGCGCTGTTGATAGGCCACACATTTCAGCCAGCCCTCTGCCGGTCTAAATTTTCCCCATCTCTCAGTGTATTTCTTGTAAGTTATACGTGTTACATCCAAGTCATCATTGTTGTTTTGTGGGTAAAATTCTGTAAAGCAATTTAAATTAAAATGCCAGTTGTTTCATATATTGTTTTTGATTGAAGGCAGAGGTATGTGAGATGTGTTTCCATTTATTCTGGATTTAGTTTGGCTTTTCTTAAAGACCCACTCTCCTCTACACAGATAAGCGTATTATTATTATTATTATTATTATTCTTTTTGTGTTTCCATTTAACAGCAGTTGCGTAGATGGCTCTGTTAGCAGCTGCCTCCTCGTCCAGCAGCCACAGGATCATTCATTTGCAGTCTTCTCTTTTAGCCTCTGGTTTGGTCTGCACTGGGACTCACTGCCTCTGGCCACATTCTCGTTCTCTGAAGTCCAACATGACAAAAGCTCTCACCCTTTTCCTGCCTACTCAGCTTTTACGTGTTACAACCAGCTGTAATCTAAACTTGAATCAGTGCGGGCGCCTTTCAGTACTGATTCTGATACAGATGAGAGCTCTCGTACCGACTCGCTGCCCTCCACATACATGCAGACCTACAGCCTGTGGGTCCAAGAATACTGGAGAGACCACCTGGGACTTTGAGGCTGAGATTCAGTGAGACTACTCTCAGTGCCTGATAGCAGTAACACGTTTATCATCTCCAGGCCTTTTCTTATTTCTGCTGCTGTCATGATACAACAAAAGAGTGGGGATTATGACCACTCACAGCAGAAGTGATTATCTCGTTACCATGGCAGCTGTCAGTGTAAGGGATGTATCAGGCGGCAAGTGAAAATTTTGTCCTCAAAGTTGATGTCTTAGAAGCCGGACAGATGGGCAAGCGTGAGGATTTTTTGAAAAGGGCCAAATTATGATGGCTAGATGACATCTCCAAAACGCCCTGAAAGGGTCGGCACCTAAGAGAAGTGGTCCAAGGAAGGAAAGGCTCATTGATGCACGTGGGGAGCGAAGGTTGGCCCGTGTGGTCCAATCTAACAGACGAGCTACTGCTGGTTCTGATAGAGAGGTGTCACACAGTGGAGTCCAGGCCTCGACAGGTCAGGAACACCTACATTATGACCGGTAGGTGGCCATAATGTTATGGCTGATTGGTGTTTAGTTAGTCCCCATCCTGACCTCTAGAGAGGTGTGCAAAGCCCAATACTCAAGTACCTGAATAACATGAAGGTTTGATACGTTTAGAGGTCTGGACGCAGGTATACAGAGACAACATGACACTTTCCACAAACTCCTGATAAAATGATCTGGCTCTTTAGCGGCTAGACGTTTCACTTTCTGCACCAGCTGGTCTGCTGTGTGCCGCTGATGGAAACAGCTGCTGCTGCTGGAAACAAGGAAGATCAAACGGTGAGCTGAAAGAATGTAGTGCTGAACAAAACACCATGAATCCATTGTCAATATTTTTTCCTCACTTCCTGCCACATGTTCAGCATGTCTGTGATGGAGAAGGCGTTGGCTGTGTGAGCCCTAGCTTAAGACTTCCTACTTCTGCATGTTTGAAAATGCTGCATTAGCTCTTTAGACGTCCTCAGTTTGCCCTGCAGAGCAGCTGGTGATCAACCACATTCAAGGACACTTTCTTCACTTCAGTTGTTAAAAAAAAAGGAAGATTTACACAGAGCACCCCGTGGCTCACATGTCGGAGAAAGATAAGTGAAGTGGAAATTCGTAGCCCAATCATTTGAAAACTTCACCCATGAATCAGCGTGTGCCCTCACACGAGGAGTAGGATTTTTCTGTGCAGATCATTAGACGACTCCTTTGCCTGATGGGCCCCTGCTGTCTGCATGCAGGGCTCTCATTAAATCAGCATCAAGTAAAACTGTGTTTTAATGATGTTTCATTATACACTTGGTGTCTTAATGTTTCATGGTTTAAACATTACTACATAAATATCATTAACAATATATTTTGATTTGAGAGAATTGTAGAATATTTCTGCTACCTACAAGAGTCACACATTTCCTTTCTTAAAGCGGAGTCAGTCCATCCAACACTTTGGTCCCGAGCAAGATATCTTAAAAACTACAGGCCAGATTGATTTGAATTTTATTATGAACATTCCCCAGAAGCAATCTCATCTCATAGTAAGGGGGGAGAACAAACAGAAAATGTCAGAAGAGAAATTTTTGACGGGGACACAAATGCTAAAGCCAAAATTGCTTGTAGGATACGTGTACACAGAGGAAGTCTTCACCACACGGCCAGATTATCCTAAATAACTTGTGTCCTTGAGGCTACATAGTAATTTAGGTTTCTTCTGGGATGGAGGATGTTTCTTACATACATAAATACATATTAGATATTTAACGGCAGCAGGACAACTGATCTGCCCAACCCAACCCAAAGGTGGATCTACGGTCTCAGCCCAACATCGGTTCACATACAGGATCATCACTGTAGTAAGAGCTGCTGATTCCAGTTACTGATTTCTTTCTAAGATAACTAACCGCATACGCAAACATTTTTGTTACTATTTATTTGGATCCCCATCAGCACCAGTATAAATGTTCCATTCAATTGCATGCTGTAATGAAACACTGATTATAAACTAACAGTAGCATTTTCACTGGAAGGAGCTGAAACCACACCATTTTAATTGTTCTTAATTCTCCAATTTATTTTTGTGTTTAATCACAAGCTACAGTAATCTGCTCACATTTCTTTTCCCCTCAGACACAGAAGCACACACCTGCACCTGCCTGTCTGCTCTGACTTCTTCTGCCAGCAGTTTTATTTTAAAAAACTCGCGTTTGGTTTTTCACCCTTGATTTTGTTTTCCCAGCAGCAGATGAGCCTCGTGTGGAGGAGGCTTGTTGTTAATCACTGATAGAAACCACCGTGGTGTGAATGACATCGTCACGAGCAGCTGTGTCTTTACCTGCTGCCTGCTTTAAATATCCACAGCGTCTCTTTCGGTGTGTTTCTCTGCAGATGTAGGGAGCGCTGCTTCTTCTTCACTCTCGTGAATAACTTCCACACACCTGAGACGTGTTTCGGCCTGTGTGTGCGGCTGTGACATGAGCTTACTGTCTGTGCACACATGTGAAAAACGGGGCAGGGTTGCGGGGGGGGCTGGAACCAATCCCAGCTGAGATCGGGCGAAAGGCGGTGTACACCCTGGACAGGTCGCCAGTCCAACATGACCCCCCTGTGCCCCCCCGTTATTTCCGCCTATGCCCAGACTCCTTTCTGCTTTGGACGCTCCACTTCTACAATGCATGTCTACTTCAGTAGGTTTTTATGTGTGATATCTTCTTCACCACATTGTGTTTCACACAGACATGTCCAGGCTCTGTTACTTCAACGTTCCCCGCTCAGAGGCAGATCAACACCGGCTCACGCGGCGCAGCGAGCCGCATATTGGCACAATGCTATCCGGGAAAAAAGGCCAGTGTGACAGCGGCTATAGACAGAGAGACAGCATCACACAACATGCTGGAAACTCAGGTCAACTCCCAATGCAACATCACATCAAATAATGTTAAATTACACCTGCTGCTGTTTGTTACTCTGTTATTTATATAGTCACGCCCTTGCTCTTATGTATTCCCGCACCACATGTTTTTATCTACTGTTCCATCGTCAGCCGCTTATCCTGCATACAGGGTCACGGGGGGCTGGAGCCAATCCCAGCTGACATCGGGCGAAAGGTGGGGTACACCCTGGACAGGTCGCCAGTCCAACGCAGGGCCAATTATTATTATTATTAAAATTGATTTATGGAAAAACTCCACACGGCCCCATTAATCTGTTGAGACAACCACAGTTGTAGAGCATGTTTTCTCTCCAACGGCCACAGGGGGAAACAATGACCCAGATCCACGCTCAGAAACAGTGTTGATCAGTTTAACAAGAGAAAAGACTTCAAGGAGGGGAATTAAGTGGTTGTTTTTGCAAATGTACTTCTGGTTAACTTCCCCACCTCTGATAAAGAGCAAAGCCACTTCCCTGAGCTATTTGCATATTCATAGATTCTAGATGTAAGAAGAAGGAGATGTAAGAATTTTAAACAAGGCTGTCAAATTCTTCTTTGTATGAATATTAGACACAAATTAGTGTTCCAAGCAGAGAATCTTTAAGGAGCTAGCAGTAATTAAATCAGAATATTTGAGGTTCATGGCATGATTAGTGACTTTACAAATATGTAAATGTTAACATGTAGTTCAGTAACTTCAGTAAGTAGTAACAGTATACCAGAACCCATAGGAATTCATGAACTGGACAAAAACACAAAATAACACAGAGACTTTTACAAAAAAGGATTATTTGATTTGGGAAAAGCATGTAAAAACATTTTTTGTGTAAAAGTAGCCACAGCAGCCCCTGCATTAATGCCCTCCAGGGAGCATGAGACTTGTCCTCAAAAGACTTCAGACTCGAGGTGCGAGACTCGTGAGCAAAGTTTATTTTTAGGAAACGTTTGATGAGCTTGCTGTTATTCCCCATCCTTCGTAACTGATAACTTAGCGATTTAACACAACTACGTATCTGCTGCGCACGGCCAGACGTGAGAGAGGACAACAAACAGCGGCAGCTGCTGAGCCGATCATCGTAAACTTTGGCTTTAAAACTTCAAACAACAAGACCCAAACAAAGAAGCGCTGAACACAAAATAGGTTAGTAATCTGAGGTTCGTGAACATGTTTAGCTCAGCATTGGCCATCTAACGTTAGCTTGCTTTAGCAACGACCTACGGGAGGTTAACTCCAACTATCGTTCATTATGAAAAGATGAATGAGTGTTTGTTTACTTGCTGAATCTGAGGTGGTCGATTAACATAATCATTTACGTCCCGCTGGCTGCCATCAGGTTAATTATAACGCATTCTTATCTCAGTGTGTCATAACTGACGCTTTCAGACAGCGTAACAAAGCGTAAGGATTTTACGCTAAAGGTATCCTTCAGCGTCCGTATGAAACGGCCACAACACAAGGGAGGCTAACCCTACCTGATAGCACATCGGTCGACATGCACAAAGTCAGTGACGTAGGTTTAGTTACTAACATTTCTGATGGTTATGGTAAGGGTAGGGGCATTGGGGGGCTGTCAACACCTGTGTCATAACATTAACTAGCTAGCTAACGTTACAGTTTTGTTTAGTTATAACGTTACACTGGTTTGAGAGTCTGGAGTTGAATTACAGTTTAAGCTGCCATTAGTTGGTTGTGCTTTGTAAGTGAAAAACAGGTTACGGTTACAGAATTCCTTATAGCGAAGCAGTTTTATAAGCAGCCTGGTTTGAATGCAGCAGATGATACAACATTCATTATAACCACGAACTTGAGACTTGACTTGGACTCTAGCTCAAAGACTTGTGAGCATCTCTGCCATGTGGGTGATAAAAATAGCTCTTAATATCACTACAGTTTCAAAGACCACATAACTGTTTATTTTACTACAGGTGTTCAGGTGATTTTAACACCAGTGATTTTAATCCCGTATGGAGCATGTGTGGGTCATTTATCACCCCAAACCCACTGACAGCAGTTTTATTTCCACTGATGTGTTTTGACATAAATAAATGGCTGTTTGTCTCCAACAGGTTTTGTTTTCTTCTTCTCTCTCTCTCTCTGGGGGCGTCACTACATCCCAGTCACCGTCTGGAGCTGTGAACTGCATTTTGGTCAGGAGAAATAAATTCCCAGTGGGCGCTGTCGTCCGTCTCTTTCTGCCTTTGATTCAGGAGTAAACTTCCCAGATGGTAAAACTTTGTTTTCTTTGCTGACACATTGCCTCTGTCTACAATTTGGACCTAGATGAATGCCCAAAATGATAGAAATTTTGCCAAAGAGACATCACAGATGGCATGTCTGTCCCCCACTGAACCATCTTCCACAGGTCCTGCCCTTTTCCCCCCCAGGGAGCCTTAGATGGGTTTAGTTATTAGTGTGTGACAAATTCTATCTGGAGCCATTTATTTCTGACATGAACAGCCAGGACTGAAGACAAAGTCTGGAGAATTTATATTTTAATTACTAACAGCAAATCATTGCCTCCTGTCTCTCTGCAAATGAATCTTACCTTTACATGAGAAGAAGCCCTAACCCGAGGGAACTGAGTGGAATAATACACTTTAAACCCTTTTCTACATTTAACATTAAGAATAATTTATTCTGTGCATGGCATAAGTCACTTCAAGGAGTAAAATGTCATCCTGAACAAATCAATCTTCAAGTCTTATTGATCTACCCTGATATAAATCATTTGGAGGTTTTAAAAATCCTAATGAAACATTTAAAAAGGCTGTTCTTGAAGATGGGGATAGAAGGATAGTTTACTGTGATAACCATCTTAGTTAATATGCTATTAGCACTAAAAACAAAGTACAGCTGAGACTGCTGGGAATGTCACTAGTTTAGTATTGGACAAATTTAAATATTGACCTGATGGCGGTGCTAAATGAAAATTCATCCTCTGGGGACCATGAACATCAAAGAGTGTACAAAATGTCATGGCAATCCATCTGAAATTTGACGATGTTTCAGTGTGAACCAAAGAGGTGGAGCAACCGACCTGGAGCCACACTGCTCGCGTGGCAAAAAAAAAAAGTTCATTAGACACTAAAAGAAGATTATGACAACACCGAACCTCTGGAGGCAAGTAGGAAGAGGAAGTCTATGAGGTGACCTGCGGAAAAATAGGTGGGTGGCATCTCTATAAGGGATGTTAGTCCAGGGCCATAATAATAATAATAATCTTTATTTGTAGAGCACTTACTCAAAAACAAGTTACAAAGTGCTTTAACAAGTGTAAAGACAATAATACCAAAGAGACAATAATACAAAAACAATACAAGATAAAAGCATGAAAACATTGAAAATACTAAAATACAGATAAATATAAATTAGTAAAATAGAATAAAATAAAAGGGATAAAATAAAGTCAAATAAGATCGGGAAAGGCTCTCCTATAAAAGTATGTTTTAAGAAGGGACTTCAAAGAGTTCACTGACTCAGCCGACCTGATTTCCTCGGGCAGGCTGTTCCAGAGCCTCGGGGCCCTGACAGCAAACGCTCTGTCCCCTTTAGTTTTCAGTCGAGACTCTGGAACAGACAACAGACCTCTGCCCGAGGATCTCAAGGTACGTGCTGGTGCGTATGGGACTAAAAGGTCAGAAATATAACAAGGCGAGAGGCCATGAAGAGCTTTAAAAGTGATCAATAGAATTTTAAAGTCAATTCTAAAACATACTGGGAGCCAGTGTAATGAAGCTAAAATAGGAGTAATGTGGTCATATTTCTTTGTTCTGGTTAAAAGCCTGGCAGCTGAGTTCTGGACAGTCTGGAGTCCATCAATAGATTTTTGGGTTAAACAGGTGAAAAGGCTGTTGCAATAATCCAGGCGTGATGAGATGAAGGCGTGTAAAATGGTCTCGGTGTCCTTAAAAGTTAACATAGATCGAATTTTTGCTATATTTCTAAGTTGATAAAAACATGATTGAACAAGCTTTGTGGTGTGCTGCTCGAAATTTAAATTACTATCAAACCAAACACCAAGGTTCTTTGCCACAGGCTTAATGTGATTTACTAGTGAACCAGCAGATGGCAGTATTTGATTTGCCATCTGCTGAGACCCGATGACCAGGATTTCTGTTTTGTCTGAGTTCAGCTGGAGGAAATTATTTGACATCCATTTTTTAACTTCACAAAGGCAGTTGTTAAGTGAACTCAGCATTCCAGGGTCTGTGGATCTGACGGGCAAGTCATAAGTCATAAGTAGGACTGACCACCAAAACTATAATTTTCACATTTTATACTTTCATTTAACTGTTAAATTATATTGTCCGTTATTTTCTTCTCCTTACATAATGGCATAAATCCCGGTTCAAAGCTTTGTATAGCTAGACAAATACAAAATTCCTTTCCTGTACCTTTTGTTTAAGGATTGACAGTACGAAATATCAGAAACAGCTTTAAAATAAGACTGTCTCTAAAATGAGATGGTTAATTTTATGCTTTTTCCCTCTCCTTTATTGTGTTGTAAATCTTTTGTGCATGTAACAGGTTTGCAAAGTGAAAAAGCCCAAAGTCAAGCCCAAAGGGAGTTCCTATCTTCCACAGAAAACTCTGAACTGCCTGAAAACAGCTCATTTGTAGTCCAGCCAGCAGCGTAGCACACAATCCTGGGCCCTACAGGGGAGGACTGGCACAATAATTCAGGCCGGGAATTTGACTCCATACCAGGCCATTCTGTTCACGCAAACCACCCTTTCCTTTTCAATTCAAGAGCCTTCAATCCCACTCCCACTTTGACGACCTTGAGTCCAGCTTTTACTTCCGTAACCTATCTGCATCCCTTTGTAACACACGTCAAAATGCTCGCCTAGCAGCTAGTGTGGCACACCCTCAAAAACACTGGTGAAGAAACACACTGAGCTGCTGACACACACACTGTGTCAAGATGCAGTATAACAAATATGGTGTTTTTAAAAAAAATTAAACCATGTAAAACTGTTTTGGCACAACTCCTAAATAAAATAATTAACCTCTTTAAAGGTTGTCATTGAATGGTTGAGTGTAAAGTCCTTCTCTGGCTATTACAACCCCCCAAAAATGTGTTTACTTCACTGCTGCAAAATTTCTCCAATTAAAATGATTTTGTCCTCTTCCTTCAAACAAATCTGTGAGCTCACTCAGAGGAAGAGTTTCTGTAGCGGGTTTTCTGAGGAGTCTTTAAAGAGATAATTTGGTCATAAAGTGATAAAACAATAAAGCGGTAGTCTGTGTCACATGATTGTACGAGTTTAAAGAAGAGATTGGGTCAAGGGTCACTAAAAAGGCAACATTGGTTCTTTGTGTGTTTGTTTGTGGCCTGAAGAATAGACAAGACTGAACAGATTCTGCTGACTAACCCATTCAGTTCAATCCCTGAGAAAAGAGTGGAGCTAGAAGTTCCAGCACTAGTCAGTAAACTCTCCCAGAGTGACATGTGCTTAATTCTGAGTTATGAAAGTGTGCAGAGCATTTACATCAACAAAGCATCAAATAGAGCATGAGATCTACAACTGACAGAGCAGCCTATTCTATGTTGAGTTATGAAGTGAGAGAAGTGATCGCTATCGATTTAATTATTCCAACTTAATTCAGAGAAATCATGTTGTTCAGTCTATTTGATATTTCAGATTCAGTTGCTGTTGAGAAGAAGCCAATCAGCAGTGTGAATCAGAGCTGTAGCACATTAAAAATGGGCTCATTCATGTGTTCCTGTCAAGAGAGGCTGAGTGCAGGAAACTGAGGCGTGGACCCAAATACAGACATAGGCGAGGAGGATGCAGTTGCATCCATGCAACATAAGGCATTTATTAAATCAACAAACAGGCTTACGTAGGAGCACAAGGCAAAGTCCAAACAGAGGAAAATCCAAAAAACAGATATAAACCAGGCAGGGTAGCGAGGCACAGCTGAGACACATGAGGGTAATCAAGGCAGAGACAGACAGAAACAGGATCAGGGAACAGAAAGAGAACCAAGCTAGAAACAGATTAAATAAACTTAGAGAAACAAAGAACCCAAAACCAAACCCATGAAAACCAGCAGGAAGCTAATAATACAAATAAACTACAACCTAACAGAGAAACAGACTGAGAACAGAACACAAAGCAGACAAGACCAAAATAATACAAAGACACAGAACTAAAATGCAGGACTAAAACTAAGATACAAAACCGGTACTAAGTGAACTAAACATGAGCCAAAGAATAAACAAGACAACAAAAGAAGAAACCCCAAACCATGACAGACTGAAAACAGGAAAAACATGAAAAACATGAACACAAAACCAAAATCCCAACAGTTCCATAGATTTACATGCACATAATGGGAACATGATTTAGGGTCCTGTGTTCCCAGAATCCTTTGTTTCCCAATTCTAGAGTTACAGTTAGAAGTTAGGACTGATATATGCTCCCATTCAAAGCATTTGTTTGGGCGCCATGATGCCATAATTACTGAATTCATCTAAAACTGACCCACAATCTGGAAGTGAACTGATCTGAAAATCAGGTTTATCACCAGTGTCTCTCTGTGTGTTTCCCTTGTTTATCCTTCTCCTCCGTTTGTCCTCCTGTGTGCATGGCTTACAATCCTGGACACCTGGCTGAGCAACCCACCTGAACTCAATGACCTCATCAGCTTTCTGTACGATGCCATCTCCTTCCTGTCTGCCCTCTGCCTTAGCCAGCCCTGCCAGCCACCTCGCCAACTCATCATTGTGTCCAGCGCTTGACTAAACTAAGGTGCTATATAAGGAAACTATATTAAGGTGGCAGGTGACAATTCAAAATATAATTGAATATAATTCAGTTATCAGCTTTTGGACAATGCAAATTAGTTTCTTCTATATTTCAATTGCATTGCATGTTTTCTTATTGTGCATTGTTTCATTTGCTATTTAACATTTCTAGTTGCTGTTTTTCAGAATATTTTTAACAAAAGCTTTAAAAAAGTGACGGAGAGATTCTGATTCTGACCTGTTCCCAGCATTCTCAGTGTAAATGACACCTGTCTGTTAGAATTTTTAAATGCCCCGCCCAGGCTGTGATTGGTCGGTTCACGACAAGTGACATTGACAAGCTACATTCAGCACACGGCTGCTTGAGAGGCACCAGAGCTTCTCTTCTCCCTCGTCTCTCTCCGCCGACAGAAGCCCAATCCCAACGTCCCCCCTCACAGACTCACAGACTTTGAGGGGCGTTCCCGGGAAGTCTGAGGGTTTAGGGCCGTCCCACTGTCAAATCGTCAAGTGCACGAGGGCTCTCTCGTGGACATTTTGAGCTGTTTTTAGACCCTTTTCGTAAGTCTGCATTTCTGCAGACTTCGCCTGAGGGAACTGCCCACAGTTCATAGCGGTATGACGTGAAACACGGGGGCCCTGAAGCGAGACAAAAATCACAGCACGCAGTATAAGAGAAGAAGAAGAAAACGGTAAACAAACAAGCGTCGACACCAACTGCTGATGTTACCGTTGTTAGATTTTTTCTTAAGATGGTAGATAGAACACATGAAGTCAGAGGAATGCAATCACCTTACACACTTTATTCAACTATTTATTTTAGTTTTTGCTTAATGATGCTGTTTTGACCAACAATAGTGTATTGATTGACAAATATACATTTACTTCTCCTCCACTCTGTAGGGCAAGAGCAAAGTCCCTAATCCACGCAGGGTTTAAATACAATTACCCTCTCCCCTGCGTAAATAAGATCTCATGTTGCCGCTGCGCTCGCTTACTGCGATAATACGTGTATCAAATAAACAACAGTTGTATTAAGATTCAGGATTGATGTGGGAAAAGGGTGTTTTTTGCAATAATGAAACTGAAACCATTTGTCACTTATTTTGTGTTTGTTCACAAACCAAATTATTTTGGTTAGATTTCGATTACACCCCTTCAACAAGCCGGCATCGGTGCTCACTCGGCACACTCCGCCTCGTTGTTTCAAATAGCACTCAATGTGGCGGACCCCCCGCATAAATGTGCAAACGGAGTGGAAGTAGGTAGGGGGAGGGAGGAGCAAGTAGTTATGAATAGGTGCCTCTTACTTGTGACTGATCATAACTCATAATTTATGACTCAAACTCAAGATAACAATGTTTTTCAATCAGTGGAAATGTAAATAGTGAACTATCAACTATCATTTCGTTTTGTTTTCAGAACCGAAGAAGTCCCTCAGATGAGGGACGAAACGTCTTCAATCACGTCCAGTTGCCCTTGATTTTAACCTTCTCTGGGTTTTGTTTCACTGTATTTTGTGTCCTTTTCGGGGGGGGAACATTATACAGAAAGTTTACAGAAACATTTGTGTTGGCTGTGGGGAAAGCCAGGGGAGTTTTCTACTTTTTTCTTTTGTGCAGGGTTTAGTTTTCATCACTGAAGAAGTTTTTCTGAGAGTCTCTGCATGGTGCCAGCAATTTTGCAGCAACTTTTCTCATCAAAGACCAGATCAGACTGGAGAAAACCATCCACAGGGGTGTCTGAGTAACGAGTGAACTGGCAGCCTCAAAAACAGCCCCGATCTCAATGAATGCACGCATTTGTTTGTGTTTTGGTTCAGGCCCAGATGGGAGGACATCTAATCCCTACGGCTTTCACCTTCGGTTTAATTAGGTCACATTATGCCTTTTGGCTTTTCCCCCTGTCCTTTATTGTGTAATATATCATCTGTGCATGTAACAAGTTTGCAAAATGCCCACAATCAGAGGTCAGAGGTCACACGCCTGTGGAGCTACTAAGGGTTAAGTGTCTTGCTCAGGGACAGATTGGTGGATGTTGGGGTGGGAATTGAACACAGGTCTCCCACATCAACATCCTGTGATTAATCCACTGCCCCATCGCCACCCCAAAGTGACCTATCTGCACTATGTAATAATGTCATAATGCTCGCCTGAGGACTAGTATGGTATGACTCGGGAGGAACGGATTGTCTCAGTGAGTGATTACGTTCACTCGTTACACGGCAGCTGCCTGGGCTCCGTCAGCACAGGAAACAGAACTGATTAGTTCATGACTCTCAACTGTGGGTCTGTTTGAGTCGTTCATTTGTCACGTGACAGCTCATCTACTGTGGAGCAGGAATGAACGACTCGTTCACCGCTCACATGGCTCCTCCTCAGTCTTACGTTCACTCGGCAGGCTGAGTGACTGCCGGCGCCGGAGAAAGAGAGGCAGGTCGGCTGTCAGGTAACAATCACTGGACTGACATTATATAGCTATTTTGGTAATTATGTGACATTTTATAAAGCATAACGTTATTACAGCGCAGTGATGTTGTGCTAAGTTATAGTTTTAACACAGCCGCACCGTAACTTTAGTCCTGCTAGTGTTTAACATTACAGCTAACAGCTGATGAGAGTTGTTCTGGGTCCACTTCAGAGCCCTGACAGGGTTCTACCTGGAGCCGAATCACCTCCGAGGTCGTCTCCTCTCCAAAACATTAAAACACAGCCACATAGCAACGTTAGCGTTAGCCCTGTAAACAGCTAACAGCTGATCCAGGTCTGCCAGAGAACGCAGCGTAACTTTTCCTTTTTATTTACCAACAGAGCCGTGCTGTTGTTTCACAGCTCCTGACTGGTGAACAACCTGCCATGTTTGAGAGCGACGTGCTCATGTGTGTTTCTCTGTCTGCAGAATCAGGACCTGATGTGGCCCATTCTGGGTCCAGACCTGCTAAACTGCTGCGTTTATATAATGTGTTAATATTTCTCTGTTCCTCTCTCTGAGCTGGAGTTCTTTAAGAACTTGGTGGCTCGATCCAGATTATTATTAAATTGGTTGAATTTTAATAAGCTATATATCAATATCAAGCTTATTACTTCTATATACGCAAACCTGATATTAATATTTTACTCATGGATAGGGACGTTAGGCGGCTGTATGAATGAGCACTTCAGAGGTAATTATATACATAAGACTTTATATGGCTGGTCTGGTTGTATACTCGATTTCAATTTCAATTTTATTTATATAGCGCCAAATCACAACAACAGTTATCTCACAGCGATTTTCATAAAAGAGCAGGTCTAGACCGTACTCTATGATGTTATTTACAGAAGCCTACACAATATACACACAGAGGTACAGACAGTAAAGGTGATGTTGCTATAGACTAAATGAAAAATGGTACAGATATTTATAGTAGTGTTAATGATAACCATCGTAATGTTAATGATTATAATAACAATAATAACAATAATAACAATAGGACTAGTAACAATAGTCGTTGCAGCAGAGGGTGTCGAGCAGGAACACGGGGGCAGCAGGTGACCCGCAACCACAGATCCAGACTCCACAGCTCCAGAGCCAGAAACACCTGCAGGAAGTGATAGGAGGAGAGAGGAGAGAGACGAGAAAGCACAAGACTACCAGAAAGGGGAGAAGTTGTGTTAGTAACATGCAATAATGGGATGAGGTTGCATACAGAGGGAGAGAAAGTAGAGGAGAGAGGAGCTCAGTGCATCATGGGAAATCCCCCGGCAGTCTAGGCCTATAGCAGCATAACTAAGGGATGGTTCAGGACTCACCTGAGCCAGCCCTAACTATAAGCTTTATCAAAGAGGAAAGTCTTAAGCCTACTCTTAAATGTGGAGATGGTGTCTGCCTCCTGAACCCAAACTGGAACCTGGTTCCACAGGAGAGGAGCTTGATAGCTGAACGCTCTGGCTCCTAGTCTACTTTTGGAGACTCTAGGAACCACAAGTAACCCTGCATTCTGGGAGCGCAGTGCTCTGGTGGGGTAGTAAGGTCCTATGAGCTCTTTAAGATAAGATGGTGCCTGACCATTAAGAGCTTTGTAGGTAAGAAGAATGATTTTAAATTCTATTCTGGATTTTACTGGAAGCCAATGCAAAGAAGCTAAGACAGGAGAAATATGATCTCTTTTCCTGGTTCCTGTCAGAACACGTGCTGCAGCATTCTGGATCAGCTGAAGAGTCTTAACGGACTTTTTCGAGCAGCCTGATAATAAGGAATTGCAGTAATCCAGCCTAGAAGTAACAAATGCATGGACTAGTTTTTCTGCATCATTTTTAGACATGATGTTCCTGATTTTCGCAATATTACGTAGGTGGAAAAAGGCGGTCCTTGAAATTTGCTTAATGTGAGACTTAAACGACATGTCGTGATCAAAGATAACTCCAAGATTCCTCACAGTGGTGCTGGAGGCCAGGACGATGCCATCAAGGGAAACTATATCTTTAGATAATGCGTCACGGAGGTGCTTAGGCCCCAGAGCAATAACTTCAGTTTTATCTGAGTTTAACATTAGAAAATTACAGGTCATCCAGGTTTTAACATCCTGAAGGCACATTTGAAGTTTAGCTAACTGATGAGTTTCATCTGGCTTGATCGATAGATATAACTGAGTATCATCTGCAAAACAATGAAAGCTTATGAAATGTTTCCTGATAATATTGCCTAAAGGAAGCATATATAAAGTGAAGAGGATTGGTCCAAGGACAGATACTTGAGGAACTCCATGACTAACTTTGGCATGCATGGAGGACTCATCGTTAACATGTACAAACTGAAATCGATCTGATAAATAGGACTTAAACCAGCTTAGAGCTGTTCCTTTAATGCCAATGAAATATTCCAGTCTCTGCAATAGGATCTGATGGTCAATGGTATCAAATGCAGCACTAAGATCTAATAAAACCAGTACAGAGACAAGTCCTTTGTCTGATGCAATAAGGAGGTCATTAGTAATTTTCACCAGTGCTGTCTCTGTGCTATGATGAGCTCTAAATCCTGACTGAAAATCCTCAAATAAACTATTGCTCTGTAGAAAGTCACACAGCTGTTTAGCAACTGCTTTCTCCAGAACCTTAGAGAGAAATGGAAGGTTAGATATAGGTCTATAGTTGGCTAAAACATCCGGATCAAGTTTGGGCTTTTTCAGAAGAGGTTTAATTACAGCTACTTTAAAGTACTGTGGTACATAGCCTGTTGATAGAGATAGATTGATCATATCTAGTATAGAAGTGCTGACTAAGGGTAAAACATCTTTAAGCACCCTAGTCAGGATGGGGTCTAAGAGGCAGGTTGATGGTTTAGATGAAGAAATTATTGAAGTTAGTTGGTAAAGATTGAGGGAAGCAAAACAGTCTAAACATGTATCTGGTTCTACAGCTGTTTCTAAGGTTCCTGAGTTAAGAGATAAGTCGGTGCCAGTTGAGGGCAGGTCTTGGTGAATTTTGTCTCTAATAGCTAGAATTTTATCATTAAAGAAGCTCATGAAGTCGTAACTACTGAGAGCTATGGGAATACTTGGCTCAATAGAGCTGTGACTCTCTGTCAGCCTGGCTACAGTGCTGAAAAGAAACCTGGGGTTGTTCCTATTTTCCTCTATTAATGACGAGTAGTACGCTACTCTGGCATTACGGAGGGCCTTCCTATAAGTTTTAAGACTATCTTGCCAAATTAAACGAGAATTTTCCACTTTGGTGGAACGCCAATTCCTCTTTCCGCGATATTTGCTTTAATTTGCGAGTTTCAGTTTTATACCATGGAGCTAACCGTCTTTGTTTTAGTATTTTCTTTTTTAGAGGGGCTACAGAGTCGAGTGTCATTCGCAGCGAGCCTGCAGCACTATCAACAAGATGATCGATTTGGGAGGGACTGAAATTAGCATAGGAGTCCTCCGTTACTTTGTGACTAGATAATGTATTTAGAGCTGATGAATCGCATCCTTAAATTTAGCTACAGCACTACTGTATAGAAATTTTTGCCCAATGGCGTGTAGTTCAGCAATACAAACTCAAAAGTTATCAAACAGTGGTCGGATAAAGAGGGATTCTGTGGGAACACCACTAAATGTTCAATTTCAATACCATACACCAAAACAAGGTCGAGGGTGTGGTTAAAACAGTGAGTCGGTTCATGAACACTCTGAGAGAAGCCAATGGAATCTAACAGAGAGATAAACGCAGTACTAAAGCTGTCATTCTCAACATCCACATGAATATTAAAATCCCCTACAATAACAACTTTTTTTTAAGGACTAAAGTTGACAAAAACTCAGCAAATTCAGATAAGAATTCAGAATACGGGCCAGGTGCTCGGTACACTATAACAAAAAGAATTGGTTGCAGTGATTTCCAACTTGGGTGCGAAAGACTAAGAACAAGGCTTTCAAATGAGTTATAATTTAGTTTAGGTTTAGAGCTGATTAGTAGGCTAGAGTCGAAGATAGCTGCAACTCCACCTCCTCGGCCTGTGCCTCGAGGAATGTGAGTATTAATATGACTGGGAGGGGTGGATTCATTTAGGCTAACATATTCTCCATCACCCAGCCAGGTTTCAGTAAGACCAAATAAATCAATATCATAATCTGATATTAGTTCATTTACTAGTACACCTTTAGAAGAGAGAGATCTGATGTTTAAGTGTCCACATTTAACTCTCCTATTAGTTTGCACTATTGCTCTTGTGGTTTTAATTTTTATGAGGTTTTTATGCACAGCTCCTCTTCTGTTTACCTTTTTAAATAATTTCGATGGTCGGGGGGCAGACACCGTCACTATAGGATTTTCACTAAGTCTAAAACTAAACTAAGACTAAGACTAAAATCTTTTGTTACGGTGTTTTATTGCGATTGTTATTTTCTGGAACTGTTTTTAACCCCTTGTTGCTGTAGCACTTTGAGATTTCCCTGAAATGTAAAGTGCATTATAAATAAAATTTATTATTATTATTATTATTAAGTAACTCCTGAAATGGAGGAGCAGAAAAGTGTGTTAGACTGCGACTCTGTGTAGGGTTTTGGGTGGGTAACTGCTGAAAAAGAAGGGCAGAGAAGTGTGTTAAACTGCGACTCTGCCTCCTGGTCTCAACTCTGGGTTGTCATGGAAAAGATGATGGAAGGATTTAGCCGGAGTAGTGGTGATTACGTATTGACAACATATTTCTGTGGTTTTTACATGATTTGAATTTGGTTGTGGGCCCGGGGGGGTTTATATAATGATGATATACAGTAATCAAGAGGTGAATTTTTGCATTATACTTTGTCAAATAAAGCAAGCCAGGCAGGCTTTCGTGTTTGAGAACGGTGCTGTTTTTTAATCACCCACTAGAGGGCTGCAGCGCCACAATAACCAGCCTAGTTCAAATGAACGAAATGACTCAAAAAGATTAGTTCATTTTAATGAACGAGATTTGAATGAACGAGTCTGTCAAAAGAGTCGAACTTGCCATCACTAGTATGCCCTCACAAACACAGTGTAACACAGTACAACCCCTAAATAAAAGTGTGCATTATATGACATCTTTAACCAACAGTGAAGCCCATTTGAGGGCAGAACCTCTACTCATAGAACTGGAGTTACATCCAGTTAACTACTATATTTCAGAACAAGTTGTCTGATGTGCACTCAGGGAAACTGCTTGATCCCTCTTTTATTGTAAATCACAAATAACAGGTCTCCCAGGAGACCCGCTATTTTCAGCGGTCAGTAATAACCAGCCGGGGTGATGCTAAGGCCCCATCTGGAGAAAACACATTAGTGGCCGGTGCAACTGATGGAGGCCTTCAGTCGTCAGACGCAAGTGGCTGCAGTGTTTAGCGGAGTCTGACGGCATTGAGTCGCAGCTCCACGAGTCTTTGTACCGCAGAGGGAAACTTAGCCTGCAGCCTTCATACAACAACAGAGATGGACAGCAGCCAGGCTCTTTCTGAAGAGAACAATTCAAGGACTTTCAAAGCGACAAGGATTAAGTCTCCATGAAATGCATTCTTTGTACAAAATCTCTTTTAGTTTAGAATAGTCTTTGTAAATTAACAAACCATGATGATGATGATATAATGAACAGATCTATCAGTTCTGCATGAGGCTTATTGAGGTATTTATTTTCCTGATTTGAATTCTGTAAACTCACAATTAATTGACATTAAAGCATTATACTAATAGACAGGTCTGGAGCGCACATAAATTTCATATCAAAGACAAATTTCCAATTATGTAAAGTAGGAGAAGATTGGTGAATGGTTCTTACATCAGGTCCGCTGTGACTGAATGTAAACATAACTTTAATTTGTTTACAGGAACTCTTCACAGGACACCTTTAACTTTATCTGATTTTTAGACTCTGCACAGCACTTAGTTTGTGTCTACGCACTAAAATCCTCTCCCTCTTCCATCTTCCTGCCTGATTATAATTACCGTATACACCATAGGATAACTGTATTCTGCATGGGCTGATAAGCGATAAAGGTTTGAGCTGGGACCTGGGAGATAAGGTTTCTTAGAGAAATGGTCATTTTCTGTATCAGAAATTATCGAACAAAGTACATTAGGGGTTAATTCTGTTACCTACAACATCAATTTGTCCCCTGTGGAGCTCCAGACTCGAGCTTTTATTTCTTGTTCACAGATATCGACCTGAATTTTAATATTGACTGTTACTCTAATCTCAGCGGCCGCCTCACATCAGAAATGGCAGAGCCATCTTGTAGTGTCTTTGAGCTCCGGAGGTCGATGAGGAGGATGGAGTAAATGAGCAGAATATGTTTCTATACTTGGAAGATAGGCGTATACTTACAGCCAAAAGCCCCAGAGCGACATGGCGGAGCAGCACGTTCTGTCGTAAGATTAATGCATTTAATAAGACTCATGAGATACAGATACCTTCAGGAGGAAAACAAGGAGGACGCCGACAGAAAGAACAAATTGCAGACATAGAAAAAGGTTATGGTCTCACACTCATTTCCAATCTGAAGATTTGGAGTGACAGTTCTTATCTGTTTTAGGTTCCGTTTCTAATGCAAACACAAAGGTGACATTACTTGTTGTTGACGCTGCCTCTGCGTGGACAGAAGTTTGAGGCAGGGCCAGACTGAGCAAAATAACATTTTTTTTTAAATCTAAAACAAGCTGAACCTTTTGATTCCAGCAGGAACATTTGGTTGTTGCTGCAGCAAAAATGTAATGTGATTCACAGAGAGAAAGACTGAAGCCACACAACAGCAATCTAAATTTGAAGTAGTATCGATAAAACATTTATCACTCACTGAAAGCTATAAACTGCAAGAAAGTAGTAAGAAGTGCTTATTTTACCATTATAAATGGCCATTAGATGTATTTTAGCATCATTGCATTTCAGTCACAGCTGTGACTGAAATGCAATGAACAATTAAATTATTACGCTCTGCATGTGCTGACATTCATCCTTGTATGGAAGTTACTGATCATCTAACAGAGTCTATATAAAGTCTGTTCACCACGTCGCCTTGTGTTCCCTGTAGGCCTGCTGTGAGAGAATATGGCTGCCAGAGGCCACTGAACCAATCACTGTCAAGAACACGAGTTTAAACACAGTTCATTTCACTCGTTACTGACACGAAGTCGCTTCCTTCTGCTTCACAAAGGCCAAACATTATCTAATGGGTTAAATGATGTATTGGAGAGTTTGTGGATGTGAACAAATTTATTTTCAGGATAAAAACCCCCTTGAGACGTGCCATCTCGTCTTCGAGGGGGTCCCTATCTAAAGCATACAATAACATAAAACGACACATTCAGCAACTAACACACACAATTACAGAAGTTAACGCATTATAAAAATACAAAAAGAACAACCGTGCACATGTCACAAACACCAGCACTAGTGTAACAGTAAGTAATGATAATTAACAGGAGCAGTCTGTTGTAAGGTGAGCAATAAGAGCATTTCAAATGAACCTAGATGCTGCAGAGATGTCAGAAGTTGGCAGGTTGTTCCAGTCTCTAGGAGCCTAAATACTTTTTTCCTGTTTTTGGGAACATGAAACAGGAGATGGTTGTTGCTTCTGAGAGAATAAAATAGGATTAGAATTGCGCAGGATGAATAACTTTGTAATAGACAGGATATTTGAAAAGAAACTGGTTCCAGTGCAA
This sequence comes from Micropterus salmoides, assembly GCF_014851395.1. NCBI lineage: Eukaryota > Metazoa > Chordata > Actinopteri > Centrarchiformes > Centrarchidae > Micropterus > Micropterus salmoides. The sequence goes on along the minus strand of NW_024044570.1, from coordinate 2,067,192 downwards.
CTGTCGTCTGTTAGAGAGAAAGTTTGAAAGTGACAGTTGAGAGTAAATATGCACAAACTATTAAATATGACATCAAACTTTTGCCAGATCAGTTTTTTAAACATTTTGATACACAATAGTTGACAGACTAACAACTGAGATACCATTTACATTTATTCATTTAGCTGACGCTTTATCCAAAGCGACTTACAATTGCTATACATGTCAGAGGTCGCACGCCTCTGGAGCAACGAGGGGTTAAGTGTCTTGCTCAGGGACACAATGGTGTCTCACACCAAAGGCAGGCGTCTTAAGCCTTTGTTCTGTACCAAAAAACATGATGTAACTTACTTTGAATGATTAAGAACTAGTCTGTTTGTAGCTAACCAATTTTGTATCCAATCAAAATCTGAGTGGATGTGGCAGGATGGCTCCGATTGGTTGAAGCGTCAGGGAGGTTTTAATATTAATAATACATTTTATTTAAGTCTCTCTTGCAACCACCACTTAAGCTCAGGGGGCCTTCTTCTGCAGTCCGTCAGAAAGCAGATGAATGTCTTTTTTTTTTTTTAGGTCAGCGATCTGATTGTTTGCTTTCTTGAGTAGTCCACAGCTGTAAGAAAAGCCTAATCTGATAGAAAGGCAAGCAGGAAAGTCTCTTAAAACCAACAAAGCTGTGTAAAAATCTTTACACTTGTAAATTGTTTTTGAAAAGTGCTCTACAAATAAGGATTATTATTATTATATTATAAAATGAAAAACTTGGTGAAACCATTCAAATCTGTTCTGATCAATAGATTAAAGATGTCAGAATACAACTTCAGAGGGAGTCGTAATGCTAAAGTCAGATGTAAAAGGAGTATTCATTTGAATATATAGACTGAGATGTGTGTCGCATCCAGGACCTTTTAAGTCAGAACTGAAATCATCAAGTTAAATGTGATTAATCCTGTTAATAAAAAACAAATCTGTGGCTCAGGAGGCAGAGCAGGTTGCACATGAAGCTTAGCGGTTCAATCCCCGGCTCCGCCAGGCTGCATGTCAAAGTGTCCTTGGGCAAGATACTGAACCCCAAATTGCCCCTGGTGGCTGTTCCACTGGTGTTTTAGTTTCTGTCTGAGCACTTAGGCTCAGTGTGTGAATGTGATGTAGTGTGAAAGGCGCTATACAAATACGGAGCATTTACATCTTATGTGTGAAAAAATAAAATTCAGGTTTGGGTCCTGTGTAAGCTGCAAGCTGAAGGTAATTCATGCTTTAACCAGGGATATTCTCAGGTGGTATTAAAGAGCTACTTATCATTCAGCTGTTGCCCCATCATCTTGGCAGGTCGGTGCCACCGTGAGTAATGATGCCACCAGAGGAAGCTAATAGGGTAAAACATAAGAGGTAAGTGAGAATATGCCTGGTGTGGAGTTCAGTGCAGCAGAAATGATGACAGCTAGTTCCAAAAGACTCAACAAACAACCCGTGAAAGACAAGAGTATATTTTTTACTCTGCTCTGAAACTTTTCAGTTAGACTGCAACAAAACGAAATCTGCTTCGTGCTGATAGTCTTCTGGCATCTGCAGCCTGCTTTTCAATTTATTCTATTTAGATGAGGACATCTAAGCTACAATAACGCCTCCACAATGAAGCAAAGCTGTGCCATATTATTCAAACCTCCAACCCTATTATCATGCCTCCTCCAGCTGTCAGAAATGTAATATTGGAGTTTTGTTAATAGAAGACTAATGCAGCACATATGATTCACTGAAATTCTGACGTGTTTCTGAGCTTCTGTCAAGGCAGAAAGGCACAAAGCAACATCAGAAGCTGTGATTTAGACTGTTTAATACAACTTAATACACATGACAATACACATACAACTATGTTTTATTGTTTTTTTGTTAATAGGGGAGGTTTAAACAACTTTTCAAATTACATCCATGTAAGGAAGTGGTTGGGGTGAAAGGGTGGACCCCAAACCGGACTTTAACCCAGGAGACAGCTGTTCGCTTCCCATGTGTTTTTTAAATTTCATAAGCAACCTGTTCTCATCTCAGGCGTCATATACACACGCTTTGACAAAACCGTGGCTATTGTACGCAAGACGATGATTTTGGGTGTGTATGATACGCTGCAGTCTGCTATAGTGTTGCAACACAAAGGAGGCTGGTTGACATGCATATATTTATTGACAGGTTTAGGCAGTAACTTCTGTGACGGTAAAGTTAGGGTAAGTTGCCTCGGGGGACTGTCAACGCCTTAAACACAAAACTTCTTTAGCTAGCTAACTAGTTTGCGAATGGAAGCGCTACTAGTGTACTAGAAAAAAAAGCTATATTTTAATGAAATAAACCATCAAAACAAAGCTGAATATCTTCTAATACACCTAGAATGCAACTGTAACTCTGAAAATAAACTAAAATACAACAGTTATACAATATTTTCAAAATCTACCAGGCAAATGTCCATATTTTGGCAATATTCACTGTGAAAATGTTGACTTATATTGGTAGATATCTTTAAAAACACTTTCTGTCCATACAACCAAGTTCCAAATGACAAAACATTGAAATATTGATAAAAAGGAAGTGTCGAAGTATCCTTGGGCAAGATACCGAACCCTGAATTGCAAATACCCTAAATTGTGTATGAATGTGTTAGTTTCTGTTTGAGCACTTAGGCTCAGTGTGTGAATGGTGAATGCAGATGTAGTGTAAAAGCGCTTTGAGTGGTCTAAAAGACTAGAAATGCGCTTTGCAAATATAGAGCGTTTACATTTACAGGCCTGTAGATTGAGAAGGAAACATCCGGCTTGAGCAGACCTTTCATTTAGTACCCTGCATGTCTATGTATCTCCAACGACCAGCCACAAAATGACAAAAAACACAGTGTGTTCTCAATCGGCATGGCAGGGCAGCTCGCAGGTATTGCGCAATAATCAAGATGATGCCCTCTTAGACTCAGAGCAACAACATTGGTGGGTTTTGGAGTTAAAATGGCGAAAAACATTTTCAATCAGTAATTTCGCCCCTAGCACAGTTGCCCCCAGTAACGGGGCCGTCTGTTTTGGGACTGTCTCACTGAATTCACATCTCAGACCTAAAGCTTCCCGCTTGGTTTCCCGTCAACCCCAGGGTCTCATATAGACGCACCTGGGTGTCTCCCATACATGCAAAATTGACTAATTTTATTTTCACACAATCCAGCAATAGGATAACTGAGGTTAAAAATGAAATGTTATATTAACACTGAAACAGCTGACCCTGTGATGTGTTGCCCATACTGCCAATCTCACTGAGACTCAACAGTCCTGTCTGCAGTAAGGTGACGACGTCCCCGGTTTTGGTGGCCTGTCCCAGTCTGGACATGTCCCCGGAAATGAGCCAGTTTTTAAACTGTGTGTTAATCATAGACTGCATAAAGTGTTAACAGACCTGAAATCAGATGTTACATGGCCAGAAAGACTGGACAGCAGAACATACAGGTGTCGTGCCGAAAAGCAATCGACTTAACAAATAAACATCACTTTATGTCCATGGTAATAGCAAGGGTATGTCTTTGTGAAACTTTAATGTTTCTTTTAACAGAATCCTTAATTATATTTGGAAAACAGATTGTATCCTATTAGGGCTGGCCCCTAATAGTCGAAGAGACGATGCTTCGATGGGCGGAGCCTGATTCGACTTTCAGTCTCACAGTCGAAGCTACGCAGTGAAACAAGGATGGCCATTTTGGCGATATGGGGGTGCTCAACGTCTGATTTCACATAGAACTACCAGTTAAAACAGCCTATTACAATATACATTTCAACGTTTAATGCTGTAAATAAACATGTAAAAAGCAAAAAACTTTCAATAAATGTTTTTAAAGTGCGTGAATAAATCCAAAATTGTAACCCTAACCCTGGGTCATCAGTGCGCATGTGTAGGCGTAGCGTGTATGTGTGTGGTGGCTGAAGAGGAACACTTGCTGAAGAGACGCAGCTCCAGCTTCACTGGTGTTGTGCCGAGTTGTTCGCACCTTGACACGTGTGGCGCATGTGGATACGTGATAAGATAAATTAAAAGGGTATTACTAACTAAAAAATATGCCGACAACGACACCTAGGGAATGAGCCCTAGGACTCACAGACACAGAGGTTCTAAAAATCGGGGTTGGAGCAGAAACAAACCACAGGAGCTAAAATAAATGTTTATAAGTTTAAAACAGCCTAACTAAAACCCATGTGGTGCCACAGATAAAAAAACAAAAGCTAAATAAAAGAGAAATGTTCCGTGATTTAAAAGCTCCCGGCACGGCGAACAGTCCCTCTGGGGATTCCTCCGTCCCACGTACCAGCAGCTCCACGGGTCCTCGCCGCTCGTCGGTTTCCTACAACAGAGGAAGCACTGGCGAGTAGTGTGCTCACATCAGTCAACCTGCACCCTATGCCTCACAACCCCGACTCTGCAGCCCTCCCATGCCTGGTCGTCTGTGCCACCTGGCTTAAGATACGTAAACTGTTACTCACGGTTTCCCCGGGCGACAGTTGTACTGTTCGCCCAGGCCTGAGTGGAAGCGCGTTGGCGGACACTGGCTGCTCCGGTCGTCTACTCGTGTTGCTCCTGGCTCTGCCCGAATCAGCCCGGCATCTCCTTGCAGGCCTCTATAGCGACTGCTCTCACAGTCGCCCGCTGCCGCACCGGTTCCGTCCAATCAGTTACTTCCCCACAGGTCTCTCATAGCTGCCGTCCTCCTGCTCGATGCCCCCCTGCTCAGCGCTCAACAAGCTAGCCGACTTTCCCTGCTGCTCTCTTCGCTCTTCTCTCCGTCGAACCTCCATCTCCTCTGCCTGCTTCCCCGCAGTCACACTCCTTACCGGCCTACATCCTTCATCCGTGTCGTCGTGTTCCTCGCTCCCTCGCTCTTCCTACTGCCGTTGCTTCACTTAAAAAGGAGTCCTGTCCAATCCGTTGCCGGCTTCCACACTTGTTGCTCATTATGTCATCAGTGGAGGTGTGCGGTTTAAGATCAGTCCAGCCAATAAGTAAAACTTAAAAAACACACATACATTAAAACACACCACATGCGATAAAAGAGAGAAAAAAGGGTCTTCAAAAAGCCTCAGTTTAGCTGGAAATGTGCAGTGTAAGTTGAATGAACAGAGACTGCAGCTCTGCCACCATGTGCTACTGTATATAATATATATGTAAATAAAATGCAGTATTCTACTTGCCAGAAAGTGATTGCAGCCTCTCCTTGTTGATTAAAAGGTAGTTTCTGCTTCAAAATGACTTGATTTCATTCAGAAGAGTTATATTTGACAGATCATAAAACCCCTATTTTATTTCATAGATAATAACATTATATTTTTTAATGACACCAAACCAAAAATGTCCCCAGCTTTCATTTCAGAAATCTGATCACCTCAGTCTGCAGCTCACATAATTATATTTTTATAAAACAGCATGAGAATTGAAAAAGGCTAAAAGCTAGTTGATGAAGAAAGTGGAACATTTAGCAGCTAATCAGCCAGATAGATTTCTCGGGAGTTGGTGGAGGCCAAACCAGAGCTGAAAGGAGAGTGTTGCTGAATACTGCTCAATAAAACAAATGAGTCCAGGCTTTTCAGACATTTTATCTTCAGAAATGTAAGTGCTAAATGAACGAACAACATTCAGCTCATTTAGGTTTAATTTAAATCTCATTCAATGATCAATCCATTTACACAACAACATTATGTTTGCATGCACAAGAGGACTGATGTGTTTTGCTACAAGACAATCACTGGACCTTGGTAATGGACCGACCCGATAACAGGCAGGTAATCGATGTTCGCTGTTCTGTTTTCCATCCAAAAAGCAGCGGGCCTTTGTGTCAACAGAGACCGTCTCGTGTTACGTATGTAACCCTTGTTCCCCGAGAAGGGGAACTCAAACTGCGTCGGTGACGACACTATGGGAACGCCTCTGGGCGTGGCAGGGCTGAACTATGAATGAAAGCCGAGACGTTCCCCTTCGAGGGAACTGGAACTGCATCGGTGACGACACTATGGGAACGAGATACCCACTTAGGCCGCGCCGAAACCCCGCCTGCCCCCAGCGTGCAGAACCTGACGGCACGATTAGGAGGAGAGCGCACGGGTGCCGGGTGCAGAAGGAAGGTCCAGACTGTAAAACTGGATGAAAGTGTGAGGGGTGGCACAGCCAGCCGCGTCACACAAATCCTGGAGTTACGCCCCTGCGAGGAGGGCCCTAGGAGCCGCCATGCCTCGAGTAGAGCGCGCCCTTATGGCCATATTTGAAGGCAAACCTCTCTCAGGGGGAGGAAGCGGGTCCCCCTACTTGAAGTTTAAGGACCTCTTCCCCTGGGCCCGCCGAGACTGAATGACGGTTCTCAGATCCGTCTTCTCGGGGGGCTGTGGGCGAGAGCGCCGTCTTGCGTCCCAGGTTGGTTGAGGGAGATCCCGTGAAGCGACGCTCTGCTTCTGGCTGCGGCGGTAGGTGCTGGACGAAAGCTGCGTCTGCCTTTCCTGAGCCGTCGCGGTCCTGGAGCCTGACCGGCGCGGGAGATATCGCTCAAATGCCTCTCCCTGACTTTTGGCGTGCTGGAACTTGTTGACGACAGCATCCACTGCTTTGCCAAACAGGCCAGTAGGCAAGAGGGGCGCATCCAGGAGAAAAGCCCTCTCCTTCCCCTGGATGCCTGAGAGGTTGAGCCACAGATGGCGCTCCGTAGCCGCCAAAGCCGCCATGGATCGACAGATGGAACGGACCGTTTCCTTGGTCACACGGAGAGCTAAGTCCATCGCTCTACGGGCCTCAGTCAGGTCCTCCTCAGAGGGACCTCCCCCTAAGTCACAGTCCCGAAGGAGATCGGCCTGGTACGCCTGCAAGACAGCCATCTTGTGCAGGCTGGCACCAGCTCGACCCACTGCCATGTAGGCCTTGCCCACCAAATCGGATGTCATCCGACATGGCTTGGTGGGGAGCGCCTGTGTACGGAGGGATCAGACGAGATTGGGAGAGAGGTAACTAGCCAGCGCCTCCTCCACCCATGGCATCGCTCCGTAGCCGTGCTGTCTGATCTCAGTCACGTTGCCGTAGTCCAGTCGGGGGGACGTAGACAGCTGTGCAGAGAAGGGTTTGTTCCACGATCTACACAACTCGTTGTGAAAAAATTGTACGGGCCGACGCGGGGGTGGCGCTCGGTGTTGCAGAAACTGCTCGTCCAGTTTGCTGCCCACCAAAGGCTGCTGCACCGCCTGTTGCCAAGCAATGTGCGCGGTTTGCCTTCACCCATGGCCGTAAGGGCGCAATCTACTCGAGGCATGGCGGCTCCTAGGGCCCTCCTCGCAGGGGCGTCACTCCAGGATTTGTGTGACGCGGCTGGCTGTGCCACCCCTCACACTTTCATCCAGTTTTACAGTCTGGACCTTCCTTCTGCACCCGGCACCCGTGCGCTCTCCTCCTAATCGTGCCGTCAGGTTCTGCACGCTGGGGGCAGGCGGGGTTTCGGCGCGGCCTAAGTGGGTATCTCGTTCCCATAGTGTCGTCACCGATGCAGTTCCAGTTCCCTCGAAGGGGAACGTCTCGGGTTACGTATTTAACCCTTGTTCCCCGAGAAGGGGAATGAGACACTGCGTCGGTCCGCCACACCTCACCCCGCCTGGAGTGCCTTGCTTCATAGAAAGGGCTATTGTGTCCTGTGTGCCGGCGTGCTTATATACCCCTCCGGTTACGCCATCACACACTACCGTTCTAGTAACACCAATAGGATTGGAGTAGTTTCATTCATAGTTCGATTCATCAATCGATTCGTCTCTTCAGTACGAAGAGAAAGAGCTCACTCGCAGTCCTGTAGGATGTTCTGTTCTCAAGCTGTGGCCTGTAAAACATGGCAGTGCTTTTGGTCATTTATATTGACTGTTTTTATCAATATTTCAAAGTTTTGGAAGCTTTATGTTATTTGGAACATGGTTGTGTGGAGAGAAATAATGTTTGAAGATGAAGATAACATTTACTATAAACAGTAAATATGGCCAAAACATTCGCCTGCTATATTTTTAAAAGATTGTGTAATAACTGTTGTATATCAGTTTCTTTTCATCAAATTTACAGTTACAATTGTATTCCAGGTGTATTAGAAGATATTCAGGTGCATTATAGTCTACCTTTTGATGGTTTATGTTTTATTGCATTAAAATAGCTTTTTTTTTTACCAGGCGAGGATGAAAATATTTTTTCGGTATTTCATCTCCATGTAATCTGTAATGGTAAAATAAATGTGTTAATGTACAATGGATTTATATTCCTTAGCTTCTGACCTTTCAAAGGACAGCAGAATTATGCATCTAGGCCAAATGGTTGAGGAGATTTATTTTGGGTTTGTTATTTTAGGCATTCTTCCTGGAAATAGGTGCCAGGGACCATACAACCAGGTAATTCAACTGAAGATACACGATCAATATTATTATTATTACTATATACACTGTATGTCAGCCATGATAAGAAGGAAGCAGATTAGAAAGGGAGACAGAGTAAAATGGGTTACTTGGAGGAGAAGTATCACATGATCGCCACAATATGCTAACCCTAAATGTGTCCTTCTGTTGTTTGTTTGCCTTGTCTGCCAAAGTGGCGGATGACCTGACAATTTACCTGTCAAATCTGGCGGGTGCTAATTTCAGACCCTGCTCACAGCGCTTACTTAGTATTGTTGTGTACAGGGATCTGCAGATATTATAAAAGATTCAAAATGAACACGCTATATAATTTACATTTATTTAGTGACTAAATAAACTTTGCTTTCTATGTTATCTCTTTTAAATATGCGTCTGGAGTTAAGTATCTTTCACACCAAAGGCACGCATCTTCCACTGCCCCATCACCTGTGAGGTGGATGGATTATCTCGGCAAAGTGCTCACTAACGCAGATTTTGACAGATTTGTGAATAATATTTTAGAGAAATAGGCCTTTTGTGTACATAAGGAAAGTCTTATGTCTTTGAGTGCAGCTCATGATGAATGTGGGCAAAAACAAAAGTGTTGTTTCAGTGTCTAAACATTGATTAATCTGTTTTCACACGCGGTTTCACACATTTATTAAATGCTTTTTTAAAACTCTTGACAAACACAAATCTACCAGTGTGCTCATTCAGAAAAGCTCCAACACTCAGTGATATAAACTCACAACCTGAACTCAATTAACACTCCAATTCTCCACGTCCTCACTCACCTGTCAGGCTCTCCGGATGAATGAAACGGGGCCACATGAGGGTGCATTCAACATTCTGCACAGTGTTTGTTCTGGTTAACAATGTGTTCTCTCACAGATGTAGGTGATGGAGGTGAAAACCAGCCAGAGCAGTGACAGTATATTTAGTATTTCGGCTTTGAAAAAATTATCAGAACAGTTTCTATAACACGTACTGAAAATACAAATCACTAACTTGATCTCAAAATGTATTAGACATTTAGAGTAAAGAATCTATAATACAGAAATGTCGACCTGAAAAAAGCTCTAATCAGCTAATTAATTCACAACACGTGCACAGGTCTCCTGAGCCTTTGATCTCTGTCTGGTTTGAAAGCTCACAATGAACTTTTCCACAATTTCCAATTTTGTTTTAGATGCACCTGTATTTGTCATATGTGCCGAATGATAGTGCACATTTTTTTGTTACGCAACACTTCACAGTCAGAATCATGTAATGTTTTTGTTTCTGTTAAAATAATGAGTTTAAAAGTGTTATAATTTCCAGCATTGCAAGTCTTTCTGAATTTTTGATCATGACACTTACTGGTTTTGTGTTTACACAAACTTTATGCTTAGATACAGAATGTAAAGTCAAAGATGCAGTGCAGAAATCCCAATCATTAGTCTTGTTATCTTATCAAATGTTGACTTCTGTGAAATGTTTTTTTGTATATATATATATATATATATATATATATTTTAGGGAAATGTGTTCAGTGTTATGATGCTCTGAACTTGATACAGTACCCAGTGTTGTTTCTGTTTTATATGCTGAGTCAAATAAGGGTTTTCTTGCAAGAGTTTTATGCACATTGTGAACAAACTTGTTTTCTTTGATAGTGTTTCAGCGCTGAATTTATTTATTCCGTTGCCAAACTGTGTCCTTCTTGCATCTCTCATTCGGGTTTTTGTCATGAGAACTGTTGTGGTGGATGAAATGAGTGATACTCTCTGAAGCGATCTGTGACTGCATGTGCTTTCACATTTTTCCTATAAATGCTTATTTTAATTACTTTTCCATGTCTGAAACTGAATCAATGGAGAAACTAAAGTGATTTGATTTGCAGACAGTTTGTCCCGCCATCTTGAACACAGGTCATTAAAAAGACAAAATTAAACTTGATAAGCTCAAATGGAGTCTTTATCAGATCACTAAAGTAGGTACACTTACATGTGATCAGCATAAAAATAAAGTTCATTATAGTACATATACTGTTTATCAGGTTTATGCATTTTACAGTTTCTGTTAGGTGCAGTTGCGAGGACCCAAAAGCTGACTCAAGGTAGGTTAGTTTCCACGATGACAGTTTATTAACAGGTTCAGGAAATGCAGAGGTGGGTGGCGTGAGTTAGAGGCGGAGAGCGGGCAGGCTGGGGGAAACCGAGCTCCAAGTTCCCTAGACAGGGCTGATAAAATGCGTCTTTGCGAGCAGAGATCTGGCAGGGAAGGCAGAAAACACAGGCAATCAGTGAGATCTCAAACTAGATTAACAAACTCTTTCTTCAACGCTAGAATTGGCCTAAGCGCCAGTTACCACAGAAGCCGGGTCTTTTAATGCTTATGGAGACGAGCCTCAGGTGTGGAGCGCCACCGGAAACCAGCTGGAACACTCCGCCCATACCACACAGGCACGATAGCTTCAGCGTTACAGCACACTGCACAGTCAGATGACGAATAACTGTTAAAAATACACACTAAACACATTTACAGCTGTTTTTTAATGTGATGTACATGCATATGCAGTACTTACTTGCAGTAGTTAACAAAATGCTGTTGTAAGCTGTATAGGAAATACATCCTGACATGTCACAGCAGGAGAAGCACAGGTGGAACGGATGACATTATGTGTCCCAGTGAGCCAAAGCAACGAAGCAGCAGGTCTCTGCACATGATTCACCTAAACAGCATGCAGACACTGCTAATGTTATTAGTTCCACCTGTGCTCTCTGGGAAATGTCAAAACAGTACAGTATCCAGTGTGTAGTATTAAACTGTTTCTGGGAGTAATTCATGTACTTTAACCATTTTGTACTGATAAACTGTGACTAGAATGCATAAACATCAAGATAAATAATTTTACCTTACTTCCCGTATCTGTTTCACCACCATTCACAACTTTTCCCCCCGCTTTGAGCAGCTCCGTCATTTCTTTTGTCCTCTGTCTGGAGGTGTGCTCATTAATGATTATTTCTTGTATTTACTGAGCAATCAGAGCTTTGTAGGTGAGATTTAGAATCAGGATGATATCTTCCTGCATAGCTAGCTAGCTACAAGAACGAAAATGGACAAAAATGTTGACAAGCATGGATGACATTTATGCCGTACAGGTTGTTGGAAGTTGTTTATTTGGAGCTTTAGAGGTGTCAGTTGGTGGTATCAAACTGAACATCTAAGTCTCAGCAAGAAAGCAGCAACACGTCCTCATACCGAAAGAACAAAATTGGATGATTGTCAGTTGTCTCAAAACGACATACAGGTGCATCTCAGAATACTAGAAGCTCGTGAAAACTCATCTCTTCTGAGAACACTTTCTCTGATGACACCTAACATGCTCCTCCTGTCCTCTTCTGTCCCCTCACAATGCTCTTGTATTGATTGCACTTTTTTGTAAACTCCTACCCCACTGATGCCACACGTGCTATGAGCCCTTACTAGTATTTATTGTCACTTGTAGATCTCTTGCTGTATTGATGCTTTGTTGATGCTTGTACGTTGCTCCTCAAATCGATTAAAGCGTTGCTGATTGGTTACCCTAAATTGTCCTTAGGTGTGAGTGTTTGTTTGTCGGTTGATGATGGGTGAAATATTTCAGGCTTTTTTTTGTATTAATCGTGACGATTACAGTTTACAGCTCAAGAAAATCAAAAATCCACCTCTCAAAATAACAGAACATTAGAATAAAGGATGGATAAAATCGACATGTTGTCCTTCTGAAAAGCTGAACAGTTCTGGAAAAGGTTGATTTATGCACTCAGTATTTGGTCGCGGCTCCTTTTGCATAAATTACTGCATCAGTGCAGTGTGGCATGGAGGCAATCAGGCTTTGGCACTGCTGAGGTGTTATGGAAGCCCGGGTTGCTTTGATTGCGGCCTTCAGCTCGTCTGCATTGTTGGTCTGGTGTCTCTCACTGTCCTCTTGACGAAGCACTGGGCTCTTTTTATTCAACTGTAAATAGCAATGGTAAATACGGTTTTCCATTCTTAATGTTTACTTGATTTCACATGAGACTCGAACCCTGAATAATAGTTTGACCCATCCGTCCACTGTGACCACCTCCTTATGTGGATTTTACAGCTCTTTATGCAACATCACATGACTTTCTCCTGTGCTCCCATCATACGGCCAGAAGAAGTCTCGGTCTAACAATAGACGTACTTAATTATGGGTCGTAACAAGCTGCTGCACAATTGATCTATTCTGTTGTTTTTCTGTTTAAGACGGGGAAAATAAAAAGGCGTATGTCCCAAAAAGCTGAACCTCTGCTTTAACTGCATTAGTAAACTCCCTGCAGCCATTAAAGAAGTTTCTGTCAACTGAAAATGTTGCTGGTGGGAAAGATAAGTCAGGTATAGTTGGATGACTTCTGAACATCTTAAAGTATAATTTTGACTCAATGAGAATGTTGAGAGAAACTGGGACAAAGTTTGATGGGAAGCATCCGCCTACAGCTCTCCTCACCTGCGTCAGTCGCGGTAAGTCTTGCCTGGAGCAGCTTCTCCAACCCACATCCATATCACCTCATGACACCTGCATTACCTGGAGAAGAGGCAGATGCGAGTGCGCAGTTAGGGGTTCCACATCTTTCATTAGCATCAGGAGAAAACAACTCCTGCTTGGGATCCGAAAGAGGGAGAGCGTGGTGGGCTGTGAACTGTGGGAGGTCCGTGGACCAGCTGAGCATCAGAGTAGCCTGGAGGAGACTGTGAGAGGGGAAGACGAGCAGCGACTGCTCTGTCTGCTCAGCTGGCAGGGCAACATCGTGCAGTGTCAACGCAGGAAAGACAAACCGTCTGTATAATTAAGTATAAAAGCAGATTTTTGGGGAATGTGGCCAATTAAGCACCTTCCCTGCTGTCTTATATTTGAAGGTTAAAGCCACTCATGAATAAAATCAAACAGGTTGGGCTGTAGTCAGAAATTTACTCAATACTTAAATGAAAGAGTGAGGTACTTGCACTTTACTTCAGTATTTTTCTTTTCCTGCAACTTTATACTTTTTATTCCACTATCTTAATTTTAGTTACTATTTACAAATTAAAACGTGAAGAACTTGTAAAATATGATGCTTTCCAACGAAGGTTAAAATCAAGGGCAACTGGACTTGGTTGAAGCTACTGGAAGACGTTTCGTCCTTCATCCAAAGGACTTCTTCAGTTCTGACTGACTGGCAGGGAAACTCAGCTATTTAACCTCAGTGGGGTCGTTGGCCCGGGTCATCGATACCGCTGGTTCGTTAGTGTTCCTTGTTGCTGTGACGACAGTCGTTACGGTCGTTAAGACTACCTGTGGCCAAGACTGAACGACCATCGTTGGTATCTTCACCTGAGGTCAGTAGGCAGTTTCAGTGTTTCTCGAATGCTGTCGTCGCTGCTGCCACAACCCTGAAAGAGCCCGAGTGTGCGTTATTATGCCTGAAAGGTTTACTCCTCAGAGGACAACTGAAATCTACCATCAGCACTGACTGGACATCCACATAATTTAGTAATAAGGATCTGATTTCTTCCTCCGCCACTGGAATGACTCCAGAATTTTGTTTTGGGCTTTTAGAAAGGCTGATGAAACAAACACCCACATTTGTGGTCTTTAGCACTTAAGTGTTATTCAGGGCCACTTATTCTAAGACCAGTTCACTATTATCAGCATTATCCAGAGCTCAGTGTATCCCACAATTCAGCACAGTCTACAGCTTCACACCAGTAATGAGGACTGACATTAATGAACCGTTATGAATAATTAGAGGTTCATGTCATGTTGGATTCAGCCTGAATCTTCAAACACCACACAGTTGTGTCAGAACATCCACAGATGGTAATCACTAAACAATAACCGCAAAACATCGTGAGGCTCTTTTTAGTTTTGAGCTCTGTCTGTCAACCTAATCTAGTTTAATGTAGTCTTTATATCACCTGGTGGCATTCTACAAAGACCTGATGAAAACTGCAGCAAGACATCAAGCTGATGGTTGGGACATCCAAAACCATAAAAATGCAAATAACTTTGACAGAGAGAGAGACAGCTGGGACGGAATATGGGAAGAGAAAGGCGGACGCTGAGGCTCTGGAGCGATTCTGATCCTCTTGTGTTTGGAGTCCTGCTGCACTGTGGACGACAAAGAGTGTCAGGTCGGTGGTTTATCACAGTCCCCCAGGAAATTACGTCTCCATCCGGATGGCTGACTGAAATAACCAGCGTGCAGGAGGGAAATCATCTCGCTGAGCTCCCTGGGTAATACAAATGCCATCCAGAGAGGGATTTACTCTCATTTCTGTCTACTGAGGGATTCTGACTCAGCCACACAGAAGAAGACACCTTCACGGCAGCAACATTTAGGCCTCCTTCACTGCGGCTGCTCAGGTGCTGACAGAGTTATCATGATAAATTGACTGTTAATGATTTTTGTTTTTGTTTCTGGCATTGCATCAACGTCTCCGTGTTTGGGTTCGACCAATCAGAGGACATTTTGACAGAGTCCTTCAGTGAGCTGAAAGCTGCCAAAGCCTGAAGAGCGATCTGAACTCGCACCGTGTGATAATGAGGCCTGACGGACACATCTGCTGCCGACAGTGAAGGAAATGAAGAAGAGGTGTTCAGGAGCAGATGTCACCCTGGCAGTCAGGAGGAACCTGAAGAGGACTTAATTGTCTCTGATACCTTGAACACAGCCTGCATTGATAATTATTGTATCTTTGTACACATCTCTACATATCTTAGGGAAACCTTTGGCTGCATATTCATAGTGTTGGTTCTTATTACCAAACCAGACAGCAGTGAGAGAAGCAAAATTCTGATCTGGCAAAGCCGCTGATAAATGTACTTGAGACAGATGTTATTTAAAGTCAGTACGTTCATCACTTGGATTTCATTCAAAATAAAAGATGGACAGTAATATAAGGGACTCACTCTTTCAGTTAAGAGTTTTATGTGGGCTTAAATTTTGTCTCAGGCTAAACTTGCCCAGGCCAGACTGCCGAACCCCATTTCAAAGCTGAAACCCGATGTTTTAACAGTTTTCCCTCCATCTTCCTCTCTCCTGTATACACATGCACAGACCACCAGGAATCTACAGCCATGTTTAGCAGCTCTGTCAGGCTGTATATTTACATCCACATCACTCTGAGCACCTGTCACATTTTTTCCTCAGAGTTGATCTGTTCGAAGCAGGAAAAATGGGCAGCGACTTTCACAAGAGCCAAACTGTGATGGCTATACGACTGGTTCAGAGCATCACCATGGTCTGCAGAGGTCAGTATATCAGAAGTGGTCCAAGGAAGGAAAAGCTGTGAACCGGCGACAGGGTCGTTGATGCACGTTGCATGCGAAGGCTGGTCCATTTTGGTCCGATCCAACAGACAAGCAATAATAATAATAATAATAATGCTATGGCTGATCACCTTCACTGCACCTGTCTTTGCTTTTTTACTTGTCAAAAACAGATAAATGTTTAAATATGTAAATAATATATTATAACAAAGATGTCTGATGAAAGGTAAAGTTCAAAGATAATACTGAGTCAAATTTAATATAAAATACACCTCCAGATCACTGAATTCAGGTGTTCCAATCACTTCCATGGCCACGTGTGTATAAAATCAAGCAGCTAGGCTGCAGACTGCTTCTACAAACATTTGTGAAATATGCCATTGGGAACAACAGAAACTTTGTGCATGGCCCCTTCCTGTTCCAACATGACTGCACACCAGTGCAGTACAAAGCAAGGTCCATAAAGACCTGGATGAGTGAGTTTGGCCTACAGAGTTTTCATAGAGGTGAGAGTGGTGCTCATGCGTCGGTGCTGAGTTGGCAGCTCTTCTCCTCCCTCTGCTTCTGAAAGAAAAAGAAACGCCCCTCCTGTTGCAGCAGGAAGTCCTCATCCCTGCGGGAGCCTCCATAATCTCAACAGCCTCCAGTGAGTAGGTCTCTGCCCCGACCCTCAAAGCCATTTCTTTATCCAGCATCTGAGTGAGCTTCATGGTGTTTTGTACAAGAGCATCCTGTATATGAAAGATATTCTCCTGAGCTTTAAAATACTTCACAAAAGTATACTTTGAATAAATATGCTTAAATGATAGTATTTTTCACAACATTTTAGTCTATTTATTAAAAATATATTTATTTAACTCTTAGTAAGTACTATTTAGGTGTACTTTGTGGAAGTGCATTGTTAAATAATTACACTTTTAATGGGTTAAAAATATTTTATCCAAACATGCTTCACTGTGTAGGCTTCTGCAAAATCTTGTAATTATTAATGTAATTGCCACATGTCTCAGCCTGATTTCCAGAAGTATGATTATAAAAAAAAAATTTAACATTAAAATGTATTTTTCAAAGCTTCTTTTCTTTATCAGAGACTCTTTGGGTAACCTGGCCCAGAAGGAAGCAGCACATGTTATTAACTTAACAAACAACAACATTTAGTGATAAGCATACTTTAAATCATAATGCAGTTATACTTGTTTCTGTGTGTAAACAGTAAACACGTGTGTACAGAGGGCCAAAGTGTGCCCTCCTGCCTAGCGCAGTGCAATCAATTGGACCAATCAGAATCAAGCTTTTCAAATCGAAAAGTGTTTACTGTCATTGAGGGGGAAGCTAGTTTTGGCCAGAAATCATTTTGTTTCTCAGGGTTCATTTGTTTTACTTTACGGTGGACACCACAGACATAATAGGAAAATAACTCAGAAGAGAAGAATATCCGTTCAGCTACCTGCAGAAGTTAAATGTGAAAAGAGCTAAAGAGTGACTGGCAAGGACAAGCAGGAGAGGACAGACGCAGAGACTGCCGGCAAAAATCGTCTTTCTTGGTAAGTTTATTATTGTTAGCAAGACAACACAATTGTATAAGTTAACTAAAGTAGAGCTCACTCTGGGTTTGGAAATATTTTCCTTGGTGGATAGCTCTGGTGTGCATTAGCTAATGCTATATATTTGTTAGCATTAACGTTGGTTAGCATTTTAACAGCTTCATAATCGAGACAGCAACTTTCGTCTGCCTTAAACAGTGTTGGGAGTAACGCGTTACAAAAGTAACACAATTAACATTACAGTAATGTATTGCTTTTTGCTGTAAATTTTGGTAATATAACATTACAGTCTCAGTAACTCTGTTACTGGAATTTGATGCATGAGATTTTAACAAGGCAGGTCTGTGCATGTGTGTGTGTGAGCTCTCAATTAACTGTTAAAATGTCCAGTGAGGTTTTTATCAGAGTAATAAATGCAACTAATATTTTGCTGTCTGTGTGCTAAAGGTTCACATTTTTATAGTCTACCTTAATACTCACATGTCCGTGTTTACAGTAAGTTATTGGTCAATTTGTCATTTTTGTATAAATTGATTCTAAAGTTAAGTTAAGATGCACTTGAAATAATTTTTTTATGTACTGTAATGCCTGACCACACAATATAATAGCAGGTGATGTTTTATAAAATACTGCTCAACTTTATGTCCATTTGTGTGGTCGTAGATCCTGTATTCAGCTTTTAAAAGTTGAACCTAACTTTAGCCAACTTTAACCAACTTAATGCTAAACCCAGAGTTGGAATTTCCTGCCTTAGCTCAAGAAACAAACAGTAAACAAAGAATAATAAAGATTTGCTATAAGAATAGAATTACAGTGTTTATAATGATACGCAAATGAAGAACTAAACTAGGTTGAAGTACTGGCCTAACTGAATATTTAAACTCATTTGCAACTGCATTTCTTTTCTTTTAGAGCTTCCTGGGATCGTTGCCTCACTCAGAGGGCCTCAAAGGACCAGCTGGACCCTCACCAGCTCAGTGTGCTCATAGGTATGTCTGGCTCCTGCACACCATCACTGTTTTTGCTCTGACTACATGTTAACGGGGTCAGACTAAATAAACAAATATTCTTGTGAAAAAAATATATTAAAAATATTGTAAATGTAAATGCTCCGTATAGCGCCTTTCTAGTCTTTTCGACCACTCAAAGCGCTTTTACACTACATCTGCATTCACCAGTCACACACATTCATACACTGGCGGAATAGCCGCCAGGGGAAATTTGGGGTTCAGTATCTTGCCCAAGGACACTTCGACACACGATTGAACCGCCGACCTTCCGATTAACGGCCAACCCGCTCTACCTCCTGAGCCACAGCCGCCCCATTATATTGTTCTACATTAAGTAATAGGCTACTTTTGCACTTCACAAATTGACTGCTGTGTTGATGTGAAATGACATGTAGACAGCACAGTTGTTAAGCAAGTCTGAATATTTGTTATTTGTTGTACCTGTTTAATAACATTTTATCATCTACAGCTCCTCGGCTGAATGTTTAGGTGATGTTTTTGATCATGTTGTAATGGAAGAACTGGGCATTAACTGGGAGGGGTCCCTTGTGGAAAACCATTTCACCTGAACCTAAACAGTTTGCGTTATCAGAACAGTTAGACATGATGTCATTTTGTGTTTCAGCAACTTTAAACTAAAAAAAAAATCTGACAGTGGTTGTTAATTATTTAGAGATAATATTGCTTTGATAGACAAAATATTTCCTTTTCCTTCCACAGATGCTGTGTGATAAAGCAGTATCCAAATCCCATAGTGTTACTATTACTTGAGTCCTACTCAAAGGATAAGGTTGTGACATTTTTCAGTTTCAGTTTGGTTTCACCATTGTGACAAAGTACCTTCACTACCGCTGAGTAAGCGCTTGGACTGCCATACCAACGAGCCTGGCTCTTTGCCATTGCTGTCAAAGTTGCATGTTTGGTACCCTGTAGACCTGCGTTTGAATCTGGGCAGGGTGACTGCTCTCGCCTTTGGCCACATATGGTGTCAGAAGTGGGACGGCTTGCCGTGAGGTCATCTGAGCCGGGCCCAGAGTCTGAACCGTATGAGGGACCCCCATGGGTAACATTAATGATGGGATGTGTATAGTGTACTTTTCAGTAATACTGATCATGTGTCATCATTTTACTGATTTTATTTGAAGGTATTTTGGTCAAGATGTGACATGCTGCTGTACCTTTTAATGTACAGGAATTTATTTTTGTAATATACACACAATTTAAGTTTTTAGTTTAGTTAGTTCTGTATGTGTGTGTGTGTGTGTTTTACTGATTTTTATTATTATGCTTAAAGGGCATTTTGCAAGGTATTATTAATGCATTAATAATGCATTATTCTCAATGGTTTCATAAAGCAGCTTCCCAAGATATTAATAGTGGCTCTTGGAGTACACTAGTAATGTTACGGTGGGTGGCTGAGTTGATCAGGTTGGAGGACCCAAATGCAGGACGCAGTTTTGAGCGTTGCATGGTTGTTGGTGCCAGACGGGCCGGTCTGAGTATTTCACAATCTGCTCAGTTACTGGGATTTTCACGCACAACCATTTCTAGGGTTTACAAAGAATGGTGTGAAAAGGGAAAAACATCCAGTATGCGGCAGTCCTGTGGGCGAAAATGCCTCGTTGAAGCTAGAGGTCAGAGGAGAATGGGCCGACTGATTCAAGCTGATAGAAGAGCAACTTTGACTGAAATAACCACTCGTTACAACCGAGGTATGCGGCAAAGCATTTGTGAAGCCACAACACGCACAACCTTGAGGCGGATGGGCTACAACAGCAGAAGACCCCACCGGGTACCACTCATCTCCACTACAAATAGGAAACAGAGGCTACAATTTGCAAGAGCTCACCAAAATTGGACAGTTGAAGACTGGAAAAATGTTGCCTGGTCTGATGAGTCTCGATTTCTGTTGAGACATTCAGATGGTAGAGTCAGAATTTGGCGTAAACAGAATGAGAACATGGATCCATCATGCCTTGTTACCACTGTGCAGGCTGCTGGTGGTGGTGTAATGGTGTGGGGGATGTTTTCTTGGCACACTTTAGGCCCCTAGGTGCCAATTGGGCATCGTTTAAATGCCACGGCCTACCTGAGCATTGTTTCTGACCATGTCCATCCCTTTATGGCCACCATGTACCATCCTCTGATGGCTACTTCCAGCAGGATAATGCACCATGTCACAAAGCTCCAATCATTTCAAACATGACAATGAGTTCACTGTACTAAAATGGCCCCCACAGTCACCAGATCTCAACCCAATAGAGCATCTTTGGGATGTGGTGGAACGGGAGCTTCGTGCCCTGGATGTGCATCCCACAAATCTCCATCAACTGCAAGATGCTATCCATCAATATGGGCCAACATTTCTAAAGAATGCTTTCAGCACCTTGTTGAATCAATGCCACGTAGAATTAAGGCAGTTCTGAAGGCGAAAGGGGGTCAAACACAGTATTAGTCTGGTGTTCCTAATAATCCTTTAGGTGAGTGTATACACACACACACACACACACACACACACCCTTTAGGGTTACAATGTTAGATTTATTCACGAACTTTAAAAACATTTACAGCATTAAACGTTAAAATGTATATTGTAATAGGCTGCATATTAACTTATTGGGAGAAAACTGGTAATTCTACTTGAAATGAGACGTTGAGCACCCCCATTCAGCCACAATGGTATGATCCTCGTATCATAACGCCGCTGTAAAGCTTCATCTGTGAGACTGACGCTCAAATCAGTCTCCGCTCATCGAAGCATTGAATCTTCGACATTGTAAAACTAGTAAAATGTAACCGTAAGATTTTAAAATCAATCCTGTATTGAACAGGAAGCCAGTGGAGACAAAGCCTTGTCTCTTTTTAGGGTGAAGTAGTTTAGGCTCATCCATGTTTTGATGTCATTTACACAGTCAAGCAGTGAGCCCTTTGTTATTCAGTTAGTTAGCAGATGTTAGCATGCTAATATACCAAACTAAGATGCTGTTCATTATTTAAACATTATACCTGCTTATTCATTCAGTCATTTGAAGAATGGGTAAAAGCGTTGACCAATAATGTCATTCTTTCAATGTAAGGTTTCAGTAACTAGTAGTAAGTCAACTAGTATTTTATTCTTAAGACTTAAAGGATTATATTCTGTGTGTTATTCATGAATCTGTGCCTTTTCAATGTGCCATCATGAGCAGAGCAGCCGTTCAGGCAGCGCAGGCAAAACCTAGCCTACCAAGAATGAGATCGTGACACATTGTGATTAATGTCGACTGCTGCAAGGTACAGCTAGAAGCTAGGCTTTGTATGAGACACGGCATATTCATGTTTCATATGTTAAATCATGGTACATGTTTATCAAGTATGTTATTTCTTATGAATTCCTTTAAAAAATACAATTGTGTTTAAGTTTTAATGGTGTCTAAATATGCCTGTAGAACTTAAAAAAAAATACGGTGAAGCTGAGGTTGAAACATTGGTGAGTTTCTAGTCCAGTAATGTTAAAAATCTAAAGAAGGATAAATTGCAACCATAATTATGCCAGTAATTTCAATATTAGTGAATGGGTTAAATGGGTAAAACAGTAAGAAAACACGGCCACTAGATGGCAGCAGAGGATAAGAAATTCACCAATGGAAGGTCAGCGAACACTGTAGGCGGAGACAAAGTGTAACGCCCACCTGGAAGGTGGAGTTTAAGGTGAATATAAGGTGATGTTCGCTGACCACCAACTCAGTTCCATCCTGAGACCTGCAGCGATGTTACTCAGGTTTACTTGTCCATTATTGGAATAAACTTTTCGGACTGACTCTTGACCGTCTCCAGTGAAGTTTCTGACTAAAGAAGAAAGCTAATAG
Source organism: Micropterus salmoides (assembly GCF_014851395.1). Taxonomy (NCBI): domain Eukaryota; kingdom Metazoa; phylum Chordata; class Actinopteri; order Centrarchiformes; family Centrarchidae; genus Micropterus; species Micropterus salmoides. The sequence goes on along the minus strand of NW_024044570.1, from coordinate 2,045,103 downwards.
AGTAATTTTTACTGAGTTTAATAAGTTGGTTAGGGTATGGACCAGGCCTTCCAGTGGACCGGCCTGTCCTTACTTCCAACCCAACAATAGCTAGCTGTAGCTATAGCTAACTTTAACGTGATGCCGTCTTTCCAGACAGAGCGTGCGCTGTGACGATCTTACGCTGTTTTGCTTTGTCATAAACGCAGATGTGGAATGAACCTGCTGTTACCACAAACACTAGCGTGGCTATAGACTTGCTGTTTTACTCCCACTCTGAAGCCAAAAGTGAGAAATAAATTTGTCATAGTTCACAGTTCTTTCTGATGATTGTTTTTTGTTTGTTTACCTTTCTTCTCTGAAACTAAACTTGAAATCAAATATTTTGTCCTGTTCATTTCAGAGCGTTATTTGCCAATGATAATATTCTTAGTTATCAAGTTCATGAAGCGTTCCAGTCTCGGACAGATTAATTTTGCTGTTATCTGAAATAGCTTCAGCCATCTGGTCCATCTTCCACCTGTGTTCAATCAGCACAGCTGGATGAGAACTGGTGAGGCCATTTAAACTGGAACACGTCGTTTGATCCTGGATTAATGAACTCGTATGCAGAGCAGGTGTGCAAGATACGAACGGTGACAATCGTGACAAAATGAATACAGTGGAGACAAAGAAAGAGGACCCTCACTGGAATTGGTTTTGAAACAATAGACTGGGTGACAGATAAGAAATGAAAATTAAAAGCTTTGTTTGTTTTGTGTTAACGGAGCAGTTCAGGTAGAGTCTACAGTGGGTTTCTGAGGCTTGTCAAAGGGACAAGAAAGAAGCATTCACTTTAGTAGCTATAGCACATTTTTCTTGTGCAAATGAACGATTTGTAGGCTGACGCAAGCTAGCAGGCATTACTGCAGGTCAGTAGGCACTGCAGTATTTGTTCTTTATAAGTTCTTTCTTTTGTCCTCCTGGTTGCTTTGGATTTATGCGTGTGTGTGTGTGTGTGTGTGTGTGTGGGAGATGGGGAATCGAGTCTGAGTCTCTAACTCGATTCCCCATCTCTAAATTTTGGTAGTTGATTAACAATCATTTACGTCCCGCTGGCTGCCAACAGGCTACAGGTTCATTGTTGATCATGTAACGTTACAGTTTTATTTAGTTATAATGTCACACCGGTTTGAGAGTCTGGGGGATGTGTTGACTTACAGGAGTTTGAGCTGTCATTAGTCGCAGTGCACATCACATGGTTGTGCTGTGTAAGTGAAAAACAGGTTGCAGTTACAGAATCCCTTCTAGCTCTGCAGTGTTATAAGCAGCCTGGATTGAACGCAGCAGGTGATACAACATTCATTATAACTACAGACTCTGGCTCAGACTTGTAAGCATCTCTAACACACACACACACACACTCTAAGAAGCTACTGTATTTTGGTTGTTGGTGTTGCACTAGCTCAAAGCTCTTTTTCTAAACTTCACTATGGTTTAATTAGGACATGCAAACAAACACGTCACAATGTACATCATCCGTTTACTAAAAGTTAATTCACATCTTCTAAATCACTCGTAAAAGCCAAAGTCACTAAAAAGCTGTCCAGTATGAATGCATCTGACACAATTTAAAACTGTATTAATTCATATTTTTTATATTGACATTGACAGTTTTGTCCAAGGCATCACTTAACAAACCAACAGCAGTTCTCTGGTTCAGTCTCAGCAGCTGACACACAGGTAGAGACTAGCTGGGGCAGAAAGCAGAACATTTAGCTAAAGAGCCAGATATTTTTTTTCTCAGGAGTCGGTAGAGAACAAAAGTAGCTAAAAGGAGGGTAATTATTGAACATACTCTCATCAGACGGGCACAAAAAAACCACTTCAATGGGATGATAATTTGCCATAACAACCCAATCAGGTGATAATGAACATCTTCTAGCTTGTTTTCTTGTTTCTGCCATCAAATATTGATCCATGCAGCTTTAAGAGCGGCGCCATAGAAACCACCTTTGTAAATCCAGCATCACTGTATTGTTGTCAGGAATAATCCACAGTTAATTTTAATTGAAGCGTAATAGCTCCTCCATTTCCTCTATTTTGGGACAGCTTAAGCATTTTCATTTGGCACAGATGTTGTGTGCAGCTGGGACACATTTTGATTTGCAAGAAATAATGGCTGCAGTTAGAGGCCATCTAGTCCCGTCGCAGACAGTAAATAGAAAAAAGATGATCCACGCCTCTTCATCATTACTCCAGCGTGCAGCAATCAACTATTGTCTAAGGTTTAAGGTTGTTTATATAAACTGTCCCTGACGGTCCAGCCTTTTGTGAGAACTCCTCTCACCTCGGTGCTTTCTGTTCACGGCATCTAATCTTATATAAGGTTGCAGACACAGGAGATCATGAAAAACAACCAGAGAGCGGCACAGACTTCTGTCATCTGTTCAGCAAAACATCTAATAGAGGATAAATCACAAATCTAATCTTTATTCAAATAAAAACTGTAAACAAATGTGTCTGAGCGCTAAAATATGAGATTTTCATTTCATAATGAAAACCTTACACGTGCAAACATCTGGAACATTCTTTTAAATCTGTGAATTCTCCTCTATCAGGTGTTTTGTGACAGTGGGATTTATTTACCAACGAAATGGACACAGTGGGCTTCAGTGTGAAGAGTAGACATCTAAAAGCCTGATTTGGATGTTATCCGTTTCTCTGTGTATGATATATCTTTGATTAGATTAAAATTATTTTAGATTTGAATTAGATTTATATTTTCTTGTACAATAAATACAAAGTGTAATCCAAGAAAAGATACTATAGTACTACTATAGTATATTATTATTATTTTAATTGTATGAAAAGAATAGTAAATGTGTTTGTACAGCGCCTTTCTAGTCTTTTTGACCACTCAAAGCGCTTTTACCACTGAGCTCAAACAGAAACTAACATTCACACAGCTAGAACAGCCACCAGGGGCAATTCGGGGGATATTGAACCACCGACCTTCCAATTAACGGCCAACCAGCTCTACCTCCTGAGCCACAGCCGCCCAAGTAGTGCGGAAATAACTATAAACAACCAGATTAGTAAAACAATAAAGACACTGAATAATGTTTTAGTACATTTACTGCAAACTGTTTCAAGAAATTTTTCTTTTATCCTGGACCTTATTTTCGTAGTCTTTGGTGCAATAGTCTGTCTGGTTATTACAACTTTTTAAATAACATGCTTCACTGCACAGTAAGAGACACGCGGTCAAACCCAGTGTGTAATTAATCCACAGATGCTGTCAGATAATACGTGAGCATGACATTAATAGCTGATGTTCATAAGAATTGACAACAAACTTCACTGTCAAGCTACCGGTTTCATTTATGAAGTGTGTTATCAGACTGCAGCACTTATTTTTTTTTTTTACATTTATTCATTTAGCTTTTATCCAAAGCGACTCACAACTGCTGTACATGTCAGATGTCGCACGCCTCTGGAGCAACGAGGGGTTAAGTGTCTTGCTCAGGGACACATTGATAGATGGGTCTCTCGCACCAAAGGCATGTGTCTTATCCATTGCTCCATCACCTCCCCTTTTGTGACTGACTTCAACACATCAGAGATACTGAGAGCCAAACGCCTCTGTAATATCTCTCAGGGGAAGGTCGGGGTCCGTCCCAGAGATATGCAGGCCCTTCAGCAGGAGAACCAGGAGCTGAAACAGCAACACACAGCTCTTATCTCAGCGGAGAGGAGAGAACCAAGAGGCCACACACTCCTGGATATTTAGGAGCTGAAGACATCACCAACCAGGAGAGGAGGTGGCCTGCCCCTCCACAGTGGAGGAACTCAGGAGGCATAAAGGAAGCATTCAGCGGAAAGGCAAATTCTTCTTACCAAGAACACCACCAAAAAGGAGCTGGATGATCTCAACCAGCAGCTCAAGATAGAAAAACTCTTGGGGATGCAGGTGGAGACTAAAGACATGTAGAGGGTCTGAGAGGAGCGATCAGCTGAGAGCTGGCTGCCTTCAGCTGAGTCCAGAGCTGAGAAAACCAAGCAGGATCAACTTGGTCATGATATCCTGGAGCTGCAGCAAAAGCTTCAAAAGAACAGGACCTGAGGAACCAGGAAGAGACGGAAAACCTCAAAGACTTTGAGATGGAGGAGGCCGTTTGCAAAGAGTTTGACCGACAGTTTAAGGAGACGCAGAGGAGCCAACTGGAGGAGGCCCAAACGCTCAGAAGCTTTCAGCTGAAAGCCAATGCTCGCTAACAAGCTGCCCAAGTGAAAAAGAAATCTACTTAAGTAGCACTTTTTTTGGATGCACTTATATTTTAATTGTACTAAACTAAGTGTATATTAAATGTGTTATTTTAACTTAAAGTATGTTAAGTGTCATTTTAGAAATACTTTAAGTTAACTTTAAGATAACTGCAATATATTTTAACATGTGTTAAAATGGACCTATTTAAGTACCTTTAATTTAAATATTACCTTTTAAAAGTTAATTTAAAATACCCTTTTGTGCTATACTTGAAAAACAGCTTCACATAAATGTGTTCCCTGAACATTTTTATTAGCATATTAGTAATTTACCTGTCATCATTTGTAGTTTTTCCCTGTGAGTTTGAGTTTTTTCCATTTGTTTCTGGTGTTCTTCTGTTTACCTGTTCTTCTCGTTTCCTTGTCCTTAGTGTTTATGTCTCGTCTGGTGTTCTAGCTCGTAGTCCTGTGTTGATTTAATATTGCTTTGGTTTGAAGTTTGGTAGTCTAGTTGTTGTTTTAGTCACTGCCTTAACTCTTGTTCCTGCGTTTTAGTTCTTTGTCCTTGTTCCCAGTCCTGTACCTTAGTTCATGTTTTGTGTTCAGTAACCTGTGTTCCGTCTGTTCCCCCAGTTGTCACTCTGCCTGCATGTCAGTCTCTCCGTTTCCCTCTGCTCACTGTCTCTCTCTCTGCCTGCCTCGTTAATCTCATGTCCTTCACCTGTGTTGCTCCCGTCCTGCTCGTTAGTCCGTGTGTGTGTGTGTGTGTGTGTGTTATCCACTGTGCTTCACTGGTGTTGTGCCGATTTTTTCGCACCTCGTCGGATGTTCGTATCATTTATCACTATTGATGAACCACACAATGAATATATGATATATAATATGTAATAACAGTACTTGAATTAGTCCTGCGTGATGGGGTGGTGATGGCGCAATGGATAAGACGATGCCTTTAGAGACTCGGGTTCAATCCCCCGCTGTGACCCATCCACCATTGTGTCCCTGAGGCGTGTGACCTCTAATACAATTGATATATATATATATATATATAGCAATTGTAAGTTGCTTTGGATAAAATGAATAAAATAAATGAATAAATGTAAATGTGCACGCACACACGCAAAACTAGGCACAAGAGCGGTGAATGGCAGGTGAACAGAGAGAAAAGATACGCCTCAGTTTAGCTGTAAATTTACATTGTAAGTTACACTGACCAATAAAAAAAGAGCGCAGCTCTGCAGCTTCTCAAGATTAAAGCGGAGCCCCCCCCCCCCCCCCCCGCCATGCTTGCATTTCACAATTCTGATTCGACTTTGTATATCCTTAGTCGAGGTCAGCCCTACTGTCTAAATGTGTGTTTTACCAACACATTCTCACTTCCAATTCGTCACACATGGACGCTTGATTGAGACCCCTTGGCGTCGCTTTTTACCAGACTACCTGTGGCCAAGACTGAACGACCATCGTTGGTATCTTCCCCTGGTTACGTTTGTTGAGGGTTGTTGGGGGATAATTGGTGGCGACCTGCTTTTTTCCTGAATGACACTACAGGTCTTCCTCCAGGGTGTTAAACTATGACCGTGTGTCCATATGTAACGACTTGGGAGTGAGAAGGTTTTTGCAGATTTTAGTTTGAGGAGCTGTAATGAGGACCTGGTGATAAACCAGCGGCTCTTATTGGTTATTGGTTCTTTTTACACCTATGGCCTTGTATCAGACAGAGACGGGATCAGGACGAAGCTAGTTGTCACACTCTGCATGTCTGTCTCTGTTTTCTCCTACACTTTCTCTCTCTCTCCCTGCCTGTGCCTCGTTAGCCTCATGTCTTTCACCTGTGTTGCTCCCGCCCTGCTCATTAGTCCGTGTGTATATATACCTTGTGTTTCTGTCTTGTCTTTGTCGGGTCATTGTTTATTGTCACCCAGTGTTGCAGTTTGTTCTTGTGTCTTCAGCCTTACTCGCCGTGTCTCCCTGTTACCCTGCTCATTTTTGGATTCTGGTTTTCACCCTTTTGGATTTCTGTTGGACAGCCTTTGCTTTTGGACTCAGTCAATCAGCCACTCTGTTTGTAAGTGTGCTCGTCTTTTGTTTGCTTATTAAAACCCTTGTGAACTGTTCCTGCTGGCTTTCGTGTCCTGCATTTGGGTCCTCCAACCTGCTCCACCCTGCTCCACACCACCGATCGTGACAGAATGACCCGACCAAAGATGGACCCAGCGGACATCGTAAAACTGCCTAGCACCTGGGAGGCATTAGGAGTGCCAAAACAGGAGCTAGTGGAGGAGGAATCCCAGTTTTTTGAACTGCTGTCTGTCATGTGGAGGACTGACCCAGAGATGGCTCTGCTTGTGGCATCCTCCAGGTGGAGAAAGACAATTGTTTTTGAGACTGTTTCGAAGTTGTGTTCCATAACCCCCCAGTGTGTGACTGCTAAGCCTGCTAGCCCCGAGCCCTGGCCTGCCGGCTGCATGCAGGGAAGCATCCACCCGTCCTTCCTGGCTAGCGCTGCCAGTCGCCAGCCTGATCCCTGGCCCGCTAGCGCTGCTAGCCGCCAGCTTGATCCCTGTTCCGCTAGCGCTGCTAGCTCCAGGCTATATGTTCCCCAGCCTGCGTCCCGATCAGTCAGGCTTGGCACCATCAGCCTGTCCAGCCACTCTCCAAGCCTGCCTTTTTCCCAGCCTGCTACCGCTCCAGCGGCTAGCTCCCTGCCTGTTTCCTGGCCTGCTACCACTGCAGCGGCTAGTCATCTGCCTGCTCCATCCCCCTCCAAGTTGGCTCAAACTTCCAGGTTGGTTGGGGATTCTTGGACTTCCAGCTCTCTGGCTGCCTTTCTGTTGGACTTACCTTTGGAGCCAGAGAGTGAACAGACGGAGTCTCCCCAGCCAACCAACTACTGGTCGGAAGGAGACCGGTCTGCTAGCAGACCTACACAGCTCCGGTTCTGGGCCTACTAGCCTGGAGGCTCACACCTCGTCGAACTCTGCGTCGGATCCACCTCCAGTGAGGCCAGCTGGAGGACGACATAGGCCACGACGACGAACGGCCAAGAGACTGGCACCTGCACCATCCCCGTCGGTGGACCGACCGGCACCTGCTTCGCCGGTGGCCCAGTCCGGTCCATGGTCCCCAGCCCAGCTGCTCAGTCGGTGTTCCGACCGACTCCAGCTCCTCGTGTCCGGTCCATGGTCCCCAGCCCAGCTGCTCAGTCGGTGTTCAGACCGACTCCAGCTCCTCGTGTCCGGTCCATGGTCCTCAGCCCAGCTGTCTCGCCCGTGGTCCTCAGCCCAGCTGCTCAGTCCGTGGACCTCAGCCCTGCTGCAGCTCCAGAGCACCAGAGCTTTGGGTGGCGACCTCCGGAGAGGTCTTCCCGTCGGCCTCCAGTGGGTTTCCAGCCTCTTTGTTGGCCTTCCTGCCGTTCCCCTGAACAGTCCGGCCTCCAGGGCCGTACTCCGGGACGGCCACCTGAACTCTGTGGTTCCTCTGGTCCTCCGCCCAGTTGGGTCGTCCTCCCAGGCGACCTCCCGAACTCTGTGGCCCCCCTGTTCTGCCCAGCCTGTTGGGTCGTCCTCCGGGACGGCCTCCCGAACTCTGTTCTCCCCCTGATTTGCCCGGCCTCATGGGTCACCCTCCGGGACGACCCCCTGAACTCTGTTGCCCACCTGGTCCGTTGGGTTATCCTCCAGGACGACCCCCTGAACTTTTGTCCCCCCACTGGATGCCTCGGTCAGCATCCTGAACTGCCTTGCCCTGCCCCCTGTACTCTGGTTCCCTTCTGTCTGCTCCTTGGACTGTGGGTTTTTTGTTTCCTCTGGCCCTCCACCTGGCCTCCCTCCGCCCACCCTGGGCAGGCTTGACCTGTTTGTGTTTTTTTGTTTGTGATGTTTCGTTTTAGGACGTCAAGGGCCGTCCTTTTGAGGGAGGGGTACTGTCACACTCTGCATGTCTGTCTCTGTTTTCCCCTACACTCTCTCTCCCTACCTGTGCCTCGTTAGCCTCATGTCTTTCACCTGTGTTGCTCCCGCCCTGCTCATTAGTCCGTGTGTGTGTGTATATATACCTTGTGTTTCTGTCTTGTCTTTGTCGGGTCATTGTTTGTCACCCAGTGTTGCAGTTTGTTCTCGTGTCTTCAGCCTTACTTGCCGTGTCTCCCTGTTACCCTGCTCATTTTTGGATTCTGGTTTTCACCCTTTTGGATTTCTGTTGGACAGCCTTTGCTTTTGGACTCAGTCAATCAGCCACTCTGTTTGTAAGTGTGCTCATCTTTTGTTTGCTTATTAAAACCCTTGTGAACTGTTCCTGCTGGCTTTCGTGTCCTGCATTTGGGTCCTCCAACCTGCTCCACACCACCGATCGTGACACTAGTGTTGGATTAGTGTGTATCGCTGTTGGGAAAATACAAAATAGACTAATTTTGTTGTTAATTCTATGTAATAAGTAATAACATGTAAAGTAAAAACTAGTTCATTTGCTTATTTAAGATGCATAATAAAAATTCGTTGAGCTTTTTGACTCTGAAATAAACCTGTTATAGGTGTGCTTGTTTTTGTGTTCACCTCCTCTCTGTTTCACATTCTTTATCCAAACATTAAGACTCTGCAGCGGCCCTGACCTCGACGTCCTCCCTCTTTACTGACTCAAACACCATGTAGACAGAAGAACTTTCTGACCTCCAGAGACAACACTATCAAACTAGAGATGAAATCTTCCCGTCTGCAGCCTGGAGGATCCCGTTAATGTTCTTCATTTTGAAACAGATGAGAAAGAGAATAATTTATATATAAATATATATTCACAGACTGGTGTTATTCTCCAGGTGGATACTTTACCTGTCTGCGTGGAGAGAAGAAGGTTTCAAAAAAGCTATTACATGCAGCTGTTTGGTTGCCCCCGTTTAATCTCTTCAAGCCCTCAGGCAGGAATTTTCAGATACAGTTAACCCGCCTCCGCGCCGGGGATCCAGCTTTAACATTTGTGGTGTTATGGTCCATTAGGTAATCATGTGGAGTGGATGCTTCAGCCCTGCAGGGAAATAATGACGTGTTGAGGTTGGACTGTGATTACAGGGGGTTAAAGCACAACGGATGATCTGGATGAACCTCAAAGATGTTACCACTCAACCCAGTAAGAGCCCAAAATATCTGCAGGCATCATTATAGTTAAATAAGCTCCTGTCTTCTTCAGATCATCGGACACAGACTGCTTCATCCACAGATCTGAGCTGCAAGGCAAACATTCACCCCACAGACACGTGACTTAAAGGACATTTTAGCCACAATATCCACAGGAACGGTTTGTAACCTTCTCATTGTGGTTAATTTATAGGTGAAGAAATTACATCACAATGTTACACCTTAGACACGAGAACAAAGATCTTCATCTTCAAAACATTTTCTGCCCCTTGTTGATGTTCACTAAGGTGTCTCTGAACACTGCAGATATCCAGATGAGAGAAAACCTGCTTCGCCTTTAGTTACAGTATAACTGTGAGCTCAGAGCAACAAGCTTAACGAGCAGCAGCCAGATTGTTTTGCCCTGGGTTTGGCCTCTCAGGCTACAAACAGGCTGTCCTACCTTATTGATGAAGGTTTATGGGGCAGTATGCAGCCTGAAACAGGCCTGACGAATGATGTTTTTTAAGTTGAAAAACGATTTAATCTATATTTGATTTTACAGTTAATATTGCCCTAAAATGACACTAAAATAAGATAATAAGAAAGTGAAGCTCAGAGCTTTTTGTAGTAAAGATACAACAGAAAGTATCAGATTTGTTATACTATCATTATTAATGAAACTGTGTAATTTGTTTTTTTACGTGCTAATTTGCTGGTGGTATCAAGTTTGCACACGTATTTGCTCATGCAAACCTTTAGCAGATCTGGCCCATAGTGAGGCCCCACAAAGAACCGTGGAGATGCTTTGAAAGTGTAGCTTGTCTTTCAGTTCTGTCAGCACAAATATAACAAGTTGAGCAGATACACCGGCACCGTACTATGAAGGTTTTACCCACAGTAACACAGTGTCAGGAATGATCCTCGTCCAATAACCCTGTTACTCCACCATCTGCTTCACCTCTATACTGTGTATTATTTATTCTTCAGTTGCTGATCATACTGAAAATTGACCACGTGCAATTTTACAAACAGTACAATGCATGCGGAATTTGTTCTCTTAAGCCACCCAAATCAGGAGCAGCGGGGGGTTAGGGGTTCGTGGTCTTGCCCAGGGGCAACATCTTGCAGTGGTCTGTGCAGGACCTCTGGACTGACCTGTGGATCTGCAGCACACTTCTGCTGCCAGTTACCAGATAGGATTTGAACCCACAACCCCCGGCTTAGGAGGCCAATGCCTTTATCCAGTTTTATCTTTCGTGCTTTTCTGAAGCTCTGCCAGAACTTTTTAATGATCGGACATAGTCCAGAAGAATGTTCAATCAATAAAATAAAAAAACATTTGAATGAATAAAATAAAGTATAATAAAACTAATTAAAAAAAACAACAACAGTAAAAGTACAAATTAAAATAAATTGATTTAAATTGCAAGTTTAGCCAGGTGGAGCTCTGGTGTTAGGACATGTTTTACAAGTGTTAGTGTGTCTCCCAGAATAGCATTTTTTCTCTCAGCATGAAACAGGATTTGGACCATCATGGGACACTAAAGCTCTCCACTGATGCAGGAAATGAAATTGTTTTGGGATTAGAAGCTGCTTCAAGGGACACTAAGTAATTAGGATCGTTACCAAAGCAGAAAGCCAGTCAGAAAGTGAATTCTGAGGATTCTGAATAATTATGGTTATCAGTCTGTCAAAGCACTATAATGGTCTTTTTGTGCCACTCGCTGCGCCTTTAGAGATCTAATCTTAGTGATAATATCACATGTCGAGTGTCTTTGTGGGAACCTGAGGAGAGTGCCACCAAATATTTGATCAAAGGCGAGTCGTGAGGGAAATATCTTTTATTCATGCAGAGCAGCTTTGATGTCATAGCCGATCGTCCTGGCAGCAATAAATGAGCACATGAACATGAAATGCTTTATTACGTTTTGTCTCCGCAGCCTATTTCCACAGGTTCACATTAAAAGAAGCCTCTTTCATCCTGCCTGCAAGAAATACGACAAAAACATGTTGAGATTTTTGTTAATTGGAAGAAATCGGTTCAAATATTTGAGCGGAAGGATTGATGAATAAAAACTTCAGATGAGGAGAGAGCTTTTTAGTTTTTCATTTAAGACCTGGTTACTCAGTGCCGACATCCCAGTTAAATTGAATGAGACGTTTCCTCTCTTCAAAGTTTTTCTCTCCACGTGTTTGAAATTACGGCAGAAATCCTTTAATTCTTACGTCTCTGAGCACATTTAACCTCTCTTTTGGTCCATCTCTCGTGTTGTGCAGGCAAATATTTTTACACCGAGACAGAAGGACGCATGAATGTAAAGAAAACTGTGAGACTGGCAGAGAATTCCCAAGGAGGCCGTCCTAAAAAGAAAGATGCAATTTGGAGCTAATGACAGCAAACTTCTGAAGTTTTACTTAAAATTGAGTTAGTTGTGTTCAGTTATGACCCAGTCAGTTGCTCTATTTAAACGCAAGTAAATATTTAAACCTTATTAATTTACTATCAGAAACCTTGTGTATATTATTCACATCACTTTGTAGAACAGTGATCGTCCTTCTTTGGCACGTTTTCTCCTGGAATAGTTCTTCAATGCTTCTCCTCAACTTCCTGTTAACCCCTAACGCTCACCTTCTCCTCCGAGTATTAACTTAAAAGATAAAACCTGTATTATCCAGTCTGCACGTAAACAAACAGCACAACATGATTTTGGTCCTCAGTACCTACAGAGAGACTTGATTGCATATTAGTCTTTTGGTTGATTAGCATGATTCACGAATGATTAGTTAATTTCTCTGTACTGCTCATTAGTTTATGGATAAATTATGGAATAATTTGACAGCAGTAATTAATTTGAAGTGTGCCAGTAAATGTTAAGGGTCTGACAAAGTGGAGACTCACAGGTAATGAATGGCAGACTGATCGGCAAGCTCAGCACTCAGGGCTTGAGTACCACACTCTGCATCTCGATATTGGGCTTCCTCACAAACAGACAGTTTCGGATTGGTGCACTCACCTCCTCCACTCTCTCAACGCCGAAGCCCCCCAGGGCTGTGTGCTCAGCCCCCTTCTGTTCACGCTGTACGCCCACAACTGCATCCCCCGACATGGAGAGAACTGTTGTGAAGTTTGTGGACGACACCACCATCATGAGACTTCTTTACGAGAGTGGTTCTCAGAGAACAACCTGCTGCTCAACGTCAGCAAAACTAAGGATTGATTTTAGGAAAAAAGAAGGAGATAAAGACTCACGCTCCTGTCTACATCAGTGGAGCTGAGGTGGAGCAGGTGAACAGTTTCGGGTTTCTGTGAAACGCCTGTATTTTTTGAGGAAGCTTAAGAGGGCCAAATTCCCACTTGAAGTTCCTGTCAGCTTCTACAGAGGAGCAACAGAAAGCATCCTGGCTGGAAACATCACTAACGTGGGACGTGCACGGCTCAGGACCGGAGGGCTCTGCAGCTGGTGATTCAAACTGCTCAGAAGATCATTGGTACCGAGCATCAGTGATATCGATGAGGTGCCTACAGAGCCCAAAGGATACTAAAGGACAGTACCCACCCCGCCGCCGCAGCCTGTTCACCCTGCTGCCTTCTGGGAAGAGATACAGAAGTACAGTATCTGCTTTCGTCCCACCAGACTGCAGAGCAGCTTCTTCCCTCAGGCTGTATAGATTTTTATCATTTTTGTTTATAACATTTGCTTTGTGAGTAGAATAAAGTGAACTCCAAACACTGAAACACACATGAAATATTTATCTCTTGCCTCGCTGGAGCCACAGTAATACGGCATTGCTTGTTTGGATGTTTTCTGCAGTGGATACAGTTTCAGTTTGGACAAATTGTGCAAAATACTACTGCACAGCTGTCAGCTCACATCACACCCATCCTGTCGTCTTCACAGTGGCTCCGCATGAGGTTCAGGATTCAATTCAAGGTTCTTGTTTTCACATATAGAGTCCTGCATGGTGCCCGTGCACATCTCTGACCCGCTCCATCATTACATATGTCACCAGTAGGTCACTTGTGACCAGGGTCGTTCCTCAGCCACGACAGAAAACAAAAGGTGATGGTGCATTTAAAGTGGTGGCTTCAACATTTGGGAGCGCTCCTGTGTTACATACTGCACGCTCTGAGGTCTCTGTTGATTCCTTTATTTATTCCTCCTTTGCTCGTTTAATTAGTTTCGTACTGTTGTTGTTTACTGTTGTTTTCCTTTCTGTTTTATGGTCTTATTTGTAATATTTGACTCTTGTAAAGCACTTTGTGGCCCTGCTCTGTGAAAGGCGAAACCTTTACTCACTAACTAGATAGAGTTCAGAATGGGTCACACTGACAGGAAGGGGAGACCGGGTATGATTGTAACACTATTTTCTTGCCAGAGTTCTCAAATGTTTATACAAAGGACCCACATTTGTTCACTACAAATGGCACCAATTCAATCCTCTAAGAGAATATCACAGACCTCGTGAGTTGATGTCAAAAATAGATTCCACGCTATAGAGGGTAGGTGATCTACTCCTCAAAGTGGAGTGTCATGTCAAACTTATTACAAAATCTGCTTTCTAACACCTCAAAAACATCTCCAGACTTCAACCATCACTCTCAGACTCTGTGGCAGAGTCTCTCATCCATGCCTTCATCACCTCCCGCCTGGACTTCTGTAATGCTGTCCTGTATGGGGTACCCAGCAAGGTCCTGGACAGAGTTCAATATGTCCAGAACTTGGCTGCCAGGGTTCTCACACACACTAGGTCGTGGCAGCACATCACCCCAGTCCTCACTCAGCTTCACTGGCTCTCGGTCAAATTCCGCATCATCTACAAAATCCTGCTCACCTATAACTCTCTCTGTGCCACTGCACCCCAGTACCTACTGGACCTTCTCCACCCCTACACCCCCTCATGGAACCTGCGGTCCACCGACAAGGGCCTGCTCTCTGTCCTGACACCAGACTGCGGACTTTTGGGGACAAAGCCTTCAGCGTCGCAGCCCCCACCTTCTGGAACACCTTCAAAAAACTCCTAAAAACCCACGTCTTCACAAAGGCATTCAACCCTGAATGACTTTTTATTGTTCTGTCTCTGCAATTATGTGTAAATCGTCCTTGGGTCTCGTGAAAGGTGCTATAAAAATATGAGTTGTTATTATTATGTGATATGCTTCAAAACAGTTATATAAAAGGAACAATGTTTCTCTCTTGCTGTAACAGACTTTGTCTGATGACTCGCACGCATGTTCAGTAAATGTAAATGCTCTGTACTTGTATAGCGCTTTTCTAGTCTTTTCAACCACTGAAAGTGCTTTTACACTACATCTTCATTCACCATTCACCAGGAGCAATTCAGGGTTCAGTATCTTGCCCAAGGACACTTCCACATGCAGCCTGGAGGAACCGGGGATGGACCCGCTCTACCTCCTGAGCCACAGCCGCCCCAAATTTACATTCAGTATGTGAATGTAAATTTAATCTATAGAATAAACTTACTTAAAAGTATACTTAATAAATACTACTAAAATGTAATTAAAGAACATCTCTGTACAGGGGTGCGTGTGTGTGTGTCTGTCTGTGTTTTTATATTCTAATTCAGAGTCACAGTCAGTGCTTAAAGTGGGCCAGTACTCACCAGTACGCAGTACCAGCACTTCTACAGTATATATTACTCTTTGGCTTACCAGGACTTTTTCTTGCACACAGGCACTTTTCACAAGCTGGCCGTGCGCTTCTCTAGCCTCTCCACCAGCGGAGACAGAGTATGGAAAAGGTCGAGTGTCGATACATACGCCAACATGTGTATAACATGTGACTGAGGAGTAATGGTTACAGTGCGACAAATGAATGCTGGTAACCCTGGAGTGCGGGTTTGGTGGGCCCAGACTGCATAGGGTTTTATGTGAAGAAGTGTTCTAACCCACCCCACACCTGTCAGCCAATGTTTAGCTAGCTGTATTACCATAGCGGTTTGAAATTAGAAAGGGAAAAAATGCATCACATGTTGCCTGAAACTACATTTCAATCTAATATAGGTCAAACAGTTCTATCTGCAATAGTATCGATACTAAACAAAAATTTGTCTTGGTCAAAAGCTTTACTTTCTTATCTCAATCATTGTATTCTGAATGCACCTCTTTCCAGACTTGATAACCACCAGGAAGCAGGTAAATACTGAAATGATCACCTAAATCCTATCTTATCTATAGTTGGTGGAATTGGTGTTGTTAAAACTCTCCCCATGTTACAACCATACCCGGTCTCCCCTAATTAAGGGAGCATTTTATTTTTTCAAGTATTTTGATGATTTTTAGCAGGTATTATCCATCCATCCATTGTCAGCCGCTTATCCTGCGTACAGGGTCGCTGAAGCCAATCCCAGCTGACATCGGGCGAAAGGCGGGGTCCACCCTGGACAGGTCGCCAGTCCATCGCAGGGCCTGCAGGTATTATATTTGTTTATAATATTCACCATCTTAGTTTAGCACGTTAGCATGTTAACACAGCGTACAGCTGAGGCTGATGGGAATGACATCAGTTCGGCAGGCATTTGGTCATAAACCAAAGTGTTGGACACATTAAGGTGCTGACCTGATGATGGTGTTAGATGGCCATGCTGCTAACAGGAAAGGAAATAAAGAGTGCAGCACAAGCTTGCATATAAAAACAGGCAGTACGCTGGCTGTGCACTTCATCAGTCGGGGTTCACTGAAGAGAAGACAACGTGCTCATGTGGAACTGAAAGTCCTGTTGGTGTCTAAGTGAATAGAAACTCCTGCAACAGCGAGATGAGAGTTAAGAAGACAAAACTGTCAGGATGTGCAGCCGCCTCAAACAGGTGAGTCTGCTTCACAGGGAACAATAGAAAAGCAAGAGAGGGGAAACAGATGGGAGAGGAGAGACCTGTCCCGCGAGGTGTAGCTCTTCTCAAATGTTGACATCCTGCTGCTTTTAGACACAAAACAGGATATATTTATGCAGAAATGTCTCACCCACTCTGAATAAGCTTCACCTGAAACCGGGACTTCAGGATGTGAGGTGCGTTCACTGCCAGCAGCTTTATCTGAACTCAGCATCTTCTACTTCAGCAGTTTGAAGGGTGCTAAAGTACAGTACTCGAGTAAATGTACAATTACTTTCCACCACTAATAAGTAGTAAGATTTTCATGGAGTAATTAGTAAAGAAGTCAGGTGCTCTAAGCGGTCTGGGGTTCAGGGCTCCTGCAGCGGCGCCCAGGAGGTGATCCGGCACCTCTCCAACTCCATATATCTGGTTTCCAAGCCGCTTCCTCACGGACTGAGCTGCAGCCGCCCCTAATATGCACAATCCTCTCTTCATTAGAATCACTAAGACCTGAGCTGACAGCCGTGCCCTCGCGAGGGAGAACAGATCTTATCAGGCCACTCGGTCGCTTTATCGATTTCTCATTCCTCCTCAGCAAAGACTCGACACAGAGATTCTGCTATCATCCACAACCTCCATCCAAACGCCAAGGTTGTTATCGTGCGGATGTTTTGGATTCTGGTAAACAGCGCTTAACCACTCGTACCTAGACCAGATAATGGGAGGGAGGCAGGGAGCAGCACGATGAGTCGATAAGTGTTAGAAGCAGGGGAGTGTTTGTCAGTTCTGTTGTTTTCTGGTGAGGGAGATGCTATTCATGCCATTTATTTCATCTGCTGCTGACTTTAACTTTCTGTTCTGCTGCCAGAAATGGGAAAACTCTGCAAATGGTGCAGAATTCAGCTGCTGCAAGCTTTTTAACTGGAGCTCAGAGCAGAGATCAGATACTGTGAGCCCCACTTCAGCTCATTTTCACCGGCTGCCAGTCGAATTTACAGTTAAAGTTTGACCAATTTCAACTCATTAAATAGCTAGACCCTGCTATCACAGAGCTTTTAATATGCTCACAAATGTGTTATGACAGACGCAGTTTTACTGACTGATCCAGGATCTGAACACCCGCACCTTCACACGGCTGGGTTTGTGTCTTTTTTCAGCAAATGTATATTTTTCTGACCTGATTCACAGCTGGTTGTACCGCGTGATGTGTGGCTGAACGTCTTATCTGGCTGAGGAAGGAAAATATTTAGCCCCCAGACAAAAGCTTTCTCTTTTTATAGTTATAGTGTGTCTACATTTGTAAATCTACTGGAGATTTAATAATATTAATCCAAGGCCATAGGTGTCAAAGAGTCTATGAGAAAAGGTTTACTTGAACAGGAAAACATGAAATGCAATGTAAATATAGAAGAAACGGATCTGCCTTGTCCAAAAAAATTATCTTATTTCTGTATTATATTCAATAATATATTCTGAACTGACACCGACCACACAAATTGTTTCCCTTCATATAGATAAAGACACGTCCACCATAAATTGGTGCAGAAAATGTCACTAGAATGCAGGAAATGCTTAAAATCTTCTGGGGGAGGACACCCAGACCCCCCTCCCTTCTTTAATTGCCCATTTCATTGATGAATATTTCTTCTAAATAGCATTAGAGTATCTTGTTGTCTTGTTCTTGTGACTCCAATTTTGTGCATTATCACTCATTATCTCATGGGCTAAGTGTTTCCTCTCACCCCTTAAATGTCGCCACCACTTTTCCACATCAAGTAAATCAGAATTAATGTTGACTTTGTATCGTCTAATAATAATCATCAATGATTTGCATTTCAGAAACACAGACGGGTCGCAGTCTAACAGAAATAGCACAACAATAAATACTTTCATTCAAACGTCACCTGTCAAAACAAGCGAGTTTTGCACAGTGCTCACAGAATCAAGATAACGAGAACGTTGATTGACACCAGGTGTGAATGCAAAGAAACAGACCACAAGTTAACATGGGGGGGTGGGGACATCATCTTGTAGTCTCTATGTATCACTTTATGAATATTTCACATGCAGTTCAGTCGTTATCCATTTCTCAATTATTGCCTGCTGTTTTTAATGTTTTTCATGCAGCTGAGGTGCACTGTGGAGGACAGAGGCATCTGTCTGCAGCAGGTATCTGCTTCATTTCCTGCGGTTTGGATTTGATTATTTCGAAAACATTACATCGTTATGAGAGCTCACATAATGACAGGACAGGATATTCTGTTAGTGTCTGCATGCGGGGTATGAGCTGAGTGCACCGACACCCCTGCTCCGCTCAGGCTGGTGAACATAATGTCCTGTTTATCGTTCGCAGCCGGAGTGTCTTTAACAGAACCCATTACGGTTCAGAGCAGGATTCAGTTAGTTCAGCTGAATCCCAGGACATCCAGCAGAATATTAGGTGTGATCTTACAATACATGTGTTCATGTGAGGAAGGTCACAGCCTCGTCATCGCGCCACACAGATCTGAGGTTTTCAGTGCTTCACTTTAAAAGGGGGGAGGTTTTTAAGTGAAGGTGAAGACTTTAAAAACCAGAGCTTTCACTTTCACATGCTGCATTTATTCCCTCACTTTGTTTCTGCTTTCATCCAAACAACTTTTATACCTCAGACAAGAGTAAAAGCTTTTTTGTTATCATGGTTCTGGGCTGTGGGTGTTTTCATCTTTCCTGTTTTACTTTGGGTATTTTCAAAACCGTTCGTCCACACGGAAATGCAGCATCAGGTCACTGAAACCGAACATTTTTGAAAACCCCTGCCAGGGTGAGGAGTTTAAATGTAGACAGTGAAACCGGAGTGTTCGCCTTGCAGAGTCAGAGTGTACGCCACTGCCTGCTTTGCTACAGTTTTATTAGGCTCCATCATGGCTTTCCAGTTTGGGTCATATCGCCGCCTGGTGGTTGGGCGTACTGTTGGCAGCGCTTGATAGCGTGTTTTTGCGTTTTCATGTAGACAGAGAATTTTTTTTAAACTGAGAGGGAGAAACTATCCCTGTGTCCGTGTGGACTAGGCCTAACTTCCTGTTTGTGCTCACTGATTGGTGTGTATCACCTGCTCGTCTGTCGCGTGTTCGTTGCTCATGATCGTTTGCACCAGTGCTTCATTTCCTGCCTCTTGTCCCTGGATCATTCCCCGGGTTTCCCCTCTTGTCTTGTGGATTTATGGACTACCTATGTTGTTGTGGTTTACTGTGCTTTGGTTTCTGGACAACTAACCCCACCTGACCTGTAAGTGTCACCTGTTTGTTTAACAAAAAGCCGTCTTGTCAGTGTCAACATCTGGGCCCAAACCCCTGTCTCCCATGTCTGCGCCATGCAGACAGTAACATTTCCAGTGTTTCCGCACAGTGGGGTGAAAACACATGAGTAATGCATCTTATAAAGTTTTGATCAGAACATTAATGAAACTGTTCATATTTGCTTTAACTACTACAATTTTTCTGTTAATATGTGTAATGCAGAAAAAGCAGAAAAGCTTCGTAATGCACAGAAAATGCTTGCAGGAAGGGAAAAACTCTTGTCAAGACCACGGTTTAGGAAAAAGAATGAAGAGAAATTGAAACACATTAAAGAATCAAGCCCGAGGACATTGAGAGAAATTAAAGTGACCGGGTCTAAAGCTTCTTGGTTCAATCATGTTATGGCTGAGAATCAGAGCTCTAACGAGACGTACGACATGGAACAACATGAACAAAATGGGAATCTCATTATATAGACTTTTTCTGCAGCACTGAATCTTCGGGCATTTTATGCATCAGGCCCCAGTCAACATGCAGAAAACACGAATGTGACCCAGATTCTGAATCAGAGGGTTGACGAAGATGATGATGATGGCGGCCCGATGCCTTTTGAAACTTCATCATTATACTGGAGAAAACTGTGCAGGGCTATGAAAAAAAGAGAGAAGAAAATAATGATATTCAGTGGAAGAGACAAACCCTGTTACCTTCTCAGCAAGTCTGTCATAATTTCCACCTTCTAAACACTCACATTATACCGTAGACCTCCACCGATAGACTTCCTCAGCCTTATGGATGCATTTTGAACTGAACAGTGTTTCAGCGCTTCAATCAGCGCGTCATGTTGTCATTATGTTTCTAAATGTGCTCTCCAGGTCCTCTCGGGGTTTGCCTTGTAATCAGCTGGCTTTCCCTGAGGGATGAAGTCAAATGCAGCACATTTCTGTGTGGACTGTCTGCAGCGTTCACTTCACAAATCACTGGCTTCGTTTTGGGACTACAGTGGTTCAGAATAAGTGTAAATTATTAAGTGTTATTCTTGGCTGTGAGGACTACATGGACGAGTCACATCATACAGAATAAATTATTCAAATTGTGGAAAGAACAGTGTGAAAATATTTACTTCAGATCTATGGACATGTTCTATTCAAAGTAACTGAATCAAAAATGCCAAAAACAGTTTAGCTGTTTAGCTGAATATGGGAGGGCATGGAGATTTAAATGGTTGTATTTTGTATTTACTTTAAATACGTGTCTTATAACGAGACTCACTAAACTTTTCCCACCCCAACTCCGAAAGTCCAGTGACTCAGGTTGCTTCGCTTTATGGCTATAGGCAGCCATTCTAATCAATGCCACCAGAAGTGTCCTAGATACGGTTACAGATATACATTGGGTATAATTTTGATGGATGCCGCGTCAAGATGCACAGAGCAGATCGATCTGGGCAGGAAGTGAGACACAGAATGGCGAGAATCCGGTCAATTTTCAAAATGAAATACCCGGGGACTCCCGATCATAAAAACAATAGACACGGTTAAAACAGGCAAGAAAGAAATGCAAGGCGGTCCTTCATCACCAAAAACACTAACCATGCACGTGCCCCGTTTGCTGCTGTCGACAGGCTAACCAACCCTCCTGTGTCTGTAGCCTCTGAACTTCTATCCACCAGGGCCTGCAATGAATTTGCCTCCTTCACAGACAAAATTCGAACAATTAAACAAGCAATCAGTGCCTCCATGCCAGTTATGAGTCGTAGTTTCTTCTATGTGAGTTTGAGTTTTTGCCATTTGTTTCGTATGTCTATTTGTCTGTTTCTCTCGTTCCTTGTCCTTAGTAGTTTATGTCTCGTCTTTTATCTTAGCTCTTGGTCCTGTGTTTCAGTTCTTTGTCTTTGTTCCCAGTCCTGTGCCTCGGTTATGTTTTAGTATTTACTTCTTGTTCCTCGTCTGCATTATTTTAGTTTAGTCTGCTCTGTATTCTGTGTCTTAGCTCCTCGTTCTGTGTCTCGGTTCATGTCTTAGTGTTTTGGGTTCTGTCCTGTGTCCAGTATCAGTTATATAGTCTGTTGTGTTTTGGGGTTCACTCATGTCCGTCTCTGTCTTGTCTTTCGTCTAGTGTTTGGTAACCCTTGTCATGTCTGTTACACCAGTGATCCCTCTGCATGTCTGTCTCTGTTTTCCCCTGCTCTCTCTCCCTTCCTCTGCCTCGCTAGCCTCATGTCTTTCACCTGTGTTGCTCCCGCCCTGCTCGTTAGTCCCTGTGTGTATATATACCTGGTGTTTCTGTCTTGTCATTGTATGATGTTTATTGTCACCCAGTGTTGCTGTGTGTTGTCCGGTCGCCAGCCTTTCTTGTCGTGTCTCCCTGTTCCCTGCACTTCTTGGATTTGGATTTCTGTTTGAACTGCTTTTGTTTTGGACTCTGCATCAGCCACTCAATCAGTAAGTGTGCTCGCCTTCTGTTTGTTCTAATAAATCACCTTGGTTCACTGCACCTCCTCTGCCTTGCGTCCTGCATTTGGGTCCTCCAACCTGATCAACTCAGCCACCCACCGTAACAGTAACAGGATATGTCTTGTCCCACTCAAAAACAGACAATTTGATTCTATTAACCATAAAAACCTGGAGGACATAATACAACATCTGAAATCCTCCTCATGCTGCCTTGATATTCTGCCGACAGGTTTTTTCAGAAATGTTTCTAAATGCATGGCCTCAGATTTATTACGAATTGTCAACATGTCTGTCCTCTCAGGTTTTTTTTCCCCACAGGCCCTGAAAACTGCAGTCATTAAGCCACTCTTAAAAGAGCAATCTAGACAGTTCACTAATGAGCAATTATAGGCCCAAAGAATTGATTTCAAAATCCTGCTGTTAGTTTATAAAGCACTGAATGGTTTAGGGCCAAAATACATTTCTGATCTTCTGCTTCGTTAGGAACCATCCAGACCTCTCAGGTCGTCTGGGATCAGGTCTGCTTTCTGTCCCCAGAGTCAAAACTAAACAAGGTGAAGCAGCGTTCAGTTATTATGCTCCGTATATCTGGAACAAGATAACTGCAGGTCTGCTGAAACTGTCAGTTCTTTCAAATTAAAACTGAAGGCTTCCTCCCACGGTTCAAAAACATGCGGCCTAGGTTGATTGGTGATCCTAAAAATTGTCCTTTGGTGTGAGTGGTTGTCTCTGTGTGGCCCTGCGATGGACTGGCGACCTGTCCAGGGTCTACCCCGCCTTGAGCCCGATGTCAGCTGGGATTGGCTCCAGCCCCCCGTGACCCTGTACGCAGGATAAGCGGGTGACGATAGATGGCTGGAAGATAAACTGACTTAAATGAACACACTTTCCTGATGAACTACGCTGCGCATTGCATGACTGACTGTCGTGCGCACAGTTTTCAGTGAACAGGTTGAGGCAGCGACCCGCGAAAATGAACTCAGTTGTATTTTAGCCTACTGTATTACTCTGTATTAACTGCAGCTTATTTGTTTAGTATTAGTGGCTTTTTGATGCATCCTCCAATTAGTACAGCGCTACAAATGATGATATGCTTGCTAGTGTGCGCCAGCGACAAGCAGTGCGCAAAATAATAACACTTTAATATTACCATAAAGGGCGGGATTGCGGTCTTTCATGGCATTTTTCAGGCAGTTGAAATAACAAATTGTCTAGTGTGACATCTGGGGCAAGTAGTGGACTGTCGTTGTGTTAATCTCATTTAACCTGTACCTACCTGTCTCAATACAGATTCATGTTCACATTCCCCTCTGTGACCATCTACCAACGTGTCCCTGAACAAGACACTTAACCCCTCGTTGCTCCAGAGGCGTGCGACCTCTGACCTGTATAGCAAGTGTAAGTCGCTTTGGATAAAAGCGTCAGCTAAATAAATGTAATGTAGAACATATCATTCATACCTTGCACGTTTGTACATCATTCTATTTAATTACAGCTTAAGCACTTCTGGTTAGATGCCATCTGCATTTCGTTGCTTTGTACCAGTGACATGCTCAATAACAAAGTTTAATCTAATCTTTGAATCTTCTTCTATTACAGCATAGCCAATCACAACTTATCCAGAAACAAAACAGGGTGTTTGGATCGACAGTTGAACAGTTTAAGTTGTGTTTCAGCTGCAAAAGTCTGCTTGTACTGAAGAGACTCACAGAGACCAAAAGTAATGTTGCATTCAGGTTGTCCGTTACAATAAAGTCTTAATCTAATTATTCCTGCAGCAGTTTCATCACCGGTCCACTCAATGATTCATTTACCAACTGGCAGAGCGACTGACTCAGCGGCCGTTTGAGGACAGTAGTTGCTAAAAATGGCACAATAATAATTTTCTGACTTTAAAACAAAGTCCCTGGACTGAATAATGTTTCAGATCTCAAATACATTTATCTGAGCTGTTGTATCACAGGAAAGTCTCTCCTTGTTTTATTGAGCCAATTATGTGCCATTCAATATGAAACATTAAAGTGTCAGCCTGTGTTTCCACTCCAGCAGTCTGTCCAGCTGCATGAATCATCCTCCTTCCAACCACTAATGGACTGCACAATAGTTTGAAATTATAGGTCTGCCTGTCTCTCTTGTTTTGAGCTGATGTGTCCATTGTTATGGACCAACAAAAGATTACATTTTGTGTTCAGTCCCTGCTCCCCCGCTCGGATCCAACTCGCTCTTTTACTTTAGCTTTGTTTCCCTAAAAGCCATGGAGACTGCATCAATACTCTTACTGCCACTTCTTTTTTTTCCTATCTGATATTTGCACTAATTGTTGGCATTAGACATAAAGCACATTTTGTAGAAAAGTATGCACATACAATAGAGATTTGGCTGCCCAGACATACTGGGATCTGGGGGGCGGGGGAGCAGGTTTGGTTAGCTAATATCAAATATTTTGTAATATTAATAAAGGTAAAAATTACTAAAATTATTAAAGATTAATAATTATGGGGCTCCAATCCGAGCTGTGTGTGTCAATAGAAGGGATGAGAGGGAGGAAGATGGTAGGCGTGACCACGTAGGTAGGTTTATTGTCACAATATAACAAGTCATTGAGTGAAATTGAGTTTTCTAACTCCATTCTGCTACATAGCAGATAAATCCACTAATAAAGAATCAATTATGAAAAATGGTAAACAGAAATAAATCATCACTGGAGCAGTGCTGAGGATGAATTTGAGCAGTGGTTCCCCAACTTTTTCAGCAGGACCACCCTTTTGTAGATAAGAATAGGCCCCGTAAATGAAGTGCAGAATCACATACTTTGTGCCAGTAAGTGACATGCATTATGTATCTTAGCTCAAGTTTTTACTGTGAAACAGCACTTATTGCTGTCATTTTTCTTGAAATTGACTCAACACAAAAATGGCTTTATTTTGTATGCAATATGTATTATATCTCAAGGTTTTACTGTGCAATCACTGACTGCAATCAGCATTTTTTTTAAATTGGCTCTCAACACAAACATGGCTTTAAAACTTCAGCCACCTGAAAGGCAAAATATAAATCTTCTCATTGACTGGTGTGAGCCTTCTTTGTGCACAGATCTTCTCACATCAGAGTTGCAGCTGTGAGACTGCCACTCTTAGTTCATTTTCAATGTCCAGCTTTGATCTGTATTTTGTCTTGATGGAGGCCACATCAGAGAAACCTCCTAACAGTGGGTAATCCTTCTCCATTCCAATCCAAAACGCAGCCAGTGTCTCAGACTGAAACTGCAACCTCATTGTTGAATCAGAGGTAACATCAACGAGCTGTTCCTCCTCTTAAGTCTGCAGGTGGTGTTGCACTGAAGTGGTCTTAGATCCAGTCATATTGTTTTGGATCCTGCACTGGGGAATATGTCTGGAAATGTTTTTGGAGGGCAGAGATGTGAGCTTTCATGCATGGGATCACTGGGTTCTGAAGCTTGTTGACCTCAATGAATGATTTCAGGTTCTAAAATGACTATTTCCCTCCTTAAGCCGCTGCTCCCACATCTCCAGTTTTCTTGTGGTAGGTGTGTGTTGGTGCCTTCCATCTGCAGACTTTGTTCATTGAGTTTTTGAAATATGTCACTGAGTTATGCATACTACTTTCATGAGGAAGGATTTATCATTAAACTTGCGGGCAAGTTCATTACCATCCATCCATCGTCATCCGCTTATCCTGCATACAGGGTCGCGGGGGGCTGGAGCCAATCCCAGCTGACATCGGGCTCAAGGCGGGGTCCACCCTGGACAGGTCGCCAGTCCATCGCAGGACCACACATAGACAAACAACCACTCACACTCACACCTAAGGACAATTTAGGGTCCAAGTTCATTACCTTCTTCCAAAAATATTCCAATCATCTCGCAGTTCAAAGGTCCTGGATAAAACATTCCCATGTGACAGCCATAGGGCCTCGCAGTGAAACAAAACAGCTGTGTGGTAGGAGCCCACAATGCTGTTCACAAATCAGTCAAAATCTGTGTCAGTGAGAACTTTTCCTTTGCCGAGATAATCCATCCGCCTTTGGGTGACCTTTTGTGGCCAGCCTGTGCAATATCCATGCTGATCAGCATCTTGATATGCCACACCTGTGAGGTGGATGGATTATCTCGGCAAAGGAGAAGTGCTCACTAACACAGATTTAGACAGATTTGTGAACAATATTTAAGAGAAATAATTTTATTCAGTGTATGTGTTTGGGGCGTTCTTTCCTCCTGCAGATCTCAACACAAGAAAAAGATAAGGACCCAACAATGCATATGTGTAAAGTTACATATTATTTCTATTGAAACTGTATATGATATCTTATAAAAAGAGACAGTTTGTCTCACACCACGTTGAGTTTATATTTTTACAAAGTAGTAAATTAGATTTATTGTAGGCTCAGTTTTACTGGAGGTAAAATTCATTAAAAAAAAGGCAACTCTGATTCATTTTTTCTTTTTGCACAAAGTAAAGAACACACAGCTCTTGTTCCTGTGTTATCAGACTCACTGTGGACATGACAGGGTTTGTTTTGTCTGTTTGTCACTGAGCACAGTGCCTCAACACAGAAAAAGTTCTACATGGATTAGCATGCGGCTTTGTGTCGGCTCCAGTAAAGATCTTGACATTTGCTCGATGCTGGAGAATAAATTGTGTTTTTTTAAGTTATGCATCCAGACTTATTATTATTATTATTGTTCAATACCTGGCTTGTGCTTCTTATCTGCTGATTACAGACCCGTCGGACTGAACCCTGCAACAGAAAGGTCACACCGACGTCACATTCAGACGGACGCAATTATCTGCTCCAAAATATCTGTAGCTTCGCCCTCAGCTAAGGGAGGATTCTAGTTTATTTTCAGATGATTCTGTTCAGAGGGTACAGCTGCTGTTGGGCATTTTCTCCCCCAAAGTGTCAGAAACATTTCATTATTCTCTTCCAGAAGAGCACTCACAGTTGCTACTTGGGTTCATAATACTAGAATTTAGTATTTCAAATATGATGATTTTGTCTTGTTCTCTACCAACTTTGGTTAAATATTCAGGTTCAAACATTCATTGCATTTAGGTTTGCATTGTAATATTACTGTATTACATCCTTTATCTTCCACTTTTATTTCTATTAAAATTCTAAATTATGCTGTGTGTTATTTATTGTTGTGCAGGATTAACCTGGACAATGATGAGTGTAACTGTCACACCACGATTTACATTTACATTATTTGTGTTAGGGTGGAAGGATTCAGAAGCGGACACAATGTTGATGAATAGAACACAGGCAAGGTTTCTTGACAAGAGTGCACAGGAATGGCCAGAGGGTAGGGGAGAGGGCTGAGCCTTCCAAGTCCGGCGGGGTTCCGGGGATGGCGTTAGAAGCGCCGTTCAGGGTGGACAGATCGGCAGGCAAGCAGGTAGGCAGCGACTCACACGCGGGGTTGACTGAGAAACGGAATACAAGAAGTTAGGTACAGGTCACAAATTACTCAACTAGAATTAGGCGAGACGGCCGGCACAATATAGCACAGGCGGTAAACTGACAAACTGGCAAAGAGTGGGAGCTGGACCAGAGTATTTCACTGCAGGAGTTGATTGTAGATGAGCCACAGGTGTGAGAAGATGCAGGTGGTGATGAGCCTGGACACGCCCACGCCCACGCCCACGCCCACACACACACACACACACACACACACACACACACACACAGCACGACTTGCAATTTTGACCAATCACTGCAACTTTTCCACACATTTGACGCCATTTCCAGCTAAACAGTCATTTGTCAGCTTGTCACTTCCTTATTTACAAGACGCAGGTGACATGTGATACCAAAGTTTCACTTTTTTTTTTTTTTAACCAAAGAGGGGGAAACTGTTTAGCTAAACCTGCAGTATTGTTGTCGAACATAAAGCAAATCGTCTACTGACAAACACTTTGCTGCTGCAAAACCTAAGTGGAGTGTGGCAGAAACACATGGAGGACGTCAGATGAGACAACTGAGACACTAGCTGCTGCATCCCAGTCAGCTGCAAAGGCTGAAATAATCAAGGTAAGCTGGTTTAAACATGCAGGGTTATGTCTGGAGGGACTGCTTCATGATTCAACTATCATTCTAAAATAAAACACGACACATCTACCTTTGCAGTTTTCATTTATTTCACAATTTCTTCTAATAAAATGGGCCAAAAAATCCCAACTTTCTTCATCATTTTAAGAAAAGCTGCCAAAAAAATCTGGTATTTTAGGCCGCAACAATCACCATAAATGAAAGCAAGGCTATTGAGGAGGCACTGAGCAAGCAGAGGGGATTATGGGTATTTAGTATTCTGCTCATAGTATATGAAAAGCTTCTTTCTTTGTAATGGCAGCGGCTGCAGACCTCACCATCATCATATCGCCACAGAGGAGGCAAGTTACAGAGAGTGCCAGACATTTGAGTTGGATCGGAGGAAACCACCCGGCGCCAAAGAACGAGCGGCGACAGCTGGCTGGTGTCGCCTCTCGAGCCACAGCTCTTTCTCCTCACACAGGAAACACTTGGCTCTTAGACATGATTCTGTTCCTGGATCGCATCACTTCACAAACTAAACAATACACAAATATATATATACATACATACTTGTGAAGTGTGGTGGGATGTCAGTCAAGTCATTTTGAGAGATTCCAAATTCACTCAGATACGAGTAAAATGTTATGTTGTTATGTAAATGTTTATTATGATTATTCGATTTTTTTTAATAATGTTGCATTGTCATCTTGTGTGCTTCACAGAAGTATTCAGATGCTTTCCGTTAGTCAAATTACCAAAACAACAATGTAAAAGTACTCATTTTTCAGAATACCACTACTTTTGATATCAGTATGCTTTTAAGGTTTTGTTTTTTGCCTTTTTTAAAGTAATGGACCTTTCTACCACACCAAAGAATTTGATGTAGGTGGTGTTTTTCAGGGGTAAATTAATGCAGTTTTAAGGGATTCTTGTTTATAGAAAGTCCAAAGTTCAACTCACATCTTGGCCAGAATCTTTTCATCAGTCTCTTACACATCAATTGATCCATGGTCCATAGATGATTTCAACAAATATTTGTTCTCATTTTAATTCCTTTCTTTCATCTGCTCTTTTGAGTTTTCCTTTCCAGGCACTGCGTGTTATCTTACCCATACACAAAATCAAGCATCTGTTTTGGCTGTTAATATGTTGTTCATTTGAGTTAGGCTGTGACTTGTTTAACATAAACTCTCTATGATTTTGGTTCTGTACTGTTTAAAATCAGTACAACCAAAACACTGCAGAATGTTGTTCACTATTAGCAGATATATTTTCTTGTGTAGTGCAGAACAATCAAAGTCTTTGAACAAACAACTGCTACCTGCTGAATTTGCTGGCAAAGTTTGTTTTGAAGTTGTTCCACTGCCTGTGAAGCTGGACCATATGTGGGAAACATCTGGCGAAATGGTAGAATCGTCCTCTGATCCTCCTTCTCGTTAGATCTCATAAGTCTTTAATGTTCATTCCAACAACACATCCTCACACCTGACTGACAAAATAGGTTGATTGTCAAGTATCCCAAAACCACATATACAACTGTTAACCAAGTAACATGTACGAGTGTTGGCAAGTTCATCGACAGGTGTACCAGACCTTAAGTACATTACGTAAGTCACGTGACCTAAGTCACATGATGTTTAACACATGGTACACTGTGGGTGTTTTGTAAAGTTTAGGCAACTGGATTCCGCATGAGGACTGATATTGCGGAATTGTAGTTATATTTGACTGTATGGCTCTGTTCTGGGATCTCACATTTCCTGGGAGAGCACACCTCTCTGCCCTTCCACGTGCATACATGGAAAGAGAGGTGCAGTAAAGAACCCCTGTACAGAACAGAGCAGGTATATGCAATTTACATGTTTAGTCAGATACTAGATGGGCACTGAGCATGGTGATAAACGGGCCTGGGGCTGAGGATGCAGCCTCTGCTGCTCTGTGTCGCCTCCCGCACACGAACACACACATGCGAACAGTTGCAAGCGCTGAGATAGGTCGTGGACACGTTGAAGTGAAGGTAACTCCAAGCCACTGCAGTATGTGCAACAAAACCTCAAGAGTAAAAGACAACTTTGTCGATACATCCGTTAAACAAGCATAACATGTAGAAGGGGTTATTTGATCCATGTCTGTCATCGCGCTAACACTAGCTTGGCAAAGCTAGATGTACAACGAGCTAAATGAAAGTGGTCTGTAGTCTGTTTAGCTTAGAATGCCATGTAGCTTCAATCTGCACATTGTTACCTGCAGTGAATCACACAGAGACAGAGAGGGAAGGAGGACAGGAGCTAGCTGCCTGAACTGCGTCTGGGGTGGCGGTGGGTTATGAGCTTTTTGCATAAGCAGCGGGTACAGGCGGGTAGGCTACGGAAGCTTAAATAGGCACCTTGTCTGGAATTTGCCAATAAATGCTAAAAGAGGAATCAGCTGAGCTGTCAGCTGATATGCTGGAATGAGCAGAGCTTGACTTTTTTGCCTGCCTGAATTAACACTACATTTATAACTTTTTCGTTACCTACCTGCATACCTACCTTGCTAAAGTTATAAAGGGATCTTTCAGGTGCTGAATTAGATCATCATTTATGTTGACTAGATACTCCACTAACATGTTACTACAAGTTTTGTACCAAGTTAAAACAAATTCTGAAGGCTTTGCCAGAATTAGCATTTAAGCAAAAGCTATACAAAAAAGGTCACGTGACAGCCTCATCTTACTGACAGAACAAACTTTAAAAGTGTATCCTCACAAACTGCATCGCCTTTTAACTGTCTTGAAACAGAATCCTTCAACACACCTGTAGTGCTGGAGACACGTCAGTTGTTGGCTAAGCCTGGACATTAGAGCTGGAGGAGGTGCATCACTGAAAACCTGTAAGCTGCTTTAAACTGGCAGTAAAGGTTTGTTTGGTGGGCAAGTTTTTGGACTTATTATTAATGTTTCCACAATAAGTTAAAAAAAAACAAAAAAACAATCTATGTAGCATTAACGGATCAAATACAAAACCCTGCCATCAGGAAGTGTCACGATCCTGTCCTGAGCTTGTCTGTGTTATATTATTTTGTTCATGCCTTCTCTGTGTTTTGATTTTGGTTTCTCTGTGTCTGGGTTTCAGTCCTGTCCGTCTGTGGTCTTGTATCCAGTCTTCTGATCTGTCCTGTTATCTCGGTGTCTGCCTTAGTACTTTAGTTCTGTTCCTGTCCCTTGTGTTAGTTTCCCACCACCACGCTTGGGTTCCGTCTGTTGTTTAGGTGTCCTTTATGTTCTCTGCCAGTTTCACTAATCTGATTTTGTTCATTCAGCTCTAGTCTGTTTAGCCTTTATTATTCATCCACATCTTATTTAGTATCTGTCTTGCCTCGTATCTTAGTCCTGTACCTTAGTTCTTGTCTTAGTGTTCACTCCTGGTCGGTGTACTTCTGTGTTTTGCCCATGTCTGAGTTCTGTTTTACCTTAGCTTCTGTCTGTGTTAGTTCATTTGTGATCTGTCCGCTTGTTCATATTACTCTGATGTTTAGTGTTGGGTAACTTGTGTTTTGTCTTTTCCCCCCTCAGTAATCTGCCTGCCTGCTGGTCTCTGTCTTCCCTTCTGTCTCTCTGCCTCGTTAACCCTGATCCCGGTCACCTGTGTTGCTCCCGCCCTGCTTGTTAGTCCCTGTGTATAAATGTCTGGTGTTTCTATTCATTCCCTGTCCAGTCATTGTCGCATGCCTTGCCTGTTTTGTGCGTTGGATAAATAAACCTTGAACGCCATCTCAGCTCACAAGTGTCTTGCATTTGGGCTCACTCCTGCTGCACTCACCCAGCGAACGTGACAGGAAGAAGACTGTGTACCAAAAATGCAAATCTAATCGCCTAAAAATATAATTTGTGCCAGCCTCCATTAAGCTGCTGAACAATGTCAAGTAGAGCTGTGTGCGCAATATATATGTGAGCAATTCAGCACCTTACACATGATCCCGGTGCAATAGGGCAACATGCAATAAACATACTAGCACTTTAATCCATGGAACTGTGTTGTCAACAATGTCCCTTTTCTTCTGTGTTTATATTTCCCTCTTGTGAAGTACAACATGTTGATGCTTCTCAGGTTCTTGTTGATGTGTTTTGTGATGTGAAGCAACACTGCACTGCGCCCAAGCAGAATTTTCCCCTGGGGACAATAAAGTTAACCTAATCTAACCTACCCTAAATCGCATTTACTAATGCAGACTAGTTGTATATGAGTGTACTTTCTGAGAGACATTGTTGTATATTTACACATGCAGTCAGATCCATATATGTTTGGACACCAACATAAATTGTTATTTTGTCTGTTTACCAAAACATAATGAAGCTACAATTAAATAACGAATATGGGCTTAAAGTAC
Organism: Micropterus salmoides; assembly: GCF_014851395.1. NCBI lineage: Eukaryota > Metazoa > Chordata > Actinopteri > Centrarchiformes > Centrarchidae > Micropterus > Micropterus salmoides. Next base: position 2,012,780 of record NW_024044570.1, on the reverse strand, counting down.
AGTCCCACAGCTTTAACTTGAAGGTTTTTACATCCACATTGGAGGAAGAGTTTAGGAATTACAGGTCTTTAATATGTAGCCCTGTTTTTCAAGGGACCAAAAGTAATTGGACACAATCCTCAAAAGCTGTTTCATGGACAGGTGTGGGCTATTCCTTCATTATTTCATCAATTAAGCAGAAAAGGTCTGGGCCCCGTTTCAGAAAGCGGGTTTAGTGAGAACTCTGAGTAAGTTGAGCCTGAGATGAGGGGAAACTCTGGGTTTTCCATTTCAGAGAGCGAGATCAGATAAACCCTAGGTCTGTAAACCGGCAACTTACGCTGTGAACCTGACCTGCTCGGGAGGAGGTTTACTTCAACTAACGCTGAGATTCTCTCTGACGACTCCTCTCCTGTGGAGCTTGTAGCTGCTGTCCCACACACTGTTTCATTTCCTCAATTATACGGTCTATTATTATATACTATCAACATATTGGAACGGAATTACGTCTTTAGAAACATCGAAATCACGGCTAAATAGGCCATTCGTTTTCTTTTTTACCCAAACATGATCTTGAACATCTGTCATCGATGTATGGACAGAGTTATCTTTGGATATCGTAAATTTATCCTCAGCACAGAATAAAATCTATAAGCTACACTGTCCTATTATAACACAATGACTCTGTGGACATTAAGGCAAAATATTTAGGCCTACTGTGCGCTACAGTGCTGCAGTTTAAAGTAATCCGTACAAAAGTGATCAATGAACAGTGACCTTTCATATTGTAGCCGCACAGATTGAACATTCCTGCCGTAGTTATCAGCTGGATATGATGTGAATATTAATATAAGTGAGGATGACTGTGGTGCAGCTGAAACAAATAAGCTAAATGTAGTTTAAAAGTGAGTTTTTCATTATCTGCTGATAGTCTGAATGTGTTTTAACAACATTTCATAAAATACGAAATGAGCTGTTTAAAATGAATAACAGGCTGGAGGAGAATTCCTGCACTTTATCAGTCATTAAGGAAATTCCAGTCTGGTAAATGAATGAGCAATGCTCTATAAAATGTAATATTAACATATCGATCCTCCACTCCTGCCTTTTAGAGCCAATCATGGGCTGCGTTCATATTTCTAGCTCCACCCGATTTAAAATGGAGGCTCTGCCTTTATTTACCCATTGCCATGGTGAATCGTAGTATCGGAGCTCCATTGAGGCTTTTTTTTCATCCCCACGCACGCGTTTCCATCAGGCTCAACATACTCAGTTGATTGAACCTATTCTGATCGAGTTTGACAGCTCAGAGTTCTTCAACCCAGAGTTCAGGTTTACACTCAGTTTGTTGAACCTGCTTTCTGAAACAGGGCCCTGGAGTTGATTCCAGGTGTAGCATTGGCATTTAGAAGCTGTTGCTGTGAACCCACAGCATCAGGAGTGGCCAAACCAACAGTTTGAGGCAACACTGAAAGGCCTGGACGTCCACGGAAGACAACGGTAGCGGATGATCGTAGGATCACAACATCCAGCCAAGTGAAGAACGCTCACCAGGAGGTAGGTGTTATGGCAGAAAATATAGTTTGTCTACCACAAAGAGCAGCTACGGAGGCTTCACCACAAGGTGTGAACTATTCAGAAGCCTCAAGAATAGACAGGCCAGATTAGACTTTCACAAAAAACATCTAAAAAAGCCAGCCCAGTTCTGGAACCGCATTCTTTGGACAGATGAAACTAAGATCAACCTGAAGGCTTGGAACAGCTCATGAGCCAAAGCATCTGTAAAACATGGTGGAGGCAGTGTGATGGCTTCCACTGGCACTGGGTCACCAGTGTTTACTTAATGGGTGGTGATGGCGCATCGATAAGATGCTTGCCTTTGGTGTGGGAGACCTGGGTTCGATTCCCACTGTGACCAATCCACCATTGTGTCCCTGAGCAAGACACTTAACCTCTCGTTGTGAGGCGTGCGACTTCTGACATACATAGCAATTGTAAGTCACTTTGGTTAAAAGCGTCAGAATGTACCTAATGTAATTATTGATGATGAGACAGAAGTGTATAGGGATATATTATCTGCTCAGATTCTGCACAGTTGATTGGACGACGCTTCACTTTACAGATGGACGATGACCCAAAACATACTGCGAAAGCAAGCCAGGAGTTTAAAAGCAAAAATTCTTTTAAAAGTGGAATATTCTGCAATGGCCGAGTCGGTCACCTGATCTCAACCCTATCGAGCGTGCATTTCAGCCGCTGAAGACAAAACTTAAGGCAGAAAGACCCTCGAACATCCAACAACTGAAGACGGCTGCAGTAAAGGCCTGGCAAAGCATCACAAGGGAGGAAACCCAGCGTTTGGTAGTTTCCATGAGTTCCAGACTTCAAGCAGTCAATGCCTGGAAAGGATTCTCGACGAAGTATTAAAAATGAACATTTTATTTGGGCAATTACATGTGAGCCCCTGAAATAAGGAAACTGTGTATAACAATGGTTGCAATTCCTAAACGTTTCACATGATATTTTTATTCAACCTCTCAAATTAAAGCTGAAAGTCTGCACTTCAATTTCATCTCGGTTGTTTAATTTCAAATCCATTGTGGGGCGGCGTACAGAGCCAAAACTATGAAAACTGTGTCACAGCTGCAGACTGATCAGTTTGGATTGCCTCAGTTTTCATTAGGAAAGTGGAAGCTTGTGAAGAAAATTTTGAGTAAAATCATATCTCTCATTTGTTCCCAACTCCAAAAGGAACTTACATTTTATTCACGTTACGTTTTTTTTATCCCCACCAGAGTCTCCTCTGTTTCATTCTGCACTGAATTTAGGGAAGGAAACTTAGAAGAATATTAATGAGAGCATAAAGCTGCACTGTTGAACCGGGTTTAAGCTGTTTGATGTCGGGGTGTTTACACCATGCAAATATCTGATGTAGACAAACAGCATTTCTTCATTTGAGAATGACATTTTCCTCAAAACTGAATAATAAATAGTCAGACAAATCAAACTTGTCAAGCCAGTATTGAAAAAGCATCTGTTTTGTTTGTTCAGAGTTCTGACTCACTTAACTTCAGAGTCCTACGATAAAGGGGAAACTTCATTAACTTTCAGTATCTGACTAAATAAATGTAAACATATCGCAGCTTATCTATTGGGCGCACACAAGCTGGAGAATGTATGGAGCTAATCTGAGGCCAACTGTAGTGTTGTGTGTTTTAAATTACAGCAGCGCAGATGTCTGGCGAAGGTGACCTGTGCTGTGAAGTCAGACCACAAGGCCATCGATCTCCCCAAACTCGTTGAGATTCATAACACTGATTTAAGTTGAAGGCAGATTGGATGTTTTGTTGCCTTCCCTTGGGGGTGGGGGCAAGGCAAGATCAAAAACACCTTGGATAGAGGATGCGGGGGGATACGGTCAGGGGAAAATTACACCAATCTCAACGCCCTTGTCTTGGTGTCATGACCAGGCAGCGCTCATCTGCATTCAGATCTCAGCTTTTTTCATCCAGAACATGTAGCTGGCAAACAGCCCCTTTAAGATCCATGACTGAGGGAGGTGATGGAGAATGACCGGGGTGTTAATGGTGATTGCATTTGTGTTGAGGAAGAGGAGAAATAAAACAGAGGGGATAGTACACAGCAAATTGCTAGAGAAAAGGGTGACACGAGTAAAAATAAATAAATAAATCTCATCTTCATCTGTATCCTCTCCTGTCTTCAGAGGTGTTCTTGGCACATTATGTGGATGATGAACATAGTGACATATTTTTAATATAAATGAAAGTTCACACATGTTCAGCCACATTTCTGTAAGATATCTGCAGCCTTATTTGAGATGCATTTACTCAAAAGACTGTTATGCTATTACTATTCTGGGTGACAAACTTGAGCCGATGATAGACGGAGCAACTTTTACAGCAATGTTGCTGGGCAATGTGGCCGTCACTGGTAATGAGTATAGGATACTACTGTAATCCCCTTCCCCACTCCGCCACCCGCCCCACCCCACAGCTATCCGTTCAAAACATAGTCGGACTTGCCACCAGCAAGACTGCCCAGCAAAAAAGTTCCCCCGTGTATCGTCAGATTTAGGTCTCCGAAAAATGTCGTGAACCAACAGTGGGCTGAATCCAGTTTCCCAGTTTGTCCTAATGTGCAAGAATTGGAATATTACGTTCACAGCTTTCTTATAAACATTCTTATTGATTTTTGCTCATTTTCACGAGAGCTACATATAAAAATATCTTTTAAGATTGCTGAGATTGACTGATTATTTTCTTGATGACGGACGCTGCTTATTCAGCTTCATATTCATCTGCCTTCCCTCCATGTGTGTTCACCTGTCCCTGCCCTGATGTGCTGCACCTGTGTCTCAATGTCTGCCCTCCTTTAGCATATATAAACCCACTCTGCCCTGAGCTCTTTGCCAGAGTGTCTAGTTCCCAGTAACAGTGTTCCGGCCTTGTTCCTAGTGTTATTCTCCTGCTAGTCAGTGAGTTTTGACCTTAGCCTTGTTTAGCGACCCTGATTTTTTGCCTGATCCATTTTGTACCATCTTGCAATAAAGCTATTGCTTGTTTTACCTGCAGTCGTGCTCTGTGAGTCCATTTCCACAGTGAGTCTGATAATGATCAAGATAACGTTACATTAACTAGAATAAATTCATAACATAATTAGAACTGAACATTTTCAATATAACTAGAGCATCAACAGTAAAGTCCGTAGATGGTCTCTACACGCTTTTTACTCTCAAAAGGTGTTTTTGTACGTGCTTGCCAGGGCTGGACTGGCCATCGGGCATTTCGGGCATTTGCCCGATGGGCCGACGTGCTTTGTGGGCCGGTACATACTTTAATTAATAATTTTTTTTTTTTGTCTGACCGGCCTATAAAACTCGCACATCGGGCATTTTCTTCTTTTGTGGGCCGATGTTTTTTTTGTTTTTGCAACGGTATAAACTATTAAAGGTGGTGGATTGGCCAATTGGTCATGATCGACTCTGGGCTGGACCAATTATAGCCGAGGACGTCAGATGCACCCTCCCCCTTCAACGGATCAGCAATGAGCAATCACATATTATTGCTGGAGAACAAAAAACGTAAAGGAGGCGTCGAAAAAATTAGGGCCAAAAAGAAACTAGCCCTTCAGGCAGATGCTGCCAAATGTGCTAAAATATCACAGTTGTTTGGTGGTGGCTATAGTGGAGCTTCCACTTCAGTAAAATTGCCAAGTGATGGAGGCCAGCAGGTTGAAGAGGGAAAGGGGAAGCAGGAGGAGGAGAGACCCGAGGCGGCCGCCGGTCCAAGTGGCAGAACTGAACTTGAGGTAAGAAGTTATGAGCTGCAGTCTATATCTGGGTCAGATTATAAACCAAGGTTAGGTGCAGCCTCTCTCAACCCGTAAATAAATGCATCCGTCGATGATTCTAATCCGCGCTCATATAGTTTTTTTCTCTCTCTCATCAAAACCGAATATGTTCATCAGTGGTACAGACAGTCTACATCAAGCAGAGACACGTTTGTGTGAATTTTATTTTGTGATTTCACCGGAACGAATAGAGTCTCCGACTACGATGAAGCGCGCGTCCGAGTGAAGAATGTGCGCGAGCCACAATTTTAACAATCTAGTAACTATTATTAACTAGTAAGTAATAGCGCACAGGTGAAAGTGGTACTTCACTATTAATTAACTAATCAATAACTACTATTTTTTTAATACTTCCCAGAGAACTACTGAAAAAGTTTAACAATCTAGTAACTACTATTAACTAAAATGAAACTCTGATTATGAATTAGTAAGTAATAGTGCGCAGATGAAAGTGTTACTACATACTTCTGTGGGAATTACTAATTATTTGGATCCGTATTATAAAGTGAAGATCACTGGAACTAACTAGTAATGACTCAAGTGTGACTACATGATCTAGTCATGATTTGTGCAACCAAACACTAAAGTCATTTCAAGCGTTTGAGATTTTTGTTGAACTTTAGTATACTTCTATACTTTAGTATAGAAAATGTCTTTAGTAACACTTGAGTCATTACTAGTGTTACGACCCCCCTGTTGGTCTAGGGGTGTGGGGGCCATAAACATATAGGCACAACTGGTAGATCTTAAACAAGGTAACGTTTATTGGTAACATGAGATGTAGACAGGTAACAAAAAGAACAAAAGGAGGGTGGACGAGGGTGCTGCGAAAATAACAAACCAAGTTAAAATAAAAAGGTCCTCAAAAGGAGGCCTGTACCTATCTACCGTTTTAAACAGGGTTGAATCTTACTACAAAAAAAACACAAAGAGCACAGCACCCACTCCACCTGGTGAAACTAACAAAATAGCAAACAGAACAATAAGTGAACTTCTCCTCTGCACTCAAATGTGGAGCTAACATTCAAAGGTATGCAAATGTTTACCTAAACACAATGTACAGCTAATAGGCACTGAAGGTGGATAGTTCCACTACACACAAAGTACAACAGACAGGCTATGCAGTCAATACCAGCGGCACACAAGTCAACAGGCGGTGACAAGCTGCCTGGAGCAACAGCTGGACTCTCCTTATGAGCCGGAGGTAATTAACGTGGTGACGAGCCATTGGTTGAGTGGAAAACAGAGGAACCAATGGGCGGTACAGATGTCAGCACCCCAGAAACCAGGAAGTAGGCGGGTCTTCATTCCCCAGGGACACAGCCTACTTGGTAGAGGTGAGACAGGGAAAAGAGGAAACACAAGGGTGACAGCGACAGCCGTGACACTATTTAGTTCCCATGGTCTTCACTTTATAATAGTAAGTAAGTAAGTACTGTATATGATGTCAGTATTTTCCAACACTTTCAAAATACTGTACCAGTACTGTGTAAAATGCCATCAAAAAGTCAATTAAGTGTTATTCTTTTTCACCTTTCACTTTTTAAAGGCTGCCATGTTAAAAAAAATGTTTTGTGCTGCCATGCTGTTTGTTGATGTGGTAAATAAATAGTTAATGAAAATACCACTAAATCTGTCATTTATTAATTTTAATATTCATTAATGATCATGTCTCACCTCTAGTCTTCTGTCTTAATTTCAGGTTTCCACCATGTGTTGTAGAAAGTTCAGGAGGAGGTTAACTTGACCAAGCAGTCTTTTGTTTTCCGCTAATTACTGTTTAGAATACCAGAATAGGGAGGATGATGGAGGTTTAGGTTTATTAGATTGATACATATATACCAACAAGACAGTGTACATCGCTGTCAGAACAGCGTTTGTTTTCATTCAAAGGCTTTATGGCTTTGCCAATAATACTTGGTGGGCCGGTCTCTAGTCAAAATGCCCGGGCCGATTTTTTTTGTCCCAGTCCAGCCCTGGTGCTTGCAGTAACGAGATGTCATCAACTCAGTGTGTGGATGTGTTTAGTCCTAAACAAGGACTTTTTCGACATAACTATGGACCTTTTTAGGATTAGAGTTAACAGTGGCGGCTCCTGCCGACTCTCTTGGGGGCGGCAAATGTTCCGATGAGGAAACGTCCAATGAGGAAGGTGACCATGGTCTAAGTCTGCTACAGGACAAGGACGGTTCCTTAGGCTACATACTGTACAGTATGTGAACCGCTACATCCTGAAGTTCATTGTCAGTGTCTACAATGAACGATGAATGATCTCCACTGATCAACTACAGATGGGTTGCCATTTATCGAGTCGCCCTAAAAGACCTTTGTATGTAAAGGCAACTACTTTAGCATTAATGGAAAAAAAAAATGACTCTTACAATCATCTGATTCAGCTATAACATACATTTTATTTAGGCTTGAAATCCAGAGCTGATAATGTGCCAATAATAAAACCATTTACAGTTCATCCTTAACTGCAGCCAAGGAACAGGCTGGAACAGAAAACAACCTGTCTCAAGTAATACAGTAATATCACACATACTGTATATGAAGGAGGATCAAACACAGCTAATCTTAAATGTTTAGTGAGGTACAGAGAAGCCTAGTATTTATTTTCATTCATTACACAAGACTAATGAGGTCTGTCGAGTTTTAAAAAACCCTGAATGTTCTCCACTTGTTATCCTGAAGTTGTTATTAGGGGTGTGGGCAGTAATTAAAAGTACACACTGTTCTCCCATTCTCTCTCTGTATTTACACAGAAACAAGAAGGCATGTAAGGGGAAATGTAAAGCATTTTATGGTGTTTTGGGTTATTTTCTTCTTCGACAAAGATGCAAGTGATAGTCACATCATGCTACGTCCTTTTTTCCCTGTGGTTTATGGCAATAAAAAACAAACAAACAAAATAATTGTTACTGATTAAGTGCTGTAAAGGTAATTTGACTTCGCTTACAATAGTTATTAAATTAGCTTTTAGTCTCCTGGTTCAAAGTCCGGGTCCTGGCCCTCCATCCACCACAACTACCTACTTACTCAGACTTTTCTGTTTAATATCATGTACCTACCATCAAAAACTGAAAATACACAAACGGTGTAACGTTACCACCAAAGTACAGTTGGTACATAGTTTTAAAGGAATTGGTTATTTTAAAAACAGTGAAATCTATTTATAGATTGTAGTTTCAAGTCTTTCATCCATATTTTTATATCCGTATTTTAGTAGAGGCCCCTAGCAAAAGTGTTAGGGGTTTATATTATATTTTTAAAAACTTTGTTTTACCTCAACAACAATCCCAAAAAATGATTCAGTTTACCACCTATTAAGACAAAGATGCAAATCCTTAGCTTAGCTGGAACTTCTTCTGTGATTTTTTTGCTTAATGACTTACATGATAGATCAGTTTTCAAAATATCTGCTAATTCATTTTATATGTTGATCAACTAATAGAGTACTCTTCCGGTTCTTTCAGCTCTAATTTCTACACCGTCTGTAGAGAATGACCTACTGGGTTAAGTTAAAGCTATTAACTCAGTGACAACTGCTGATGTAACAGCTGCGTATTTTTTTTGTTGTTTTTTTTTTATACACTCACAGTAAACAACTTCTGTTATTCTGAAATTTGCTTGTCTAAACTCATGAGAGACTAAGTTGAGTTTAGTTTGGAGAAACCACTTTCAAACAGAGCAGCATCTACAAAGAAGCTACTGTGTTTTTAATCAGAGCTGTCCATCTAGCTGCTGGTCCTCCAAACATGCTGCCTTTCCCTCAGGAAAGTCAAGTAAAAGGACTTCTTGAAAGCTACAATACTCCCCAAAGGCTTCATCCTGCAGCTGAATGTGCAGACTGACTGGCTTCTTTTAACAACGTTAGCTGTAACGCATCTGACAGACCTGCTGTCTTAAAAGTGGGTGATTATATAAGCCTCTTGTCAAGCTGTCCAGTCAGAGTTTTGAGTCTTGGAAGGTGCTACAAAAGTTCAGACAAAGTAATCGGAAACTTGAGGCAGATTTACAGAAGAAGAGAGCAGATAAAATGAGTACAACATACGTAACGATTACATTTCCAACCGCAGTGATTATGTTGTCTGAATCTGTTGATTCACCGCATTTTTATGGATATCACCATAAGCAGGAGAACATTTTCAGATTCATCCTGATTTGGTGTGAGTTACAGCTAGTGTTTTCACATCAGTGCTGCGTCACGTTGCATTCAGTTTCCTGACAATCACTTCACACCCACAGGAGGAAATCTAGCCCAGTAAAATAATCCCTCACAGCATGTCGCCTCACAGGCTTTAGTGTTTATGTACCCTTCTTTAGGGCTTCTCTTCTTGCTTATACAGCAGATATGCTTGAGAATGTGATGTGCTATTTCTGGAGATGTCCTGAGCTCATCCTAAAGATTAGTATCGGGGCAGATCAGGCATATTTTAATGGATCGGTATCAGCTAAAAGAACGGGGATAAAATGCAGATCTTTTCTTCCTTGCTCATGTATGCAAGTGAAAATGAGTGTGACTCCAAGTTCAGGGCCCCCACAGGGGTTTGGCAAAATACACAGTTTTGCTAAACTCTCTTTCTCATTGCCAAAAAGCAGCGGTGTGACAATGACAAGTGACAACAGTTTGTATAAGCTGTCACTAATTAATGTGGTAATTCCATAAGAATTGATTGAGATGGCACGCTATAGTTAAACTTGGCTAATGCTGGATTAAAGTGCTCTGCAGTCAGCCAAAGTCTGTTAATGCCAGACGAAGCTCCACTTTGTAACTCACAAGTGGACTGTTTGTGTAGCTCAAACGGAGTGAGACGTCAATTTGAAGAGCTGGGACCTCCCAGTTAAACTTTGATTCACATAATATCAGTAATGTAAGAAGTAGTTTTTAACCAGGACCTTTTTTGGGAACACGTTGCTCATTAAAAATAAGGCATGCCAAAGGTAGTGGGCTATACCTGTTATTTCAAAGTGGCATTTATTAAAACAGCATTAAATATCTTCTGCTCATGTCAATATAAGTATTGGATTGGATGCAAACTCTATGGGTTCCGGGAGGACTCGCACTTACGTGTTTACGTCACGCGCCCAGCAGCAGAGCTACGCTTCTGCCACCTGAAAACGACTCCAGCGTCCTCCAGCTTGTTGCTCTCACTATGACCAGCTGCTGTACAAAACATACGCTCAGGCTGAAAATTCGACCGTGGTGTCGGGAGATGCAGTGACTTTACCAGCAGTGAGTAAGACACGGTATAAGTATAGCCTAATACATTTAATTTGTTAAGCTATGAGGAAAAGTCCGCTAGCCACTAGGTTGATTTATGCTCCGTAAAATGCCATAGGCTAAGCTAATAACTGGGACTGTAAAAACAATCTTGATAGTTATTAAGCCAAATTTTATGCTCATGTTAAATGTGAATGTTATTAAGCCATGTTTTTTATGTGTTGGTGGAGTCAATTTAAAGTTAGCTACACTTAACCAGTAACAATTATTTGATGTGGTGTTTTTTTATTGCCAGAAACCGAAGAGGAGAAGGTAGCATGATGTGGTCACCACAGGCATCTTGTCAGAGGAGGAGGAGAATGTTTTATTTCCCCTTACACGCCTTGATGTTAATGTTGTAAATACTGCGCTTTATTCTGGATTTGTTGTTCCTAAATAAAAGGTGAGTTAACGGTGAGTTGATTATAGGATGAGGCACTGGTGTGCTGATTAACTGGATGCGTTTCAGGTGAGTAGACTGGAGCTCAGGCAACCACGCCCACCAGCATTCCCAGAGCATGAGGGAGGAAGCAGAACACAGAGACAGACAAAAAACCAAAACACACCAAGCACACCGCAAACACCCTAAGGGGGAAAAGAACTCAAAAACTACAATCACACAAATACCAACAGGAAGGTCAGGGTCACGACCGGGGATTCGTGACAAGAATAGTTGTTGCCATTAAACTGCCATCCTTTTAATTAACACCTAAAACACTGCTGAGGGTGCAACTGTGTGCACACTTTGTCACGGTCAGCCATGGTTTTCGTTCACTTCCGGCGTCATGCACCTCCATGCACCTGGAACACATTCAGGTTGGACGTTTCAACTGGGAAATATCCCAGTTCCGACCGGTCTCGAACGCGGCATAAGACCTCTTCCATTCTGGTTCTTAAATGAGGGGCATTGTCTTGGTGTGAGACCTTGTTTTACGTAATTTATGTGTATGAGACCTTGAACACAGTTTGCGTTCATGGAGTTTTTGGCAAAATTCCTGCCTGTTATCTTAGTGTCAGTGTCTTTCCTATTTCTGCCCGGATCTCCATCTCTTCCTGGTCTCTCGGTTCATTTTTGCTCTTTAGGATTTGGTAAAGCTCCATGATTTCTTGATGGAGGTTACCCCTCCCCCATCTTTGAGGCCCCAAACACCCTTTGTACGTCCAAATCTTGGGGAAAATGACGATCTTTGCCAACACTCAAATTCTTTTCACTGTGATTGAGCCACTCTTGATTGAGCCCCATAATTTGTTGACCGAGACCATGGTGTTCCTCTTTGTCTGAATTTGGCTCAAAGCATCTGGCTTTTCTGAGACTGTTGGCTCCAATTATGTGACAAAGTCCCTATTGGATGTTGGGTCTTTTGGTGAGGCTCCATGATTTCACACTTTCCACCTCCTTCGAGGCCTTTAGCACTCGTTGCATCTCCCCCAATTATAGGCAAAGTTACAGCGGCCTTCCGTTAGATGGTCTGCTTCAGCCTTCAAATCCTCTTTGTTAGCAAATTATGGAGCTCAAACAACAGCTCCAAAGAAATTCTCTTTCTTGAATTTGAATTCCCCAGAAAACATCTGGCTTTGAGATCACTTTTTAGGTCAGCTAAAAACTTTGCTTGCAGCTAAATGCTGCTTCTACTTTAATTTCTGGAAAAGTGCCTTTGCAATCTCAACAGCCTCATGTTTTCTAGTCTCTACCTACATCCTCAGGATCTTCTCTCTCTGCTGCTGCCTTCCAGACCTTCTAGTTTCTGTTTACCCATGAATAGCTTTGCTTTTCAACCGAATATCTCCTTTTCCCTCCTCAAGTTCTTGACAAGGTCCCTCCATTGAGGAGGAGCAGGCAGCTTTCTGGAGCTGATCCTTCCATTTTTAGGAACATGGCCTCTTGGTCCTTCTTCTGAGCTGAGATCAGAGGGTTGTAGAATGGATTGCTGCTCCACATTCTCCAGCAAGGGACTCTCATAGGTCTCAGAGATCAGCCAATAGGTTCTTGAGTTTTCCATTCTTTGATCTCTTCAATTAATTCAATAAAATGCTCAACCAAGCCAAAGTCTCAGATTTATTACTTAGACCTGGTAACAACAACGAATACAAAACACCTAACTTAACAAACACTGTTCTTCTCAGAACATAAAGCTAATCTAATATTACACGTTGTTAGAGCTTAATCCATTATTCTACGTTCTACTTTTTTTTTTTTTTTTTAAGTTGATTCTTTGTTGATGTTTGGCTCTTATCTTTCACAACATGCCCTGCCTAGAAGATATGCTGAAAATTGGAAACATTGGTTGATATACGTCAAGCAAAGCAAGTCTGAAGCAGACCCCTCCAGAACTTCAGAGGATGGGTCACATAATGCAGCGATGAAAGACGAAGGCTGTTGCTTCAGAAGGGACAGGTTTTGACAGTTGGTATTTTTTAATCCTTTCGCCGTCAAATGGCTCAGTGCACAAAGGCAGGAATTTAAAATCAAACTCAAATGGGCTCTAACTGCAGCCATTTTTACCTGCAAATTAAAAATATTCTGCATACTGCATAATTACCTGTGTTGGAGTATGAAAAGGGATGACTAGTGTTATTACAACTCACCTTGAGATGGGTATAAATGTCTGTACTAAATGTTATGGCGAGCCACGTAATAGTGATCAAGACATTTCACTCAAGCACAAATGTAATCATCATCTCATGGTGGTGCTAGAGAAACAAAATCACAGGGTGTCACTAACGTCATTAGGATTCATCCTCTGGGGATCATGAATGTCTGTCCAAGAAGTCTTAAATGATATGCACTCTTACTAATTATATGGTGGGGCTATTTTTTGTGTGTATTGGCCAATGTCAATGGGTGGCACGGTGGTCCAGTGGATAGCAGTGTAGCCTAACAGTAACAAGGACCCCAATCCCCGGTAGTCCCGGCCTTTCTGTGTGGAGTTTGCATGTTCTCCCCGTGTCTGTGTGGGTTTTCTCCGGGTGCTCCGGTTTCCCCCACCATCAAAAACATGTCAGGTTCTTCAGTCAGTGCTTTGACCACACACTGATATAGATCTGGAGTTGGTCCCTTGGCGCTGCACAGCTCTCTTGAGGAATGGGTTAAATGCAGAGAATGAATTTTGCAATAAAGTACCTTTACCTTCAAATAATTTTGTTTGCACAGCAGTACAGTGACTGTACAGATCTGGTGTGACACTGATAGACGGCTCCACTCGCTGCTGGCTTTTATTATGCATTGTGGACACGACACTAGTGTTGATGGAAAATTTGACACGTTTCAAATTCACCATTACAACAGTATTTATCTCCTCCTGCTAAGATATAAATATCTGAAAATCAGAAGCGGGATAAACGAACACAGTGAGGTGAACTTCCTCTGAGCTTGGTTGAACCACATAAGAAAAAGTAATTGAAACTGTTTGCTGTTTGTCTGTGAAACATCACTGAATTTGTGACAGCGGCAACTGGTGACCTGTCCCGACCTGCACGGAGACACCTCCAGTCAGCCGTAAGGTTCCTCTTAGCAACACGCATGCAGTGTAATCATCATTACTCAAGTTAATTTTTAGTAATTATGAACAACAGTGCTGCACAGATAGAAAAAGATGAGCTGCCACTAGTGCTGCATTCATACCATATCTGTACAATTAGTGGATAATCAGAAAAGACAACCTCGTACGGTGGGATCATTACCAGCATCGCATTGAGCCGTTGACCAGCTTATTGTACCGAAAGGCTCTCAAAGCAGTTCTTTTTGTTGAGTGACGGGGAGTTTTTTTTGTTTTCAAGCTCAATGCAGACAGAACAGGTTTCATTTAAGGACGAGGATGTCGTAGGAGGACATCGTCTATTAATGGAGGAATTAGAGAGACGACGAGGACATGAGTCAGATCCAATCACACTCACAATCTCGCTGCGTCATATTGCGTTCCCTCATGCCTGCTTTCCTCAGGAGCAGAGTGACGGCAGTAAATTGAGCTAAATTCAGACTGTAACTTCCTCTCTCAGCTCCCCATCCAGAGTCTGTCTCCTCCGTCTCAAACTATCCAGGAGAAAAAAACCAGGACCCTGCAACACTCACCATCTGTAGGCCAAGATGGCCGTGGATCTCACTTTGATTGTAGTTTTGACTTTTTAAGCTTTTTCAAATGAGGTTATGGGTATCCATCCATCCATCCATCCATCATCAACCGCTTATCCTGCGTACAGGGGGGCTGGAGCCAATCCCAGCTGACATCGGGCGAAAGGCGGGGTCCACCCTGGACAGGTCGCCAGTCCATCGCAGAGGTTATGGGTATGAAATGAACAAAAATTTGTTCTCCATCCCCGTACACACTAATCCAACACTAACCTCATCCTGATCCCGTAATACAAGTCTATAGGTGTACAACACTGAGTCGTTGGATGCTTTCTGATTTAACTGTTGTGTGAAGTGTATAGCTTAGTGCACCGAGCTAGACAACAACACTGCTGGTGTGTTAGCAGAAGCCCTCAGCGCCTGTAGCCCCAAACAGGTAAATGATCAAATAGTTGATGTTTCATGCCATTTGTTAATGGTTATTGTGTTTAAAACTGAACCATACATTTCCTGTCTGTGCAGAGATAACAGCTACACCATTTAATTGCAGACACATATAAACAGTTTAACATTTTGAACGCACAGGTTTCAACAAGCTCCGAGATGCAGACAGAAATGTCAAAACTTTTACAACAATCCCCGGTCTGTGAGATGATGAAGCAAGCTTGTGGCAAAGAGGAATTAAATTAATATTTTTGAAGTTAGAGAAAGCTCTTGATGTCCACTCAGCATCAGATAGCAGAGACCCTGAAAGATGTTTCACATAGTAATAATAATCACAATGTTACGCCCTTGAGGTGATTGCTACCAATTAGAAAATCAAATCACCGGTTGCATCCTTTTACAATATGTGAATAAAATACAATCATGTCCACTTTAAGCTTTATCTAACCTTCCAGATTAGAGTAAATTTTTCAATGCCCCCTTCCCTCCATCCTCCTAACGCCACATTTCAGAAACTTCATAAATTCACTAAAATGCAGGAAAACAGTCTCTGAAACTGACTGTTTTCTGGGATAAGTGCCCCAGATACCTATGATGTCAGGGTGTGGGCGAGTGTGCTGAACAACCGTATAATCACTGACCATGATTATTGACTTGCTTTTTCATCTATACGTAAACACCATATTGTGAATCTTGCTGCTGAACCTTTAAAACTACTACTAAAAATACTTGGGGGTTGATGATGACCCTGACCAATGTGGTGGGTTACATCACAGAAGGCCCACCGGCACTGATTTCACAGATAGTGAATCTTACTACGAACTAAATTGAAGTTGGCAACCCTAGTGGTGCTGAACTTGCATCATAATCAGAGAAGTTTTTTGCACATTTATCTGAGCTCTACCCTGGACCAGTAAGGGAACAGTAACGTATATAGGTTTTAAGATAAATACGGATATGTGGTTTCAAATAATGTAAAATAGCTTTTGAAATGGTCAAAATGTTAAAACAATAAAAACGTTTAGATCATTTGATATCAGTAATAATCAGGATAAATGTCAAATCAATATCTTTCAAGTTTAAATGCGGATTTATCAAATGTATGAAACGTCAAACTACACATGTATGAAATGTTGTGATATTCGTCCTCTGCATTTAACCCATCCCTCAGTCCAACTCCAGATCTTATATCAGTGTGTGGTCAAAGCACTGACTGAAGAAACCTGACATGTTTTTGATGGTGGGGGAAAGCACCCGGAGGGAACCCACGCAGACTCGGGGAGAGCAAACTCCACACAGAAAGGCCAGGACTACCGGGGATTGGGGTCCTTGTTACGACCTGCTTGCTGTGAGGCCACAGTGCTATCCACTGGACCACCGTGCTCCTGAATGGAAGTCAATTGTGCTTTCCTTTGATTGCCGAACAGTGGATCACTTCTCAAATCAGAGGCAGAACATTCAGAACTATTATGATAAAATCTGACTTTCAACAAATATGCAGTAGTAAAATATTGATATAAAAAAAGTTTGAGCCATCGAAATGAATCAACGACTCAAAAACTTTAGTGCTAATTCATTTGTGATCTAAATTAATTAAATCAAACATCATTTATTTAGCATTCATTTTATTGTTCATTGGAAAATTATGTTACAATTATTATCATTTTTGTTTTATTGCCCAGCCCTACTCATGCACAAATGTTGGAACCAGATCTGCAGAATTTGTGTGACCTCTTGACACAGTTAGTAAAAGAAATCAAGAGGTAAAAATCTGATCAATAGTATCAGAGAAAACCTATGACACACACAAATACTGTCACCCCGTTTAATGCCGCTGCTCCTTCAATCATCAATATGCCCTACAATTGCTGAAAATCCAGTAACTTGCTGGGAGATACTTTGCGTGACAAAGTTACATCTGGACTGTGGTCAATCCATCCCATCATCTCGAGGGTCACCTCCCATAAACCGTGTGTATCTGCTGGCCCTTCAGGGTTTTACCTCAGAGTGTTTGAGCACAACAAAAACAGAAAATAAAATTATTGATCAGCAGATCCTCCCCCCACCCCCCATAACACCTGTCAAATTCGTTCAACTTCCAGCAAACATCTTTTGTTCTGAGACGAGGGAGGAAAGACAAAGCTGTGCTCTTAACCACAAAGAAGAGGAAGGTCAGTGATTCAAATGGGAATAAAAAGACACCAAAAACTCAAACTCTTATCAACTCTTGAACAAAGTGGTTGTCATTGAGGAGCACAATGCAGTGAGTCAGCTAAAGGCAGCCTGAGGAGTGAAAAGACTATTTATTTATCTCTCTCTAACTGCCTGTGTGAAGCAGTAAGTGATGGCAGCTGCCAGAGAAGTCCTTTGATGGACTTCAGGTGGTCTAAAAACGTCAAACTACACATTTAAAGTTGGTGCAGGCCATTTATTTTAGAAGCATTTTTGTTGTATTTGTTGAAATTCTCTCTACATCCTGACATCGATCAATAAATCAAATGCTCTGACACAAAGAACCAAAAAATCCAGGATCAGTGGCTGTCTCAGGACGGTAAAAAGAACAGTCAGTTATTTTATTCGGACAAATGATTAATTGTTAAACTGTTATTGTGGATAGGAGACAGGACTTGAACCATGGTCTCTGCTGTCAAACACTGATACTTTTTACACACAACTTCCTCCATAGGTGGAATGAAAATAACCCAAGTATAAAAAACACTATTTACATAAGTCTTCAGAAGACTTTTTATGTAGACTCACATAAAGCACAAGTAAGACTGCTGCCGGTAATGCACAGATTAACAGGCCACAAACATTATGAAACTATTCTTAAAGTGACTTCAAGATGATGCATTCTGCTTTTCCCCTTTACTTTCTTTTGTTATGATCTTTTTTGTGCATGTAATAGGTTTGCAAAGTTAAACGCCCAAAGGTCACCCCAAAGGGGAGGTACCATCTCCCACAGAAAACACTGCTCCTGAACTGCCTGAAAACAGCTGGATTGTAGTGTAACCTATCTACGTCACTTTGTAACATGTGCATAATGCTCGCCTAGCGGCTGGTGTGGCACAGCTTTAAAAACACTGGTGGAGAAACACACTGAGCTGCAGCACACAGTGAGTAGACGTCCGTCCACTGCCTCCACCCCTACCGACCCATTACATTACATTTATTCATTTAGCTGATGCTTTTATCCAAAGCGACAATTACAATTGCTCTATATGTCAGAGGTCGCACGCCTCTGGAGCAACGATGGATGGGTCACAGTGGGAATCAAACCTGAGTCTCTCACACCAAAGGCATGTGTCTTATCTATTGTTCCATCGCCACCCTTCCCACACTACCTTGCTTGTCAGGAACCTTGAACGCATTCTACACAGAAATGTGTTCAGGATTCAGTATTGACTCGGCCTGTCCTCTTCGGAAACAGGACATTTTGTCAGGTGACTAACGCAATGTGCTTTAAATTTTATTCCAAACCACAATTTCTTCCTAAAACCTAACCAAACTACCATCTCATTTAAACAAAATTTCCACGTGTTTAATGCCGTCTGACTGAAATACGTTACATAACGTAATAAAGGTCTGGTACGCCTGTTGCTGGACGAGTACTTCAGTCTTTACAAAGGACATGTCATTTTGGGACACTCGACAATCAACCTTATTTGTCGTTTAGGTATAAGGACGTGTTGTATTAACTGTAGGTTATCTGTACTAACACAAAATCACTGTAGTTACGCTACAGCAAGTGTAATTCGAACTCTTACACAGCCTGTATGCTGGTTTGTTAACAATAGAAGTGAATCCGTTCTGACAAACTTATGCGAGTCAGATGACTGAAAAACGCTATGACATCATAGTCTACAGCCATGCTAGCAACATCATGCGCACAGCTGGTGTGTTTAACATTAGCACACAGTACAGCTGAGGCTAAGTATTTGGTCATAAAAAGTATTAGACAAACACCCAACAGCTGGCTGTCTGGACATTTTACACCATGCTGGTGACATTTTAGGAAAGGTCAGGGTATTCTAGTCTCGACCAAAGTCTAGCCCCACTGCTAGGTAAAAAATAAATAAAAATACTCTCTTTAGAGGCAGGACTCACTGGATTCTCAAGACTCAGCACTCTGGACAATGTTTGTGACACAAAAGACTCTTGAAGCTGCACTTTCTGCTGGGCAGGTAGCCTACAGAGAGTATTCGCTCTGCACTTTCAAAATAAATGTAAATTTCTGTGCTTCTGTCCTTTAACAACACCAGCAGGATTACCAACAGCTTCTCATAAATCAGTTCTGGCAGGAGGACTGCGCCGTGTTGTTGACTGGCACTTCACTAGGCGAGTATTTTTTAAGTAGCGAGAGGCCTTTCAGTGTCACGGTTTCAGAAGCTCACAGCAATAAAATAAAAAGGCAGAGAGGTAGAGCGAGGAGGACAGAGTGTCATGTTGTGTTTCTACGCTCCCCGCAGTCGATTTCTGCAGCCAGCTCTCCAAACATGTTTCAAAGCAGAACGCCACTGCTATTTAATTTTTATGTAAGCCCTTTGTTACTGTCACTATCAGATTTGTGCGTGTTTTTTTATTTATCATCTGTATTTGATGCACCCTAATGAACTGCAAAAACTATATTTCTGAGATAATCTTTCAAATCTATCCTGACATGTTGCAAAGCTTATTGACTTCATGTATATGTCACTTGTGTTTTTTGTTTAGTTATGTTTAGCTATATACTACCGGTATGTCTCTTACAGATGCTCAGCATGCTTTGACACTCTGAAGATTGAAAAACAAAAAAGTTTTTTGATCGATTGGCTTGCATGATTGTTCTCAATTTAGTCTTTTGCTTTAGTCTTTTGCTTCTGCCCACCCTGAGTAATGTTTTGCCAAGTGTTTACTCATAGTGGGAATTGTTGGGTCTCTTTAAATAATAAGACAACATATAGACCTGCTCTATATGCAATGAGATAACTTTTGTTACTGAACTTGAATTAATTTTTATGTAAGTTCATAATTTCAACCTGTCACATTCCAGTGATAATTAAGAATAATGCTTCAGATGATTTACGTCTAATTACGCAAACTATAGTAAATGCTCTGTATTTGTGTAGCGCCTTTCTAATCTTCCGACCACTCAAAGCTCTTTTACACTACATCACATTCATACAGTAAGCCTATGTGCTCAGACAGAAACTAACATTCACACACATCCATACAAATCGATGGAACAGCCATCGGGGACAGTTCATCATGCAGTCTAGAGGAGCCGGGGATTGAACCAGCCGGGGAAACCCGCTCTACCCCCTGAGCCACAGCCGCCCCTCGTCTCACAATGATTATTAGACCTAAAAACATTTTACAAATACTTTGAAGGAGTGTTGAGATGCGTTTCTTAGAAGACGACGAGCTAGCAAGGCTACCGCAAACTAGCTTTCCAGCATGTTAGACTAGGGTCGTTGGTCATGTGACCCTCACCTTGCAGGTTGTGGCGGTGTGTTGAGTCTCCACAGCTACACTGTGGCACTGACTGTTCAACAAAAACAAGTTACAGCACGTAGTGTTGGGAGGATTGTTTATTACGTTTGGGCGTAAGTACAGTATTTCGCTCACACACGCATACTTTTCCTCTGACAGAATGGTGTAATGAGAATGAAATAGGGGGAATATGACAGTAACCTCTGCAGATTGTTTTTGGAACAGCTCTAACACTGGGCTACTGCTGCCCATCCATCAGTGACAAAGAGCTAATGTGAGACACAACAGATTGTTCATTCATTTTAGATGATGGATGAAGATGCCGTGACCACACAAACTTTATGTAAGTCCTGCAATACTCCATACTTTAAGTATCCAACATTCACTTCCTGCGGGGTTATAGGGTGGCTGATAGGGCGCCAGTAGCTGGAGTCAGTCTGAATAATGTTAGCAACAGTATTCTTCATTATAAGTTGTGGAAGTGGAAAATAACTCAAAACTCTCAAATCACTCTGAAGGATAATAAACTTCTCTACGTGCTCAGCATGAGTCAGACATTCATAGTTTAGCCAAATACATGGCTGCTGTGGGTCAAATGTTAAGAGAAATAGTGAAGTTACAGTAAAACAGCGGGCATCTTCAGCTTTGTAATGGTACTTGGATGTGAGGGCAGGATATTCAAGAGATCAAATCGTTCCTTCATTCATTTTGATAGCTCGAAAATGGGCTTTCAGGACGCACTCTCAGGGAAGCAGAGCGCGAAGAGGCCTCAGTCATTGGGAGCAGCAAACTGAATTGACAGCATGACTCATATGGAATGAGAATTGTGCCATTTTAGTCAAACAAAACCTCTTAAACATCAAACAAAATAAGAATTTGAGAAAGAAAAAAAATATCCCTAAAGTAAAACATAACATT
Source organism: Micropterus salmoides (assembly GCF_014851395.1). Taxonomy (NCBI): domain Eukaryota; kingdom Metazoa; phylum Chordata; class Actinopteri; order Centrarchiformes; family Centrarchidae; genus Micropterus; species Micropterus salmoides. The sequence goes on along the minus strand of NW_024044570.1, from coordinate 1,991,268 downwards.
ACAAACTAACCATTGTTCTTTGACTTTTTTGATAATACGTTAACAGCTTCCTCTGCTGATATTTCTCAGTGATCAGACCTTTGTTCCAACAGCCAGCTTTGCAATCACGCTGCCAGCTCTCTTGTTTGTGCTGCCGGACTTTTTGCTTGCAGTTCTGACGCAAACGACTCTCGTGGGCGAGTTTTTCAGGGGAGCACCCCAATTGGGTAGTGAGTGTTTCAGTGACAATTCAGTGCCTCATGTTGTTGAGTGACTACAAAAGGTCACAGTGCAAACGACAGCGGCAGCGTGACTGCAAAGCTGACAGCAACAGCAAAAGTCTGATCAGTGAGAAAGCTGTGAACAGGACACCAAAAAAAGTTTGTTTGCAAGTTATGTTTTTACTTTTGAATTATTTTTTGCTTCAGTTAGTTTTACCCTCTCTCATTCTTCTTTTCATTTGATTTTAAAGAAGTTTTTTTTTTTTTTACTAAATTGGCACAAATTGGATTCCATAGACTGAGGTTCCTAGCCGCCTTGCTAACAACGCTCCCAACCCGCTTGGTCCAAGCCTTCTACGACGTTTAAGGCTCCGCGTCAAAAAATATACAATGTTCGGTTAGACTTTGAAAATAAAATGCTAGCATTGCAAAACATCGCCATTTTTAAACAACACGTTATTAAAGTTATGAAACGTTGTGATTTGATTAGGTCTGGCACAAAAAGTACTTGTTTAGGGTTAGGAAAAGACCACAGTTTGGGTTAAAATAACTATGTAGGTCACTTTGCCAAATGAGTAAATGTAATGTAAATGTAGGTCAGTTAACACGTAACTTAACTAACGTCACTTGCGTAAGTTACACAATAAAAATATTCAATATTGACTTTTTGTTTCACACGGGACATGAACACCGGTCTCCTGGTTCAAAGTCTGGGTTCTGGCCCTCCATCCACCCCAACCACCTGATTACTCAGTATTTTCTATTAAATATCATCATAATGTGTAAAAAACTGACGCTACAGGGCTTCCCCCTCTGTGTTGAGCTATTGTTGGGTCCAGTCTGGCCACATCTGACCCAACACTATGACGCTATAGGGATCCCCAGTGCGTTACAAACTGACACCGATGCGTATATATGTGACAAGTCAGGAAAGCGAACAGGTTGTTGCTAACGTCCTGTATATTAGCTCGCTGCCACGTTGCAGTATGTGCTACAAGTGTGACTTTATGCAGAACTGTGCATGTTGCACTTGACTCTTGTTCAAATCATTTGATTCATGTCCACATTGTTCTCATGCTTGATTTAAGGAGTTTAGAGGAGCCTAAAGCAGGATCAGTCCGTCACCTCCTCTCTGTCATTCTGCTGAATTGTCACCATTAAACCCCAAATAGGCTAACTGTCGAAGGTAGTTTGAAATTAACTTCTCTCCCGGCAAACAAAGATGAACTGAATTTAAAAACAATGAAGTTGTGACAGAAAAGTTTATAAGGCAGTGTGTTCTGAGGGATTATTTCCTGCATCTCATGGCTGATGAGAAGCAGAGCTCTACTGACTGAAACAGTGACCAGATAAGAAAGTTAGGTCTTATTCATTGTGCTGGATTATTTCTGTAGATGTTCATACTGAACAAGAATAAATAGTCAAGGCTTAAGGGAGGAAAGCAAAACGTGATATCTGCAGATTTGCTGCCTATGTGCAGATAAAACACCTGCAAAGTTGGCACTACCCATAAAACACCACGTATTGAATGTAATTGAGGTTATTTTAAGCCATTTACTGCACTGTTTGCATTCTACCATCTCCCTGCTCTCCTCTACAGTCATCAGATGACACCCTAGTGGTGAACTTTAATGTAATTCATTCTGAACAGATACTGAGCTAAAAAGGTGTAAATATTACCATTACACCTGGTTAATTCATGTATGAGAACATTCAGATTATACACTGAACAAAATTATAAAGGCAACACTTTTGTTTTTGCCCCCATTCATGATGAGCTGAACTCAAAGATCTAAGACTTTCTGTATGTACACAAAATGATGTTGCTATAGACTAATTGAAAAATGGTACAGATATTTATAGTAGTGTTAATGATAACAATCGTAATGTAAATGATTATAGTAACAATAATAACAATAGGACTAGCAACAATAGTCGTTGCAGCAGAGGGTGTCGAGCAGGAACACGGGGGCAGCAGGTGACCCGCAACCACAGATCCAGACTCCACAGCTCCAGAGCCAGAAAACCTGCAGGAAGTGATAGGAGGAGAGAGGAGAGAGACGAGAAAGCACAAGACAAGTTGTGTTAGTAACATGCAATAATGGGATGAGGTTGCATACAGAGGGAGAGAAAGTAGAGGAGAGAGGAGCTCAGTGCATCATGGGAAATCCCCCGGCAGTCTAGGTCTATAGCAGCATAACTAAGGGATGGTTCAGGACTCACCTGATTCTCTTTTTGTTAAATAAATTCTTAAGACAACGGTTTGTTGTAACTCTTATTTGCTCAACCTCTCACCAGGAAACTGATTTCCACGACAATCCACACGTCCTTTTACCTGAACAACAAAATAGTTTCATTGTCAATTGTCCCGTAACCACGTATATGAGTGTTTCCCAAAACATGTACGAGCGATGGGAAGTTCCAACCCATCAACAGGCGTACCGGACCTTCAGTACATTACGTAAGTCAAGTGGTCTAAGCCACATGACGTTAAACATGTGGAAAGCATTGTGAAACAGTGATGATTTGATTAAGCAACAAACCTACTTGGTTAGGTTTAGGAAAAGTCCGTGGTTTGGGTTAACACAAGTCAATAACGTAAGGCATCTATGAAACATTATTTAACTCAACACAGGACTCAAACCTTGGTCTCCTTAGTGAAAGTCCTGAGTTTACGAGACTCTTCTTTTGACCCCACCAGCTCCTGACATGGACTTTGTTGCTCTTTATGCTACTCGTCTCTCCTGATTTCTTGTGCAACTAGAGGCCGGGCCTAATAAAACATGCTGCATATTGGAGCTATACGGATGTTTATTTGGTGAGGATGGGCTGGTTTTCATCTACGGAAAAAGAAACAGCAGTTGGAGTCTTAACACTCTCACGAAGCGCTTCTTCCACCACGGCTGCTAATTATTTAACAGCAGCAGTTGGTTACAAAACTGTTACGTTACTTTCCGTCACTCATTTCAGTCAGAGGTGTTTTACAATTACTCAAAAGCTTTCTCACCCATATGTCATCTTTTGTTTTTATTTAACACATGTAGAAATGTGTCTTAACTACAAGTCATGATTTGGCTTCGCAAACCCCCCCCCCCCCCCCCTTCTCTGCTGTCTGTCAGGTCGTGTGTGTGTCTCCGGCCCTGGCTCATCAATAATCAACTCCTGCAGTGAAATACTGTGGTTCATCAGTTTACCTCCTCTGGTATATTGCTCCGGTCAACTCTTCTAGTTTAGTTGACTAATTTGTGATCTGTACCTAACATCTTGTTTCCGTTTGCCACAGTGTGTTGAGTTGCTGCCTGCCTGGAAGCCTCAGTCCTCTGGCCTTTCCCGAGCATTTTATCAATAAACCCTGCCTGTGTTCTACTCATCAGCCTAGTGTCTGCTTCTGAATCCTTCCAGTAAAACAGAAGTATCTCAATGTTCAAAATACTTTGGTGTTAGGCTATATCAGCAGCAGACAAATCCACATCTGGTGCTCTAGCGAGTGTTTGAGGCAGCAGGAGGTGTATGTGGGGTGTGTTGTTTCTATCCTGCGGCGGCTGACTGATTATATGAGGACTCAGTGACTCCAACTTCTCTCAGATTCAGGAGTGTCTTACACCCTTGGGATGTTTTTCTAGATGTGGCCTCTGATGTCTCTAAAATAGGTGGTACAAATAGCATAATAATAGTGTGGGTTTTTTTTATAGAAAGGAAATTCAGTGGACAGAGTACTGTTTGTGAAAAGCTTTCAATTCTTACAATAACAGACAGAGGACAGAAATAAATGGATGTTCTCTGCGTTTCTGTCCTCATCTTCACACTGGCTTCGCTCTGAATGTTTGTGTTAGAGCCTCTCAGTGTAATTACAGATGTATTTAACACTGAAGTGTTCCACAGCCTTGGAAGCAGAGCTGCATGATCAAGTGCAGGATGCTGCTAGTGTGGTTGGTTTTTCTAGGGATGGAGACGCTGGCTGGCTGTTTGGTCCGGAGTGAAATCTCAGCAGTTATTTGATGGATTGGCATGAAAGCTGATCCAGACATTTATAGTCCTCAGTAGGGGCGAGACTTTTAATGGACTATCTACTGATACAGTGTCCTGTCTGATATTCATATTTACTTAAATGACTCGGCTGCTCATGTAGTTAAACTCACCCTGAAAAAAATGTTTCTGTCAAAATGTTCAGTAAACAGTAAAAATAATTACATGCAGCAGCAAAAGAAATCAGATGTGATTAATTTGACACCTTGACAATGAAGATGTATCAACTAAATTTGACATACCTTATTTTTCATGAGCTCCTTGATCCAAATATTGAAGGTCCCGCTTTAAAAATATAGAGCTTAAATTAATGATGTGGTGTGGATGAAACTGCGGTGGAGAAAAGACATTTTCATTTTTGTTCTGTCATCAAGTTACTCACAGAATTGACATAAGGCCTAATTATAATATAACTATAATATAACCAGCCATTGGAGGCGTTTGTCATTACCAGTGAAAGCGGCGGTCACCGGCACCCTGCAATTAGAAGCTTTGCTGGTGATTAAGAGAGCACAGATTTTTATCAGGGGGAATCCATGGATTATCAGCTGAATGCTGCACTGGAGAGGCCAGCTGGAGTAAAGGAGAGCAGCGCTGCAACACCAGCAGTCTGTATCAAGCATCAGTATCGGCTTAAACAAAGTCGGTTAAATAATATAAAATATTCCTAGATGCTTATCTCTGTGATCAGCTCGGGACATCTCGGGGCCCCTAAGTTTTCATCTCGCACCACCTCAACATTTCCACTTGTCCGTTAGATCCATATTAGATCCACACTAAAGCTGCTTTCACACAAACTCTGCAGTAAATGACACTGAACAAAATATTACAGCGTAATCTCTCAACCGTGTGTTCTGATACGTAGCGTTCCGGCTTTCCGGGGTACTTCCACTGAATCCACCTACGCCCTGGCGGCCTGAGCACATCCGGTCAATTTTCAAAATAAAATACCCTGTGCAGACTCCTGGTTGTAAAACAACAATAAACACAGTTACAACAGACAAAAAAACTATTTAACTAAATAGCCTACTTAATCATTAGAAGCACAAAAGCAAGCACTGATTACCAAATTAACTAAATCCAAACATGTCAGCAAAAGCGAGCAGGCAAAACGCTCTGATTCTGAAACGTGGAGTATGTAGCCTGAAGACGATGGAACAAAACAGGGTCACAGAGAGCTGTGAAATGCTCTGTATTTGTATAGCGCCTTTCTAGTCTTTTCGACCACTCAAAGCTCTTTTACATTACATCTGCATTCACCATTCACACACATTCACACACTGGTGCAACAGCCACCAGAGGCAATTCGGGGTTCAGTATCTTGCCTAGGGACACTTCGACATGCAGTCTGGAGGATCTGGAGATTGAACCGCCAACCTTCCGATTAACAGGCAACCCGCCTGAACCACAGCCGCCTATGAAGCACACAAATACCAGAATAAACAACGAGTCAATGCTGAGATATTTCCAGTGGACGTTGGCGCCAGGCTGGGGACCTGAGAAAACTGTGGTGCAGCCGGAGGCGGTGGACTTTCTGAGTTAGATCGTTAAAAAAAGACCGCGACTTGTAACAACAGCTTGAAACGTCACTCCTGTTCACACAGACATCGTTCCGCCTCTGTTACTACCAACATTCCCGTCTCAGAGGCTGATCAAGTCGGACCCCCCTTTCTGGCTCGGTACCTTTCCCACAGCGCAGCGAGCCGGCATATTGGGGTAATAATCCTGGAAAATTGGGCAGTGTGAAAGCGCCTACTGTTGAGATGTGGTCCACTCAGGTGAAGTAAGTGAAAACACCTGTGGGAGTGGAGCACAGGTGTGTAAGTCCTCTCACCATTAAACAGAACTGCTGCAGATACTTGTGTAGGGGCCTACTGAATATGGTTAAATGAAAAGACTGTTTCTTTGCATGTGGGACAGTAATGGAAAAAACTACACCTTCCATGATGCTTTGCTCTTTGTGAATTCCAGTGTCATAACTTCGCCAATGTGATTTTAGTTTGTTTTGACTGATGTAAACTGAGCCAATTAGAGATCACTTGGAGGGGAGGGGAAGAGAAGACGCACGTGCAAGAGAGAAGCGGCTGTGTATCGATTTGTGGTAAAACTTTTAGTTGAACTCAGAGAGAATTAATATTTGTAGACTTAAGTACACATGGGCTCAAATATTACTCTACAGTCAATTAATGTGTCAGCGTGAGCTCAGCCGTTTTTGTTTTTTCAGTGAAAGTGATAAGTGTAGCTCGGTCAGTCCCCCGCTCGTGTTTGCAATAACACAGAAAGGGTAAAAGTGCAAACTGAGGGACTTTAACTAGCGGGACATTGGCTTGAACTGTCGAGAGAGACGGCCAGCTTAGACAACGAGCGCAGTTTCTTTTACCGGAGAACTAGAAAGAAAGTGGAGCCGTGGGAGCTAGCCTGCTGAGTAGCGCCGCTGTGAGGAGGTGACCTCGCCGTTCTGCTGCATCGTCTACCAGCCAATGGATTCCCTCGGAAGCATCTTGTGGCTATTTGTCAATTTATTAAGGGTTCATTGTAATGTTTAAACTTTGAACTTAAAACCAGGAGTACCAGGAGAGTAGAAATGTTTTTCCTTTTTTCATAATATATATTGTTGTTGTTCATATTTGTCTTATAAATACTCACCATTATTCTGGGGAACTCCAGTACAGTTCTTAAGGTGAGCTTAGCAGTTCTTTCACACATTGTTTATTTGTTGTCTATACTTACAGTGACCTCAGGCAGAGAAGTAATATTAAGTAAGTAATATTAGAAGTAATATTATTAAATAGGGAATATTTAGCCAGCTCGCCATCAACAGCTAAGAACCCAGGATCCCTAATATAGTATAGCCCGGTGTGATAGTGAGGACCACCTTAGGTCTTGGTTGATCAGCTCTACTGGTGTCAACAAGGGGTTACACTCTAACACAAATATGCTATATCATTGGCGTCTCATCTCAGACGGACCTTTGTCCCACAAAGACTAACTTTTAAAAAACTGGACCTGTTTTAGCTACAGCTGAACATTAAAAGTCATTTCACACAGAATTTTGTTCTCCAACTCTTAAGCTGATGATACACGGAGCAACTTTTAGAGCAATGGTGCTGGGCAATGTTGCTGTCAGTGGCAATGAGGAAAGATTACTACCATAATCCCCTTCCTCCATCACTCCGCCACCCTCCCCACACCGCCGCTATCCGTTCAAAACATAATCCGACTTGCCACCAGCAACACTGATCAAAAAATTGCCCCGTGTATCATCAGCTTTGCAGTGTAGTCGCTCTACAGAATTTATAACAAGTACTGCAGAAGTATTTTTTATGTAACTTTTGTACCCCCAATTACTCAAAATAAAATAACAAGAAATACTTTGTTAATGTCTCTTGGGGAAATTTTTCACACTGCTGTTATTTTTCATTACACACACACACACAAATTAGTTGTGGAGAGACTCTAGAATAATCAAGCTCCCACATAGTCAGCTCTTCCAGCAATCAGGGGTTCTGTGCCTTGCACTGCTCTTCATCATCCAGTTATTTTACTCTGCATCAAAAATGTGAACCCACTGGTGGTGCTAGAGGAAAGGTCAGTAGGATCCATCGTCTGTGCTGCATCAGTGTCTGTATAAAATCTCATGACAATCCATCAAATATTTAAGATATTTTAGTGTGGAACAAAGTGGTGGATCGACACAGCCGCCCCACTAATAAGCCCCTTTCACATACTCAGAAAATATATTCAAACCCAGACACATAGCACTGCTCCAGTCTCCCCACTCAGGGCAGCCGGTCATGGAAAATGATAAATGGGCCGCACCTATATAGCGATTTTCTACCTTTTAATGGAGAAAGCACTTTACTATTGCCCTTATTCACCCATTCAAACACACACTTGCACACCGATGGCGACTGAGCTACCCTGTAAGGTGCTGGTCTGCCCTTCAGGAGAAACCTGGGGTTCAGTGTCTTGCCTGAAGGAGGAGCCGGGGATCGAACCCCCAACCCTGTGATTATGTATAATGTCTATACAGGCTGTGTAGCAGCTGACATTTTACCTCCTGGGTTATCTTTTTTATCCACCAACATGGAAAGCAGTGACAGTGTGTCACCCATTCTTTTCAGTTTACAGGGCAGGATTTAGATTTTCTCTAATGCAAAAGCAAATGACTTCTGTTTTTAATGAAAACTAGACTGGAATTAATAGTAAAAGAAGGTCCATGTACATATACTGACTTAAAAGGTGGATTTGGTGCCCATCTTACTCTTTTTCAAATAGAAATACATTTCAGCTTAGGAAGATAAGAATTATCGGCACCTTCATCTGCCTCTAACCCAGCCCCGCTCACCGACCTCCTCTTAGTCATTATGAGGCCCCGTCCACCCTATGTTTTCGTTTTAAAAGACACCTTTTGCCAAGTTTACACCTCCCGTCCAGACTAAAACGGTGAAAATAAAGACCTAAAACGGAGAAGTTTGAAAATGCTGCCGACCCCGTTTTTATGTTTTAAAACTGGAGATCGTTTTAGTGAAGACGGGCAAAAACAAAGGACTTCAGAAACGACGACGCTCACGCTCAGCTCTCTGATTGGGTCTTATAAGTCATGCAAAGCAGAAACACGCTGAGTTTTTGATTTGGTATTTTTATTAAAATATTTTGTACTGTGCATGTCACCTAAAACGCTGGTGTGGACGGAGATCAGATTCGTTTTAAAGAAAACATAGTGTGGATGGGTCTGCAGGAGGTGATTTCTCTCTGTATGTTTAGTCATGTAAGCATCTTGCCATTCATGAATGTGTATGAATCTAAAAACAGTCTGGGTAGATGTATGACATGGCCTTGTGTTAAAGAGGCCAGAAAAAACTCGTCTGTCAACCTAAACTTTGGCATAACAATGAAAATCCTATTCAGACTCATTCATTTGTCAGTTCTTCTGAACAACGTGTTTCCTCAGTTGAGTTGGATCGATGTTTACTGTAATGCTTTCCGTTTTTTGTTGTTCCACGCAGACTTTAGAAGCATCAGCGCAGCTTTAACTGCACCGCTCGCCTGTTTCCTCCATGTTTTCCCTTTCCACTTTTTAAAATAATCAACTGCACACAGAAGAGTTTCATATCTGAAATCCCTTCAAAACAAACTAATACTCCAGCGGCCGTGTTGTTCAAGTGCCTTTAGCAATGAGCCTGCTTTTTAAAAGATTACACTGACACACCTGAGGGTGGTTGTGCATTTCCAAGACGGGCGAACAATGAGTTGTTTATGTACCGTGGAGACACCCAGCATGATGTCAAATCACCTTGGCTGTCAGTGAGGGGAGTGTCTCCCTTCAGCAAAGCACATTTCAACACGAGGAGTCATAAATTGAAAACAAATAATTAATTCTTGGAACTGATTTAAACGTTCTACCAACCGTCTAACAATTAACAAGTTCTTTCATTTAACACTCTGAGAGATAAAGGTGCTTGTCACTTTGTTCGACAGGTTAAACCTCCTGCCAGACAGAAAATACTCAGACGGAGCTCTGCCGGGGGGCAGAAAAAAAATTTACATTTTATTCTCTGCACGACTCGTTCCTGCTTATTTAGATTAAATTATTATTTTTATCTTCTTCTCTCCTCTAATAGAGAGACATTCCACACAAAAGCATTCACACATACACATTCATGAAATATACACACCATCTACACATTCATGGCCATGCCTGTTACCCAGGTTACGCTACGCTCAGATCGATACAGCACTGTGAATGAGGCCGTTTGTTCAGGGCTGATGTGGCAGAAGAGACAAAACTCATATCGAGCTCTTCTCCATTTTAAAGTTGTGCATCTAAAGCCAGACGGCAGAATGAGAAGTTTTGATTGCAGGGGTGACTGATGTCCTTCATGATTACTAGTTGTGTGCTGGCTCTACAATAACAATAAAAGTGAGGCGAACAAAAACAGGATTGTGAATCCGCAGCAGGAATTACAGTCTTGAGAAAAACTGCTTTTACACTAAACTAAACAGTGTTTGCGTCTGCTGAGATGAGGATGAGCAGCATGGAGGACGAGCAGTGCGCTCCTGCCAGGCCGAAGCTGAGAGGTCACTCCATCTGAGGGGGAAAACAGTCAGTGGCCTCACTGACTGTGAAGAGGGAAAGTCATGTCTGAGCTGCATAAACACCGACCCTGGGCTCCATTCTCACTACAACACATTCATGGTGTGAATTAAAATCCTTAAATAAGGACTAATTTTGTTGGCAGTTTAGTAATCTCTGAGGGTCCAGGGACAGGATGTGGGTTGGCACCTTATTTAATGCTGCAGTGTGAGTCTGACAGTGAGGCTGTTGACACCTGGCATTACAATGTGTTTTAGGTGACCGGATTGCAGTCAGACACATGGAGGTACAGGTGTAAATGCACCCACATTGAGGATGGATTGGGATGAGGCTTTGCAACCACACTGAACACAGGTTTATCCAAACACAACAACTATGTCTCCCACAAATAAAATCCAAAAGTCTGACAGCGCAGACAGCAAGTGCATAAATTTGCTTTAAGACAGCTGATCATTAACCATGCATCATGTTTTTGGTACGTATCCGTCTGTGAACATGAAGTCACGTGCATCAAATCAGTAGAAACTAGTAAAACAATTACTAGAGAACACATTATGAAGAAAAGTGGTGCAAAATAATGATGCTTTATTATAGATACAATATGGATACGGGATGCATTTTAATGGCAGGTGTAAACAGCCTTGGTGAGTTGATGGAGGCTGTGGGGTTTTATTCACTATGCCTTTGCAACTTGATATCATGGAGTAGTGTATAATAGCACGCCACTTTTAGAGACTTTTCGGCGTGCCATGTCAACACATTTTTAAGCTTTTTGTCCAGTCCCTATAGACCTAAGTAACACGAAGGAGGTTAACCCTACAGCTGCGCAGATCGGCCGATCTATGTCCATTGGCTATGTACCTAATGTTAGCTACATGGCGTTAGCAACGATATAGCACGTAACTTAAATACAAACCAAAAATCAATGTTGTGTAATTTTTGTTCCACTCAGTAACCGAACAGCAGCTTCCTACCAACTATCCACCCCCCCCCCGGCTATTTATATCCCAACACACGTTGATTTTACCTGTGACAGTAGGTGTAAAATGCCACGCCGCTTCTGCACAATAAGTCAATACATCCTAAACTCTGAAATGACACACGAAAAGCAAAGAATTGCGTCGGACTACCGCGCCTTCACCACGCCTTCTCATGATACCAGGCTACCCTTTCATAACGTTCAAGACAAGAAATGCAGAAACACATTTTGGCATTAATACTAGGGTGAAGCGAGTACTTGGTTGAAACGAGTATCCAATACAGATAATGTACTTTTTACGAGTATCAGAAGAGTAAAATGTGTCAACATCTGTTTTCTAATAAACTATAATTAAACATCACAACAGTTGTTATTGTGATCAAAAACACTGTCAATTCAGAAGCTGTGAAGAGTTTTCTAATAAATATAGCAACTTCTGGTTACCCTCTCCTACATTCGGTGCTAAGCCTCGGTCATCCCATTTGTTTAACAGATACAGATAGACAGTGATGTACTCGCGCATCCCTAATTAATACAACCATCTCTTCAGCATAAAAAAACCCCATGCAGTTGATGTCATAGCCAGCGCCGTGGCTTTGAGTTGTTCTGTTTATCTCCAATGTTTCCTCTTTCCCTTTGTTTGTTTGTTTGTGTGTGGGGCTGGCACGGCTTCACACTGGGCACCTGGCAGAACTGCACACCTGTGACCAATCACCTCATCAACTCCCTGCTCAAATGCTCCTGGTTTCATGTGACTCGTCGCCAGATTGTTCAACACGTCATCTCAATCCTGCCTGCCTCTTCCTTTCTTGAGCCCAACCAGCCACCGCTCCTCCAGCTTGTTTGTCTCTAAACGCTGTTAACGTCTACATTTCACAAACCCTTAACATGTGCATTTATTAAACCAAATGTAAGGAGTGCTACTGACGTCATTTTGTCATATTAAAGTTTTTTTCCCCCTTTTAATAGTTTAACTCCAAGGTTACGGTGTTTTGCTGCGTTATTTGCGTACACATGCTGATATGAGGTTTTAAATGGGCCTTTTCTAAATATTGGCACTTGTGGTTTACCTGCGCGTCATAATGAAATGAAAATATGGAGAGCAGATAACAGACCTGGCGGCAGGAGGTCATTATGATGCGGCTGCAGGTAAATAAACACACCTGCTGAACAGAATTTAACTGCTTCCACAGGGACGCCGCCGCATGAGAAGTAACAGGTGTGGAATATTTTAAAGGTCTAAATTTAAGTCTTCTGTTTTTGCAAGTAATAAACAAGAAATCGGTCTTTTTTGTGCTCACAGGCAGTGATGCAATACAAGCAATGACTGACCTGTCAACTAAAAACAAACCTGCAATTCCAGAGCTTGAATTGTTTATGCTTTTACTTTTATCTAAATGCAACAATAAATCTTTGTTTTCTCCAAAGACTGTTTTAAAACAAGTGGACGTAGCCACCGTGATGTGACCTCTTGGTTTGTGGTCTACCGTTTTAAGCCTGGAGTTTGGACTTTTGGCCATCGCCATCTTGGTCACTGGATGTGACCATATTTGGATGGGAGGCTGGCGCTAGCTAGCATGCTTAGCATCTGTAATTCATGTTAGTTGTGATTAACTGGGATATTAATTTAATCTAGTGAAAAACAATCTTAAAACTAAATGTACTTACCATAAAAATGAACAGCAACTCATAATAAGCTTTTTCCACGGCGCCAGTTAAATGTACAGAGACCCTCCCTAAAGCCTCCCCTGCTTCCTGGTCTCTGTTCCTCTAAATGGGACCATAATTTACTAAATGAACATCATGCTGTGTTGAAGAAGACTTGAAACTAGCGACTGAGACCAGAAACTCATCAGGAAAGTGTTTACTGAGGGAATAAATCAGCTGACAAGTAGAAACATTTTACATAATTTCTAATGGAGCCGGACTTGGATGCAGATTTAAGGCACTTTAGCACTGGCTTCACTTTTCAGGCCCGGAGGTTCCTGCTTGATTTTATTGTAACATTTAACATTTTAATGGGTAAATTTCAAGGACTTGGTGGGTGGTCCGTGTACCGAGCTATCGGCGCAAAACTCCGACAAGATTAGAGGAGGTGCACCGGTTCCCATCGATGCTTGGTGCTCAAACAGAGTTACCAAGTTTACCAAATGTCAGACTTTACATGTATGTACAGTTTATATAGCCTTTGCATGTAAATAACTGTATTTTATTATGTTCTGTGTGTGGTATGATGTGACTACAAAATTTCTTTCATTATACAAACTTGTGTTCTTTTACAACCTAGGGTTGTACAATGATAAATAACCCAGTACCTTGTAAAATTTGTAGTCCATTAGACTCCAGACTCAGTAAATCAAGTGGTTTCAGACTGCATTACTGATAAAGATAAAACAGATTATGTTGGTCAAACAAATAGAGAATGTTTACACAGAACATTTTAATCTAACTTGACTGTTATTCTGTTTCTTTGTGATATCAAGAGTGTTGTGTTAATGCAGCTGCTGTAAGAAACTGCCCTCCATGTTTGAGGAGACATGTAAATAAAAGCTGGCTCTGGCTCACAGCTGAAAAATACAAAACACCCTCTATTGTCCCCAGGCATGAAGGCAACTGTGAAAAATATCCTTAATATGATTTAAAGTCAACAATCTGAAATGAGTCAGGAGAAGTCAGGTAGCTCTTACCACTGATTATTAATCATCTTTTGCAACTAGGACAAAAATAATCACATTTTCTTTGTTACAATTTAATTTAATCAAGTTTTCCAGCTCCGTGTTAATATAGCTTAAGTCCTTTAGTGTTGGCTCTTCTGTGTGATTGCCCTGAAGCTGAGACTCTCAGCCAATCATAAATAATTGGTGAGCCGCGGAGTTTGGCGCTTTGACTTTGTGCCTTAATGCCAGAGGATTCCAGCAGATCAATCCCACAGCCAAGCGTCAGCCTTCTCACACAAACAGGCTTTCACACTAGAAGGGTCCGGCTGTGAGTCGATCTGGATCAGAACCTGGGATCAGTGCACAGGGCAGGGAGAGGGAGGGGAACAGAGACAAACCAAGTCTGCCACAGTTGATCTGCAGATTGTCTGCCTACACCCGGCCGCTCATTGTTTGACCTTTCTTGTGACTTGCTTTTGCAAGAAAAGCTAGGATTTTAGCCACGCTAGCAGCATGGCTCTACGGATGGCATTGTCGATGTATATTTTTAATGATGTTTTGTTCATGCTCCCCAGAGAATGAATCCTTCTGACTTTGGTGATCCTATGCCTTTTCAACCCGTTCTCAGTCCCAAGTTGTCACATTATGGTCAAGATTTTTATTTAAGTTTGCCAGGTTCGTCAATAGCGCTGCTTTGTTAGTGCTCCTGGCAGTGGTGACCCCCATCGTTATGGTAGTCTGAAGTGGCAACAGGTTTATCAGAGATGCTGCTGACTGACAAACTGGACCGAACAGTATTCTTTGCCAGTGAACCATCTTGCACTATATCAGTGCCCTGGAGCTGGAAATGCAAATGCTGCCATTACTAAAATGAAATCAAGTATACAACATAATGCTCTCTCGTGATGTTAATGACTGTTTTATTTTAGTGAATTATGTGTAATTAAACTCAAACAGCCTTCACAAACACACTGTCCAGTATAAAGGATACAAAGGTTCAGTTACTCAGTTAGGAAACACAAAATCACCAAATACAAGTTCACCTTTAACAGCACGTTAGATAACTAACGTTTAATGTCAGCATTAAGTTGGATCTTACGCTTATTTTCCCCACACCTTGCTAAGAGTGAAGATAAACTTCTGTCGGTAACGCCTGAACATTTCACTCTGTCTGTCTTGGCTTTTTTTTTCATCTACAGCAGACAGAAGATTTTCAATTAACGGCCCCTAAACAAATTGTTATTGTAACATGCATCATCGTACCAGAGGCCGTCCTTCAGATGTTGCTCTCTGTAGAGGTGGACATGGTTGGCACGAAATTCATATGGTTAGTATACAAGATGGCTGCAGGTGGGGCTGTCACAGTGCTCCTAGTCTATTTGCTCACAAAGATTTCAAAGCCTATTCATGTTGATCCAGCTCGGATGGTTGGTAACGTCTTTCCACTGCTTCATTTAAATGACAACCTGTCAAAATATGAAGACCTGGGATACAAACAACCAATGATTTGGCAAAGGCAAGCACCGACTATGGAAACTCCACACTGGCTGTGACTTTGGTCTCCCAACCACTTTACAATAAGTTTACCAAGAAGACGAGGACACCGACACAATCATCTGTGGACTTATTATGGCCATGTGTTTGATGTTATCCGGAGACATCCACCCGTGCCCAGGCCCGCACCACTTCGAGACGCTGGGAGAGGCTAACCCACGTGCAGAGGACAAACGCGTCACTCCTACCTTACAGGTATGTTCAGGTACATCTCCATTGTCCTCTGCACAACATCCTGATCCTCTCCTTCCTCTGTACCCGTCATCAACTGTGGCCGAGCTGTCTGTCTGTGTATGGCGCGGTGCCGGGGCGGTCTGTCGGGGCGCTACATGGAGAGGCTCCGGGTCCGAGGGTGTGTGTCGGTGCGTCGGACAGAAGCTTCAGTCGCGAGTCCGTGGGACAACAGCGCGGTACAGCCACAACAACAACAACTCCACAAATGTCTTTCACAATCATTGTGATATATCTTTCAAATCTGTTTACAACATTGAGGAATAAAACTGTTAAAACTATACATAAGGCCAAAGCAGATTTTTTTGTTTCTTGACTATAATAGAAAATGCAAAAGGGGATTCTAAAACAATTTGGAACCAACTGAAAAAACTTGTAGGACAGGACACAAAAAGGACACAAAGTTTCTTTCAAAAACTTTTTTATTGAATCTGTATCCACTATTGCCCAAAGCTTCCCATCTAACAATCTAAATGTTTGTCCGATAAATAATTTAGAGCCAATTTTGAACCTAGGCTCAGTCACAGAATCTGAAGTCTTACAGACAATAAGAACACTAAAAGCTTCCAGAACTAGAGACATATTTGGCATAGATATGTGCATGCTGAAAGAACTCAGTTCCAAATTATTAACACCAGTAACCAAAATTGTCAATCTTTCCATTATTGAGGCAGTTTTTCCAAGTGTGTGGAAGTCAGCTGCTGTTGTTCCAGTTTTCAAAAATGGAGATCCATTGTCAGTGGACAATTACAGACCAATCAGCAACATACCTACAGTGACAAAAGTTGCAGAGAAACTAATTTCCCAACAAATAATAACACATTTGAATACCACTACATTTTCCCTTCATTCAATGCAATTTGGTTTCAGAACTCAACGACGAAAACATTTAATTGTTTTTTTATAGAAAATTTCATTATAACATTTACTGTATAAAGGTGGTGTGGTTGGAGCTGTGTTTCTCGATCTAAAAAAAGCCTTTCACATTGTAAACCATAAAATATTATTAACCAAACTAAGCAAATTTAAGTTCTCCTCAGATGCAATAAAATGGATAGAATCATATCTATCGAATCGCTCACAGTCAGTCAGGATCAGTGAATACCACTCACCGCCCCTCGCCATGTCCACAGGGGTACCTCAAGGTTCTATTTTGGGGCCTCTGCTATTTTCACTTTATATAAACAACCTCCATTCGGTTTGTCCAGACGTCTATATTCAGATGTACGTAGACGATACAGTCATTTATACCCATGGTAAAATCACAAAACAAATTGCTGAAAAACTTACAGTCTATGGCCCATGTCTCTGAATCGCTAAACCAATCCTGCTTAAAACTTAACGTAAATAAAACAGTTTCAATGTACTTTTCTAAATCAAACATTGCATTTAAATCACAGATAAAAAAGGTCTGCAATTGAGTCAAATTTAATGTCGCAAATTTTCGGTTCATAAGATCACACTTCAGGCAGCTAAAATGTTCATGTACAGTATGGTTCTGTCTCACATCACTTACTGTCTTACAACCTGGTCACAGGCAAACAAAACAACACTAAAATCTTTAGAATCACTATACAAACAGACTATCAAAATTCTGGATAAAAAACCATCAAGATATCACCATTGTGCCATTTTACAAAAGAATAAACTTTTAAGTTGGGAAAATGTTATCAAGGATTCAAACCTCTGTCTGTTATACAAAATTATCCATGGTCTGTCATCTCCTCCACTCAGCCAGTTTGTAAACATCAGGAACACCGCACAGAGTAACACGAGGGTCGGCCCGAGGAGACTGTGTTGTTCCTCTGCGGAAAAGTGCATTTAGTCAGAGTGCCTTTTCAGTCACAGCAGCACAGGAGTGGAACTCTGTCCCTCAGAACATCAGAGAATTCACCTCATACACTCTGTTCAAAAAACATCTAAAAAGCTGGTTCTTAACACATCAGACATGTCAGCATTAATAAGAATATGTATCTTCCCTCAACCCAACCGTGCTGCCACTTGTGTCTCTGCTGTGTCAGTGTGTAGTATAATTTTTTATTATTTTTTTTTTACCTAATGTCTGTATTATAGCAAACTCATACACTGTATTTATCAACAGGATTTGAAGAATTATCTGTTTTACTGCTCTTTTATATTTGTATTGTTCACTGTAATCTTCTGATTGTTGTTTTTGTTTAGGTAGACAATTTTAAGATCTGTCCAGGGACAACATATGAAAAATAGCCTTTCGGCTAATTCTGGTGCATTTGCAGAAATGTTAGTTAATGTACACTGTCCCTGTTAAATAAACTAATAAATAAAATAAAATAACTTGTCTCAGCTGTTGTTAGTTGGCTAATTATTCGCTCTCTCTAAATGTAGTAGCATGCCGGCCCTCGTTTGGCTGCCAGCCTGCTGAATGAACTCGCACACACTTTGAGCTGCCGGCTGTGACCTGTGTTTTGGATGTTATTTGTTGGACTGTGACAAAGCTGGTTAGGAGAGAGGCCAGCATGAGTGAGCTGGTCCACAAGAGATGTTGGAACGAGGTTGAGGGATTTCTGTTTGGGAATGTCTGTATATAGGCGGTGGACTGAATAAAGTGTGCTGTAAACAGACCCTTGTGTTGGTGTCTGTATGGAGGCATCTACAGTAGTAACACTTGCTAGACTCTTAGTTTGAGGTATT
The DNA here is from genome assembly GCF_014851395.1 of Micropterus salmoides. Classification (NCBI taxonomy): domain Eukaryota; kingdom Metazoa; phylum Chordata; class Actinopteri; order Centrarchiformes; family Centrarchidae; genus Micropterus; species Micropterus salmoides. The sequence goes on along the minus strand of NW_024044570.1, from coordinate 1,972,854 downwards.
TTCTTTCAAATAAGCTGAAAAAATAATTTTTTTAATAAACTGGCTTTTAATGTTGGTGTTTATGCCTTATTTTTTGTTAGATTTGTATTTTTATGTTTATGCTTAATTACACTGGATTTATGTCTATGAATCACAAGATTTGTATTTATTTTTATTCTTCTTATTTGGAGTGGATTAGGTCTGCCTTTAATTGCACTGTGTATATTCTGTTTTTATGTCTGTGAAGCACTTGTGACATGGGATTATTTTATTATCTTTATTCAAGAGCATGGTCTTTCAATTTGAGAGCATGATTTATTGATTTCACTTTCAGACTTTGAGACTTTCCCTTAAAACCCTGCCCTTGCACTCAAACAGCCGCTGCTTGCTTTTAGATTTGCTGTGCTTCTGCTCAGGCTTTGAGCTTGCACTCAGATATGTTGTTGCTTACACAGATTTCCTGCCTCCAGCTTCAGCCCTTCTCCTGCACACTTGTCAAACATTTGCTCTCAGATTTTTTTTTTTGTCCATCTACCCAAAATCCTCCAACCAATAGACTGCCAGGTGTTCTGTTGACCAAAAAAATATCTCTGCCTCGTTGCAGGGACATTCGCTTTCTTTTTTAGACTGTCCCGTACGCTGGTTACCCTTTCATACACTCAAGCCATCCAAGGCTTTACCATATATGTTTGCTTTCTTTACAGCTTTTGGAATAAAAGAATAGTTATTACATCTACCAGTGCTTTTTACTATAGTACATACATAATGTATTATAATAGCCATACATCACCAGCAGAGTGCTGGAAGAGAAAACATAATTTCAACCTTAATTTTTATTTTATTACTTTCTTAAAATTTAATTAATAGTCATATTTGCAGCACATAAATTAAAATTTGTACACTTTGAATAATATATACTGTGACACAAATTCACAGAAAGAGAAGTTCTCCCTGTTTGCCATCAGCTGTTGACGTGGTGTCCATTGCTATCTGTCAAGTCGACTCAGTCACAGTTTGTACACAACACGATCAGTCAGCTCAGTGTGTGAAAGGCACAACACAGCCTGCCAAAGGAAATCTGCTGCTGAAAGAAATATGGACTCCAGAGATGAATAATGACCTCAAAACACGCGCACACGCGCGCGCACACACACACACACACACAGCCTGTCTGCTGCATTACTACTACACAGCTTGGGTTTTTGTTTTCATCTTTTGGTGTTTAGTGTTGCTGGTCTGCAGGTCGATCGGCCCACCAGGACTGCAGCTGGTACTCCAGATGTTCAGCGTGGCCCTGCTGACCCAAAACGGCTGATTTACCAACTAAAGTTGGACTCAGAGTCTTGCAGCAGTCAGGCTCATACAGCTTTGAAGCTCTGTCTGTTAGTAGTACATGTTCTGGGAAGTTATTTGACATTTTTAGTACCTACTGTAGAGCCAGGAGCAGCTGGTTACTTTGCTTATTTGGACTTCATCGAGCACAGCTATATGAACTCCATGAGCTCGATGCTACTACTTATCTGTGATAAAGCAGCTAAACTCAAAGTTCACGTCCTTGCTTTTTTAGACAATATCCCAAGGGCTTTTTCAGCAAGTGGAGCTTGGTGTTGAATAAAGCTTGAGTTTTGTGATTTAGGATGGATTTAGCTTTTAAATTTAACATAATGTTTATTTATATTGACATACAAGTTTACACAGTATTTACATTATATTTTATTTATATATTTAAGATTTGTTGTGAATGTTGACTATCATATTTGTCTATGTTGTTTATGAGCAAGAAATTAAACCTCTTGTAGCAATGATTCAGATAAAATATGATGTGGACTAGGTAGGCTGATGTTGCCTCACCGTCACTCTTGTTATGACACACTTTACAGTATTTATATTTTTAAAATGATTTCTAATTCAATTAGTATTTGCATATATTTTGCCTGTCTTGTGTTAGACCAGATTCTGTGCCTCAATACTTCAAAGGGCTGTTTTGAATGTTCAAACTTGGTTTAAAGGTTCAGGTTTTGAATTAGGTTGAGGTTAGGCATTTAAATGCTCCGTATTTATTTAGCGCCTTTCTAGTCTTTTCGACCACTCAAAGCGCTTTTACACGAGCCTAAGTGCTCAAACAGAAACTAAGAAACACTGGCGGAACAGCCACCAGGGGGAATTCGGGGTTCAGTATCTTGCCCAAGGACACTCCGACACGCAGCCTGGAAGAGCCGAGGATTGAACCGCCGACCTTCCGATTAACAGGCAACCCGCTCTAACCACAGCTGCCCATTTAGTTGTGATGTTTAAGGTCAGGGGGGGTAGCAAATGCTAACTTTAACTATTGTTTGTAAGGGAGAGGGGAGGCAGCAGGCAGACCTCTTGTCACTGTGTGCTGCAGCTTAAAGTGTTTTTCCACCTGTGTTTTTGAGGGCATGTCTGACTAGTCGCTAGGTGAGACTTATGATGCGCAATTTGCTGTCTCGTCACAGGGATGAAAGGGAAGCGGCTGGACTACAAACGAGCCGTTTTCAGTTCAGAGCAGAGTTTTCTGTGGGAGATGGGAACTCCCTTTGGGCTGGACTTTGGCCTTTTTCACTTTGCAAACCTGTTACAGCACAAAAAAGAGATACAACTCAATAAAGGAGAGGGGGAAAGCTAAAAAGCAGAATATGACCTCTTTAATGTTTTGATCTGACCTCTCGAGCTTGTGGACTCGGAAATCAGCTTGCATTTCTGATGTTCAAAAACATCAAAACCTGTAGGCCTTAAGCAACATAAAACCATCTCTCCTGCACCTACACAAATTGTGTGTGGGCAGCAGATTCTGCTTCACATTTTACATAAACATTCATTTTCACTTCCTGGCTTAGTTTACTGTAACAGCGAGAAGTGGCTCTGGCGCATTTAGCAACAGCTGGTTTGGGTTTGATGTCAAAATGCAAAATACATTTTCTCCCTGCTGGTGTCCCTGCTCCCTGCTATTATCTTGTGTTCCGGTATCCCAATGTGCTAAAACATTTGCATCAACAGACACATGAAACATTAGAATGCATCCATCCTTTTTCAGCGCAGATGGCTGTGTTCAGTGTGTGTGTTTAGGCTCTGTTGTAATTCTAAAGCCTGGTCACCGCAGCCTGACTGCAAGTATCTGTCTGCTTGCTATTGGGTTGCCAGGTTGGAGCCGAGCCAGGGACTGCTGCAGTAGATGGATGGCCAGTGCCTGCTGTCACAGTGCCAGGTTGGAGCACAGCCCAGGCTGTTGGACCTGTGAAAGATTCATGGCTTTTCCCTCTAGGGGCTGTTTGCATTTCATCAAATCATGACAACTCAAAGTGGCACGCTGTGAATCTCCAGGGCATCGTCATTCACCACGTCAGTTTGCAGGAGGGAAAAACCTATTTTTAAATGTCTGGCTCATTTTAAACACACATGTAACAGATTTTTATGTAATTCACTCATAAGTCTGCCTATATACAGTGACAGGATGTGGAATCACACGTATTGTATAATGAGATCATTTCATTCACACATTGGAAATGACAGAATAGCGAATCCTGTGGGAAGCTGCATGATCCAATTAGAGTAAATGTGTAAATATGCACATAAATAAAAGCTGTATAAAAACTTCAAATCAAAAAAAAAATCAATCAACTCTAGTTCACTAGTTTCCAAAGTATTCTAATAAATGATTTTTTAATTTGACAAAATTTTAAATGAATAAAGCAGTTGCCAAACATGCTGGGGGAAATTTGCATTGGCATTTTTAAGAGCAGACTGAAGCAGATAGGTGAATGAAAAATTACCACCACCAAGGAGAAGATGGACTAAACAGGAAAAGGTTGGCTGAAAGGAGACTAATTGGATTGGCAACATTACAGAGCTGGCAGACTGCTGATGAAGACTAAAAGCAATCATTTGGAAGTAACTTTAATTACCAGTCATAAGCTACCAAGTCATGATTTTAGTTATCGAGGATACTTGTTGTGATAAAGAAGTTGTAATGCTCATTCTCAGGTTCATACTTTCATTTAAGGCTTGCACCAGAACAGGTTCACATGATTTCATTTTCAGAAACACCAGATGTTTGTCAGACTGCACATTGCTGCAGCTTCTCTTTTCACCTTGTGTGTTGAACTCCGTTTTGACTACTGAGTGAGGCATCTCACTTCTATTTGATCTTTATTGGGAGATGCACATGTGCAATACCTAACAGAACAGACTACGAGCAAATCAGAAGCTGGGTAGGGCGGGTCCTGACAAGCAAGGTAGTGTGATCCCAAACAAAGCAGCTTCAGCCGGTAACCGTGGCTTCAGTTCAGCCGTACATGTTCGAGCCAGTAACAGATAAACATAAAACAAATAAAATAATTACTGTACACACATCTATAGAATACCATAGAAATTTTAAGAAAACAAATTTCTACAAATTACCATTAAATAGCCTAAATATTTGGGGAAAGCAAAACCTTATTGTTAATTAAAAACTTGCCTAAAAAGATGTGTCTTTCTAAAGGTTTCCACAGAATCCAAGGCTTGGAGCCACCACACGGAAAGCACAATGCGTGACCAGGGGTCTGTGCATGTAATAGATCCTGGATATAATGAGAGAGCTTAACCATGCAAGGCTCTGCCTGTGAAGGGCCTGAAGCGCAGGAGTAATGTGCGACCACCTGCTGTCTTAGTCTTGCAGCTGCATTCTGTACAACTTGCAATCAGTCCATGTAGGATTACAGTACGTTGCAATAATCCACTCATCATGAAATTAAAAGCATGAACTAATCTATGAATGTTCCTGAGATGGAAAAAAACCCAGAAAGAAACCCCAGATTTAACACGACTGTTAAAACAAACAGATTTGTCAAATCAGCACCTCGGTTTTGTCTGTATAAAGTTGCAGAAAGTTGCCTGCCATCCATTTGTTAATGGAGATTAAACAATTCTTCAAGAGCGACAGTTTGTCTAGCCTGTATATAATTGGATGTCATCAGCACAATGACAACAATGACAAGCACAACACTGACAAGATTAAAACTACTAATAGTTTTAAAGAAAGAAATAACAGCGACAACCTGAAACAGCTTTGCAACCTGGACTGGAGCTAGATGTTTTTGTCCCTTGACTTTCTAAGGGGTCTCTAACGTTATTTGCCACACTAGCTGCTAGGCGAGCATTAGGACTGGGCTTGAATGCAGCATCAGACGGGATACTGGAGATTAATAGATAACACTTACATGCAGAAAATGGGTTATTATATTTTTCAAGTTGAAAAATTGACAAACTGACAAAAGGTTGTTGACAGCTGGTGAAACAAGAGTTTTGATGGATCTGCAGAGGGGCTGAGGTGATCTGAGCAAAATCAGTCCTGATGGGCAGCCTCAAGGACTCAAACTTTGATCCTTGTTCCTGATAAGTCTTAGAGGGATCAGTGCGGGCCAGCTGTAAAATTGGGTAGTGCTTGCAGGCGTCATTGCAGACATTTGATGTTGCAGACTTTGCTTGAGGGAGTTACCCACAATTCATAGACACAAAACACTGAAAGAGAGGACAAGAACAAGTTCAAAAAAGGTTCACAGCAGCAAATATTGTCTTATTCTTTTATCTATGATGCCTCTTCTGGGAGTCATCATGTGCCATAAATGTACTTTTGTTTGCACCTGTTTTTTCAAACATTACTTATAAAATATGCTATTTTTATATTCAGAAAATGAGCTACAACTACCAAACATATAAAAGAACATGTAAGATGAATATTAAGTGCTGCCTGTCCTCATGCAATTGCAGCCTTTGGACCTACTGGAATTGCCTGGATTTCTGTATAAATTGGTCATAAAATGTGATCTGTTCTTAGTCTGCTTTATATGTTTTCATGTTTTTATTGAACACACCATGTAAACATTCACAGTGCAGTGTAGAAAAAGTATGAGAACCCTTGGATTTAATAACTGGATGAACCTCCTTTTGGCAGCAATAACATCAACCAAACATTTGCTGTTGTTGCAGATCAGACCTGAACAACGGTCAGCAGAAATTTTGGAACATTCCTCTTTACAAAACTGTTTCAGTTCAGCAATATTCTTCAGATGTCTGGTGTGAATCGGTTTCTTGAGGTCATGCCACAGCATCTAAATCAGGTTGAGGTCAGGACTCTGACTGGGCCACTTCAGACGGCGTATTTTCTTCTGCTGCAGCCATTCTGTTGCTGGTTTACTTTGGGTCGTTGTCCTGTTGCATCAGCCATCTTCTGTTGAACTTCAATTGGCGGACTTTAGAATTCATCTTTCCGTCGATGAAAGCGACCCTTCCAGGCCCTGAGGAAGCGAAGCAGCCCCAAACCATGATTCCCCCTCCACCATACTTCACAGCTGGGATGAGGTTTTAATGTTGGTGTGCTGTGCCTTTTTTCCTCCACATATAGGATTGTGTTTTCCTTCCAAGCGTCTCAACTTCATCTGTCTACAGAATATTTTGCCAGTATTGCTGTGGAACATCCAGGTGCTCTTATGCAAACTTCAGACGTGCAGCAATGTTTTTTTTTGGGACAGCAGTGACGTCCTCTGTAGTGTCCTCCCATGAACTCTATTCTTGTTTAGTGTTTGATGCATTGTAAAGTTGTCAACAGAAACTTTAGCATTAAATTTGTGTAAGTCTTCAGCTGACATTCAAGGATTCTTCTTCCTCATTCATCATTCTGTGCTGTGCTCGTACAGTCATATTTGCAGGACGGCCACTCCAGTAGCAACAGTGCTGAACCTTCTCCATTTATAAACGATTTGAGGTGTTTCTACAGACACACCCGGGGTGTCTCACACAGATGCTGAAGGTACTTTTTGTGTGAGATAACTACGCTTTGTCACCCTTTCTGACTCGTTGGTTTTTGACACCTTGAGATGAGAACAGTCTGAGATGACACATGACTCTCACCCTATTATTGCCTATAGTTGGTAATGAATTCATTGCTATTGGCAATACAAATAGGAAATAATGTTTACCCACTCTGCAAGGCAAGAGCCTGGATAATGTGAAGATCTGGCATTTGGTCTTGTAATCGTCTTGGTCATCTTGTCATCAATAGAGGCGAAAATGCAACTGTCATGTACAAAGTGAAGGTGTGGCTTGCTTTCTTAGTTTTTGTTTTTTTAATGGGGATGAATTTCACAATAGTGGGTCCTATTACTCCTTTTTCTACCAGTTGGAACCCTTATTAAAGCGCACACTCAAGCGCTACAGCTGCTCACACAGGTGACTTCAGTTAAGTCCATGAGGGTGAAGTGCTCATGCTTTAGGGTGCAGATTGGGCCCAGGAGACTAATACAGTCTGTGTGTAGTTGGAGAGCTAAAGTGAGGAGCTTAAAGAGTCTAAAAAGCTCCACTTTAGCAACACTTTAATGTTACATAGTATTCATTTCCAGATGTAAAGGACTGAAGCATCAGCCTCGCCCGGTCATTTTTCCCAGCAACAAAACTATTTTCTATATTAATATGCAATAATCTTCATGACGCAGCCTGACTCGCAGGTCTTCAAAGAGCGGAGGCTGCTTGCAATAATATTACATTTTGTTTGAAGTTTACCTAATGTGACCCCCCCCCACCATTACTCAGCATGCCTGCATTTAGAGGGGGAGAGAGAGAGAGAGAGAGAGAGAGAGAGAGAGATGCTCACAGCTTCAGGGCTTGTCACGACTTCTGAATTGTCCCTAGCAAAATTGTAATCAATACATTTAAATGTAAATGTTGTCGGTCAGTGCCTAGTCAATGTATTAACACAAACTGTAGTAGTGAGAGAATATCATGACACCTGACGCTCTGACCTACTGTTCTGTTTTAAAGTCTCCAGGATGCTTCACTCCCTCTGAAGCGGCTGTGATCTGCACTTTATCAGAGGTGTTCTGAAAAATAGCTTGCACCAAGAAATGTTAATTAACAAATAAAAATGCTATGAGAAAGGTTAATTTGCACAGTGAGCCTGTGCAAATTAACTTCTAACTACAGAAGAAATCTCTGTATTGAAAAATAACTTAAGCTAAAAAAAATAAGCTAATAAGCTACCAGAATTCAGGAAGTGTTTAATGCTCAAAATCTTCTGCGTATTTAAACAGACTTTAGGCTACTTCAGGCATGCCAGCATGCATGTAGACTCAGCTGGGATTAAATAAAATGAAAGGATATTAAGGTTTTAAAGCCCACATTTTCAGAATTTAAAAAATCATAATATGTGCTATCTATCTATCTATATAACTAGCTGACTAAGCAGAGCCTGGGCTAAACCTGGAAACGCCCCTGGATTAAAGTACTTCTTTCTCTCAATCCCATGATATGTGAAACTGAATATCCTGATTATGCTATTAATTTTTCACGTCACACATGGACGCATGGTCAAGACCCATCGGCGTCAGTTTGTAAAGCACTGGGGATCCCAATAGCATTATAGTTTAAGACAGTGGGGGAAGGCCAGTAGCATCAGCGTTTTATTTTGAAAGTGTAACCGGATGTGGCATATTTGTTGTTGCTAAACATTGCTAACTTCAACACAGAGCCTTTATTGTAAAAAAATAAAAAATGATGCTAAAGGGTACCCAGGTCGTTGAAAAGCGGCGCCAAAGGGCCTTGACCAAGCATCAATATGTGACGAGTCGGGAGTGAGAACGTGTTGTCATTTTCTACGTCTTGATGAAGTATACAATCCACCGATACCAGTCTGGACTCTTATTCTTTCTCTTTGTGAGCTTTCAGCTGCTCAGAACAGAAGAGAAGATAAATGAAACCTACAAGCATGGTCCATGTCAGAATGCAGAATAAAATTTGTTTTGATTTTCCCCCGGCACCACAAAGTATCGCTGTGTGACAGGATGACAGTCCATCAATGACCTGTCAGTCCGTATGACTTGTATTTACAGCTCTTGGTTGATTTGAAAAGAAGAACAGGGGACTAGCTGCAAACAATGGAACTTTCTCTGGAATGAAAACTAGACCAAAGAAAACCAAAACACAGATAAATATGATTACACCGTCTAATGGGACTCGATTCCAGTGCAGACTGTGCTGTCCATCACAGTATGTAGCACAATAGAAAATGTAGCATTCCATTTTTGATGCCATTAGAGAAATGCACCATCCCACAGCAGCATAGACAGACGGAGTTCTAAAATATTTATGAGTTTTCCCTGTTCAGTTCTTCCTCTGAGCCCATTCTTTTGTATTGACCAGACGGTAAAAATGGACTGAAGAAACCCTGATGAAACTGCACCTTATGCATTTTCAATACAGATTGCGCAAGAAATGGTTTGCATTTTTTTTTATAGAAAAAAAACATACATACACTGTGTTGCCATTTTGTATTCAGGTGGAAAGTCCTGGCTGCAGCCTGAAACCCCACAGAGTCCCATTAAGACCCATGCAACTGATCTCAACTGGGCAAGACAGCAGACTGGAAGCGGGGGGTTTGGGGTGGGTGGACGACAACTGCTAGCGCAGCTCCCTCAAAAGTGAAAAACAAACCTTCAAACTAGCAATGAATCCAAAGATCTTGTGTGTTTACTCTTGGCGGTATAATGTAGAAAGTGACATAAAGGTTTTGGTCAATCTGGCACAAACTGAAACCCCCTCATTCATTTCAATGAGCCCAAATCACTGACGCAGTGGAGACTGGAGGACTCCAGCAAATAAAATGCAGGATCTTCCTAAAACAGTTGAACATGAACAAACTTTTGCTGTCACACAATGTGTTCCATTGTTACACAACATCATCCAGCTAGGCTTGTGTATGCGTTTACAGAAATGACACTCGTATCGAAAATGTAATTAAAGTCAAAACAAACACCGTGGGAATGAAGTATATACTGATTTCTTGTTTTCAGTTTTTAAAGTGTTCAAAGCTTTTTTTCCAATGAAGTCTGGTGGCGAGCGGGAGCGATCTTTCTGTTTAACAGAAGGTTTTTCTCTAGTGGTCCTTTCTACAATGCTGTCAGACACTTTCACACAGAATAACAATCTGAGCCTGTCAGAAGCAAAAACAAGCACTTTAAGTGGACGTACTTTGACTGGAGCATTTGTCCCTAGAAGCCATTGCAGCCCATCTCCCGGCTGAGGAAGAATATTTTGGTAAATAAGGGTTTATTTCGACTAAATCAGAGTTGGTGATTGTCGGAACAGTGGAACAAGATGGTTTTGATGAGTTTTGGATGATCAGTGGGGTAAAATTGCTGTTTTTCTCAAAGGACTCTGGTGGGCCGTAGCACCCATTTGTTTTGGTCTGGGATGCTGGTGCTCTAGTGCGATAATAAGAGGCAGTTATTGCTGCGTACATGTCTAAATGGTGACAGCTATTGTTACTGATTTCTCTTTTTCAAATAGGTAACCTGAGTTAATTTTCTGTATCTAACAATGCATTAATGTAAAAGAGATACCTGATCTCAGTGCATCTGACCTGGTTAAATGTGTGTTAAATAAAAACAAAGGATTAATGACAAATGACTCTGAAGCTGATTCAATGTTACATTTTGAAGTGGCCGAATGAGCAGTGTGGGTTCTGTAAGGACAACAGAGGAGACAGACCGAGGAGGACAAAGGACACACTGATGGATTACACAACACATACTTGACCGAGAGTGTCCAGAAAACATGAATAATCTGTTGCCTTCAGGGAGACAACACAAGGAAAATGCTGAAGAGACTCCAGCTTTGAATTATGTTAATGAGAGAGCCGGAGGACTGATTAATACATCATGCTCCTGGTGAGGATAAATTAAACTGCCATGATATTTCTTTTTAATGTAATATCTATAATTAAAGCGGTTCCCTCCTGATTAGCTGTGAGAGCAGATAGCTTCCCAAGGTTTCCAACTGTGACAGGAGTTCCTCTTCTTCATATTGTTTTCATAATCTGAAGCCCTTTCACATGCAAATAAACAGCAACACGCGACTTTTTCCTGATTGTACTTACATTCTTTTTAACAGTTTGAATGCAGGAATTGAATTTACAGTGTGGTATTTGCACTAATGTAAAGGTTCGGAATATTTCCTCTAGCACTGCAAATTTATGAGGAGGTCATGTGACCAGACCACATCCACCAGAACTAGCTGACAGCTAACTCAACTATACTCAGCAGAAATAAACGCCTCCTCTCACTTACAAGTGCTTTTATTTTTCAGCAAACTTAATGTGTTAATATTTGCATGAACATAAAAACATTCAACAACTAAGACATAAACTGAACAAAGTTTAACATAGATGGGACTAACAGAAATAGAAAAATGTGCCCCTGAACTCAAAAAGTCAAAAGTAACATCAGCAGCCTATCTGGTGTGGCCCTGTGCAGGTGTTGTTACATGTGGTCTGCCACTGCGAGGACAATGAGCGGTCCTTCTTGTCTCCCTGTAGCGTTGTCTTATTTATTATTAAGAAGGTCACAGTTATAAAAACATAAAAACTGCCCAGGGTCCCTGCTCATCTGCATGAACGTGCCTTAGGGATGCCACAAGAAGGCATGCGGACTGCAGATGTTGCCAGGGCAATACACATGTCCGTACTGTGAGACGCCTAAGACAACTACAGGAAGGACAGCTAATCGACCTCGCAGTGGCAGCCCACATGTGACAACACCTCCACAGGGCCATAGTATAGTTTACCGTGTGAACATTTTCAGGAGCACTGGTGCTTAACTGATCCGTGCAATGGCGCATGTTATTCAGTTATTAATATTACAAACCTTAGTGCTGGCTGGATGGATGGAGATGTTGTAAAACTGGAGGAAATGGAATAAAACATTCAAACCCAATAATATGACCACTGTCTCTGAGACCAGAGAGCATTCTACTATTATATATAATATAGTCTATCCTATATAATTATTCCCCATGCATTAATATAAAAGCAACTAAAGGTTACTTTCATTATGACTCAATCGTTTCCTCCGTTAATCAACTGATTAATGTTTGTTTTGTAAAGATTCTGCCGTCAGTTCCACGGAGCCCAAAGTGACACCTTCACAAGACTTGTTGTGTCCAAACCAACGATTATCAAAAAACGTGAGAAGCTGGAACTTCAAATGTTTTTTACAACAAAAAATGACTCAAAATATTATCAAAATAGTTGCTAATTAATTTTCTGTCAGTTCATTTAATAATGAATTAATCGCTTCAGATGTACTTAAAACATAAAGTGTATAAATATTTATATTTTAGAAACTCCTCATGTGCAAAAATCTTAATTGGCAAAGTAACTAAAGCTGTTAGATAAATGTAGAGAAGTAAAAAGCATAAAATTTCCTTCTCAAGTGTAGTTGAATAGTAGTGGCATTAAAAAGAAATTACTCAAGGACAAGTACCTTAAATGCAGTGAGTAAACTGTAGCAGACCTAAAAAATTTTAGTTATGCATTTTAATAAATTTATGAGAATTGATTAATTAATATTCATAAAATCAAAATTTCCTCGTTAAGGGCACCACCGGAGTTGTTATAATCCTAGAGTCTCCAGACCTCTAGGTAGTTTTGAATAATTATACAATTATTACTAGTGATCAGTTAGTTAATAATCGCTCAATTATCTTAAATCAGTCAGTCAGTCTCATATCTAAAGGGTCAATTCTCTTGGCAGGAACTATAAATAGGCAACGCACACAGCTCTTGATTATATTACAGGGAATTTATTCTCTAACTAAGGTGATAAAAAGATGGTTTGATACAGGGAACAAACATTTGCTGAACAACGAGCCTGGAGGTTCGATTGTGGGAAGCATTTGACTCATACGGCATAGAAGAGCTAATTAAAGTAAACTACTGCTATAGTTTAGGAGTTAAAATGGACATCTGATCACAGAATGTGTGTTAAGTCTTACTGCTTGTCGACGGCCTGCTTTTGGCCTGTTGCACGGGTCCCACGCTAGCTGCCGATCCTGGCTTTTTGCTAGGGATTCTCCAGGGTTCTCCGTGTCTGATTGAAAACGCCTCCTCTGTCTGGCAATTCGGCTGTTTGCAGGTTTCCTTGGTTGTAGCTGGCGAGACCACGTGGCTTGGTCTGACCTCGGTGAAGTTGGCTCGACGAAAAAGGCTTAAAATGGAACTTGGTCGTTCCTGAATTAGTCCAGTGTAACTTAACGGACTGATATCTTTAACAACAAAAGAAATAAAGAAAATAAAACAAACTGAAGGCAGATCGATGTTGCGGCACTTCAGGTGTGTAGCTTCAGGCGAACAAAGGGCCTGTTTGTTTTGCTGGCCGAGTCTGGGCGTTGCCTGGCGAGGCACGCCGAACGCGTGCCGAAGCATCCAGAGAGCCGAGCAGAGTGGAAGAGAGCCAACAGCAAAGAGAAGAGAGAGTGAAGCGAGGTCGCGTGTCGCTCTTTTGTTGCCTGGGGCGTGGTTCCCCAGGGGGCGTCTCAGGTTTCCCCAGGGACTGCCTTTCTAAACTTAATGTCTAAGAAAAAGAAATCTATTTGCACGTATTATAATCAAATATTTTCCACAGTCGAACCTCAACGGTTGAACGGTTGTACTGTTCTAGGCATTTGGTAACAGGAAACAATTGTCACATTATTGGTCAGGATTTTATACATTTAACGGCATTTCCGACGAGGGCATGTAATACTTATTTCGTCCACTTGGGGGAGCTCAGGTTACATGAGGAAAGCTTGGATTAAATCAAAGATCGTCTCTCCTTAGGAACCGGGGAATTTGTTGATTCATCCTTAAATTCAAGCGGGCGATTAAGAGTATAGTAAACATTTGTCATCATTTCTAAAGGAATTTTGTAGGAAAGTATTATGAACAAGCATTGATTACATCAGATGAAGGAGTGTCTTGCTGAAAATAAAAACACTGCACAAGTAACTTCTTTTCAGCACTAATATCAACAACAGATAGCAACAACAGTTAACATAACTACTCAAATAGAGGCAAACGTAATCAGGTAACTAAAGATTTAACTCAATTAAATGCTTTGAGTCTTTGGAGACTGCAGTCTTTTTACATTGAAAGTTCAGTGTCTGGACCATGTCACACTTAGGTGAGACAGGGGTTTTCCTTTTTGATGTGGTAATAAAACAATGAATAACGTCAGTTGCCACGGAAACGTGTGTGGGGGGGCCAGTTTTGATAGGCTGTTCAGGGAGATGCCAATGGCTGGTTCGTGTCTCTTTGTCAGTTTAACAGTCAGGCCCCGCGTTATCAGCTTCGGAATCAAAAAGGTGCCAGTTTTATGGTCGGGCTAGCACTTAGAGAAAGCAACTTTGACCCCTCCCCATCTTCTCTGGGGAGGAGAAAGGAATTTAGGGTAGCTCCAAATTTATTCAATGTAAAATGCACAAATCCACACTGTTGTTCACTACAAAACGTACTTAGTTACATTCCACCACTACAGTCACTACAGCCAGCTGTAACAACTGGATATGAAACAAGTGAGAAAGTGAATTGATCACATCAGAATCAGCTTTTATTGCCAGGTATGTGTACACATATGAGGAATTTGACTCAGGATTGTACGCTGCTCATACAAAAATACCACAACACAATAATAAAATCAGACACAAACATAAGGTCCACAGTGTATTTCAAGCGCATGTATGAATTTGAACGTACAAATTACTGGGAGGGAAATAATATATTGTTGTATAATGAGTTTTTGAGTTTGCAGTTTGAGGGAATGATTAATGAAATATTTCCCAGCTTCCCTTTTTCCTGCTGCTTTTAGTGCCAGGAGAGGAAACCCCCAACAGTGACCAGCATGCTTTGCTTAAACACTCATAGTGGGCCACACCTTCTGCTTCATTGCTCTTTATTGTGCTTTGGTTAGAGGGGATAATTTGCTCTTGATCCTCTGCCTGCTGGTTGTGTTTTATGGACCCGCCTGTGTTCATGTCTCTTATCTCTGACACGCTCTCTCCGGCGCAGAGGCTATCTGTGACTCACCCAAACACACAGCTGATAGCAGCATTTTCCGATGGCAGGTGTTAACTTGCCTGCTCTTTTCCTTATCTGTGTTTGTTAATTAACCCGGTGAGAGCGGCTCAGTGCCGCCAGGAGAAAAATAAATAAAATAAATGAATATGCAGGGGGAGCGCCCAGATCCTCTGAGCTAACTGGAGGAGTTCTGTAAATTGCTTTGCTTATCACCGTCTGTTAACACTCACCTCGCCTGTGGTGCGTTCATGTTCTGCTCATCCTGCTGTTAGAACTGACTCTGGAACTGTTGCGTAGAGGAAGTAATCAGCTCTGCGTCCCCCTGCATTCCTCCTGCCACACAGGAAATTAATTACAGCACAGGGAAGTCCAGTTTATCCTCCCTGTTCAGGTTTAAAGCTGGGTTTGGCAATTTATTTCAGAAGCATTTTTTTTTGTTGTATTTGGTGACATTCTCTTTACATCCCTCCAGCCACCAATAAATCTAATGCTCTGACACAAAAATTTAGAAAATAGCTGTTGCAATAAGACTTCTGTTACCAGACTCTGACAAGACCAAAGGAGACAGACTCAAATCTCAGTCCACGTGGCTGGACAATGGTCTCCAGATGTGGAGTTTTTATTGTTAAGACGTCGGACATGTTATCTTCCCAGAGTCTGCATCAGTGTTTTTGCTTTTTACATTCCTCCAGATGCAAATTCATCGAAGTCATCAGCGGTCACATGACGAAACATCCTGATGGTGTTTTTATTGTTGCTGGAGATTTTAAACGTGGGGTAAGTGATTCTGGAATAATCCAACACAGCACCACACCGTAACAACTTTATTTGGTTCTCATTTACAGAGCCAGGGCTGAGTACAGACACTGGATTTCTTTTCAGCGCGCACACAGCTAGGGGACCGTGAGAAGATTAAAATGGCTTAACTCACCTTTAATCGTACAGTTTTACATAACCATTTCACCAGTGGACTATAATCCCATACGGGTGCTGAACAAATCAACGACTGGATGTGCCAAAATGTTCTTCAGTTAAACAAAGATAAAAGTGAAGTCCTTGTTTTCGGCAAGTAAATTTCAGCTGCCACTTTGAGATAATCGCAAAGTCAGCCTACGATCACCTGAAGAATATTTCTAGGATTAAAGGACTCCGGCAAGACCTGGAAAAACTTTCCACTCGACAAAGGAACAGTGTCTTTACAGAGCTCCCTAAAAAATCGATCAGACAGCTGATCCAAAAGTGGATCACATCACTCCAGGTCTGTGGTCTTTACACTGGCTTCCTGTCTGTCAGAGAACTGGTTTTAAAATCCTGCTGTTGGTTTACAAAGCACTGAATGGTTCAGGGCCAAAATACATTTCTGATCTTCTGCTTCGTTGTGAACCATCCAGACCTCTCAGGTGGTCTGGGATCAGGTCTGCTTTCAGCAGCGTTCAGTTTTTATTCTCTGTATATCTGGAACCCCCAGAAAACTGCAGGTCTGCTTAAAGTTCTTTTACATCAAGACTGAAGACTTTTCTTTTTACTGCTACATTTGATTAAAATCAGATATTCCTTGCTTTTGAAACTCAGTTGGTTTCTCCTCTTTCATAAGTAGTCATTCCGAGTCTTAACAGGGCCGAGAAGAATCTCTAGTTTAGTTCTCAGGTGTCAGGGTTTCGGTGCATCCGGGCTCTGCTGTTTTGACTGACTTAACAGGGCTGAGTACGATTACAAGTACAGTTTTCTTCTCTGCACTTCAGATCTGAGCAAGGCCAAGTAGAATTCTAAATAAGTTTATCTCTGCTGTTTTGACTACTTTTACCATGACTGTAGCTCAAACAATCTGGATTCACGGTGATGATTGCAAATAAGAGGAATAGCATTCAACACAGTCTCCCCCATGAAACTGATCGGCAAGCTCAGCACTCTGGATACTGGATTTCCTCACAAACAGACCTTAGTTCAGATTGGCCGCGACATCTCCATCACTCTATACCGTAATCTTTCCACATACCCTCAGGCAACTGCAGAAGAAGAAGAAGAAGTTTTATTTATATAGCGCCTTTCCAGAGCTCAAGGTCGCTTTACGTGGCACATTTACACACTAACACACAACTTACAATCACATAGGATACATATAGTCACATTCAAACGAAATACATGTTAAATAGATTTTAACAAATAGATAGTTTGATAGATAGTTTTAATTAGATAGTTTTTAACTGTGTCTTGAATGTAGCCACAGATGAAATATTTCGAAGTGAAAGGGGCAGTGAATTCCATAATTTTGGAGCATTAACACTAAATGACCTTCCACCTACTGTAGACAACCAGAAACGAGGGATGGACAATAAACCAAGTTCAGTTGATCTGAGAGACCGTGCAGGGCGGTAGGTGAAAAGTAGATCAGACAAATATGGGGGTGTAAGACCATTTAATGCCTTAAATGTTAGAAGCAATACCTTAAAGTGGATACGTGATGCCGTGGGTAGCCGGTGAAGGTCGTGAAGCGCCGGAGTAATGTGAGCAGAACGCCTGGTGGAGGTGAGAACTCTTGCTGCTGAGTTCTGAACGTATCTTTCTTGCAATAATATCCTTTTTTGGAAAGACCAAGAAGTAAAGCATTGCAATAATCCAGACGTGATGTGATTAATGCATGGATTAAGATTTCAGCGTCACCTATAGTGAGAGAAGATCTAAAGTAGCCCCAGGTACAAGTACCCCCGGTTGGAAATCATTGGTTTACACAACATCTGTGTCTGTCATTCAGCATGGAAACATTAAATAAAAGAAAAACTTAAGTTAAAGAAAGCACATTTCCTTGTTAGCTGGCAGCAGGGCCTCTGAAGTTTGGCAGAAGGTGGGGTGGCCCTCACCTTTAAAAGTTCCTAATCCGCAAACTGCACAACAAAGTTCTCTCCATGTCGGGGGGTGCAGTCGTGGATGTACAGGACGTGGCTGAGCAAACATCAGTGAGGGGCTCCGGTGTTGAGCACTAGATTGGAAGAGGTGTGGCCGCCAATCCAAGCTGTCTGCGGTCTGTTTGTGAGGAAGAGTGTCAAACAGCATTGTTATGTAGGTGTCTTTCTCAAGGTGTGTGAGGGCTGAGTGGAGATGCTCTGTGATTCTGTTCTGAAAGGGTCCAGGTTGGCTGGGATGTTGTTCTTTATACGCTGGAGAACCACGTCATTCAGACTAGACACTGCGGGCTTTTTAGGAACAGGGGCAATGGAGGCTGTCTTGACTCCTCTCCTGAGACACTGAGATGTGAACTTTTAATTTTTAGCTTTAGCATTATTGAAAATGTTATTAGCTTTGCTTTGAGCTGAATGCCAATATTAACATACTAGCTCACATCACAGCTGAGTGAAACTGACTGAGTCCAGCTGACTGATGAAAATTGAGTCAATGTAGAACCTGTCTGCAAACATCGTACATAAAGGCATTCCTCTTCATTGTTTGCCCCAATAGTGGTGAGGATTGAAGAGAAAGATGGAAAAAGTGCTTCGTGTTCTGGTGTGCAGCGAACATAAGAGCCTCACAAGGCCGTTACCGTGGCTACAAACTTTTACTAGTGTGCTCAGGAAAAAGAGACACTAAAGAGCGAGCGTTTGTAAGGACAGTCGTTCACAGTTTTGTGCTAAAGTATCTCACAAGTCAACAACACGTAACCCTGCAGCCTCAGACCTCATGCTGTACACACTGGCTGTGTAAAAACAGGATGCATTTGTATAACAAACGGCAATACAAATGTTTTCGAGTTGCTCAATATGTGCAAAAGTGTACAAAAAAGAATACAAAAAAGCTTGGACAGGCAGCTACTCAGAATGCATTTAAAGCTGCTGCGCTTCCTCGGGCAGCATCATGCTGCTCTTTAGGTCACTCTGAATGTACAGACCTGAAGTCTGAATTCACCTGGCTAAAGAGCAGGGGTGGAGGAAGAAGTAGAAGATACTTTTACTCAAAGCTAAAATACGACAATGTAAAAGTACTCCACTACAAGCAAACGTCATGCATTCAAAATCCTACTAAAGTAAAAGCACATGTTGGCTGAATTACTGACTAAACACCGACCATATCTAGACGGGTTTCTGTGCAACGTCATCACAGAGATGTGCACAGCTGGGGGCAGAAAGCACAATTTTGCAGCATTTGTAGCAGCAGTGTTGGGCAAATTACTCTATTTTAATGACATACTTTTTAAATAGGACTCCTTTAAAAAGTACTTTACTTGTTACTGGGTCTTAAAAGTAGGCTAACGTTAGTTAGGATGTTATGTGATTACTCTCAAACCTCCACACCTCCCCATTCTTAAAAGTGTTTATATAGTATTTGAAAATAATAAAAAAACAAAGCAAATTTCTCCTGCCTTTAGAACTAATAGCACATTCATTACAGCAACAAGGAGTGTGTTTTTTACAAAACGACATTTCTTAAAGCCATTGGCTGAACTAAAAAAACAAAGCAAGTCTCTCCAGACTTTTGAGCTAACGTTACTGTTTTGCACATGCATTTATAAGAGAAGTTGAAAACTTTCTGCTGCTCGCACAAAGTTCACAAAGGCAATACTTCCAGGTGTTAAAGAACGCCTCTCTCCCTCATTCTCCGTTCTTCCTTTAGCTTTTTGGCTATCAGCTGACTTGAACTGCAGCGCAGTCCTGCATTTTACATTAATATGCAAATGAAACCCAAACAAACAGATCCAACTCTGAAATGAAAGTTTATTACTGAGTCAACAAGAATTTACAAACTATGCGAAATCTGCGTTGATTACCGCGGTTGACTACAGTCTTCTGACCGGCTACCAAAGCAGTTTTGGTCCTTGACTGTGCAGGCAACCATTACTGTTAGTACAGACGAAACCCCTCGATACTGCATACGTCCACAGGAGGAAAAGCTTGATGTGACACTCAGCTGAATGTTATTGAAAAGAAGCTGATTCCTGATTGTTTACTGTAGATGGCAGATTAGAGAGATCTACCCATCTTCACCTTAACTATGTTTGTACAGCAGGATTATCTAACAGTCCTCCTGACACTGCATTTCCTGCTAGCTGTGACGCTCACTGTGAACTGAGCTTCTAACCGCAGCTCAGGAGCTGCAGTTCAAACTATGCAACTTAACGACAGTTGGTGCGAACGTTCGTCGGAACTATGGTTTCGTCGCTTAACGATGGTTCGTGCTGCGTAACTTACCAACTTAGTTACCTCCATAGTTTGAACCAGGGTCGCAACTGCATAGTTCCAACCAAGGAAGGTGCTACCGTAGTTAGCAACGATGCTTCTGGGAAACACAACACGTACAGCTGAACCGAAGCAGTGTTTACCGGCTTCTTACTGATGCAAGATGCATCACTCCACAGCTAAAACGAAGTGAAAAGAGGAGCTGCAGCAATGTGTGAAAATGAGCAGAATTTGACCTCTTTAAATTTCAAGTACATGACTTTTTTTCCATTTCAGGAATTCATTTTAAAATTGGCATTTCACAGTGTCAGTGTTATTTCATTATCCACTTTCTGCTTTTTAATTATAGCCTATCCTGAGAACTAAAATATCACATAATACATTTTGTTCTTGTTCTGTTTCTCTTTTAATTTCAAATCTGGTTAATACTAACCCTCATGCACTGCTTCACAACACAGAAGAAAAACAGGACCCAGATCCCTGTCTTCCAGATGTAAATAGCCGTGCTAGTCAAAACAAGTGTGTGTGTGTGTGTGTGTGTGTGTGTGTATATAAACCTGATTAAATCCTCTGAACTTTAACTACTCCACTGCAGGATTGGCAGTGCAGGTTACCTTTGTGATTTAAAAAAAAATATATATATATATATTCACATTGGACTTGATCCCATTAGTGCGCACTTTTAAATTAAAAATCCAATAAGCTTCTCTCTGCTTTTCCTGAGGACATCGATGTCACCCTCTGGTCCAGCAGCGGTAACGGATTCACTCTCAGCTCCAATAAAAGAAAGTGGAGAGAGAATAGGTGGCCTCGTGAAATAAAATCAGCCAGTTTCCTTTTCAAAATGCAAAACATTTACATAATCAACTAACATGAAGCTTTTATGTTCCTAAAAAGTATTTTGTCCAGTAATGTTTTGCTTCACTCTTCTATTTTTCTTTGCTGTAGTAATATAACATATAATGAAGAAAGGAGTAGATATGTCTTTTTGTTTGTTTATTGGACAGGGACAAATGCATAAGACATTGCTTCATAAAATACACAAACTAGATTCCATGCATACAGGTTTTTAGCCTAATGGCTCATTTACAGCCGCTGTCCCTGGTTTGTCTTGTTTAGTTTAAAACAGTAGAACCAATAAAATACATACAACAAATTCCTCCAGTACAAGAAGATACAGGCTTAAAAAGAAGTGGAGACCAGAGACATTTAACAATATTGAACAATACAACAACACGTGCTCACACCAGGGTGCCCCAGGATTCTCAAAGTTAAATTTAAGACTACCTAGGATGAAATTTAATTCCAACTTCACTGTCATTTAATGGAAAATCTGTATTAATTTTAAGCCCGAGAAAATTAGTTAGTTAGTTACATGAATTTAATAAAACATTTTATCATAAAACATTAATATTTAACATACTATAGCTTGGGGTGTGTTTGTACTATGATAAGATAAAATGAATCAAGGACGTCACTTTGTGTTGAAAAGTGGTGAGAACAAGACAAGACGATATTTTAACACTATTTGATGAAATATTGAATGCTGAAATATATTTAAATGGGGGTCTGGGGGTCCCCTAGAAAATTTTGAGCACTACACACTTAATTTCCTGCATTCTGGAGACATTTTCTGCACCAATTTATGGTAGAATTGTCTTTATTTAAATAAAGTGAATCAGATTTTTTTTTGCTTAAACTTTTTGAACAATGCACATTTTTCTTTTATCTTTAAATTGCATTGCATGTTTTCTTCTTGTGCAAAAAATACCTTTCTCAAAGTATTTTCATTTGTTTTTTTAACATTTCTTGTTGCAAACCATTTTTCATGAAATATTTAACAAATATTTACAAATATTACCAAAAAAAAAGTGATGGAGACATGTCCCCAGTATCCACAGCGTAAATGACACCTATGAAATGAATACAATATTTGTGCACTAAGAACTCTTAAGGGGTGAAATCAAAAATACAAACAAATTGCATGGTATTAGTTGTTACACTTAGTTGCACCTTGGCTAGATAAGGTAATGTGATGTAATATAATAAGCCAGTTGCTTCAGTGATTATTCATCCTGTACTGTTTTGTATCCAAAGGCTGCTTGAAATACAGTATTATATAATATTGGCTTGAAAGCAGCGGGGGTAAGAAGTTGGGCTCCGGCATCTGGGGGATGTAAGTTTAATGTCCGTTAGTTTGATGTTTCCATTCACATGACATTAGCCTAACAGCGGCGCAACGCCGACACACAGACATGGTCCTCATACACACCTGTCTCTGTTGTATCATTCAATTTTATTTATATAGCGCCAAATCACAACAACAGTTATCTCACAGCGCTTTTCATAAAAGAGCAGGTCTAGACCGTACTCTGTGATGTTATTTACAGAAGCCCAACAGTTCCCACCAAGAGCAGCACTAGGAGACAGAGGCAAGGAAAAACTTCCTTTAAGATGCAGAACCATGGCTCAGGGTGGGCGGCCATCTGCCTCCACCGGTTGGGGGTGAAGGGGAGAGAGAGAGAGAGAGAGGCAGCCTACACAATATCCACACAGAGGTACAGACAGTAAAGGTGATGTTGCTATAGACCAAAATATAAAATGGTACAGATATTTATAGTAGTGTTAATGATCCATCCATCCATCGTCAACCGTTTATCCTGCTTATCCAGGGTCGCGGGGGGGCTGGAGCCAATCCCAGCTGACATCGGGCGCAAGGCGGGGTCCACTCTGGACAGGTCGCCAGTCCATCGCAGGGCCACTAGTGTTAATGGTAACAGTCGTAATGTTAATGATTATAATAACAATAATAACAATAGGACTAGTAACAATAGTCGTTGCAGCAGAGGGTGTCGAGCAGGAACACGGGGGCAGCAGGTGACCCGCAACCACAGATCCAGACTCCACAGCTCCAGAGCCAGAAAACCTGCAGGAAGTGATAGGAGAGAGGAGAGGGACGAGAAAGCACAAGACTACCAGAAAGGGGAGAAGTTGTGTTAGTAACATGCAATAATGGGATGAGGTTGCATACAGAGGGAGAGAAAGTAGAGGAGAGAGGAGCTCAGTGCATCATGGGAAATCCCCGGCAGTCTAGGCCTATAGCAGCATAACTAAGGGATGGTTCAGGACTACCTGAGCCAGCCCTAACTATAAGCTTTATCAAAGAGGAAAGTCTTAAGCCTACTCTTAAATGTGGAGATGGTGTCTGCCTCCTGAACCCAAACTGGAACCTGGTTCCACAGGAGAGGAGCTTGATAGCTGAACGCTCTGGCTCCTAGTCTACTTTTGGAGACTCTAGGAACCACAAGTAACCATATAATAAGAGTGAATTATAGTCACACACACACACACTTTTCATTTATGACATTATGACATTAATTAAATCCTATGAAAGGATTTAAGACCTTGGTAGATGAATTTTAATACTTTGGTAGTGAAATTTAATTTTGGAAGATGAAATTTAAGACTTTAATACTTTAAAGACCCTGCAGGTACCCTGCACATGCACGCCCAAAGTGTATACATATGTTTGTATGTATTGTATTGTAGCCTGCAGTGTTCACAGACTTGTTTCAGCCACAGCTTTTAATGCGGCTTTAATGACAATGTGTGTTCTGACAAATGTTCATTGTGTCCTTTGCATCACCTTTCTGGCTCTGTGCAGGGCTACAACTCCCTCTGTTTCTAACTAGCATGCGCCTGACTCAGAAAGGAGTTCAGCCCAAACCCCCCCTACCACCACCCCCACCCCCACCACCTCGTTTTTTTATGCACGCATCATCACATTTCCCCAAAAATCCAACTAGAATATGTCACGTAGAGCAGATTTAAACACTGCTGGTGTTTGTAGTGATGGATAAAGATGATAATTATCGTGTAATTCCTAAAGGAAAGGAGGGACGAATGTAAAGTCTAAAAGAAAATAGAGTTAAGTTAGAATAAATGTAAATTATTTTCTGTGTCCTCTGATTTGGGTTTTATATGCTGAGCTGTTCCTGCTTCTCTAACTTGTTGTGGTTGAATTATCTTAAAGCTCCTCTGTGTTTTTCTTCTAAAAGCTGATGAGAGAAACATGTTTTTTACTGAATCATTAAAACTGTCTTCAGTTTCCAGGGAAACGTGATCCTCGTAAATATTATTCACATCATCCACTTACGGTCAGTCTTCTCCGGGGTTTTTTCTTTTTTTTTTGAGAGTGAGTTTGAGATCTTGTTTTTTTCTGCCACAAACCGGATTTGTATGAGTTCGTTTAATAACCTTCCAGTGCTGAACTGTATAGTACAGAACACATCCTATTAAACCAAAGTGATCAACTTCATGAGAAGTACACTCAGATTCATTACTTGTCATAGATGGAATAAAACAGCAGCAGTCATCGTGTCAGAATTGAGCAAATTGCTGGGTCAACTCTGGGCCACTGCTTCACCCGCTTAATGAAAGGAGTAGGAGTTCTTCCTGAGATGTTTCAGTGTACCAGAACGGATGTATTAACATATAAAAAGAGGAAAAACAAAGATGATATGTTCAGTAGAAGCAGAGGGCTGAAGATGTGGCTTTGCAAGATCTGCTTTCAATTTAACATTTGTTCCAGTGTTTCCAAAAAACAAAGGGAATACCTCGTGTCACTTTGAGTCGGCTCAGTTGTCATTTTGATTAAATCTTTTGAATCAATTAGCCGACACATGAATTTATACATGAAATTCCTCAGTATCACGTGAAGGACGGAAACTTTACTAGTCACAAACTTATGACTGGCATTGTCCATCCTGGGAGCTCGATCAAGATTCTGAATTCATCATTAAATGTCACCAGCAGCTTTTTCATTTTCGCTTTACTATAACTGCACCCCAGGCGGCTGTATAGAGTGGAATACAGTAAGTTTTAAACAGAGCTATTTTAACGTCATCTGACTGTACATGTGAAATTTGCTTGCCCACGTATTGGCTTGTGCATACAGTTCGCAACACTGGCTCTGAATTTCATCATAACATAAATCATTCCTGATTATATGACTCAAATTTCTTACTCTGTTTACCACATTTAGTGCTTAGTCTGCTATAAAAAATGAAGGAAATAGTGCTTCTGATCCTCCTTGGTTTTAGCAATCATGATAACACTCTTTAGAGTTAAAGTGGATGTCATGCTGCACACCATAACTTGAGCAGTTAGTATAACCCGGCACTATATGGACGAGGAGATCAGAGTCCAACAAATGGTTAATAAGACCATTCCCCAGAATACAACCAGTCTTACACTTTTTAGAAAAATCATCCATTTAATAGAACAGGTGACAAAGAGGAAGGGTGCAGATATGCTCTTACCCCACCTAACTTGATAGTTTAACGCGAATACCAGAAAAGCAAGATCTTTAACAAACAACAATAAAAACAATACCATGATTCATTTGGTCAAACGCTTTGGACACATCAAGAAAACACATATTGTAGTGTTACGTCTTCTATACTTATTTACAACTTCCTTCAAAGCATAAATACACAAATCTGTGCTGTGTTTACTTTTAAAACCAACCTGATTATCAGTGGGTGTTATGTATTCTTCAAGCCTATCCCAGCCAGCGCAGTGCTGAGCAATGGGAGATGCTGAGTGCTTGGTGTGTTTGGTTTTCTCTCTCCCCGCTCAGTGGAGATGGTGGGCGTTACCTCCGGCTCCCCTGGGTTGGCACTCACGCACCTGCTCTTCATCACGCCAATCAGCCTCGCCTTTTTAAGGACAGACCAGCCTTCCAGTCCATCCAGTGTGCTCAGCAAAGCAGTCTAGTTTAATCTGCCCTGTAGTAGAAACGCTGTTGTTCTGTGATAATGTCTGTTGAACACACTGGGTGTCCCGGTCTTCAGGATCTTTCTACCTGCCCTCACACTCACCGGTCACCAAGCTCACTCTGCTCGCCGCTGAACTCAGTGGACTGTTTTCCTGAAACACCAGCCTCACCTTCCTTCCAGCCAAACACCCGCCAGCACACTTTAGACCCCTTGACTCAAACCAAACCCAGGCCTCACTCAGCTGTCACCCACTCTGCTTCATTCTGTTGTCTCAATAAATAACTCTGTATCCGGTCTGCTCTTGGGTTCAGATTCTGAAACCTTTACAGGGATCAGATTTAGAGCAGGAGAGTTGATTTGTACGTTATATCTCACAGCGTTGATTGAATTGGGGGTATTTTTTCATTCATTACATTTGGACATGTACACTCATTTGGCTGACTCGCTCATTAACAATTTTGCATGACCTGTTGTCCTTTAATTTTTATTTTTTTGAGAGTCTACCGGAGCCACCCACATCCCGACCACATCTACTGCAGAATCGCTGCAGTCCCCCATTATACCAAATCTGCCACCTTGAACAGAGATAACAGAGCACATTTTTCAGATGAAAAAGTGGAAATGATGGTAGTAGATAAATTTCGTTTACAGACTGACATTCCACAGGAAGTGGCTGTATTTTCAGATTTTAATTAAAAACCACATAACGAGGCATTCACAAGGACAGCTACGTGCTCTGCCTTTTTTGTTTTTGTTTTTTTGCTGCTGCCATCACTACAGGCAACCACTAACACTCTCGCCGACAGTCACCAGTTAATGAAGGCCACTCGTTAAACTGAAACACCATTATTTCTCTTCTGAGGTAGTAGACACAACTCATGGGCCCTCCAGTACCTGTGCCACATCCTGTCAAAGTTGAGCTTATGAGCTAAACCTGTGAATATTATTACCTGGGATATTTAATGTTCTCATGTGTAGGTTTCAGCCAGTCACTGTTCCAGTCATAAAAAGCTGTTTGTAGGCTTTTTTTCTTTTTTTATAGATTGATGTGGGAAAATGTGTTTGCTGCCTATAACCTGTGTTTCCTAGAAAGTAGCTTTAGACACGCTCATTTGCATATGTCAATTCATGCATTTGCATTTACACAATTACACGACTGAGAATCTTTTCAGCAATGATTATGAACTGAGCTTAAACTTACAACACTAAAATTGTAAAAGTGGAAAAAACCCTTCTTTCTACAGTCTAGTAATTTAAAGCTGTTAGGAACGCTGGGACGCACATTCACAGCTCATTCACGGTTTTGTCTGGCTGCTGATTGGTGGGCTGAATGTGCTGCAGCACAAAGAGTCAAAATCACTGTCACTTATAAGTCACACAATTTGTTGCTAGACTTTGCTGCTTTTACAAAATATGCAAAATGGGTTTTAAAATCAGATTTTTTTTTTTAAAAACACACTGGGAGGAAGGTTCCTGCTGTCCTCCTCCTGTACTTGGTGTCCACAGCATGAAATCAGTGTTTTACACTTTGCTTTTACATGTTCAGTTTAATGAGGTCTTGTTTTTCATAACCTGAGGTCAGTGCTGTATTTTAAATTATACAATGCATTTCATAAAATTAATAAGTAATAAAGTTAACCTTGTGGCAAACTACCTCTCTCAAACTCATTCTCAGTCGGCCTGCCAGCAGCGCAGAGCGCCTGGAACATAATCAAGTACTCAGCTGTGAAGTAATGAAAAAATCAAAACCCTGATCAGGCTTGTCTTCTGCGGACCTGTGGTTTGTTTCTGGGCTCTGGAGGAACGCCGCCATCACTGCATTGACATGCAAATGAAATCCTCGCCCTGTAAAGTATTATCTTTGAAGCCTGACTATCCATTTAGCTAATTGCTTCAGTTAATTTATGAGTTTGTTGTGCGTGAGAATACATGTTTATTTATGAGGCTCCTGAAAGCCTGTGGGAGGAAGGAATGATTACAGACGACCAAACGGTGAAAACAGCTTGTTTGTTTTCCGAGTAGTTTACACTCAGATTCTCTGCAGCGGTTGGACGAGTGCCAGCGCATCAACAACATTATAATCAAGAAGGTTAAAGGCTGTACAGTACGCTGTCAGAACAGGAGGATTAGCGTGAACATGACTGTTAATTAACGGTTAATTGGAAACTGAAAGTGTGAATATATCTGTCTACGCGTGTGTGTTCACACCAAACGTGATGAAAATGTTTAAGGCAGCGCAATTACACAACCCAGAGTCAAGAGCATGCTTTTTCTTTAAGACAAAATAGACACAAAGTGTGCGCTATAGATTAAATCGAGCGTGCGTGTGACGAGAACAGACTCCAACCAATGACCAAATGATGGATGTGGTTTACAACGGTCGCAGGTAGACCTTGAGTTGGCATTGTTTTGCCTTATTATTAAATGGAGCACGATCACTTTCTCCTGCTCTACTTCAGTACATGGTCATTCCAGTATTATTCCCTCCCCTACCAAAGTACTGTGGCCAGATACAACAGCTCGCTCCGACCTTCTAATATAAACAACACTTATATTCAGACACAGCATGCAACTGATTTCACTGAAAAGATCGAAGCTCATTGGGATTGTTTTTCGTTTTGATTGGTTATTCTTCCTCCTGTCCTTTAGTCCTCTGAAAGTTGTTATCAAGGATGTTCCACTCCCTCTAATATTCTCAGAGGAAACAAGGAGCTTGGAGCAAAGAATCATGATAGGAATTTATCTTACAGTGAAGTGAAAGAGATCATGTGTGTTTGACAGAAGTATCCATCAATTTATAAAGCAGTTAAGATTTGTTCTACAGCGATCAGCTACAACATGCATCAGCAATAATCATATATAATCACATCAAAGTCATTACTGAGTGAAATTACTTTTGATTGGATACAGTTTGCTTACGGTTCCTTTTATAAAACTTGTGTAATTATTATTTTGGATGGCATAGTTTCATGGGATTGAGTGATGAGGTGGGGTGATACTCCATATTTTTACACTTGTCAACTATACTCACTTGAAGAGCTGACGCAATAATGAACGTGTGAGCAAATCAAAATAAATATTTTGGATATTTATTGTGTTTGGTGCGTGTGATTTGGTTTTGCAGTACCCATATTCAATTTCTTCTTTGCATGTTGTTGTCTGTGAAGGTTCTCAGTCATCCAGGTCATAGTTATCCAACGAAGGTTAAAGTCAAGGGGAACTGGACTTGGTTGAAGATACTGGAAGACGCCAGGGAAACTTTTGTTATTTAACCTCAATGGGGTCGTTTGCCGGGATCATCGATACCGCTGGTTCATTAGTGTTCCTGGCTGTTGTAACGACAGTCTTCATGGTCGTTAGTGCCACTGCGGCCAAGTCTGAACGACCATCGTTGGCATCTTCATCTAAGGCCAAGAGATGTTCTGTTGTATTGCATTGGACTTTTGCTTTTGCATGCTTATATATTGTGGTGCTTTTTTGTGTGTTTTGTTTTAAGTAGTGTCTTTAACTTGGCTTTTCCTCACCCACAAAGTAGTGCTAATGTGAGCCACCTGTGGCTGAGTTGGACCGACAATTCATGTGGCCTATCAGAGGCCACAGAGATGGGATTTATCTTACTGTTCTACAAATGTTTGGTGATTTAGAGAAAGAACAGTGACTGAACACAGAGCATGGGGAGACAAGAAGTGAGCAGCAGCAGCACCATGGCAGTGTATACAAACATCAACTGCTAGTGGCTAAAAGTGGGGCATATTAAAACCTCTCCATTCAGCATTAAGTCCCTTAAAAGGCCGGTGTTTGTTCTGTGAAATGACTGTTAACAAGTGTATTTGAAAAGGGATGTTTAACTGGCCTTCAAACGACCCCACTGAGGTTAAATAACAAAGTTTCCCTACCAGTCAGTCAGAACTGAAGAACTGAACTGAACTGAAGTCTCCTGGATGAGGGACAAAACGTCTTCTAGTAGGTGTCAGCCTATTTAAACAACAGAGCTTTAACCCCTGTTTACAAATGTACAGTGTCTGAATCCCAATCTCCACACCCACAGACTTTGAGGCACGTTCTTGGTAAATCTGTGGGTTTAGGGCTGTCCCCCTGTCAAATTGTCAAATACATGAGGGTTCTCTCTCGTTTGAGCCCTTTATGCACACTTTCTGTATGTCTGCATCCCTGTAGACCTTGCCTGAGGGGAATTACCCACAGTTCATAGTGTTGTGACATTAAACATGGGGTTACCAGGGGAAACCGGCGTTAATAAAAAGTAAACTACAAGCGTGTGATGCTGTTTGATAAAAATGAAAATGGTCATTCTCAAATGATCAATTGGTCCCTTCAGTGTCTCGGCCATGAAGACTGTTAAAAATGTCAAAAAGTCCCTAACCCACAATTGTTTGGCTTCGTCAAGGTAATGCGACATGTTGTTGAAAGTGAGGTGCTTTCTCATTTAACATGTAACCGGGCCCTTGCTGCCGCTTGCACTTACCAGGGGCCTCCTTTCTAAAAGGCGCGTGCATACACCACTTCCCATGCAAAGGATGTGATCTATAAAATGTACGTCCTTCCCCGCAAACTCTGAGGCATGTGTACACATAAACTGGAGAAATGAGAAACGGCGACTCGCATGGCAGAAGGATAAAATGTTTCAAATGGATACTACTGTGTAAACAGAAAAACAGACAATAAAAACATGAGATCATTTGCAGTACACAAAAAAAGAAACATGCATTAGGATAATAAACACACACTTGGATATGTTTTTGTAAAAAAATGCCTG
The DNA here is from genome assembly GCF_014851395.1 of Micropterus salmoides. Lineage (NCBI taxonomy): Eukaryota > Metazoa > Chordata > Actinopteri > Centrarchiformes > Centrarchidae > Micropterus > Micropterus salmoides. The sequence goes on along the minus strand of NW_024044570.1, from coordinate 1,942,275 downwards.
AAAAATGTTAGAGTTTAATCAGGAATCATAATAATTTATACTTGCATGATGTGCAATTTATTCTCATAAATAAGGTGAACAGTAGGACACATGACATTTAAATTGATGCCGTTTGGCTTCAGAGTGCTTAGTTTAATATATTTTTATCTGATGTTCTTTGCCTTAATGTATTTGAGCCAAATGCTGTGTGCCAGCTTGTGGATGTGATGCGCTGCTTGTAAAAAGACGTTCGGGAGAAGTAGATCTTTCAGTGTACCGCTAAGGGGGTGGAGCTCCGGTGCAAAATCGTTGCGTGTAACTGCATTTGACACACCAACAAAATTCTTCAGCTTCACCAAAAAGAACATCAGTGTCACAGTGGGTTAAATTTCTTTAAAACTTCTCGTTTGGGCAGGTGTGAATGCAGCAATCGAACTCGGGTGCGCACCAGAAGCGGACCAAACAAGCGGACCGAGACTTCCTTGAAGAGGAGGCTTTCAAACAAACTCTGGTGCGGTTCATTTGTGATGTGAAAGCAAACGAACTGTGCTGTGTGGGAGCAGGGAGAGATCTAAAACATGCAGCACAAGGGGTACTACAGGAGAGGGTTGGGAAACAATGGGCTATACTATAGGCTAATAAACCCTGAATTATTCATCACCATGAACACACACTCACTGCAGTTTATTCCGACTCAGTCCCACATCCACTGTCCTGCTGCCCCAAATACTCACTGCAGCACCACATGTGGATTCATCCGCCCTAGGAAATGATCCCTAGCAAATGCACGATTTCCTCCGTTTGAGGATATTACTGAGCCTTTGTAAACATGAAACTTTATTTTTGTGGGGAGCTTTTAAAGATTGGCAGGAACTAATGCACTTGGAGCTGAAAGGCACAGGCAGGGTAGGGAGGTCAGAAAGTCTAACACAACATTGGTTTGGCTCTGCACATTAGTTTTGTTGACAGTAAGAAAAATATAGAATAACTTTCTTTTCCTCACTGCTGGGACATTTCTTGTGATGTGCTCTGTGCTCATTGTAACTTAGCCTGTCAGTCAGTCAGACCCTGAGGCCGGGCTGAGGTCCCAGAGGGGTTCATGTCAGTCAGAGTAAATGTGTCGCAGAACCTCGACTTCAGCTGTTGTGGGACATCAGGCTGAAAGCAAGATAAGAGAGGAGGGAGGAAGAGTCAGTGACTTCCTCAACAAATTCTGTTGGAAGGTTTCAAGACACACTTTGAATGTAGCTAAGATCTAAGGCGATACAGCAGCTTTGTACGAAAAGCTTGTGGCCACTGGGACATGACTTACTGGGACACTGGATGGAACTGAGCCATCATTAACAAAGTTTATTTCCCCCCCGGTGCCATCAGAGACATTAAATGTCCTCTCACTCAGCACTTCAGTCCATTACAAGGTATCTTAAAATAATGGCTGAATTTACATAAGCACTGTACGTCAACCTTGCACTCAAGATGTTATGGATATTAAGCAGATTTGCATAAAATTGATTGAACACGCAATTAAGGGCCACCCTCAAGACTGGATTTCACATTCTTACCTGAATGCTGTTCCTCTTTTTTGTACAGAGTGTAATGAACATTACGAATAAACAGACTTTAAACACTCTCTTAACACCATAAAACTTCAATTAATAGGCCGGGCTTTTATTTTCATCACTGAACTCACCCTGTCTATATTTGGGACGGGCGTTTATTTCCTTACACACACAGCTATTGCTCAGCAAAGATTAGAAATAGGTATGTTGTTAATTTCAACCAGCGTGGATTTTACTTGCGTATAAAAAGTTGTGTTCATTTTTTTTTTTTTACTCTTATTTAAGTTTGAACTGAACAATGGAACTGTGGAGAATCTAACCGATCTAATGATGTGTAGCATGTCCATATTAACAAAACTAAACATTTATATTGGTAGGCACAATCTAAGCAGCTCAAGCAGGTGACCCGGTGGGCTTTAAGAGGTTTTATACATCCAGAGAATTTCTATAAAACCAGACCAGGCTTCTAATTGAGATCTGCATTCATTTGTCAAAACGTGTAGCCACACCAGGACAGTAAAAGGGACAGGCGTTTAAAGCGTGATTTCTACGTCTACGTGGTAGCCTACAGCGTAAGCTACACACATAGCGTTGGTGTCTGCGTAGTTCTGCAACTATTGGGGCTGCGAGGCTACCCAGCCAACCAACCACAGCTGTCACGATCCACGTCGCCCCGACGAGTAGTTACATTTCTGAGGTGCACAACAGGCTACTATTCCCTATTCTTATATAACTTGCATCTGTTTACCTAATATTTATATAGTTCGACATTTATTTATGTCAACTGTATGTCTGTACGTGTAAAATACTACTTGGCAATAAAGTTCTGATGAGGCTTAATTGGGACAAGGGTTGTAATTGAAGTTTGAAGGTACACTTTCTGAAAGCATTTTCCTGAGTTTGTTTGCTTGTTTCCTAGTTCTTATTCGACTTCAAAAGATATTTAAACTTTTTAAAATGTTCCTGAGTTTTCTGTCTAAATGGGTTTTTGAAGAATCAAAGCTCATAAGAAAAAAGAAAAAAAACGAGCAGTGTGTTTTTTTGTTTGGTTTTTTTTTTTCTTGTGAGGAAAGTGGGTTATCAGGGTCAGAAGTGGATTCAGGCAATGTGGTTCAGTGCGTCATCGCCCCACACAAAGAACCACCAACGCCACAGTAGGGGAAAAAAACAGGTTGGAAAATAAGAAGCCATGTGAAGATTGTAGAGAAAAGATCAAAGCTGCAGAACGGGGCTGCTGTGCTGCCATAAATCATACATTTTGGGAGGATTTTCCTCACAATGCTATGGTGAAGGATCAAAGGCAAGTGTCTGTTCCAGCATATTGGTCTGGAGAAACTGCTTCATCATCTTGTGACTCAGAGCCACTCAGAACCAGTATGACAGAGTTTAGACTTTAACAAGAAAACCAAAGCTGCTGTACTAAACCAGTAAACAAGAGAACATCACAAAAGAAAAGAATGGAGGGTAAGTCTTACCAAATCAGTGAGACTCCACAACTATAATGAATGAATCATTTTCTTTCTTCTTTTCTTCTTCTTTCTTTCGAATGCACTATTACTAAATTCATTACTTAATAAGCAACAATCAAAATTTGGAAATTTAGAGTCTAAACATTCAAAAAATGATCATCCGCTTCAGCAGGACTGTGTAGGGTTGGCTATTGTTTGAATATTTACTAATCGAATCTCAGTTCCGGTTCCAACCCCGTCACCACAGATCTTCGTCAGTGCTCCGTGACCTCCTTCCTCCTCGCTCATCTTCCCCTTCATGGTTAAAGGGAAAGGAGTCGCTGTCCCAGAGGGGCGTCTCTGGGGACATCGGTTTCCCTTCAGTATAAAAGGTGAACGTCGGCTCACCTGTGTTTTGTACCTGAGACGTTGCTCCTGTTAGCGTTAGCTGGATCTGGGAGAGCGTGACACGTTGAACACGGTGAAGCGTTCCTTCAGATTCACGCTGTGTTGAAGGAAACGCTTCGTCGTGTCGGAGCTGCTTCGTCCCTCGCACCAAACCTGGCAGATAAGAGACACTTATGGACTGTAAAACGCTCACTGCAGTTCAGTCAGGAGCTAAAAGATGCAGAACCCAAACGCACGGGTCTTAACGAGTCCACCGGTCTTGGAAATTTGTTCCGGCTCCAACTTGGAACGGCACATTTTAATTCAGATGAGGTGTTCTGTGTTAGATTATTTTGCCCATGCGTTCTGTGTTGTGGTTTCTCTGTGTCTGGGTTTTGTTTTCATCTCTTAGTGTTACTCCTGGGGCCTGAACCACGAAGCGAGTTCAACAAACCCAGGATATGTTTTTGTTATCTGGCTTAACTAACGCTAACAATCGCGCTCGGGATAAGCGGTACCACAAAGCTGGTTATCAACTCGGTAAGTATTTTATGAACGAGGATTAAACTGTAACACTACAGAAATACGACAGTAGCACAGCTGCATCTGACACATGCTGGGAGACAGAAAATCGCCAATAGTGAATCCCTAAATGAACAGGCGTAGTCATTCATAAACCAATAAGACGAAAAATCCTTTCATGCCATAGAATATGCTCAGATAGTGGCTGAAAGACTGAATCTCAACATTTAGGCTACTGAAAACTCCCCTCATCGCGTCTCTGTAGTAGGCTATACTAACCTAAAATCGACTAGATAGCCAACGTTCAGATTAAAATTTAGTATTTCGATATCCCTACCAAACTGCTCATAATATTCAGCCTCAAATAAGAAAAATGAAACCCATTTATTTTAACGGCTGCGACAGGCTGTGTGAAACGGACTAGGAGCAAATAAAAAATAGGCTATTAAACACATTTCAAAGCAGTAGACTAAGTAGGCTCAGCCTACTGTAAAAACCTGCAGGTCTACAGTGACCTGCAGGTTTTAATCAGTCTCTGTAGGATGATGTCGCTTTAGCCTACATGAGTTTTATATATTTATATATATTTGTCCAAATCCAGTAAAGTTCTCCAAGCATATAGACCGTATTGCAATACAATCAATCTCACTAACATCTCCCTAGTGCTCCGAACTGCTTTTTAGGAGCAATAAGCAAGACATTAATGAACTCAAAGATTACAATTTCTCCTTGTAGTCTCAATTGAGTATCATTTGTCTTACCCAAATGTCAGAAACGCTCTCTCTATCTCATCTTTTATCCTCTGGGAGTTTTAAGAGCAACAAATGAGACATATACAATTAAGATCTTAGTGCTTTCTCGAGTAAAAGTAAAGACTGTTCTGAGCAAAAGATTTTTTCTCTGGTTACATTGCAAACAGGAACTACTAAAAGCTAATTCAGCACACTTTATCATGTTGTTAGGGTAATTTTTATCTAAGCCATGCTACTGTTTCAGACATTGTTTTTCCCTTAGTTCTTCAATTTGTGCTCCTGTTGGACTGTCGAGACTAAAAATGCTGTGTACCTTGGTGGAAATAGTAATCACATTCATCGTTTTCAGTAATCTTGAATTGAACAGTTTGAGACGTTTTCTATCCAAGGGGCCTGAGTTAAGTGATCTGTAGGATTTATCCTCTGGGTACAACAAAGTCCGTGCCAAAGTTTACGTTCATCTGACTGGAAGCGAAGACATTTTGGATCCCATTGTTTAAACGGCTGACTAACATCGCCGTCCTCAATCCCCATTCCCCAGAAACAGCTGTCACTTTAGCTCTAAATACAAACGGGTTACAACTGAGAAAATATCCCATTAACACCGTCTGAGAGGCTGAAGATCTGAAAATGAAAGTGTCTTTCAGTTGTCGTTGCTGGTGTGAAATGTTCTCAAACAGTGAGTGTAAAATCAAAACTAGTAAAAGCAAGTTATAGCCTAACATCAAAAACCTCATTTGATCTCCTTCTGTTGAAAACATTAGATACAGTATTTTCCTCATGATTTAAGGGAAGCTGAGTTTCTGTGCAGTTTCGTCACCTCGCGTGTACCTGGTGTAGCTGACTACTGGGCAAACTGTACAGTGCAGGAGGACTCTCCTCTGATCCTCTGCTGCTGTCTGATCTCTCATGTTTAATACATCACACCAGCAGTTTTTTGACATCTGCAATTTACTTTCTTGTTGAACACACTTAACCTCTTCCTGCCTCGTCTTCATCTACCCCAGTCAGTGCTTCCCTGTGTGGTTTGACATAATGAATACTCAGAGGTTTTATAAGCAGGTTGAGACAGTTGTGAGTGTTTCCAGGTAGAAATTCAAAGCTGCATTGCATTCTGGCTTATTTCCTGGTGGTGTGATCTCTGCTTCTCTGGAAATTTAACTTTCATTTTAAAACTCATTGTGCAAAACGGCTCTCCAAAGAAAGTGTTTGATTCTGAGGAACTGAATTCAAAATTGAATGTTGACCACATCTCAGTGTGTTCCAGTGATTTAAAAAAATAGGTTTACACAAGTCTGTTCAAATAATAGTTAATGTACATGTTAACAGAGTCAGATGTAGTAGTATTATAATTACACTTTTTTTAGCAATCACCTGACATGGTATACCTCCGGTGTCAGTATATGAGGAACGTTTTGAGGCTTATCCTTCTGTGTACAGGTACAGATTTTGTTTGCATGTGATATTGTTGAATGCATTTCTCCCTGGGCTAATATTGTTATGTGGGTTGGTGGCAGTATCTGTCAGGCAGTGAGGAGGCCACAACAGACCAGCCTGTGACCGACGGCAGCAGAACAGTCCTTGTTTGAGTTAGTTTGGCTTTGCCACACAAGGAAATCCCCGCGACCCGACCCCCGGATAAGCGGATGAAGATGGATGGATGGACACTTAAGGAAAGGAAGTCGAGCACACCCAGCCACAAATGGCCTAATTCCCCTCTACTTCCCCCAATGAACTGACTTTTAGCTTGCTTGGCTTAACTTTTTATTTCAATATATTAATAAAATTTGAAGTTTCTATTTTGCACAGCCTGTTGTCTTTTCCCCACTTCTTTTTTACCTCTGCTTTGTCAATTCTGAGCTAAAGAGGGGTGTTCCATTAAGTTCACTTTCAGGGTTAGTACAGTCTGAAGACAAATCTGAACCTAGCATTTAATAGCTGATTCACAGGTTTGAGAAAACCTATGAGAGCTTTGTAGCATTATTGCAGGAATAATGAGGAATGCTATCCAGCTACATCTATATTCCTATGACAGACTGTCAGACTGAAATGGCAATTCTATCCCCATTCCAAGCCTGTCGCCTGCAGCTCTTCATCTAACAGCTCACCGTGGCTGCAGCTGACTCTTCATTACTCCTTGATTTTCTTCTGAATAACTTGCTACCTCGTGTCCTGTCAATCTCTGTCTTGTGTGACGGCAATTTGAAACCAGCATGGGAATGGCGGGGCTCCAGAAAAGAAAATACGCTATATAGAGAGGTCAGTACAGACTGTAAATACAGTAAATGGCTAGTTTGATTGGATGAAAATCATAATTACAACTTCAGTGGCAATGATTGGCTGCAGTTGGACACAAAGGCATATGATTAGGCTCATCAAACACGACGCGCTGTATGATTATCTGATTTTGACCATAGAAACGGCTGGTTTAACGAGTCAGTCTAGAGTTGAAGTTAGTTTGTATAAACCTGCTTGTCTCCTGGGGGGAAACGCTGAGCTGCAACTGCTCTAAAGCTAGTTTCTGTCATTCCCCTTGGAAATATTAAAACCTTAACCATCTGCTGTTTAGAATGAGTTGTTAACATGTCTTAGGCTTTTTGTGCAAAGGTCAATCACCATATGTATTTTTATCGGAAGCTAAGGGGTTTTAATGTCGACACCACTTTTATGAATTCTTTCGAGTCTGTTCTAACCTTCTCTTCTACCTGCTAGTTTAGGTTACTGTCCTTTTAAAAAAACAGGTTGGAAGAAATTGTTACTGTGCAGTAAAATTGCAGGCGTAAATCTGAATTACCTCTCCCAAATATACAAAGTCAGAACCAGGAAGAAGACCCAGTCAGTCCTCGCTGACCTGAGTCGCCCCTTGTTCAGCGAGTTCAGGTTGCTCCCATCTGGTCACAGATATAACCTACCGAGGTGCAGGACTAATACATTTAAAAACTAATTTGTCCCTGCTGCAACATAGGGTCATTTCTGGTTTTGTGTCTTATTTAGAGTGCTGATTGTGCTTCTGGTTGTGCAACAAATTGCACCTCAGAGATGATCAGAAATACTTTATTGATCCCTGAGGGGAAATCCTTTTGTTACAATTGCTCACTTTGCATGTATTAAGGTAGAAAAATAATTTTATAAATTAAAAATAAAGGTTTACCTTTTAAAACTATTGTGTTTTGTTCTAGTTTCTCTCTAAAAACAAATCTTGATCTACCTGATCTAATCAAGAGACTATTGATATAATATGGAAGTGCATTAGTGTCTGTGTTTAACGCTGGACTTGGACATTGTCTAATTTTGTCCAACTAAATACAACCAGTAAATGGAGCCAGAAATGTGCAGTGGACATCCCCAGAGGCTGTCGTAGTGTTTAAGGCTGATGTAGGATGAATTTAGGGGACTTAGATCAGGGATGAAAATTGGACTGACAGCTGTAGCAAAGTAAATTGTGTTAATAATGGCTGAACAGGAAGAACCAGGAGATGAGGCCTGAGAATGAAAGAGAGACAGACTGGTGACATGAGCCAGTTTTTTTCCTCTCCAAATGAAATCAATCTGAATTCCCATGAAAGTATTTATATGAGCAGTAAATCAGATGATGGGATAATGTGTCCTGTTTACATGCAGCACGGTCAGTAATCAAACGCAATCACTGTGACTGAATCCAGCTCTGCAACACGTCAGAGCTTTAGAAAAAGATAAGTGAACCTGTACCGAGCTCCTGGCATCAGAAAAACATCTGTTTGATCAATGAAAATTATTTAATCAGAATAAATTATTTCTGCGGTTAAAGCGAAGAAGCAGGTGGTGATGGAGCAGTGGATAAGATGATGCCTTTGGTGTGAGACCCATGTTCAATCCCCCACTGTGACCCATCCACCATTGTGTCCCTGAGTTGCTCCAGCAGAGCAGCGTGCGACCTCTGACATGTATAGCAATTGTATTTGCTTTGGATAAAAGCGTAAGATAAATGAACCAGCGGTTTTATTGTTTTCCAAGGAAACGCCTCCTGGAGCTGCCTCGCCAGCATTAAAGCATCATATTTGGTGAAACTGTCACTTTATCCTGACAGCAGCACACGAGACAGATGATTATTTTCCTCTGGCTCCTCCTTCCATTAACATTTGCAAGAATCCACCGTTCCCTGAACAAAAGAACCAATCAGAGCCAGGAGGAGTCTCTAACGCAGTGTCAATCACTGCTCGTGCACACGCTGTGCAGCCCCCTCCTCACTTGCTCTCACTCAGTCAAGCTCAGCATCTTCAACTGAGAAACAACCAGCAGCTGTGAAAGAGCTGTCCTTCTCTGCTAACAACAGTGTATAGTGGGAGAGAAACGTGGAATGGCTCTGCATTGTATGGCTAAGATCCTATGCTCATGTATAACTATTCAATTATTGTCTGTCTGCCAAAATTATAAAGGCAACACTTTTGTTTTTGCCCCCATTCATCATGAGCTGAACTCAAAGATCTAAGACTTTCTCTATGTACACAAAAGGCCTATTTCTCTCAAATATTGTTCGCAAATCTGTCAAAATCTGTGTTAGTGAGCTCTTCTCCTTTGCAGAGATAATCCATCCACCTCACAGGTGTGGCATATCAAGATGCTGATCAGACAGCATGGGGATTGCACAGGTGGGCCTTAGGCTGGCCACAATAAAAGGCCACTCCAAAATGTGCAGTTTCACTGTAATGGGGGGTCCAGAAACCAGTCAGTATCTGGTGCGACCACCATTTGCCTCACGCAGTGCAACACATTTCCTTCACATCAGGTTGTTGATTGTGGCCTGTGGAGTGTTGGTCCACTCCTCTTCAATGGCTGTGCGAAGTTGCGGTCAGGTCGAGACCCCGATGAGGACGACGAGCATGCAGATGAGCTTCCCTGAGACGGTTCCTGACAGTTTGTGCAGAAATTCTTTGGTTATGCAAACCGATTATTGCAGCAGCTGTCCGGGTGGCTGGTCTCAGACCATCTTGGAGGTGAAGATGCTGGATGTGGAGGTCCGGGGCTGGTGTGGTTACACGTGGTCTGCAGTTGTGAGGCCGGTTGGATGTACCGCCAAATTCTCTGATACGCCTTTGGAGACGGCTTATGGTGGAGAAATGAACATTCAATTCACAACAGCTCTGGTGGACATTCCTGCAGTCAGCATGCCGACTGCACGCTCCCTCAAAACTTGCAACATCTGTGGCGTTGTCCTGTGTGGTGGAACTGCACATAATGTAATCATGAAGGAGGAGGAGTAGTAGTAATAGTAGTATGACTGATGCAATGTTCCACAAAGATAAGAAAACTGCAAGCATGTAAACATGGATGTAAACAATGCTGGATTAGAATACTCGGCTTTGCAAAACTAATTCACCACATTCTTTAGAGCCTCGGGATACAATCAATGCCTTCTGCTGAGCAACACTGAATAACAACATAACTTTTGTTTGTGAACAAGACAACTCCACAGGGCAGCCTTTCATTTAATAAGTGTGAAATAAATGCAGTGAAGTAAAAAATATTTTTCTAATATTCCTCTGACACGTAGGAGACTAGAAATACAAAGCACCATAAAATAGTTAAAAACTCTATTAAAGTACAAGTACCTCAATTGACCTTACATACTAAATGGTGTTTTTAACTGTCTCATGTTAAACTGATGTGACCTACGTAAGCAAACAAAACATCTGCGAGAACATTGGCTATTTCTATACAGTTGCTCTAAATGCCTTAATTAAAAAAAGTGGTATTTTCTTTCACTTGCTTTCAAAACAAATTCACATGCTAGCCAGATCAAGATCTTTACGATAAAAGGTGGTGGAATTGACCAATGATTTTGTCCAGTACAGTGATCTAAAACTCTTAAAGTAGCTAGCTGCCTTGCACTGTAGGGTGACAGTTTGCAGCAGCACCACAGCTGTCAGCATTTTTGTGACCAATCGCACGTGTCTGCAGCGACTCAGAGATCTGAAAACAGCTGGTTTGGAACTGGGGCACAGCTCTGAAGACCGAACCAAAGATCTGAGACCCATCACTCTGAAAATAGCCACCAGTGGAAGAGAGGGTGGAATAATTTAATCAAGTGGACAGCCATGCACTGAAGAATAGATTTTCCAAAAATAGAATGTTATCAGAAAGGATGAATTATCATCTGAGAGTTGATCATTAAAGTTTAAACTTAATGAAATTTCTCTCAAAACAGGAACCTTTTTAATCTCAAACTGTTGAAATTTGCATTTTAATAATTAAATTGACATTCTGATTTTTAGTCAAATACAATATTTCATCTAATAAATGCGGTTAGAGAGTGAGACAGGAAGTGAAACAGACAGAGAAATATTAAGCTCTAAGATTCTCCACCGAGCACGAACAGTCCTGTCGACTCTCTTAATAATGCACACATCCAAGACGTGAAACATTGTTTGAGGGGAAATGGTCCCATAAAAAGAAGTCGTCTGAATCTGTGCTGAGTGAAAGTTTTGATCAGTGACTTCAGAGGTCAGTCCTGCTCCGGGTCACAGCTCACCCAGCAGGACGAGCCTCATTACAGCAGCAGCTTTACTAAATATTCACTGTGTTTCTGACACAATGGACCTTCATGAATAGAAAGTGTCCTTTTTTATTAAAAAAACAGACAGTGTAGCCCAGATATCATTAACATTATGCACTTCAATGGCATATTTATGATGGAAGTGATGCATTAATCACCTTAGATTCATGAGACACACAGTGAATTATTATAAATTTCACTTCTATGTGGGCTTTCAAGTCAGTTTCATTTACATAGCTCAATACATAGGCGTCGCGGGGCCGTGCCGTTGTATCCATGTACTGTGCCCCAGTGAAAGGTTTAAGACCCCTTAGCGTTGTTTTTGGACGTGTAGGGCTCCGTGGTCAAGTTAGCAAGAATTGGCTCCATCTGCAACGTCCGGTTACACTTTCGAAATAAAACTATTGTTTGATGAGACACGGCACGTTTGTTAATGAGATGAAACGTTGCAAAAAAAAAAACAAGTCATTGTTGAAAGCGAGTGTTTACAACATTGATGAGAGGGCTAAGACCTTCTGGGCACAAGAAGAGAAAATAACTCAATGAGTGACCGAGAACAGCAGTCAGGTAAACTTGAGCTCTCTTAGAGTGAAGGGGCTTCCCAGAAACGCCCCTTACCTGTGACAGAATAAGCGTATACTACGGCCTGTCGTGAGCTATTGCTTAAGTACAGTACAGTACAGTGCATTTTTTTGAATTAGCATCTGGGCTGAATATAAACGGCAGCAACCAGATGATGATATGAAAGTTTCATCTTCTCTTCTCTTCCTCTCCTCTGAGCAATCGCTGTGGCGCCTGGGCCGGTTGTTTTGGCTGGTTGGATCGTGGTCTACTGCTCTTTAATCCAAAAAACCCATCTTCCACCTTTTAGTTTCCACCTTATATCAGAAGTAACACATGTTTTGGTAATAAAGCCTGGGGGAAAAAAGAAAAGTGTAGCGAAATTTGAGCTATCTGTTGCCATAGCAAAGTTTAGCAAAATTCAGAGCACAGTATCAGCAACAGCAAATGTTTAAATGTCCTAATTAATGGTATATTGCACACCACACATAGTAAGTTTTAGTCTGAACAGACAAGACACACATGATTTTTATTGATGGCACATTGGTTGGTCCACCACTTTGGTCCAGACTGAAACATCTCAGCAGCTGTTGGATGGATTGAGATGAAATGTGGTTCAGACCTTCATGTTCCCCTCAGGATGAACTGTTATAACCTTTTCCTGTGGTGCCATCAGCAGGTCAACATGTTAATGTGTCCAACACTTTGGTTTGTGACTGTGGGCCTTTCTCATTTCCCAAATGTCTGACTCCTCGATCCTCGAGCGTGTGACCCGGAAATCAATCTCAGCTCGGCATCTTGAAGGACATCTCAATTCTTAAAATGCACATCGAGGATCGAGGAGGCATGCTGGAGGAGCTATAAGCCAGGATACATCGATGATGGAAGTCTTTTCAGCTGCTCTGATGTTTACAAGAGGTGTGACAAGCAGTTGGACCAACCCATGGCTGGAGCAGGATGCTGCAGTGTTCCTGTTGTATTCAGAAGTTGTATCAGTTAAGCCTATTAAAAAGAATTAAATGCACGATCAAACTTTCTGCCCTTCATCGTTTGTGTAGCGCTTCATAAAGCTCTGTTTTAACCACATTCCTTAATATCATTTCACTTTGATATCACTGATGTTGTTATTGTTAAATGTAATGCAGGATTGTAAAAATGAACAGTAAATAGCGGCTGGATGAAGCGTCTCCCCAGAGACACTGTGCCCATTTACGTACGAGCCACTGCAACATAAATTAATAATAATAAATCTCCCGACACGACGGCAGGATTGGTCAGGATCTGATGTCTGAAATGATCTCCTGTTTACAGACAAAAAGGCACACAAAAAAAGTGGTAGGCCTAGTCTGCTGTGGTGATGATCAGGCTGCTGTAATCTGACTGTTTTCAACAGATAATGTTTATTGGAACCTCGATGTTTCTACATGTTATAATGTTGACAGACATGTTTCTGGATAGTGAAGAAATGATCTGTAGCCTTTAGTGCCAAAAGCTACTCTGCTGCTCTGACAGATCACAGCTCTAACAGTGGACAGATGATGCAGCTGTGCAACAGGTCAGATATAATGGACGTCGCTTTAAAATGACGTCTCAGAGGAAAGGACATCTCATTTCGTTAAATGCGTGTTTCCTTGACTCCTCGAGCTCGCATCTCGGGTGGGAGGGACTAAAATGCTCCTCGAGGAGTCGAGGAGGTGGAAATTTGGGAAATGAGAAAAGTACCTGCAGAACTGATGACATTCCCATCAGCCTCAGATTTACAGATGCTGGTTATATAATTATAATATCATTAAAAAGTTGATTTATTTCAGTAATTCCATTCAAAGAGTGAAACTTGTATAATGTATACATTCATTCCACACAGACTAATATATTTCAAGTGTTCATTCCTTTTAATTTTGATGATTATAACTGACAACTAATGAAAACCCCAAAATCAGTATCTCAGAAAATTTGAATATTGTGAAAAGGTTCAATATTGAAGACACCTGGTGCCACACTCTAATCAGCTAATTAACTCAAAACACCTGCAAAGGCCTTTAAATGGTCTCTCAGTCTAGTTCTGTAGGCTACACAATCATGGGGAAGACTGCTGACTTGACAGCTGTCCAAAAGACGACCATTGAAACCTTGCACAAGGAGGGCAAGACACAAAAGGTCATTGCTAAAGAGGCTGGCTGTTCACAGAGCTCTGTGTCCAAGCACATTAATAGAGAGGCGAAGGGAAGGAAAAGATGTGGTAGAAAAAGTGTACAAGCAATAGGGATAACCGCTCCATGGAGAGGATTGTGAAACAAAACCCATTCAAAAATGTGGGGGAGACTGTAGCTGGAGTCAATGCAGCCGTCTACCAGGAAGTTTTAGAGCACTTCATGCTTCCTGCTGCTGACCAACTTTTTGTGGAGATGGAGATTTCATTTTCCAACAGGACTTGGCACCTGCACACAGTGCCAAAGCTACCAGTACCTGGTTTAAGGACCATACTATCCCTACCGGTGGCAGCCTGGCTGTTGGTGAATGTCCTGTTTTTCCTTTCCCTCGCATTCTGGTTTCTCCTGTGCCTTCTCTCTCTCTCCCTCTCTCCCTCTCTGCTCCGGAGCCCGGCTGGTTACCCACACCTGCACCTCGTCAACCTCCATCTCCAGCCGCCGCACCTGCCTGCCATCAGCCTCATCAGACCAGTATTTCTACCCCGGCTTTCCACTCAATCCTCGCTCGATCGTCGCAGCTCCTGACTTGGTTGACTTCGTTCTGACTTTTTGAAAATTTCCCTTTGCTTCACGTTCCAGTTACTCACTAACCCTGTCTGTTTGTTTCCTCCTGCCAGGTTCACTCACCTCGGCCAGCCGGGCTCGCTCGCCTGCCTCCTCCTCTCGCCGCCTCCACGACGCCCTCCGGGTTCCCCCCTTGCACGCCGCCTGGTCCCCAGTCTCCGCGTCCTCTCCTCCCCGTCTGCTAGCCTCCCTCAAGCCTCCAGCCTAAGCACCTTCCGCTCCTCCAGCTACTCGGTCCCCTGCGTCCTCGTCTGCCTCTCCCCCTCTTTCCACCCGTCCCTCCTCGTCCCCCTTTTTCCTCAATAAACCTCTTTTTTCAAACCCTTAGCGTTGCGTTTGGATCAGTTCTGTCTCCCATCGTTACACCTGTCTTTAATTGGCCAGCAAACTGGCCTGACCTTAACCCTATAGAAAATCTATGGGGTATTGTGAAGAGGAAGATGCGATACGCCAGACCCAACAATGCAGAAGAGCTGAAGGCAACCTGGGCTCTCGTAACACCTGAGCAGTGCCACAGACTGATGGACTCCATGCCACGCCGCGTTGCTGCAGTAATTCAGGAAAAAGGAGCCACAACTAAATATTGAGTGCTGTACATGTTCATACTTTTCAGTTGGCCAACATTTCTAAAAATCCTTTTTTTGTAGTGGTCTTTTCGGAGATACTGAATTTGGGATTTTCAGTAGTTGTCAGTTTTAATCATCACAATTAAATGAAATAAACATCTGAAATATATCAGTCTGTGTGTAATGAATAATTATAATATGCAAGTTTCACTTTTTGAATGGAATTACTGAAATAAATCAACTTTTTGATATTCTAATTATGACCAGCACCTGTACGCAGTGTTTAGTGCTAATTAGCTAATGCTAATATGTTAAAACAAAGATCTGTTGGCATTTAGCTCAAAGCGCTGCTGTGCTGACGTACAGCCTAAGGCCCCAATCAAATCTGTCTGTCTTATTGGGGCCTAACAGAGCCATGCATCACTGTAGACGCCTTACCAGTAGCTGTGCTAAAAATGTTGTTTTGTTTGTCCGAACCAATTAGTAGCGAGCCGCACAGCCTTGTCTTTTTTGGGCAACATGGACGCTCAGGTAGCATTAGCTAGAGGCAATAAACATTTCTCATGACGATTTGAAGAAGAATGTTTTTTTCTTTCAGCTGTTTCACAGAATCTCACTGAGGAGCAGACAGCGATGCAGAAATCACCTCCCTTGGAGATGAAAATAAACAAATTAGTGAAATCACATCATGCACATGCAACACTCCCAGCCAGGTAATTACTTTCAGCCTGTAGAGGAAATGAACACTTCCTGTCCAGAGAGATTGCTTTAGTCCACCGCTGGCCCCGAAACAGAGTCATTCATACAGGCTGTTATCAGAGCAGATCTCATATCCATGAAGCAAAACACCGTCTCACACACAGTCCTCTTCAGCAATCACATGCTCACAGGAGGACGCAGGGAGTTTCATCTCTGCCTTCTCTTCACCTCTTCACCCTCATTTTTTCCCATCCACAAACACTCTGGATCCTGCTGCTATCCAAACCTGATGGTTACAGGGGTTGTCTTGTTTTGTCTGATAAAGTTTTGATGTTCTGACCTCATCACTCAGTCCAGCTCTGACACACAAACACATGCAGTTGGATAAGATGGTAAAAGGTTATTTTAGGGATGGCTTATTCACACTTAATTCCAAAAACAAAAGAAATCAGGTCATGTGTAGCTAGTTATTCGTTTTAAATATTGAAATATTTCATTAAGAAACAGGCCAACAGCAGTATTTTGACATGCATTGTGCAGGTTTTGTTTCTGTTTTCATTGGTTTAGATGTGTTATGCTAAAGCTTTGAGATCAAATTATTGTTTTACAACAACACCTGATCAATCTCATTACAGCAGCTGGTTGCCTGACGACTAATGTTTTTGATTTTACTACACTTAATTCAGAAAGGTTCAACGTGTGTGTGTTAATGTAAGCTGGTTCCACAGAAAGCAAAAACATTTGTGTGAATTCTTTCTCAGTTTTCTCTTCCTTTCATGTGAATGCGTGATGGCAGATGTCTGAAGGTTCTCAGTTATCCAGGTCAGTTAACTGGACTTGGTTGAGGATACTAAAAGGCAATTCGGTAGTCCCTCAAATAGGTGAGGGACTTTTGGACAACTGCCAATAGCTGAGTTTCCCAGTAGTCAGTCAGAACTGATGGACGAAACGTCTTCTACTATCCTCAGCAAAGTCCAGTTGCCCTTGATTTTAAACTTCTTTGGATGATGGCAGACGCCGACTGTTACGTGTTTGCCACTCCACAGCATGTAAATGGTATATGACTACATCTATTTTGTGCTTTTATTCAAAATGCTTTACTGCACACATTCATACACCAGTGGCAGCAAGTTACTACGCAGGGACTGGTTCTCACCAGCGCAATTTGGGATTCAGTGTCTCGCCAAAGCAGGAATCGCCAGGTATGAAAAGTGAAGCCAAGGCGGAAGTGACTTAAACCTGCATTCTTCTAGCAGCCAGCAGGGGATTGCAAATGAGGCTACTTCTCAGCTGATTCACTTTCCTAATGAGTCTCAGTCGCTAGTTTCAAGTCTTCTTCAACACAGCATGATGTTCATTAGTAAATTATGGTCCCATTTAGAGGAACAGAGACCAGGAAGCAGGGGAGGCTTTAGGGGGGGGCTACCTTGACATGAATTACAGCTGCACTTTGCTATCAAAGCTAGCTAGCTCCACCCTCTTGACCAAATATGGTCACGTCTGGTTCCAAAAAACCCAGATGGAGACGGCCAAAATGTCAAACTCGAGGCTTCAAACCAGTGGGCAACAAACTGGGTGACGTCACAGTGACTACGTCCACTTCTTTTATGTAGTTTGTGGTCTAAAGGACACTGACATGTTGGCAGGAAGAGGTGGGGATGGAACTACTAACCCTGTGATCTATGGACAGCCTGCTC
This sequence comes from Micropterus salmoides, assembly GCF_014851395.1. Taxonomy (NCBI): domain Eukaryota; kingdom Metazoa; phylum Chordata; class Actinopteri; order Centrarchiformes; family Centrarchidae; genus Micropterus; species Micropterus salmoides. Next base: position 1,924,799 of record NW_024044570.1, on the reverse strand, counting down.
CACTTCCTGAACCACAGCCGCCGCAAGTGACTGTGGATGCGGTGACCTATTGGTCCATCCGTCACGAACGGTCCTTTTACAATACATTTACTCATTTGTTGCTTTTATCCAAAGCAATGTACTTTTGAGACAAGCAACAAGAAAAGTATCAATAAAGCAAGAGAACTACAAATTCAGATTAGCTTCATTGGTATGAACGTTTAGCAACAATATTGCCAAAGCTACATATACAACTGTCAATACATACTAGTAAGAGTTAATAGCACGTATCACATCAGTGGACCACCATCAACACATGCATGAGCACTCACACCTGTTATACATCATCCATGAAACACATGTTGACATCACAACAAAATATATCCATGCTCTTGAGCCCTCTTTCTTCTCAGCCAATATGATTCTAGGAAACTTGAAACAAATTCCAAGCTGTCAAAAGACATTAAAGAACGAGCTTACCAGTGCCTCTGTGCGTCCTCTCTTATCTCACAGGGTCGACCTTCATCCCAGAATAGTTTCACTGGAAATCTCTCATCCAGCAGCATAATTGACAGGTACAATTAAGGTGGCTGGGTTCACACATCAGAGAGTAGGGTGAATTAGCTCCTTAATTATGAATCATTCGGATTTATTGGTGACTCCTGTCGACTCCACACAATGTGGTTTCAGTCCGTTACTGCTGACAATGTTGGCGTGACAGAACCAAAAACCTGTGATTCTGAGAAAATAAGTGTTTAATTTTGACATCTTCACCACAACAGTCTGTGGTTGAAGGGATGAATGTGTAATTTAAAGCTTCATCGCAGGCTGTTCTCCCAGAGACGTCATGTTCATACTCAGCCCATGATTACAGATGCAGGACGGTTGTTTTTCAGTTTCTCGAATCAGACCGTCTGCAGAGATGAAAAAGACATCCTCTAATGAGCGTAACATTGTAACAGTTTCTACAGTTGGAGGAGCATTAGAAGATTCAGCGGACAAGGTTTTAATAAGCATCACTTTTAATCTTTCTGAGCTCTTACTGAGCTGGTGCATGGTCTTAAATGTGAAATAAAGTAAATAAATGCAGAAGAAAAACATATGGCCTATTGTATGTGTACACCCATTCAGCAGCATCATATCATGCATTTGGCCATCCACTCTTCATTGACAGACCGTGCAATGTGTGGGTGTCACTTCCACTCTCAGAGGATTTCCATAAAATGGTTACTTTGCACTTCTGCGTTGGTTTAAGTCAGTACCATGTGCTCCCAGCAATAAAGCTTTTTGAGCAGTAGTGAGAGCTTGGAGGATTTAATTTGCCTCTCAGGTTATTGCCTGCGTGGGAAAGTGTGTGAATGGGGTCCATGTGACATGCAGTGTCAGGTGCTTTTAGTGGTTGGAAGACTAGAAAGGCATTATGTTAGTACAGTCCATTTAACGTAACACCTGTGTTGGGATTAGGGGGGCCTGCAATTTATTCATTTATTTCTAAAAACCAACAAGTATGGCCACTTCACACTGCGATTCATTAAGTGAGTGCTCTTTTTTTTTATTCTTAGCACAAATTCTTCTGTTCCTTTTCTTAAGTGCATCACCATGGATGCTTCTAGGGGTCGGGTCACGCTAGAAAATAAGTGGTTTATACTGTGTGTTTCCCGACCACATCGTAAGGCAAACGTGTTTCATTAGCTGCCACTTTTTTGTCTAATACTGATGCCTGGGCATTGGGTATCGGCCAATGCAGCGACCGGAAGCGCTACTAGCATTTCTGGTCAACCCAGGGCGTCATAAAAAAACGCGCCTGGAAGCATCTCATACACATGCACCCGGGGCGTCTCTTGAAGACGTTGAAGGGCACCTTTTTGCGTCAGATAACTATGCTTTGTCACCCTTTCTCAAATCGTCAACAGTAATGTGACTGATGAGTGTGTTGGCTAGTAAGTTTGATTACATCACTTCAAGATTTATAGCTAAACCTCTCTCTGTGAAACCTCTGGCTGATTTACTTTGCTAACAGCCAAACATCAAGCAAGAGCAGCAACACAAGACAGAGTTAGCAGCTGAATAGTCCCAAAGAAAGAAGGCCAGCTCGCCGTCTGTCCCGCATACTTAAAGCTCTTTCAGCCAGTAAAAGCCAGTCTGATATTTACTCTTGTCCGGTCTCTTTCTTGGTAAGTCTTTTTCTTGTCTTCACTTCCTCCGATGTCTTCTTTGGTCTCTTCAGCCTCTACTATGATATCCGTACTGAGATAACCAAGCTAACTTCTCCCAAAGAACTGAGATTGTACATAATTTATTTTTGCTTCTTTTAGCTTGCTTGCAGAAGAGTCCAAAAATGCTATGTTAGCTCTCCTTGCAAAATGTTCTGGTTTACCAGCGCACTGCTGTCACATTTGTAGTACAAGTGTAGTTGAAGTGAACAGATTGCCCTTTGTCACCGTTACCTGATCCAGCTGTTTGGGTCAGAAACAGACCAATATCAGTATTCAATCGGTGCCATCCCTATATAATGATCTTTTAAATATTAGGATAATGAGGCACATTGAGGCAGTCTCACCTGGATGACATTCACTGTGTTGCACTCACATTTCACATTTATTGTGTATAGAATGAAAAAGAGAGCTGAGAGAGAAGTTCAAACCCTGGCCTACTTTCTCACCTCCGCACAGCTGACCTGTTTTGGCTGTTGGTTTTGTGATGTAGCCAAGAAGAGTCCATGATGGCAGGACTTTTTATTAAAGCATCACGTACTTTTAGTCATGTAGCGTTAATGTAGGAACTAAATGGAAGTTGTAAGATCATTTCTGGTAGTTTTTGATGATGACACACTTATTTTCTGGCCCACAAACAAATACAACATGCACAAATTTAAAACACTTCTAATTCAGCATTTGAAGTCCTGCTGGCATGTAAACACAACACATATCCGCTGATAGGACTGTTTTGCCATTTATTATTAAAATAAATCTGGCCCCCATTGAGAGAAAGCCTAATCGTGCTTTTTTCCTTCTTCATAACGGAATACTAATATCTGTCTACATATAAATATTTATGACTGAGCGTTTGCACTGTACACAACCATCATAATTCTGACTTCAGTTCCTAGTTGAGTGTTTGGGGGTTGGAGTTGAAACGGAGCATTATGCTGAGGAGAACTTAATGAAATTGCTTTTGTGTACGTAAATGGCATGTTAATTACATCCCTGCGTCAAAAACAGCACAATTTGACAGTAGAACAAAGAGACTGATTACCACAGCCCCACTGAGAGGAGGGAGGGGAGCAGAGCTGCTCTCTCTGGCTGCTGTCAGTCTTCAACTACAGCTAACATGACCAGAAAATACCAGAAAATTAAGCGCCTTTAATCAAAATGTGTGTGTTTTGACTGACTGAATTCTTATTGAGCTTTTGAGCATTTTCATCTGTCCTTCATCAATGTAGGTACCAAAAGACCCTCTCAACAAACTACCACTCAAATACCTTATGCTCAACTTATAAAGCTGATATGGCTAATGTGTTAGCAAACAGCTTCCTATTTACACATTTATTTAATGAGTTTAATTTAGCAGGGACAGTGCACATTAAAACGCATAGATGCAAATGTGCCAGAGTTAGCCAGACTACTTTTCATCTGGACTCCCTGGACAGTTGTTTCATAGTCAACCTATAAAACTTAAAATAAAATGCATGCCTTCATTATGAATGACAGTTTTGTTTTTTTATTATTGTGATTTTGTATTTTTGTATGAGTAAGCACATTGTGAGCATTGTGCAATCCAGATTAAAATTCCTTGTATGTGTCATTGTTCTGAAATGCTATTTTAATGGAATTCATAGAGTTCCATTCTGAAGCAGCTTTAACCGAAAATACAGACATTTTCCTAATGGGATAATACAATCCCCTCTTGCGCAACAACATACAGTTGTTCTCATTAACAAACTGACTGAGTGAAGGAGAAGACAATCCTTTTATAATCTTGTACATGAGACAAGCATTTACATATTTAATCAGATTTTCTCAGTTCAACAAGTTGTATTTTGATAATATTGGTGCTATGAAGAAAAACGATTTTTTTGTCCAGAAATTTAAGTGTTTGTTTGTACAGTGATTGTGATGGTGGTAGCGTAGTGGCACTAGCCTGTGACAAAGTTGTTAAACAACAAGTAATGTGTGTGTGTGACCATAGAGTACATGTACATCTCAGCCGCTTGGACATGAGAATTCTGTGATTAACAGAGTCAAAAGCCTTCCTAAGGTCAAGAAACACCAACAACACCACCTTTATCTAATAAGGATTTGATTTTTTTTCTGTAAAAAAGCAGTTAGCTGTCTCAATTGAATAATTGGATCTGAAGCCAAACTGCATTGGGTGCAGGACTAAAGAACTCCCACTTGCAAATAAATGATTTGTTCCGCTCTCTGCAAACTTGGACACTGTAGGTAAGATGCTGATAGGCCTGTAATTGGTCCTTCGCTAAGCCACGCCCCGAATACACAGCTGGCCAATCACAGCGCAGTATAGGACTTGACACCTGACCCACTTGAGCCCACAGGGCTGACGTACTGTGGTAAGCGTGTCGACTCATTTCCGTGTCCGGAGCTTGTGTGTTGGTAGCGTGTTGTGCTGCTCTCGCTAAATAACAGTTAGATTTGTTAGATTACAGCAGCCAACTGTCCGCTAAACACTTATTCTTTACAGTAATTTTGCCTAAGCACTCACAGTTCTTTCCATCTTTTAGTGACTGCTGTTCAATCTCATAGTTGTTCTAAAGTTTTGGTAGCTGACGTTACAGTACTTTAGCTTAGCCGTTAGCAACTTTAGCCTAGCAGCTAGCGATGGCTTCTCCTTCTCCCTCTCTCTCTCCTACTTTCTCCTGCTCGGTGTGTCAGATGTTCAGTTACTCCTCTGCCTCCTTTAGTGGTAATGGTACGTGTAATAAGTGTAGTTTATTTTTAGACATGGAGGCGAGGCTCAGTGATTTAGAAGTCCGGCTCCGCACCTTGGTAGATCAGTCTTTGGTAGATGCCGTCCTCCGGCATCTCCTGTGCAGCCAGGAAGGGGTGGCTGGGTGACTGTCCGAAGGAGGAATAGTCGTAACCATTCAAAGTCCATGGGGCATCATCAACCTGTTCACGTTTCTAACAGATTTTCCCCACTCAGCGACACACCCGCTGAGAAGCCAACTCTGATCATTGGCAGCTCCATTTTGAGAAACGTGACGTTAGCGAAGCCAGCGGCCATAGTTAAGTGCATCCCTGGGGCCAGAGCGGGCGACATTGAGTCTTATTTGAAACTGCTGGCTAAGGATAAACGTAAATACAGTAAGATTGTTATTCACGTCGGCGGTAATGACTCCCGATTACGCCAATCGGAGGTCACTAAGATTACTGTTGAGTTGGTGTGTACATATGCAAAAACAATGTCGGACACCGTAGTTTTCTCTGGACCCCTGCCAAATCTGACCAGTGATGACATGTATAGCCGCATGTCGTCATTCCGCCGCTGGTTGTCGAGGTGGTGTCCAGCAAACGATGTGGGCTTTGTAGATCATTGGCAGATTTTCTGGGGAAGACCTGGTCTGATCCGTAGAGACGGCATCCATCCCACTTGGGAAGGAGCAGCTCTCATTTCTAGAAATCTGGCCAAGTTTATTAGTGGACCAAATCCATGACAACCCAGAGTTGAGACCAGGAGGCGCAGTCTAACACACTTCTCTGCTCCTCCATTTCAGGAGTTACTTAGTGAAAATCCTATAGTGACGGTGTCTGCCCCCCGACCATCGAAATTATTTAAAAAGGTAAACAGAAGAGGAGCTGTGCATAAAAACCTCATAAAAATTAAAACCACAAGAGCAATAGTGCAAACGAATAGGAGAGTTAAATGTGGACTCTTAAACATCAGATCTCTCTCTTCTAAAGCTGTACTAGTAAATGAACTAATATCAGATTATGATATTGATTTATTTGTCTTACTGAAACCTGGCTGGGTGATGGAGAATATGTTAGCCTAAATGAATCCACCCCTCCCAGTCATATTAATGCTCACATTCCTCGAGGCACAGGCCGAGGAGGTGGAGTTGCAGCTATCTTCGACTCTAGCCTACTAATCAGCTCTAAACCTAAACTAAACTATAATTCATTTGAAAGCTTTGTTCTTGGTCTTTCGCACCCAAGTTGGAAATCACTGCAACCAATTCTTTTTGTTATAGTGTACCGAGCACCTGGCCCGTATTCTGAATTCTTATCTGAATTTGCACTTTTTGTCAACTTTAGTCCTTAAAACGGACAAAGTTATTATTGTAGGGGATTTTAATATTCATGTGGACGTTGAGAATGACAGCTTTAGTACTGCGTTTATCTCTGTTAGATTCCACTGGCTTCTCTCAGCGTGTTCATGAACCGACTCACTGTTTTAACCACACCCTCGACCTTGTTTTGGTGTATGGTATTGAAATTGAACATTTAGTGGTGTTCCCACAGAATCCCTCTGTCTTACCACTGTTTGATAACTTTTGAGTTTGTATTGCTGAACTACACGCCATTGGGCAAAAATTTCTATACAAGATGTCTGTCTGATAGTGCTGTAGCTAAACTTAAGGATGCGGTTCCATCAGCTCTAAATTCATTATCAAGTCACAAAGTAACGGAGGACTCCTGTGCTAATTTCAGTCCCTCCCAAATCGATCGTCTTGTTGATAGTGCTGCAGGCTCGCTGCGAATGACACTCGACTCTGTAGCCTTTCTAAAAAAGAAAATACTGAAACAAAGACGTGTAATACTGAAACTCGCAAATTAAAGCAAATATCGCGGAAAGTTGAGAGGAAAATTCACGTTTAATTTGGCAAGATAGTCTTAAAACTTATAGGAAGGCCCTCCGTAATGCCAGAGCAGCGTACTACTCGTCATTAATAGAGGAAAATAGGAACAACCCCAGGTTTCTTTTCAGCACTGTAGCCAGGCTGACAGAGAGTCACAGCTCTATTGAGCCGAGTATTCCCATAGCTCTCAGTAGTTACGACTTCATGAGCTTCTTTAATGATAAAATTCTAACTCTTAGAGACAAAATTCACCAAGACCTGCCCTCAACTGGCACCAACTTATCTCTTACCTCAGGAAGCTGTAGAACCAGATATATGTTTAGACTGTTTTGCTTCCCTCAATCTTTACCAACTAACTTCAATAATTTCTTCATCCAAACCATCAACCTGCCTCTTAGACCCCATCCCAACTAGGCTGCTTAAAGATGTTTTACCCTTAGTCAGCACTTCTATACTAGATATGATCAATCTATCTCTATCAACAGGCTATGTACCACAGTACTTTAAAGTAGCTGTAATTAAACCTCTTCTGAAAAAGCCCAAACTTGATCCGGATGTTTTAGCCAACTATAGACCTATATCTAACCTTCCATTTCTCTCTAAGGTTCTGGAGAAAGCAGTTGCTAAACAGCTGTGTGACTTTCTACAAAGCAATAGTTTATTTGAGGATTTTCAGTCAGGATTTAGAGCTCATCATAGCACAGAGACAGCACGGGTGAAAATTGCTAACGACCTCCTTATTGCATCACACAAAGGACTTGTCTCCGTACTGGTTTTATTAGATCTTAGTGCTGCATTTGATACCATTGACCATCAGATCCTATTGCAGAGACTGGAATATTTCATTGGCAATAAAGGAACCGCTCTAAGCTGGTTTAAGTCCTATTTATCAGATCGATTTCAGTTTGTACATGTTAACGATGAGTCCTCCATGCATGCCAAAGTTAGTCATGGAGTTCCTCAAGGATCTGTCCTCGGACCAATCCTCTTCACTTTATATATGCTTCCTTTAGGCAATATTATCAGGAAATATTCCATAAGCTTTCATTGTTATGCAGATGATACTCAGTTATATCTATCGATCAAAGCAGATGAAACTCATCAGTTAGCTAAACTTCAAATGTGCCTTCAGAATGTTAAAACCTGGATGACCTGTAATTTTCTAATGTTAAACTCAGATAAAACTGAAGTTATTGCTCTGGGGCCTAAGCACCTCCGTGACGCATTATCTGAAGATATAGTTTCCCTTGATGACATCACCCTTTTGTCTCAATCGTCGGGGGAAGCAGTGGTTCATTTTTTTGCCTACTGTGTGATCAGTAGGCTTTAGATTCTATCTTTTTTTTTTTCACGTCTGTTTGAGTTAATTTGACAGCCTGAATACAACCTTCAAATTTATAATGCAACTGCAAAACTTTCTGCTTCTTTCTGAGATCGCTTTTTCCAACAAATTTGTCAATATTTCTCCGGCTTCCAAACACTTGGAAGCTTTGCCTAGGAAATCCAGAGGTTAATAATTCTGGTAATGGGACTATTTAGTGTTATACCAAGTCCATCCATGCCAAAAATTTTCTTGGCCCTAGATGGTTTGAGAGATTTGATTATTCTTATCACTTCTGATTCAGTGACGTTCCTTATGTTGAAAGTCAGCTCCATTGTATTAACAGGACATATATCCGTGTACTCAGGTGAAAAACACTGCAATAGTAGCTACAGAATCAATAAAGTAGTGGTAGAAAGCTTCTACTACTTCCACTGGATTATTTGTAAGGTTAGGGTTTTTTTTGTTGGTTCCAGATGATTTTAGAGTTTCCCTTTGCTCTTTTTTACTTGCTTACTTACTTGCTTTTATTACTGACAAGATATTAGATTTTCACAACATCTTTACCACACTGTTCATTAATGCAGCAAAATGCTGTCTGTCATGTATGAATTTAGTTTTTATTGCAGTTTTTAAGGCAAGATCACTTTCCTTCGTAAGTTTTAATATATCTGCATTTATCCAAGGGATGGTGTTTGTGGTTCTTTTGCGCATAAATGTACTGTTATAATCTTTCACAGTGCTCACAATTACTTATGAGAATGTTTGACTGTTTTCCTCACTATTTATTTCCATCAGTATATCGTCCATTTTAAAGTGCTCCTGTTTGTTTTTAGGGATTCTAAGAGATTCATATTCAGTGATAAAAAAGGCTGAATCGCTTATGGGTTAGTTTTCTGGCCACAAGGGTCGGATTATGATCAGACAGTCCAGTTAACATTTTAAAATTCTTTCAGGTCTGTTACTAAATACTAAATCCATTTGTGGCCTATTGGAGCAGGACTGGATTGGGAAAAATCTTGAAAATGGGTTGTTCAAAAGAAAAAGGATTCTGAAATCAGATCAGCTAATCCAATCCTGGGCTTGCTCTGGATCAGGGTGATCCAATCCAATGTTGCTTTGAAAAAACAGCACAAAAGTAAGAGGGGTTATGTGATTCAGGATAGCAAAACATGGGATTTCCAAATCTAGATCATTCTGATACAGACTAAACATTTTGAACAACTGGGCCCTGCTGACAGAGCAACATGATCAGACCATGGAGTGGTGTTTGTGTCCACCAGCTCCTGAGAAAAATGTCTCTTGTCACAGTGTCCGCCTCTCTTCCACAGTGGCCGAGACACGTCAAACAAATGCAAAAATCACAACATGAATGAAGTGAGCACTAACGAAGCAGGCCTGTGATGACCGGAGAAAATACATTTGAATTGTAATTTGTGTTTTGTGTTAATGCGCTTGTGTTTTTCAGATTTGCAAAGCGCTCTGGATGTGCATGTATTCATTAGCCACATCTCCAATCTCCCAGGCCCCATCAACGTTATTCTTTCCCAGTCCACCAGACTTTCCTCCTGTCATTACAGATCCTACCTCTCCCATCTGCCCTGCAATTGCCTCATTTCCCCTGACCTGGCTGTCCCCGCCCACCTCCTCATTTGCATCTGATTCCCTCATCAGCCACTCTGTACGTATAATAACCCAGATCTCCTTCGTTCCTCTGTCATTTGTCCTAGTTGCCTTGTGTTTTTGCTTTAGTTTTTCTGCCAGTTCAACCTGAGCCATCCATCCATCAGTCCATCATGGCCATGAAACCAGTAACTCTTCGTGCCATCTCAACTGCTTGCATTTTTTGTCCTTGACTTGATTAATCATTTGATCTATATAAAGTAGCCATGGCCATCACAAAGCCCTATGTAACATTTTCAAATTGCTTGTTTTACAATTTAAAACCTCAAGTTACTCAACTTACTTTAATGCAAAAACACTGCAAATAATCATCTTTATGGCAAACAACATAGATTATTGATTATAAAAATGCATGCTTATTAAATTATTCAGTTCAGGTCCCAGTATCTTCACTTGCTAGTTTCTGTGTCTGCTGTTTGTTGCTCGGCAGGTGGTGTTTATCAGAGGCGCCTGGTGCTCCAAACTAAGACTGAACCAGACAACAAATGTGCAGTAAAACCAAAACTAGGAGCTAAAAGAGGCAAAAAAGCTCCGTCTAACTGCAGAGCTGGTGAGAATTCTTAGTGGGTTTGTCAATGCAACCCACTTTATCAGATACTGTCATTTAATTCAATGTTGATTTAAAAATCTTTTGCATTTTGTCTCAATTCTTATTCAACAGCTTCTTCATTAACCCTCCTACTGAACCGAAAGAAGAGAACAGGAAGACTTACTAGATTATATACTACTAAAAAAAGCTGAGCGAAGCAGAAGTGAGGCTGCAGCTGACTGATGACTGAATATCTTTAATAAAAAAACATGGTTATTAATATATATTACAGAGACTCATTTCTGCAGACTCAGTGATTTTCTTTCCTCATTGACTTTTGGGATCTTTTGGATCGGTGCATGACACATGTATTAATTGGCATCTACAGTGTTTTGTTGCTTTAGTGGTAGAGTAATGGGTTAATGGCTCCCACTGGGTCTTTCTGGGGTAGACTGAATTTTTAACCAGGAAAAGCGGCAAGTAGCCCAGAGACCCAGACTCCAGGGGGCCCCCTCTCAGATCCTGCATGTCAATACATTTTTGGCAAAATTTAAATTATAAAAACAACACAGGTAGGTCCTGCATTATTCTATAATATGAAGTCCCTGTTTTGTCAAAGGGTCTATATTTACTTTTAAGACCTTTTTATTATTTCAGTAAGTTGTGGAGGGTTCAATAGGGGCCCAACACTGAGTAAATCCAGTACTGAGGGGTTTAATTACCACTGAAGACCTGGGTCCAGGCTCTAGTATTTTTGGACATTTCAAGTGTTCATCACAGAAAGATGACAGGAAATGAGGGACTTTGTAAATGAGAAGAGCATGCGGTGCTCTGCTGCCCCTCCAGTTTGGGAGTGAGTTGCTGTCCAAAGTGAAGAAGAATCTTAGTGTCTTGTTTCAGTTGTTGTTCGAAGATGTCTGTAGTTCTGTTTGTGTGTAAAATTTGAGTATACCTGTGTCTGAACATTTCAAACCTCCTGTCAGAAGCTTGAGCCACCAATCAGCTTGCTTGATGCAGAGGTTTAAATTATTTGCTGTTGAAATCTGGAGGCGTGCAAAACGAGTGCACTGACCCAGAGATGTGTGAATATTTGCAGAAGCACAATTAGAGCATAAAATGAAGTGCGAGATTAACGGGCAGATTGGTGCTGTGTCAGCAGTAATTCAGGGGCTGAAGGTGAATCTCTTGATTTACCAGTGGACCTGCGATTCAGCGTTCTTTCGGTTAATGAGTTTTGAGTAGTGACTGAAAGAATGATATCGCAAATACAGTTAATTTTACTTTTCAGGGTGTCTGTGCTCATGCTTAGAGACAGGATGAGGAGCTCGGATGTCAGAGTTCATTATCTGAATTTTAAGGCAATGAGCTTGTTTCACTAAATTCCAGGAGACTGGGGTAAAAGAGAGGAGGGGAAACAATAAATAGAGAAGAGATGGAGAGAGTACAAAAAGAAAGGAAGCAGAGGAGGCAAGAAGATGGAGGGGAAAAGCAGAAGAAAGAGGGAAAAGAAGACAAAAGAATGAAAAGATGAGGGTCAAACAGATGATAGAGGAAAGGATCACATACAAGAGAAAAGGAAGAAGCAGAGGAAAAGTTGGGTTGGGAGAGCAGATAAGGTTAAAACATGAGAAAACCAGTATACAGGGAAAGGAGGAGAGAGAAAGACGACAAAAGGTTGAGGAAGAAGAGGAAGTAAAAAGAACGAGAGGGTGATGAAGGAAACAGAAGAAAACGGATAGGATGACGACATGAGAGGTAGAGGAGGAAAGGAAAAACAGAGAGAGGCAGGGGAGCAAATGATAACTGATAAGGAAACAAAATCAGCAAATTAGACAATAGTTGAACTTTAGGAAGATAATTGGTAATAAAAGAAAGATGAAAGCAGGGAAAAATGTGGGTTCACCATTTATGGCGTTAAGTGCTTTACTCAAGGGCATCTCGCCAAAGGTTGCTAAGAGTGTGTCATTGAATGGTAATCTGGACAAGTCTGATTCGGTTCCACGAAGCCCTCCCTCACATCACAGGCCTGACTGAGCGGGCGGTAACAGCGTGATTAAAAGTCATCACCTTATTGTCACATCTGAGTCACGGCCATCCACTGCGAGGATTTGAACCTGATGGAGGAACATCAATCCAATTAACAGTGAAGAGCAGACTTTCATGTAACTGTGAAAGGAGCAGCGAGCTGGGATCAAAAGCCTCTCCCAGTCAGAGAATATTTGCTTTGATTCACTCCCCGACCCCGAAATGTGAAGGTTTGACCCCGTGTAGCCAGGGAGGAGCGCTGCGAGGAGGCAGCACCCAGCTGCTCAGCTGCTGATAGGCACCCTGGGACGGGGAGAATTGGATCGGTGGCGGTCGGCGAGGGACATTAACAACACTGCTGCCATCAGAAACCACAATTTGCCTGAGTCAGCCTCTGTGTCCTGAGACCCTCGATTTGGAAGAAGAAAAACTCAAAAACTTTTTTTAGTTTCACTTTTTCTAAGTGACTAAATGTGAGAATGTGGGATGAAAGAACGACATTCGCCACATATAAAGTCTCTCAGAGCATAATTTACAGCTCGGTTCCACAGTTATTTTTGGATGTTTTTGAGACTCATTTCATCTTTTACCTTTTCAAAAGAAAACTCCCAGTTCAAAATGAAAAGTAGATTTGGTCTTATGTCAGTTAAAACTAACCCTAAGTTGCCACTTCAACCACACAAACACACAGTTTGCCTTTGGAACTAAAGTACTGACTTCAATGAAGCTTTATCCCTTTAAAGGGAACCTATTATTACGCTGTCCCTTATTTTCTGTCATGGAAATCTTGCAATGTCAGATGATCATATTAAACAGGGCCAAAGTTTCAAATAATGAGGTAAAAGTAATCAAATTTACTTTGCGACAACTCCCAGTCTGTTTTCTGCAGCCACAGTGGCTTTGTACTCCCGTGTGACTTTCTGCAAGGGTTTCGTTGACGGTCCATTCAAAAACAAATCTCCGGTGTGGTTCTTCTTCTATAATATTACTTTCTTATTTCGCAAAATCTTCTGCAACCTTGGATTAAACAATCTCTTTCCTGTATACATCGGCACGCACATGTTCAGTGTATGTGTTTGGCCGCTAGGTGAGTTTTCAGTTGTTTTAATACAGACTTGAGATTAATTCTGAAACGCCGATAAAACAAAAACATAGTAGTGTGGATGCACATAGTGCTTTCTCCAGTGCTGGGAATAGACTGTTGATGAATTGAACACAGGGTCAAGTGAACTTTTTGCGTTCATCCCACAACCCACTTAAATGTTTGAAGTTGTCATTAAATAAAACTAAAGCATAAAAAGGACTAGAATTGCATTTTCCGGACTGACATGCAGTCTTACAAGGGCAGAAAATAGCAACACATATTTTAGGTCTGAGCAGAGATTTCACACCTAAACATGAAATAGGGTTTTGGCGCCTGTGGAAATGCAGCACGCAGGTAGTCAGGCTTGTGAGGTACCTGAAGGTCCATCCTGTGTTCTCTCATGCTGTCCTGGTCCCTCTCTGATAGGTCTTAACCAGTCAAGGCAGATAGCCGCCCTCCCTGGATCATGGTTCTGCTGCTAAAAGGGAGCTTTTGTCTTTTCCACTGTCGTCAGGTGTTTGCTCACGTTGGGTCTCTGTAAATATTACAAAGAGTACGGTCTAAACCTGCTCTGTATGAAACATGCAATGAGAGAACTTCTGTTATGAACTGGTGCTATATAAATCTGTCTTCTTTAGTGAGAAACTCAGAGAGGAGAGTAATTCGGGGCCACAAAAGAAATCTTTGAGGTTACAGCCTTGAATGCTCAGGCCAGGCTACATCCATGACTATAAGTAACCGAGTTTGCATTAACAATAACTTAGCACTAACAAACTTGTCATATTTCCTCCATGTTTTTCACATTGTTTCCATCGTTTGAACTTTCATGTAGTTGTGTCTTCCTCTTCTGCAATGGTTTAATGGCAGTGACTGTAGAATTCAGCTCCACCAGCTGTTTATCCCCATCAACCAATGAGCTCATGTTCATACAACAGTAGTTTATGGACGGAAACATTCATTTACATTTTCTTTTGCAGATTTTCAGGACATTCTCTGGAAACTTTACTTTTGTAGTCTCAACATGATGAATCACCAACAGTGCACAATTTTCGATCTCCCCGGACAGGTAAGCAGACCTGAGAGAGAACTATAATCCCGTCTCTGGTTAATCAGTGCGTAAACTGGGCTTGACTGTCAGTTTGACAGTTCCAGAAAATTTTACAAAAAAATTCTTATCTGTATGGGAGTTTGAAGCCTACTGAGTTATGAATCCTTAATGTGCAAAATGGTTGAGCAAAAGAACCAAAAGAAGTCACTTTGATAACAGACGGGGAGAAACTCAGTGTGCTCACTGATTTATCTGTTCACACTGTTTGTGTTTTCTGACATGACATCAGCCTGATAGTTGCAGACATCTTCTGCTACAGTTTACTACCCATATATATTACAAGGTAGACACACAGTTCAGTCCACTGACATGGCATCACTTAACAGAAACGCAGGTAATATCTTGAGTGGGAGTGCAGATCAGGGTACAGACGGCTTTTTCTGTCAGTCCCACAGAAATAAAGAATATTCAGGCTCTAACCAGCTATTATTCACATTACTACAACCTTTTGTTCATGTTGTAATGACTTGATTTCCACGGTGGAGACATTTTACTCATCGTGCAAAAACAAGATTTCTATAACACTGAACTAAATCACCTGCCTGCACATTCTGTTATAAAACACTGTGATAACTTGAGTTGCATGATGTAGACTTGTGTCATTATGCAACAAAACTTTAATACCCTCACAAAAAAATATTTGTGTTTATTTCTTTTACTGCACAAGTTCTCTCAAAAAGCAAATTTCTTCTTTTTTCCTTTGTGTCTAAGCTGTCATCTTTGACAGAAAGCTGCACTGGCTTCGATGGTGCAGTTGGCCGTAATGGCTGTTACAGGTCTGACTCAGAGGCTGTCACAACATCAGCTAACTCTTACTTACACATGCTTATGTCTGCATTGCTTTACTTGCCATCTACTCACTCTCCTGTCATTTCAGATGCTGCCACTTTTCCTCACCCTACCCTATTATTTAACCTCCCCCGCCTCGCCTTACATGCGCACCTGTTCCCACTTTTCCCATCAGCCCTGCAGTGTGTGTGTGTGTGTGTGTGTGTGTGTGTGTGTGTGTGTGTGTGTGTATTATATATGCCCATTCCCATTCACTCCTTTTCAGATTGCCTCTTATATTTAGCTGTCTAGTCTTCTGTTCTGCCTCCAAACTTGCCTGCTTATCGAACTTTGGCCCTTTGATTTTAATCAGATTATCACACAGATCAGTGAGTAATGAGCTGCTGAGTTCCATCCCAACACTAGTCCAGGCTATTTGAGCCTCTTCTCCTATCAGATGATTGTTTGAGTTAGACCAAATACAGCGGACAATTGAATTGAGGAGACACTTGGTGTGTTCAGATCAGTCACGTCTATGTGAAGCAAATTCACCACATGTGATCAGTCACACCTGGCAGGTTTATAAAGGGGAACGTGAAGCAAAATTCAATTACAGCTTGTGGTCGAGTGTAAGCGGATTGTTCATATTTGTAACCATGTGCTGTATGCAGTGTTGGGAGTACCAACGTACCTTAATTTAGTTATGTAATTTAGGGGGGCTTTCAAACCTGAAAGTCCGCAAGGTCTGAACCAAAATTCATGTTTTGATACATTCGGTTAGTTTTGGTTTGGTTTCACTGCAATTCTGCGACCGCATTAAAGGACTTTGACAAGAATGAATGAATAAAAAATGAACATGTGCATATTTGCCACTATATTATTATGGCATTACTATCTGCAGCACCAGCTATACTGAAGGCTAGTTCAAATTCGCAATTAAACGTCCTCGTTGTGTGAATATTATAACATCGCCGACAGGAAAGGAGAAGACAGCAAGCGATCCTTCTGCATCAGGACAAACCAAAGTGATAGGCAGTGTGCTTCTATAGTGACCGTCTGACTGAAAAGATGGGAGATTTTTAATTGTGTTCTTATTTCAATGCATATCCCCGTGCATTTGTTTGTTTCCGGTTTACACACAAAAATGCTTTCACACCAGAATCGAATCGAGACTACCTCCTTGAGTCGGTCCAAATATCATCTGTTTAGTCCGGACTTTGGTCCGTGGGAGGTTTCACACCTGTATTTTTAGCTCAGACTAAAGTCCGGACCAAACAAGGCAGGTGTGAAAGCCCCCTAAAGTAGTAAATAAATGTAAATGGGATCCGTTACAGTTCCGGGGGAACAATGTGTTATGCACCCTTCGCTAAGCCAAGCCCTGAATATGCAAGCTAGCCAATCACAGAGCAGTATAAGAGTTGCTCTGAGGTTTTGTTTGTTTGTTTTTGCTGTATTTTTCCAAGAAACTCTGTTCCTGGGGCACTTGTAATAATTACAATCGCTACCCAGAGAGGTTGACAGGAGAAGTATGAGTTAGTCTCTTCCCAAAACCTAAAACTAATCCAGAAAAATGTAGGCTGTGGATTGTTCCTAATGTAATGTTAGGTAACGCTGCTTTAATGATTGTAATAGTGAATAGACACCTACCCCAGTTTTACAGGAACAGTGATAGATTTGATATTATTGTTCTTTGTCTGAAATGTTCGGTCATGTGGTGGTTTCACTTTTACTCTGATCGGTAGGCTTTAGCTTCTATCTTTATTTTTCTGCACTTCAGTTTGACAGCCTGAATACAACCTTCAAATGCACAATGCAAACCTTTTTGTCTCCTCCTCCAAGATTGCTTTTCCAGAAATTAGACCATTTCCTCCAGAAAGTGCAGTTATGCAGGGACACCGGCATGCTAAGTTTGACATTATAACTGAGGGGTGCGTGGCTTCACGAAGGGTCAATTAAATTAGCTACTGATGAAAATGATCACATTGGGTGTTATGTCTGAATGTTTTCTGTAAAAAGCTGTATGTTGAATGATTTGTTGCTCTGCATGTTTTTCATGTGCATAATGTCTTTCTTTGCCATCTCCAGCCACAGCTGTTCAGTAAAGTTGGATGATGTTCTGATGCTTCTGACTGGTTCTGCTGTTTCAACTCCCTGCCAGTTAAACTGCCTCTCAAGCTGTATTTTAAAAATGGTTAACAGGTGAAAACATTCATTAGAAATTTTGAAAAGTAATTAAATGAACTTTATATTGTTTTGATAAAGTGAAATAGTTACACTACTTTTACATTACAAATAGGGTAACTTGTAATCTGTAACCATTTCCAAAGTACCTTTCCCAGCACTGGTTGTTGGTGCATATTTCCAATGTCTATTTCTGTAATTCTTAATGTGCCTAAATGCAAGAGCTCATTTCATTCTTAGATGTGACAACATTTACAAAGCAACAAGTCATTTTTACAAAAGTTTGTCTGTAACTTCCTCAATAGAAATATCAATTCCTGTGCTTTATTTGCTGCTGTTAATAAGCTGAACTTGCTGACCCCTGCAAGAGTTTGCATCTGTTTTCAGGTTAAGGTTACTTTGTTTGGATCATCACATTTTAGAAATAACACAATAAACTAATAATATAAAAGTACTCAGAGCTCCAATCATCACTAAATAAAATTAATATATTGCTTCTGGGACTATAAACGTTCTGTCTAAAAGGAAGAAGCTGAAATCCTCTGTGCACAAGGTGAGAGTCATTTAAAATTGAGCCAGTTATCTGCTGAAACTGTCTGTACAGGGACACCAACTTAATCTGGGACTGTATAATTTAACAATTTGGTTTCTGTTTCCAAACCACAAAAACAAAGAAAAAGACAATCTGTTCTGAAAAAACAAACAAACGCTTGTGCACCTTTTTGCACACAGCTTCACAATTTTCTGTGAAAAATGATGTTGTCCCAGGAATTTTGTAAGATTGGGCACATTCCATTCCTGACACTTAATGGATGTGATTCAATGAGTGTGGGCATGTCTTCTAAATGCAATGATCATGTCTTTTGTCTTAGATTTGTTTAATTGAAGTTATTTCAGTGGAAAATGATTAAAAGATTGGCCTTAAACACACTAGAAGACAGTTAATAAGCTTGACAACTGACAAGGGGAGCACACAGACTAAATCCAAGGGAGGAATGGTAATGAGGGACATGGGATTGTGAGTATGATCAGGGTAGGTAATTATAAGGCGGGAGACGCACAAGGGCAGGATATATCTGAAACGAGAGACAGAGGTGAGACTACCAAAATAAAACAAACTGGAAACAAAGAAAACAACATGTAGTGTGCAGAAATACACAGAAAACAATACTGGCAGTTAACCTCCGCCTTCAGTCCTCACTGTATTCTTTGGAAAATGATGAAATAAAAGTATAAAATGCAATTTGTAATAAATGGACTGGAACATGCAGAATGACAGATATAAACCTTTTGTAACGGTTGCAAATAAGGTGCTTAAAAGCAAAGAATCAGTATTTTCTCAGCCGTAAAAGAAGTCAGACCCAGCAGACATTTGATGTCAGCAGCAGAGATGTTAAATCCTCTGAGCCCAAACTGTAGGTGCATCACCAAATATAACGAGCAATATTCCATATTGTCCTAAAAGTTTGAACTGAATTTCCTGTACTTCACAGAAAGCAGCCTGAAACAACAACAAAATAAGTTACTGTGAAATAAACTCTCACTCATTACTTTTTTCAGTATTTAAAACAATTTCACGACGTAATTAAATCTGACATTTCGCCAACTCATACTCCACATAAAACTGGTTTTGTTTGAGTGTGCTTCATCTTGAAGCACCCATGGACAGTTAGGTAAAAGGTACAACTAAAAAACAACAAAACTAAAAATGACATGAGAAAAAATTAAACCATGCCCATATTCAATATTCTTCACACTGTCGCCTGTTTGTAGTGATGTCAGTCAGTACTGTTTGGATTATAAAAGTATGAAATGTAGTCATTGAAAATAATGTACTATAAATGAAGTCCGCCTCTGTTTTTCTTTACTGACTTGCATCTTTGATGTTCACTTTGTTGAAGGATGTATGTGCAGTTAGTTTTCAAATCCATTGCTGAAGGGGGAAATTTTCTCTGAGCCCACCATAAAGCTCAGTTTGACACATTAACTTAAAAGGAGAGGGATTAGTGACAGCACAACTAGTTCTAACCCAATCTGTCAGGCCCTCTGCCTCTGCTTGGCGGGGTGTTGCTGTGTTTCTCCAACAAGTTCTCATCCCAGGGTGTCAAATACCCTTCAGCGTCCGTATGAAAAGCTTTAAGATGTGGTTAACGTTGTGAAACGGTCGCAGTTTGGTTAGGTTTAGGATAAGAAGAAGTGGTTTGGGCTTAAATAAGTACATTACATCAGTAAATGGTCTGTACTTGTATTGCACCTTTCTAGTTGTCCGACCACTCAGCTCTTTTATCGTACGTCACATTCAAACACCGATGGAACAGCCATCGAGAGCAATTTGGGGTTCAGTATATTGCCCAAGGACTCGTCGACATGCAGACTAGGAGTCAGAAGATTGAGCTGCGGGAAACCCAGCTCTACCTGTGAAAGAGCCACATTATGTAAGTCATCTAAATGTAAATGCTCTGTATTTTTATAGCACCTTTCTTGTCTTTGACCTTGTCCTTGACCACTCAAAGCGCTTTTACACTACATTGCATTCACACACATTCATACAATGGTGGGACAGCCAATTTGGGGTTCAGTATCTTACTCAAGACACTTCGACATGCAGCCTGGAGGAGCTGGAGATTGAACTGCCGATCTTCTGATTAACAGGCAGGGTGAGTTTACTTGACTCATCAGGTGGGCACCCTGGATTAATCCAGCGGAGCTTATTGCTGCCTGCTGATTGGTCGCCTGGATGACAGTCATTTACCACCACCGAGGTGGTAAACTTGAGCAAGGCCCAAACTGCTCCAGTGGAGCTGCTCAGTGGCCAGCAGACCAGGCAAACGGAACACCAGTTGTACTGGGTAGCTAAGGTGTGAATGTGTAATGGTGTGATTGTGATCAGGGCCTTTCTTGGCGAATCGGAAGCGTTGTCAGGCTGCAGCTGGACCTTATCCTCTCGAAGTGCCCGTTGTGATAGGCAAGCAAAAGCAGGAAAATGGAATCAGTGAGCACTTCTTCTTTGCCGAGATAATCCATCCACCTCACAGGTGTGGCATATCAAGATATTGATCAGACAGCATGGGGATTGCACAGTTGTGCCTTAGGCTGACCGCAATAAAAGGCCACTCGATAAAGTATTATAACTTATTCTGGAACAGCCACACCTTCATCGAACGAGATGGACAACATCCAAACAGGTTAGGCAGTCCCATGCTGGCAGCTAACATTCAGCACGGTGTTCTGTTCCCTGCACATGATTGACTAATTACATCACCTGCTCCGTTCCCTTCTTCTCGTTTCGTCTGCACACCATAAGCAACCATACCACATCTGTTAAAACTGACCCTCTCTCGTGGGATATTCCTGTAATTATGACACAGAGGCCGGTCAAATGGACACCCTGTGTAACTGTACCAATAACTTGATTGAGTTACAGATCATAGCCTCCACGTTAGCGTTGTCCCAGCCTAGATTATTAAAAATGTCCCTCTTCAATGTTAGGTCCCTCAGTGACAAAACTTTTCTTTTGAATGATTTAATCTTGTCTCCCGCTTTAGATTTATGTTTTTAACAGAATCCTGGTTACGTCCTGGAGATCAGTCAGCTTGCTGAATTGTGCTCCCCTGCCTATAATTACATTAGCTGCCCTAGGGAGTGTGGTCACGGTGGGGGTCTTGTTGCCGTGTATAGGAAGCATTTAAAATGCCTTTAAATAGCATGTAATGATTTTTCTTTCTTTGAAGTGCTTATGATTAAACTGAGTGGCCCACACCCGGTCCTAATCGCTGTTGTTTATCACGCCCCTACGCCCTCTGGACTCTGTCAGAATTCTTTTCCAGTCTTGTTCTAAACTATGATAGGATTCTGATTTATGCCAATTTTGAGATGCATATTGATAATTCCTCTAATGACACTGCCACTGACTTTTTATCATAAATTCTTTTAATTTCCAACAACATGTGTCTTGCCAAACCCATAATCATGGCCATACTCTAGACCTCATTTTTAGTCTGGGTGTGAAAATACCGACTGTAGAAATTAGGGACACGTCAATATCAGACCACAAAATCATTCATTTTAACTGTGAATTAGAGGTGGCCTGTGTTGTACAGTCATGCATGAAATACACCCGCTTCTTAATAATAATAATAATAATCCTTATATGTAGAGCACTTTTCAAAAAGAAGTTACAAAGACAATAATACCCAAGAGAAAATAATACAAAAAACAATAAAAGATAAAAGCATCAAAACATTGAAAATACTAAAATACAGATAATATAAAATTAGTAAAATACAATAAATAAAAGGGATAAAATACAGTCAAATAAGATCGGAAAGGCTCTCCTATAAAAGTATGTTTTAAGAAGGGACTTAAAAGAGTTCACTGATTCAGCCGACCTGATTTCCTCGGGCAGGCTGTTCCAGAGCCTCGGGGCCCTGACAGCAAACGCTCTGTCCCCTTTAGTTTTCAGTCGAGACTCTGGAACAGACAACAGACCTCTGCCCGAGGATCTCAAGGTACGTGCTGGTGCGTATGGGACTAAAAGGTCAGAAATATAACAAGGCGAGAGGCCATGAAGAGCTTTAAAAGTGATCAATAGAATTTTAAAGTCAATTCTAAAACATACTGGGAGCCAGTGTAATGAAGCTAAAATAGGAGTAATGTGGTCATATTTCTTTGTTCTGGTTAAAAGCCTGGCAGCTGAGTTCTGGACAGTCTGGAGTCGATCAATAGATTTTTGGGTTAAACAGGTGAAAGGCTGTTGCAATAATCCAGGCGTGATGAGATGAAGGCGTGTAAAATGGTCTTGGTGTCCTTAAAAGTTAACATAGATCGAATTTTTGCTATATTTCTAAGTTGATAAAAACATGATTAAACAAGCTTTGTGGTGTGCTGCTCGAAATTTAAATTACTATCAAACCAAACACCAAGGTTCTTTGCCACAGACTTAATGTGATTTACTAGGGAACCAGCAGATGGCAGTATTTGATTTGCCATCTGCTGAGACCCGATGACCAGGATTTCTGTTTTGTTTTGAGTTCAGCTGGAGGAAATTATTTGACATCCATTTTTTAACTTCACAAAGGCAGTTGTTAAGTGAACTCAGCATTCCAGGGTCTGTGGATCTGACGGGCAAGTATATTTGTGTGTCATCAGCATAATATGAAAAGAAATGCCATGTTTATGGATAAAATGTCCAAGGGGAAGCAGATACAAGGAAAACAAAATGGGTCCTAAGACCGACCCCTGAGGCACACCATATTTAACTGGACAGAATGAGGAGACATAGTTGTTTACAGACACGCAAAACTTCCTATTTGACAGGTAGGATGAAAACCATTCTAGAGCAGTACCAGAGATCCCCACCCAGTGCCTCAGTCTGTCTAACATGATGTTGTGATCAATGGTGTCAAAAGCAGCGCTAAGGTCCAGGAGTACCAGGACTGAGCACATGCCTTCATCAGCAGACATTCAAAGGTCATTGGTGACTTTAAGCAGGGCAGTCTCAGTGCTGTGGTACTTCCTGAAACCAGACTGAAACTATTCAAATATTTTGTTATTTTCCAGAACAGTTCTTAAATGAGCAGAGTGCAAATAAATTCGGTACCCTATTTTACTCCTTTGATAATGTGCTTCCTGAATGGGCTCCAACAAATTAATTGATTAACTCTTTCAATTCACGGTGTAACTCAACACTGACAAACAAGTCTCAAACTGCAAAACAGCCAAGGCAGAACTGCACTATTAGCAACTGTTGGCACACATTTGTTAAGTTTTAAATAGTTCTCTGTCCACTGGCTGTGTTTATGAAGTAAACCAACTCTTCTGAGCTGGTTTACTTCATACTTGTCAAATAGGAAGTGCTGTGTTTCTTTTAACAATTTTAAGTCATCGCTCTCTCTTATTAATTATGGTGTGCCTTTAAAGGTCAGTTCTTGGTCCAATTTTATTTATATATATATATATATATATATATATATATATATATATATAGCTTCCCCGGTGAAGTGATAAGCAGACATGGTATTTCTTTCCATTGTTACACCGATGTTGCACAATTATACATTCCTGTGAAGCCCACTGACCTGAATATGGTACACTACCTGCCTGATCGATATAAAAGACTGTATGTCAAATAACTTTCTTCACCTAAATTCCAACAAAACTGACATTCTTGGTATTGGTCCCCAACACCTCGCTAAATAAATACTGCCATCTATTGGTCACCTGTTGCAACACATCAAGCCTGTTGCTAGAAAGCTTTTATTTGACAGTAACTTATGTTTTGAGTAACACGTAACTAACTTGTCCATTCTTGTTTTTATCAACTCTGAAATATTGCCACAATAATGATGTCAATGCTTTAATTTCCTCAAATCTAGATTGTTGTAATGGCCTTTGCTCTTGTCTTAATCATAAAACCATCTATAGATCTAAAAGGTACGATCACATCACTCCCGTTTTAGCTTCTTTACATTGGCTTCCTATTTGTTTTAGGATTGATTTTAAGATTTTATTGATTACTTTTAAGGCTCTCCATGTTTTGGCTCTTGCTTATATACTAGACCTATTAACTCCTTATGAACCTCTTCAAAATTCGAGATCTTCCGGCCAGGGTCTTCTTTTTATTACTGTGACTAGGCTTAAACTAAAGGGGACAGAGCCTTTTCTGTCATGGCCCCGAGGCTCTGGAACGATCTGCCTGAGGAAGTAAGACTCTCAAACTCAGTGGGCCTTGCTCCTCCCTCTCCCTACCTACTTCCACTCCGTTTGCGCATTCATGCGGTTGGTCCGCCACATTGAGAGCCATCCAAAACCCAAGAGGGCAAAGTGGTAGTGGGATGTTAAACCCTCCAATGCCAACTTGTTGAAGGTGTGTAACACCCTTTGCAGCACGATGGGGGACCTTTCTTTCAATGCGAGTTCTGTGTGACTTTGCCGGTTAACATGAAACTACACTAACGTTTCAAATCACCATTCACAGCTAAACAACACAACCCAAAGTTAGGCTGTATTGTGTTTAATAAAAATTGCTGTTGTCAATACAACTGTTGTTTTTATTGAATCGGATTAATACATTATTACAAATCTTCATCCAAAACTAAATAGCCTACATTAAACGACAGAATAATAGAACATGACACAACTAGATACACAGGGGTATCAGTAACAAGCAACCAAAGAAAAACAGTTAAGTCCTTTTACTGTTTTAAATTCTTCAGACTATATAAAGCTTCAATAATAATGGATGATTTCTTTTGAAATGTTGTATTTGTGAATGTAGGCCTAATGTTTTTTAAATAGGTTTTTCTTTTATATCAATCTTTTTCGTAAATATCTCAAGTCATAGTCTTAAAGAAATATTCAAAATCTAACCGAAATAATTTGGTTCATCAACAAACACAAAACAAGTGACAAATGCTTTCAGTTCCATTATTGCAAAAAACACCCTTTTCCTCAACATCACTCCTGAATCTTAACACAACTGTTGTTTATTTGATCCACATGTTACAGCAGTGAGTGCCGTGCTAACGTCAGATCCTATTTACGCTCGGGAGAGGCTAGTTCATCCGAAAGTTGGCCACTTTATTGAAACCCTATGTGGGTTAGGGGGCGTCATATACTGACGATTTGACAGAGTGACAAAGCGTAGGTATTTGTCATGAGATGCACCAGGTGCGTCTCCATGAGTCGCTCTGGGGCATCCCGTACAGACCAGAAGAGGTAGCAATAAAGGTGTTGACAGCCCCCTGATGCCCCAAGCCTTACCACAACCATCAGAAATGTTAGTACCTAAACCTAAGTCACTGAATGTATGCATGTCAACCAGCTAACCCTACAGCTGCAGCTAACAGGTAGGGTTAGCCTCCCTTGTGTTGCTGCAATGTAGCAAACGGGGGCGTTTCATACGGTAGCTGAAGGGTACCTTTAGCGTACAATCCTTACGCTTTGTCACGCTGGCTGAAAGCGTCAGTTATGACGCATTGAGATGAGAATGTGTTGGAGCCTGGTTAGGGAGCTCGATTTAGCTGTGAGGGAGTTCACTCTGTGTCGGCGTGGAAGTGCTGAGGGTCTATTTTCGGGAAGGCCCAGCGTCTTCTTTTAAATCCCTTAATAATAGAAAAAACACTATATCGGAGGGCATATCCTGATTTTCTACAAGTTGCCTGTTATTTCTTACGGTGGTTATTTTTAGTCATTTAATGTCTATTTATTTTAGCATCTTGTTTATAGTATCTGTTTTATCTACTTGTGATTACCATTTTTTATTTGTATCTCGCATTGTCCACATGTTTTTATCTTTATAGTGGTATGTGCCCTTTTTTTATCCCGTGTTCATCTTTTGTAAAGCACTTTGTACTTTTGTTTGAAAAGTGCTTTATAAAGATCATCACCAGAAATGTATTTTCTCCCATTATACATCTCAAGACTCATGAAACCATCACACCAGGGGCCCTGAGGCTGACAACCCATTCTGTGTGCATACATATTCATTCTAAGACACAGCAGCATAGATGTTTAGTTTTTTTTTTTCTTTGACTGCTTTTATTCAGGAAGTTGAGAGGCTCCTGCCCTTTAAAACAAAAGCAATGTGCTCCTTTTCAGACGGCTGCCTGCTCAGTAAAGTGTGGACACCAGTTTCCTGCTGCTCCTGACTCCGTAAACCTAAATCTAAATTAAATGACATTTTCACATTTAATCTTCATGCTGGTTTACGACAGTCATGAACTAATCATGTGAAGTCCAGTTCCTCCAATTTAGTTCTGCAAGATTGACTGCCTCATGAAGCTGATTGAGAGAATGTCAAGAGTGTGCAAAGCTGTCAAAGCATAAGGTGGCTACTTTAATGAATCTAAAACATTATTTTTACTACATAATTCCATGTGTGTTCTTTCATAGTTTTATTCAGTATAAATCTACAACATAGAAAATAGAAATAAAGAAACCATTGAATGGGAAGGTGTACCCAAACCTTTCACTGGTACTGTATTTATAAAATTCTATCTACTGTTTTTTTTACACAAATACAAAAACTACAACATAGTAAAGGTGCAGCAGAGTAGGTTTAAAAACATACTTAATGTACTGAAGGTCCGGTTCTCTCTTTTAACGCAGGCTGTCAGTCAGACCCTGGTGACGTTTGTGACTGTATGAAGTTATTGATTCTACAGTAAGTTGAAACGTGATTGTGTTTTAATACAAAGTGTGGCTGAGTGACGCCGTGCTTCTTGTCGGCTCGGCCTTGTTGCGTTCCTCCTACCCTTCAATAGACCTCACAGTTAAATAGCACTCGGTGTCTGATTATCAGCTGTTTTCTGCTGTGGCAAGAGTAATCTGAGATACACAGGCACATTTAATTGAGTGTTTTTTCCCCTTGTTGTCTGAGTGTTATATTTAATCTAAAAATATAACAAACCTTTGGAAAAAAACTGTTTGGATGTCAAATACTACACTGATTTATTTTCTTTTATGTTAAAACATTACTAAATGAAATATCCTGTTCCTAAAGTAAACTGTGTCTGTGTGAATAAAGAATATACAATACAGAAACATCGACCTGAGCTCTTCAATCAGCTGATTAACTCTAAACACCTACAAAGGTTTCCTGACCCTTTAATTTCTCAGTCTGGTTCTGGTGCTCACAATGAACATTATTGAGATTCACCTATATAGAGAGTTTAAAATGTTTTCATGCTTATTATTGAAAATGTAACAATTGGGCCTTGTTTTATTCACCGAAATGTATTTTACCAGCTCGTCTCAGGACTGCCATGATGTACAGAGTCTAGTTCTGCAGGAACGTGAAGGGTTCTTGACTGAAAAAGTCAGCTTTCCTGTTGACAAATCACTCCAAGGTCAAATGTGAGTAAAAAAAGTGAGGTGAAAGTCTGCTCTCTGTCTTACGTAATGTATGCAGCATCTATACCTTTATTATTTTATAAATCCATCAGCTGTCTGATCATGAGCTGCTTCAGTGTGTTTGCACCTACATTTTTTTTTTTATCCGCCAGACGAGGAATGTGTTGTCCCCACGGACCCAACCAGACATTTACAAACGTTCCATTGGAGATTGTGTCACACACATCAGCAAGTCTTTTAAAATTATTATGTTCAAGATGTTGTAAGTATGATTCATATTCACAGGAGAACTTGAATACTGTGTTCCACAATCAAACAACCACAAAAAAAGAGACAGGCAAATCGCTGGGGAGGCAAAAGAATAGGAGCTTTTCCAGACAGGAGTTAGGAGCTTCCCCATGATGAAACACAAGAGATGATGATGAATGAAGCACTGGAGAAGAAAGAAAAAGTCCAGCAGGGAAAAGGATGAAATGAGCGTAAGAAAGTGAGAGGTGAAAAGGGAACAATTTAGGGATCCAAGATGTTTCTGTAACACTGATGGACCTTGGGGGACCAAAGATAATTATCTCCGCTTTGTTTTCATTTAGCTGGAAAAGGTTTTTTCTTTATTTCTGACAGACGGGATAAAAGATTATTGAAACCGCCTTCTTCACTGGGACCAAAGATGGAGCCTTGGGGAACACCACAGGTCAGAATTCTGTGTCTTCAATTCACTGTATGATTTTGAATAATAACAACAACAAGTTGAGAAAAGGATTGGAAAGGAATTGGTTTTATAAAGCTTTGATTGTTGATGATTACACGACGTCAGGAATAACCCCGGGTTGTCAGACCTACAACTCTGGTTCAAGTGTTCACCTACATCGTCACTGTAACCGCTCCAGAGCAGGTGTGTGTGTGTGTGTGTGTGTGTGGTATCTCCTCTAACCTGTACCTGAGTCAGCTGACGTCACTCCTACACCTGAATCCACTCCGCCGCAATCAGGAGAGCCGAGCTCCATTCGAGGGTTATGCTGCATTCCAGGCAACAGAACTGGGAAATTTCCGACCTCCAACTAGAAAAAGTACCATGGAACGCCACTTGGAGTCGGATTTCCTACTTGGAGCAAAAAAATTGTACCCCGACTTCACGAGTAGCAGCTGAATGATTTCGCACAACGATGGCAGCTCTCATTGTAAATGGTAAACCATAAACTAAAAGGCAAAGTGAAGTATTGAATTTAAATAATACATACTAGTATCAAATAGTAAAACTTGTTCTGCATGTAAATTGATGTAGAAATATTTTGTCAATGTTATTAGGTAGCTGGTTACAGTAAAAATCTGTGAAAGTCTTCTTCTCTACCTAAAAGTTATTCAGGAAAATGTTAAATGCCCAGAAATGTGAAAACATTTGAATAAACTCCAACTTTTGCTGACTTGAGGATTACCAACTGTTGTAGCTATAAGGTACACAGTTGACGAGAAACTTATTTATTCTTGTTTTTAATAATATGGCCGTTCAGTGAACTGCTGAGGGTTTAACTGTACATAGACTTGCCTAAGAAGCATAAGTTTGTCACGGTCAGCCATGTTTGTTGTTTACATTTGGCGTCATGCGCCAACACGCACCTGAAACACTTTGAGGTCGGAAGTCGGATATTCAACTAGGAAATTTCCCAGTTCCGACCGGTCTGGAACGCGGCATTAGAGTTGGTGTGTGGAGAGAGAAGGAGAGAGGAGGAGACGGCGTGGGGGGGCACACGCGCCGGAGGTCGTGTGCTGTGCCCAGCAGCCGTGTGGAGACTCGCTCCTTAGGAGCATAATAAAACATTTGTTTTATTCCTGAATCATTCTTCCAGCTACCCTTTGATTTTCTTCCCATAATTTATTTTAGTCCCAATACACTGGGACACCACAGGGACCTACTACTGACCATTCACTTCTCTGGGAAAAGGATGTCACTGTTTATAGACGAGCACATGGAGCTCTGTGCACGGATCGTGAGAGGGTCTCAGGAGGGCAAGACACCAGCAAAACCCTTTAGCTTTCCCTAAAGATAGATTCTGATTGGAAAGATGTATAATATTGTCTGTTGAATGCAGACTACTCCTTACCTAGGGATCCCCTGAGTGATCAGTGCTGTAGACTGCACACACATCTCTGCACGTCTGGGTAAGAATTAAGCCGATAATGTGAATCGGAAGTCTTTTTACAGCCTCAGGTAAGTCTTGCACGGCATTTGCAATGCACACTTAACATTCAATTTGCACATTAATAGCAATATAATGCCGTGAGTTGTAGTTTATATTCTTTGTTTTTATTCTACATATTTTCCACACACCCTTCTCAGTGTGTGTGTGTGTGTGTGTGCGCGCTACATGTGGCCGCTGTAGCACAAAACTTTCCTTTTGGGAATAAATTAATTAGGCTACACTATCTATCTAAAGGACAAATAGGGATACTCATTGTTTGGTCACCCGGTACGTCGCCTGCACACTAAGGAGTAGCAGTAGCCTGGATAATTAAAAATTCCCTTTTAGCTCATATGGAAATATTCACACAACACGTGTCCCACTTTCTTTCCACCATGGAGACCTTTCAAATGCACATTGATGCTACACTGATTTTGGTGCAGTTCTTGTGGAAGGATTGTTCACTCCAAATGTCTTTGCAGGTGACCATCACTGCACTGGCATTTGACTGTCTGGGCCCTTAGGACTGTGTGGTGTTTGCTCTCTCGCTCTCTCTCTCTCGCTCTCTCTCTCCTGTGTTTTCAGGTCTTTCTTCCTGTTTGTGTGGACACGCCCATCTCAGTGATTGCAGCCACCTGTTCATGTCTTTATAATCCATGGTGAATCCAAGATGGCTCTCTTCCTTCTGATCTCTCTCTCTCGGAAGGCGGGTGCCTTTCAGGAGCTCAGTTTCAGTTTCTTTTGGTACTCTAATTTCAGTACCTCTACCTCCTTTCACTTTTTTTTTATCAGCAGTTCATTGTTGAGTTCCAAAGTCCTCTTGTGGAGAGACCGCGCACTGTCTGCTCGCTCCTGAAACAAGTAAAACACATGGTACAGGTGCTTCAACATTTATGGATCGTGGACCCCTGCAAGGCAAGATCACACTGACTACACTGTTTAAATTACGGTTCCTTCATTATCACTTGTGATCCTCTGGGCCTAGAAGTGGAGGCCACAGGCTCAGCGGGGAGGCTGCCGCCATTAGCAAGCAGATCTAAGTAATTAAAGATGAATAAATAAGTTACAGCCAAGTGTCCCCCTCTCACCATCTGTGTTAAGATGGGCAAATTAAAAACTGAATAACATTAGTGACAAAAGGACTAACCCCTGACTGCATTTCCATAGCACACAGTTTCCTCTCCAGTCTCCACCTGAGAAAACGACATGACAGGTTACCTCTGTAAGGTGTCTATGAAGATTCTTAGTCATCCAGGTTATAGTTATCTAACGAAGGTTAAAATCAAGGGCAACTGGACTTGGTTGAAGATACTGGAAAGCTACTTCCAGTAAGATACTTCCAGTATCTTCAATCAAGTCCAGTTGCCCTTGACTTTACACTTCGTTGGTTACCTCTGTAACGTCTGTATGGGGCAGTGTGTAATTGGATCTAGACAGGAACACTAATCTCCCCATAAACTGTAGAGAAAGTGCTCCTGTGTGGTTTGGCGCCCACCTGTGTTCATCTCGTTTCTGCAAGTAATAAAAGGCGTTTCACTGTGCTTTTGCAAACCAACATCATCCTACAACAGGGACTAATTGAAGCGCACAGGACTTGTACTTTACCTCGTTGTAAATGAACGCTACTTACTGCCAGTGTTGGGCAAGCTACTTGGAAAATGTAGCAAGCTAAGCTACGAGTTACTCATACACGTAGGAGCCATTATACATAGGGGGGACATGTCCCCCCCAGCCACATTTCAAAATCTATGTTTTTTCGGAGTTGGCTCATAGCGGTTTACTATGAGTGACTTGTCAAAACAAATCATGTAGCTGATAGAAAACATGCGACAGAAGGCAAAGGTGGTGCTTAAGTTAAGGGAGAAAAAGAAATTGCTGGAGGCAGGTGCAGCAAAGGGCCTCATTATTAGACTACGGACTTTTTTTTGTGCTGCTGTTACTTATATCCTACATGAAGACAGTACTGAGCACGCCAGTAGCAGGGGTGGGTCTTGTTACAAGTAGCCTAATGCAAATCTGCTAAATAAATAAGTCATTGGCACCTTTTTCACGTTCCTTTTTAAAACTGGCCTATGTCGTGGAAATCTGTTTCCTGGTGAGAGGTTCTCAGACCTAAACCCTGCACATGTGGACAGACTAGCAGGATGAGAATAATAATAATAATAATACAAGGAACAGGTTAAAGATTAAACAATGTATAAGACATAATAAGAAGAAAACAATTTTCTGCCGTCCCAGCCTACTTTCACTCTTTACTCGGTATTGTCTTTGGGCCAGTAATCTGTTTTTAATTTCCATTCATAACTTCACCAGTCTGTAGTCTGCATTTTGCTTCATTAACCGTAATGAGCTGTCGTAGAAAAAGCGTATTCACTCTGCAGAAACACATTGTAACATCGAAGTCTGATGATCACTGGATTGATTCTGATATATTAACAGTATCCTGTTTTTGAAAAGAGCATCGCTTTCTTTTGTTCTTTCACACTGGTTATTTGTTTTATAGCCATATCAGGTGATGAGTCCATAAACAGAATGTTGCCGGTGAAAGTAATCTTGGCAGCTAGCAGCTGTTATTTATTCCCCAAATAATAATTTGAGACAAACAAAGAGAGAGAAAATGTGTGGATAAATGTAATGCATTCACCTCTTGAAGGTCCTTTTCAGATACTTTTGCTAACACCAGATATTCCCATGACGTGCGGAGACATGGAGAGTTTGGAACCCAGACATCTTGTTTATTACAGCCATGTGTAACATCATCTACTGACGTAACTACGCTCGCCGTAGCCTGGTTTATTATCATATTATTTTATATACAATTTCTTTTTTGCGACATTTCAAAAGTATGCTTAAAATTCGCATTCCATTTGGATGGAAACACTGTAAATGATTCTTTGCATTGTTAAGATTATATAGCTGCTTTAGGAATAATCAGATTTTATGGGCTGCCTGTGTTATTTCAAAGCAAGTGGTTTGGTTGGCTACATGTCCATAATAAAGAGACAAGCAAAAATAGTGGCTGGGCAGCAAACTGATATTTGAAAGTGGTCAACACATTCATGGAGATTTAAAAAAGGAAAGTAATTGTTTTAAAGAGAGAAAGCTAAATTACAGATGATCAACAAGCAAAGCAAATTGCATTCCCTAGAAATAACCTGATGCACAGCAGATGAAATATATTTAAATATATAGTAGAGTCATTGTACTTTTTTCTTGAGTAAAGATTTTGAGTACTCTACCCGCTACTGGG
The DNA here is from genome assembly GCF_014851395.1 of Micropterus salmoides. Classification (NCBI taxonomy): domain Eukaryota; kingdom Metazoa; phylum Chordata; class Actinopteri; order Centrarchiformes; family Centrarchidae; genus Micropterus; species Micropterus salmoides. The sequence goes on along the minus strand of NW_024044570.1, from coordinate 1,892,022 downwards.
CAGCGGCACCAGTACTAGCGCTGATATGGTGGACATGAGACAGACAGCAATAGGGCAATAGATGAGGACGATAGCAGAACAGAGTCAAAGCACCAGTTTGTGGTAAGATTGATGATTAAATGGCTTGCTTATTTATTTATTTACTTACTTATTTATTGTATTCAATGACTCAGCTGAGTTGATTTCTTTACTTAAAGAGGGGTTTCTAGTTTTAGTATTTTAAAGCCTCCTAGTTGTACTTTCATTCTTAAGAATGCAGGAATAAAGGTCTCTAAAGACCCAGAGCTTGGCCTAAACACCTGTTAAGTGTCCATTAACAGTTTAAAAGTAGCCACAACTGTCACACAGAGACGAGCATCCTGCAGTATTTTAAAAGGAAGAGGACAGAGGTCACAGGAGGAGGAGCAGAAAGAGCTTCTAAGTTGTATGGATAGCTAGTAGACCGTAAATTCTAAAACCCACGTAGTAAAAAGACTTTGAAAGGCCATCAACATGTCATAAGAGTGTGCACTGAAGACAGTTCTGTGTTCACAAACGTGTTGCAGGGAGAGTCGGGGCCAAGTGAGACACAGGAAATATTAACATTAGGATAACTGAATAAATGTGTACTGTGGCAGCTATATCTAGCAGGTTACATGTAATAGCATGTTTTTTTTATTGTAGGTATTAAGTGGAGTTTTGTTCTAGTTATATTCTGTCTCTTCCTGAGTTTTCATAACCTCCCCTCTCCAGTCTGTTCTCCATCTTCTGTCACTGCAAAGACCCTCTTTCAGCCACACTACATTCTGTTTTCAAAATTCATTAGAAATGAGCATTTACGTGCTTTACTAAAAAAAAAAAAAAAAAAATGCCCCTGAACCCCCCCTAACCCTTCAGCGTCCCCTCCCAGGTTCAAAGTCGCTCCTGCACCCCTGGAGTTACATTAAATGAAGCTTCACCACACAGACGCTACCCCCAGGGAAATGTAGCAAGCTAAGCTACAGCAACGTGGCAAAAGTAGGTTACTACATCTAAGCTACTTTTGATTTGTTTATATTTTATAGTCTCACGCTCTCGCAAAAGAAGGAAGAGAGAGACATTGAGAGACTCAGAAAGAGAGAGAGAGTGACGGATTGACTTGAATCGATGTCCCCATGCAAGATTCTGCCACTACATAGCCATCAAGTTTCCTCCTCACACCAGGTTTTAAAACTACTATCACAATAGGAAGAAAACTTAATCGTGTGTCTTCATTCCCCTACAAGGCTCGGTAAGTGATGTCACCGTCACACGGATGTACTTCTGCCGGCAGTTACTGATCATCAGTAGCTGTATCTCAGACTTCAGAAAATTTAGCGTGTGTGGAAGCTACAGTGCTAATCTGTCAATAAAAGATCTTTGCTACTGAAAAGCCATTTGATTCAGAAGACAGCGATGTTGCCACCAAGCTACTGAGAAATGTAGTTACTGCCCAACACTGCTTTGATTGTTGTTAGATTTCTCCCAAATCCATTTAACACCACCGGGGTTGCAGCTGAAAGGATAAAATGGTTGTTCACGCCATAAAAAAAATCTAAGCAACACATTAATTTAATGGAACACACTAATTATAGTCAACTCTACGTGTGCAGTAATGATGGGCCAGTGATATTATAAGCCTGTTAACTCCAGCATTCAAGCGCCGTGTGTGTGAACGCCACATGAAGATAAGGAGGTCAAATCTTTACAAGGGATGGGAATGGTTCCAGTCTTGGACATCTTTGGAGTTCATTTTCGGTTCGTAAGTGGGTCAACTTTTAATTTAGTCATCAATAGCAACGTCTGACCGTGTGACCTGCAAACTGTCTAAATTAGTCAAATAACCAGTTATTTTTATTAGGAATAGGGTTCGAGTCATAATCTGAGCTTCGTGGGGGTCTCTAGTATAGCCAACTAATGTTACCAGCAGAGATTAATAAAGAAGGCTCAGATTAGGGGTGTGATGACACCGCTGGGTCACAAGAACAAGAAGATATTAATATTTTGAATAAATATTCGATGCTGGAATATCAGTGGGGGGGATCCCCCAGAAGACTTTGAGCATTGAACTCTTAATTTCCTGTTTCTGAAGACATTTCGGCACCAATTTATGGAGCAGGTGGCTATTCAAAATATAATGGAAAGTAAACTCAGTAATCAGCTTTTGGACAATGCACATTTGTTTCTTCTATATTTCAATAGCATTGCATGTTTCTTATTGTGCATTGTTTCATTTAACATTGAACATTTCTCGTTGCCGTTTTTCCCAGAACATTTTTTTTTAAAGTTTTCAAAAATGACGGAGAAATTCGGATTCTGACATGTCCCCAGCGTAAACGTCACCTATCTGTCCCGCCCATCCCGGCGTGATTGGTCGGTTCACTAAAAGTGACATTGACAAGCTACATTCAGCGCATGATTGCTTGAAAGGAACCCGAGCTTCTCTTCTCAAGATTAGCAGGCAGGCGAGAACGGGAACAGGTGAGCGTCACGTAGCGCCCAGAGAACCTGATATGGGGAGGGCAGAGGAGAGGACCGGTGTTCTGACAATGTGTGCTACCATATAGTGCAAAACGATCGACTATCGAGTCACTCTCTCCTAAATGCTACCTCATGTGTTCCCTTTTCCAATCCCATAAAGTTATCTTCTGTTTTTGATTATGTTATAAATAATTTCAGGGGTGGCAAATAATGCTCCCACCACAGAATCATTTTATATTGCACCACTTCTCACTTCATGTGTACTGTACGGAGATGGGGAGCATGTTGAAATACTATATTATGCCATCTTTATTTAAGATATCAGGGTAGCGAATACGAAAGCATCGATCAGAGTCTATGAAAAAATGCCACCTCATGTGTTCCCTGAACAGGAGACTAAACTAGAAAACACACAGACTCCTGTCAAAACAAGCTGTCACGATCGGTGGTATGGAGCAGGGTGGAGCAGGTTGGAGGACCCAAAAGCAGGACACAGAGCGGAGCAGGTATGGTTCAGTGGTTATAATATAACAAAAAAGCGAGCACACTTACAAACAGAATGGCTTGATAGACTGAGTCAAAACAAGGCTGTCCAACAGAAATACAAAACCAAAACGGCAGGGAACAGGGAGAGAAGACGAGCGAGGCTGACGACACAAAACACACTGCTACACAGGGTGACAACATACAATGACCCGACCAAGACAA